>NC_138761.1:66974861-67635390 GCF_965113315.1 Podarcis vaucheri | reverse complement strand
ACCTGAGCAGAATAAAGTGCTGCTTCTACTTGGTGCTCTGAGTAGAACCAATGAGAAAACAGGTAGGCGTTTGGACAACCACACAGTCCACAACTAGAATTGAAGCTCTGGGGCCGGTAGGAGGCTGGAGGATGCACAGAAAAGTGGTAGCTGCTTCTGCACTACCCCACACACCAGCTGTTAGGCAGGGAGGCTGAGCAGCCCAAACAAAGTCCGCTGTGCCTCCGGTCTCTGCCCTCACCAACATCCTCTTCAGGCTCTAGGGAGGGTCTCCTCATGAGCCATGAAGACTCTCCAGCTTTCTCTTACCATTTTCGAGGTTGAATCAAAATATTTATTTCCCAGCACCACACATATACACTCAGTTGTATCTGTTCATGTAACATAAATACTAGGGTTGCCTCCAGTTTTTCTTCTGCGTGCAGTTTCTTCCTCCTGCCTTCACAGTGTCCGGCAGATGTTGTTGCAACCCTTTTCCATCACACGCCGGTTCTTTAAAGTCAATTAAAGGTCCAATTAAACATTGAACCTCTGCTTCTTAATGGCGGTGTAGGAGGGTTTTCACCAGGTGAGGTGCTTTTGCATTCAGCGCCTCCCTGCCTCCCATGCCTGAGCAAGAGCCAGGTACTGAGATGAACTGCGAGTGAAGTCCATTCCCGCTGTCCCTGGTGGGAATTTGCAAGGATGATTTATCCTCTGTTATCCTTGTTTTTCATTTGCCAACAATCCCCCGCTGTTGTGGGGGCTGCCTCCATTAAGGCAAGCAGGACTGGAAGCCCAAAATAAGCTTCATTCTATTCCCAAAAATAAATGACACAGAAGAAGGGAAACCTGTAAAGGAGGTGATTCATTTTTAGAAAGAAATACGCATTTCACCAAGCTGAGGTTGCATGCTTTTTCTGCTTTATAATGGTCTTTTGCTCCACTTCTTCACACAACTGTTCAGATAGCTATAAAATTGGCATTGCATGGCACCATCTTGTGGCATTAATGAGAAAAAAGCAACTTTTTGCTTTTTATATTTATTTTATTTTTACACTCCTATCCACTTTTCCTTCAGTGAGTAAAGCAGTTTAGGCTGAGACGCGATGACTAACCTAGTTAATGTCATGGCTGAGGAGAGATTTGAAATCTGATCTGCAAGGTCCTGTTCCTGAAAATCCTACCTGATAGATAGCTCAAAGCCTTCCATCTCAGATCGAAAGCAAAATATAATAGGATGGGAAGATACTTGAGTGCTATGGATGAACAAACAAACAGCATGATCCAGGACCAGTATCTTCCAGCCATTCAATGCCTGCATAAACATTTCATTTCATTAAACTTTTAAATCGTATACCACCTTTCTATCTTAACTATACACAGTGCTTTTTTCGGGGAGGGGGGCGCAGGGGTATGCATACCCCTAAACATTTTGTGAATCTAAGTTTAGCCTCATTGAGGGGGCAGTATTTCAATATGAGAGTACCCCTAAACATTTTTAGAAAAAAAGCACTGACTATACACAATGCAGTTTACAAGCTGAAGAAACAACAAAATGTACAACAAAGATCATGCACCTTATAACAATCTGATCCAATACAAAAAGGCATAATAAAAACATAACTTTAAAACAAATAAAATAATGTAATATTCAATAATCTATTAGAATATAACAGCGCACAATAAAATTAGCTCTCAAAATACCAGCATGTAAGAATTAAACAGAAATTCACTCTTAACAATTTGTTGAACTGGAAACCTTTCTTTTACAGGAAACCTTTTGCTGCTGATTTGGAAGGCTGCCATGGCTACCGAAGCAGGAAGAGAAATTGGCCGCAAACTTATTGAAAGTGTGATTTAGAGAAACTTGTCTCTGGAAACACACAGCTCAACAAAGGGGGGGGGGATAATTCCTTTAATTATCTGCTTAGTAGTGAATCAATGTTTGCTGGTTGATTGCATTTCTTAGCAATTCACCAATTTTAGGCTTATCTATATGGGATTAAGGTTGCAACCCTATTTACACTTACCTGGCACTTCATTCTGAGTAGACCTATACACAGTGACTTGTTAAATGCCATAAATCAGGCTTCTTCAAATTTGGCCCTCCAGATGTTTTTGGCCTACAACTCCCATAATCCCTAGCTAGCAAGACGAGTGGTCATGGATGATGGGAATTGTAGTCTCAAAACACCTGGAGGGCTGAGTTTGAGGAAGCCTGCCATAAATAAATAAAATGAAGCTGAAAATGAAACCTGATTTGTCTTTATCAAGGAACTGCAAAACACCCCTCTCCCCCAACCTTCCTTGTGGTTTGAAAGATCAAAAGTGTATGAAGCAGCAAATGTAACATTACATTTCTACACTAGGCTAGTTTTTAAATACACTCACACACCCCTCTCTATTCTCCATTCAGACAAGCAAGAGTTCATGGATGCACTCCAGCCTGGCAAAAACATTTGTGTGACAAAGTGAAGAGTGTAGCCTTGGGAGAGTTACAAACTGCTCGGGGTTTTTATTATAACCAGGCAGCATCTTAATCTTGTTAGATAAATATTAACTTCTGAATTCACTTAAATAAATAAATAAAAATACAAAGTTAACACAACATTTGGAGAGGCGGGATGGGGGGAGCTGTGAAGCACGGAAGCATTTTAGACCCAATGTGCTTATAAAACAATGCATGGGCTGCTTGTCCCTATCAGCTGTAAAATGTGTCACACAGCACCATCTTGTGGTACTGATTAGCAGTGCTTTGCAAAACAGCTTGCTCGAGGATTATTGAGAATTCTGGTGCTGGAGGAGACTCTTGAGAGTCCCATGGACTGCAAGAAGATCAAACCTATCCATTCTTAAGGAAATCAGTCCTGAGTGCTCACTGGAAGGACAGATCCTGAAGCTGAGGCTCCAATACTTTGGCCACCTCACGAGAAGAGAAGACTCCCTGGAAAAGACCCTGATGTTGGGAAAGATGGAGGGCACAAGGAGAAGGGGACGACAGAGGATGAGATAGTTGGACAGTGTTCTCAAAGCTACAAACACGAGTCTGACCAAACTGTGGGAGGCAGTGAAAGACAGGAGTGCCTGGCGTGCTCTGGCCCATGGGGTCACCAAGAGTCGAACACGACTAAACGACTAAACAACAACAAGAATTGAGAATTCTGCTGCTTAGAAGCTTTTACCTAACCAAAATAAAACATATCTAGCTGAGAGAACACCTAAGAACTAAATTAGTGAGGGGTTGAACTAGTCATGCCTTGGAACTGGATTCAGAAACCTAAACTAGTTCAGTTTATTCCAAAATAGGTTGGTTACCGGTATATGTTTTGGTGCCCAAATTTAATATGTTGTTATTATTTAAAAGGGACACAGGTGGCGCTGTGGTCTAAACCACAGAGCCTAGGGCTTGCCGATCAGAAAGAAGGTTGGCGATTCAAATCCCCGCAACGGGGTGAGCTCCCGTTGTTCAGTCCCAGCTCCTGCCCACCTAGCAGTTCAAAAGCACGTCAAGTGCAAGTAGATAAAGGTACCGCTCCAGTGGGAATGTAAATGATGTTTCCACGTGCTGCTCTGGTTCACCAGAAGCAGCTTAGTCATGCTGGCCACATGACCTGGAAGCTGTCTGCGGACAAACACAGGCTCCCTCGGCCTATAGAGTGAGATGAGCACGCAACTCCAGAATTGTCCGCGACTGTACCTTTACCTTATTATTTACAGCTCAAAGTGCCTTGGGTTCTCACTGTCTCAGGGAACACATCTTCTTATATGAGCCTCTGATCTGCAACATGAGAGACAAGGGTCTCAGCTAAAGATTAATTCCTTCCGCCTGCTCCACCTCCAATCCTGAATGAATTGAGCACCCACCACCACCACCCAGGGACACTATTTGCTATGGGGAAAATGCAAGTAATTTGGCATTTAGCTCTGTGAGGATGACGTATATACATCAGCTTGTGATTTTCTTTCTGGAAGCAACTATTGCATCCAGTAAATTAACAATAGTTCAAGTACGTATGACTCATTTTAATGTTTTGTACGGCTATTTTGACCTGATATGTCTCCTGTGGATTTTTTTCTCATTTTATGGAGTTTTAATATCTGAAGCTGTGCTGACATTTCACTTTCAAAAATGAGATATTCCATGTCTTGGAAGTTCTGCCTTGTATTTTTCTGTATTCACTGGTACCTTCTACTCCTGCTTCTCTAAGGTCCTGAGTAGGATTTTTAAGAATTAGAATAATCAGTAAATGACAGGATCAATGAAATCTGAAAATATCACATGGCATACCATCAGAATACCCACCCACACACCTTCCAGCCAATGGATATACTTACTTCCACAGAGGTAGGGAATCTGTGGATGTTGTTGGATCCCTATTTTTATCATCCCTGACCACTGCCCATGCTAGCTGGAGTTGATGGGAACTAGGGCCCAACAATTGCTGGAGGGCCACAGGTTAGCCATGCCCACTTCACAGACAAAACTGAATGTTAACACCTCTTCATTCAAGTGCAGCTTTGTTTTGTTTTACAGAAATTGCCAGCATGGTGGCCCTGGTAAAGACTGCGGAGGTGGGTAGAGAAACGTTTAACTCATTGCCTCTGCTATGGTCCTGATGCAGCTTCAGGATCCCGCACCTGCAGTTTGCATGAGCTAAAAGCCTCAATGCACTGGAGTTCTCCTCACCTCCCATGCAAACTGTAGGTACAGGAGCCTGACCTGGATTGGGACCACATTGGAGGTAAAGGCTTGCCACCCACGCGCCTGGTGAGAGGTTCCAGCCCCATTCTGTGACAATTTGTGCAAACGTAAAGGCCCTCAGTTAATCAACAGCATCATGTAATCTTTCATTTCTACAGACACTTAATTTCAGAGCTGTGGCATCAAGCCCCACATTGGATGAAAGATTCCTGAATTGCAGGGGGTTGAACTATAGATGGTCCTCATGGTCCCTTCCTACGATTCTATGATTTAAGAAAAGAATAGTTCCCCCCCCCCCTCACACCTATAAAGTACCCAGCACAAAACAGACTGTGCTTGACTGCACCTTTATATTTCTAGTCTTTAATCTCTGGAGCTCTACAATAACTATTTTAGTTTCCTCCTTAATAGTGTATCAGTGTTTGCATGAAGTCAAGCTCACTCCACTGGGATCCATATGGTTTAGAAGACCAGGCTTCTCAGTTAGTCCCCCTGTTGAAGCTTATCTGCACCAAATTAAAATGCCATACCAAAAATATAAATTAGATTCCGTTAATCGGTCTTCATCAATGAATAATAAAGCAAATAAATAAAGCTGAATTTGAATGCTGATTTTCTCTGTTTTCAGGCAGTGAAAAATATCATATACTGTAATAATATATTTCTTCCTCGTGAAATGAAATGTGATCTGTCAAGACTTTGAAATTGTTTATTTGGGAATTTCAGCAACTTCAGCAAAAGAGTTTTTGGTTTTTCTATTCACCTTCATACAAAACAAGTTCATATTCTGCTTTTGTGAGCTTAAGTGTATGCATTTCAATTGATTCCCTCACTTAAAGCCATAGAAACACTTTGCTTCAGAATACAATACTGAATCCTGGGAAGGATTTAGACGCTCTATCACTGTTTGAAGTTACTCCATTGTTCTGATTGGTAGGCTTAAATAACCTGAGGAAAAATTGCTTGCCAAAATGTTATTCCTAGAGGGACTAAAGGCCTACATATTCTTTCATTTTGAGGAACCAAGACTGGTCTACACTCACAGAATGAGGCAGCAGAATGCACTCTGTCACTTCAGAAAAAGCTTGGGATGGTTGCTTTTGGATTTGGATTTGCTTTTGAATACTCTACCATATAAAAACAGGCAATAAATAGCAGCACCTTGGGGTGTGGGTGTAGATCAGCCATTCCCTGTTGTATTTGTTTTCCTCTTGTAGGAAGTTTGTCTTCTCTTATAGAGCAGGTGTGGGAAACCTGAGACCCTCTAGATGTTGTTGGACTTCAGCTCCCATTAGCCTCTGACTACATGGCCTATGGTCAGCTGCAGGCCAGGCTCACAGAATTCCCATCTCTAACTGGGGGTGTAAGTAGGCATCATTTTCTGTTCTGCTCTATATTTGTCACATGCAGCCTTGTTTCTGTTCCATTGCAGTTTGTCCTCCACCAAAAACTACACTATTTGTCTTGCTGATTGCTGTGACAAAAATATATAACTTACTTAATTACTTAGGTAGGCTGGATTACATTCCAGATGTGGGACAAATAAGTAAACATGGGTGATTCTTGCTCCCACTTCCATTTTCACCAGTTTCCCAACATCCATACCTCTAACACACAGGGTTCATATTTCAAATTCTCCCCTATCTGCATTCTGCAATGGTGCCATTTATTCTACTAGCTCAGAAGTCTTCACCTCATTCACACTTCATTCTGTTGAATGTGAGAATTAGGTCCCTGTCAGAGGCCATGAACCTCATGTGATTCTTGTTACTGTCTTGTGTGACAAAAATAGATGTGATGGTGTTACAGACAGGTGCTGCTACCAAAAGAAGAAAAAGACCTGCACTCCCTCCCCGTTTCTTTGGAGATATATAGCTAAAATGACAAGTCTTGCACTCTTGTCTCTCCATCCTGTTCCATTTCATTGGCTGCTGATTGCACAGGCAAGGTATCACCCAAGTGAGGTGATGTTGGGTTATGATGTGACTATGTCTGCACAGAGGGGGAAATTGCTGGTATGGGAAAGAGGCAACATGCTTTGCTTCACCACAAGTGAGCCCTCAAGGAGCGTCCAGTAGGAGAACAGCCTTTACCAAAGGTGCCATGGACTTTGAAGACACGCAAACTCAGAATGCAAGGGAGAAACATGCTAAGAGGAAGGCACACTTGGCAAATCCATACTGTGATCAACTCCCACCCGGGAACCAATGTCCCCACTGTGGAAGGACGTGTGGGTCCAGAATTGGCCTCCACAGTCACTTACAGACTCATTGTTAAAACCGTGTTTATGGAAGACAATCTTACTCGGTTATGATCGCCAAAGAGAAAGAAGTGTGTTATCTTCTTTAAAAAACAACAATGGTGGCATTATAAGTCTGTGTGGGATTAAAAGGCCCACAATGAATTTATCACTTCTAATCATTAGATTAGATCAGATTAGTTAAGGCCTTTGCCTTAACTATCCCTAGACCAGGCTACCTCAAACTCGGCCCTCCAGGTGTTTTCAGACTACAATTCCCATCATCCCTAACCACTGGTCCTGCTACTTAGGGATCATGGGAGTTGTAGGCCAAAAACATCTGGAGGGCCGAGTTTGAGGAAGCCTGCCCTAGACAAAGGCTGTGTACACGCCAAACATTTGAAACACATCCTCTGCAAAACAAGGAAAAGTCTCCTGGGAACTGTCTATAAAGAGCTGCAGTTCTCAGAATCCCTTGGGGATGTGTGCTTCAAATGTAAGGTGTGTACGCAGCCAAATGAAATGTCCAGAGTAGCATACAGTTCATAGTTAAAAAACCCCAAACCCTCAATAATCCATGGGTGGTGGTGGGGAAGCACATCTGAAACAAGAGAGATTAAAAGACCAGCAGCTCTTTTGCTTTCTAGAACATTCAACTTTCTTCTCATGGACATTGCACCACACACATGGACTGTCCTGCCAGTAGAATTAGCGTCACCTTTTTCTGTCTTCAATAACTCCACAAAATTTAACAAGTAAAGCCCGTTATAAGCCTTAGTGCTGAGAAAGTTTTAACTTGCTGGTTTTCCATCGCACCATTTCCCTTAAACACAGGAGCCCCGCCAGGAGGCTTTGAAAGCCCTGCAATTGGATCACATGAGGATGCCAGGCCAGGTCCATATGTAGTCAGCACTCAGGTTACTTCCTTCATCCTGTGCCTGTTTACACCCGCAGTATAAAATCTTCACTCATTGCTTTTTTGCTCATTGATTTATGCGCTAAGTTTCGACAGGTTAAGCTTTTCCTGACAGTGAAAATGCAGTGATGGGCAAATATACACCTGTTGTTTTATATTGGTCACATTACTATTCTACATGCAGTGCCGTTGTCTATAGGAAAGGCGACAATGCTAAGCCCATCTCCTGACAGAGCTCCTGTGACTTTCAGAGACACAAAAAGGAAAATGGCACCGTATGGCCCCACCACCATGCTACAGGAATATGAAAAGTCACATCTAGTAGGATTTCAACCCTCCATGTAGTTCAAAGGCACAGCAGCCTTCTTAAAGGTTTGGATCTGCTGTCATATTATTTCAGGGGAAAAAGTTTTTAGGAAGTGGATAGCTTTCTTTTATGAGAACTTTTCTGTTCTGGAAGACTTTACAGAAATGTCAATTAGTTGTCACCAACAGTTCAAACCCAAAAGCTAGTCAACTTGCAATGTCACACAAATCCATTCACCATAATTGTTGGAGATAGTTCAAAAGCCCCACGCTGCCAAGGGAAGGAACGGGGGGCTCCAGACAATAAAGATACCATTGTCTCACATTTCTTCCTCTGCCTGCCCTGGTGACATGTATAATACACAACATGTACTTTGAGTCTTCCTGTGTCATATGCAGAAGCCAAAATGTTTTCTCCATGAAAATAATATTTGGGCAGCTCTTGTACATTCCTAGAAGATTCTATCATTAAATAGGTAGCTAGGTAGAAAGAGGTATTTTAATATCACTCTTCAACCATATTCCCATGGTGGCTATGCTGTAACGGCATACTTATGTAAATAGATCTTGTGGGTATTAAGACATTCATTTTGCATTATATCAATATTTTAGTTGGCTCTTAGGAGCAAGCTGAGATTGGGGGCAAACCATATTGTCCCCTCACACCTTGTTTCTGCTTTGATGTGTCCATTCTCTCTCAAAGTCACACACTATTTGCTGATATGAGCATTGGTACTTTAAAATGCATTAGGACACTGAACACTGAAGTGCTACTTTGTCCTTTAATGTCCCAGGACATGGGTTCCAATTATTCAGTGTCATTTTATGGATAAACTTCTAATGTACTGTCATTATCTAGCAATTTTAAAAGGAAATAAGTTAATGAGGTCTAAGAAAATGTGGGAGTGTTTACTATAATTACCTGGTTCATAGATCAGACTAATTATATTTCAACAGATTTCCATGTATAATCTAAAAGTAATTACTGCAGCTGCCAGCTGTTAAAATATTACGCTAATTGTACTCGAGAAAAGTTTGAAAACAAGTTTTTGACCTTTTCTGTGTTTCATTTATATTATATCCCACAGAGTCTCTGAAAAGGAAGCCTCCCCCCGCCCAGAAGCTGACAAAACAAATACCCAAACAAATAAATGAAGGAGGCAGGTGGCTTTCTTCTTTCAATGAAATAAATAGAACTAGAATTATAATTTGTGATTTTTTTAAAAATAAATGAAACTAGGTATGTTGCTTAGTCAATTACATGACTGTATGAAGTTTTCCACCATGCTCTACATTTCCTATTCACATTGGAGGTGAATGATCAATGACATAATTATTAATATTATTTAATTCAGGTTTCTTAATTTTCTTCTGTAGCCTTCTGCAACCCACAGCAACAGAGCCTGTGGCAAATTATGGAAAAATAGGAGAATTGATGACTGTTTCATTGGACATTTTTGTACTCCTACCTTGATTTTGTTTGATACAATATTTTGGGATTTTTTTTTAATGTTTGTTATTTTTATTCCTAAATACATTTTAGATTTTGTTCTAGAAAAGCTTCATTCTTTGTTTAGAACAATATTTCCCTTGAAGCGCATTTAATGATAGGTCTTTTCTTGATCCCATTACTCTTGGAAGAGAATCGTAGTGGATCTGGAAATTCTTTAACCTTCAGACTCTTGGGCAAACAATGTTCAACACTTTAAAAAGAGTAAGAGAAATTGTCAGGGATTTGAGACTAGATTTGCTTCTGGAAAGAAGAAGCTTAGGACTAAATACAGAAGGTCTTTACTAGCACAGATTGTGCAGAGAGGGAGTATATACTTCATCATCTTCTGGGATTTTGATCTATGAACTGTTTGGCTTTGATCCTACTGCATGTGTTGAAGAAACTGGTCATAGAAGCACACATGGATCCAACCAGTGTAATGGTTCCCTCGAAATCAATGGGAAAAGGTAGTCATGACTTAGTTCCTACTGAAATCAATGGAACTCAAGTGTAACCAACCTGCTGCAGTCCTTAACACACTTACCTGGCAAGTCCCATTGAGATCAGCAAAGCTTTATTTTGTGAAGAAATGTGCAGAACTGGACACATTCAGCCCACAGTTTTTACAAAGCTGCATTCACCAGCCATATTACTTGAGGCAGTATGGATCAAACAGAGTACTGGTGTTGCCAATGATAATCTGAACAGGGGCTGCAAATATACCCTTGGAAAATTAGCATTGCAAAGTTCTTTATACACCATGCATCCTGCCCTGTGTTAGGGATATATTCCTAACAGGGCCAATGAATCTTTCTCTTTTGCTGTGGATACTATTGCAAGGAAGCAGTGTCTGGAGTGGTGTTCCCCCTACTCTTTAGGAAAAGTAGAATTGTGCTTTGTTTTTTCTTCTCTCTGTTTAATCCGACAGGTTTCCTATGCCCTGACAGTGGCATGGCAGGAGAAAATTCAGTCAGTGGAGCATTTCCAATCATTCCCTGCAGATCCAGCCTTGGGAAAGTGAAACCTGCTGATACCTGCTTATCACAGGACTCTCCAAAGCACAGCCAGGTGGATCATTTCTGCAACTAGATTACCAGGTGCAACAGAGGGCAAGGCCAGTGCTTCTTGCAGTTGTAGGTAAGGCGGCGTTTTAGCATAGTGGCTGATCAATTTTGTAGCAGTGCAATCTTATGCCTATTGACTCAGAAGTACACTCCAATGAGTGAAATGGGACTTACTCCCAGGTTAAGTGTGGAATAGAATTGTAGCCTAAAGGCTGCACTTCCTACTTATTTATTAAAAAGCATTTATAAACTGCTTAAAATGGAAAAATCACTCAAAAGTCTAAAAAGCAAATGATATACTGTATCATTAAAACAAAGACACACAACCTAAAATGGCGATAGAAAAACACTTAAAAACAAATAAAAGCAAATAAAACAGAAATCCAGAGGATTCAGACATGTAAAACAGGGTCTATCTAATGCTACTACCTGAACCCAGACTTGTAGGTAGGAGCGGTACCACTGCAACACATTACTACCTGCTCCCAACTCAGGAGGTCAGTACTGAAAGCCATTGAGAGATCAAGCAAGAGTAACAAGGTTGCACTTCCACTGTTCTGAAGCTGTTCTGTTCCAAAGTTATCTGAAGGTTTAGTAACTCTTCTTCTTCCTCTTTTTACTATTTCCTTCAATAATATAAATCAGTATCTCCGCATTTCAGTCTCAGTGTTTTTGAAAGCACAGCAACATTCATTTCACCATCACTGGAGTATCTATTTCTTCTTTCGTTGCCTTGCCGCCTTCATACTCAATGATGTGGACAGCAGTACAATCATTTCTGACAAGACTGAATCATTTTGTTTTCAGAGGAGTCTGAAAAATAAAGTGGACAAAAGACTCGTTCATGTTCAGACTCATCAGAATGCTTCTGTATTATTGATAACAGCTACCGGTGTATCAAGAGCACTGCCTACGCTCACTCTCCGATTGCTCTTACTTTTGTTTTTTATGTAGCTTAAACAATCCTAAAATAAATCCTCAGGCAATTTAATGTATTCTCTTAAAACCAGGATTACACAGTCTTGTTTTCAGCACCTGTCCAATACAGATTTCTATAAGAAAAAAAATATTTTTGTCTGTGTATTATTATTATTCAAAATGATCTGATATTAAAGTTTAAGCTTTAATTTCTGCAAATCTCCACCGCCATATAAAAATTGTTCTCAGAGAGAATCAAGGCATCTGGAATACTTGGCTCATCATTGGCAAAGCCATTGTTGTGAATTGATATCACATACACAAACACAAATACTGTAAAACTTTCTATACCGAGCATATTACAACTCATTATCAGATCCTGTCAAATGTTATCATGCTCATTGAAAATAATTGTGTGTGGGTTTTTATTTTTATTTTTCATGCACTTTACTTAGAGTCATGCTTGGCATGCTAGATAAAGAGTGTCTGGAAGATCTCTGAAGGTCAGAAGTAGCCCAACTGACTGGTAGAAACTAGGATGTCCTTTGTTTATCAAATGATCTCAGACAACTAGGTTGCTGGCTCAGCCACTGAAGATGGTAATTTATGGGATGGGTTCATAATCCAGGACTCTGATAGCAATCTCCTGAGAGACAGCAAAGGTATTTGCTTTCATGTGTTGCTAAAGCCTTCAAACAACAGGGCTAATAAAGTGCAGCTTGCTCTCTGTTGACAGGGACTTTTAAAGGGCAGGTGGATAAAGGTTTGAAGGGCCTGATGCTTGAACAGCAAATGTCACAATTAGAAGAAGAGCCTGCAGGCAGATGTAGTAACTTAAAGAGTGCATTCTGCTGAGCTCCTGCCAAAGAAGGAAGCAGATGGGATTTAAAAGCAAATCACACCTTTTCTACTGCATATTGCTTGCCTAGTCTAGTTTAACCATAGACTACTACAGCCTTCCCCAATCTAGTGCCTTCCAGATGTTTTGAACTACAGTTTCAATAATCCCTGACCAATAGCCATGCTGGCTAGGATTGACACAAGTTAACATCTGGAGGGCATCAGCTTAGGTAAGGCTGCTCTAGTACAACCCAAAGGGCTAGTTGTACTAGGCAGAATAACATAGCACATTTTGAGGAACCACTGAAGAACAGAAACCAATCAATTGATTACATCATTGAACAGAACCCTTTCTTGGTGTTATTTGAACAACTGGGGGCCTGGCAGACTCATATTCTTGATCAGAGGAGGGGGGAGGAGAGCTCTGTGTGAGTACAAGGGCCTACACGACCCCTTTCTCCCCATCCCTCCCCTCCCATCATCTTTGGTTTACACTGGTGTCTAATAACAAGGCAAACACACTTTTTGTCCCTCTTCTTAAGTAGGTTGCGTTACCATTAGATGTGTTCTCCTGGATTTTTTGGGGTAACACTTTCTGTAACACTGATATCTTTATCATCAACGTCAGGCCTGGAATTTGGTTTCTTTTCTGCTCTGTGCTTCGCAAGCACTCCCTTTGATGAATCTGAAAATAAAGAAGGAGACACAACATGGGGTTAGGGGTCTACAGTACATGAAACATCCCACCATTACCAGCCTCTCAGGAATAGGACGTTGGCCAAAAGATCCAGCTACACACACAGCAAGCTGCTTTTTGCACTGTTAGTAATGCTGACTTCTTATTTCTTAAGGAGAATATTACTCAGGGAGCCACTTTCGAAACTTAGGTGAGGCTCTCAAGAGCAGCCCATGATGCTACTGCTCCTTCACTGGGCACACCCATTGCTCTATACACCCATCTAAGGAAGGCACTGAATACGACCTTGTCTATGACTATTTACTTTGGTTTTGTTTGGCAGCACTTAAATCACTGTGCAACTCAGAAATCAAATGCTACATGACGGCACACTCTGCGCAGCTGACAGCACCACGAGGCTAGAGGGAAAAGTGTATTTTATAGTATAATTTTGCAATTGCAGCCAGACACTCCAGAGCAAGGCATGTTGTATTAATTCACAGCCAGGCACTCTGGCTTTGGCCTCGTGCCTCGGAGCAGTCTGATTGTGAATTACTACCCCCTCACATTTCTATTTCTATTATGAAGGAAATAAGACATGACTGCTTGTTTATTTATGAACAAACAGCTCAGCAGATATTCTCTACAAAGCCGCAAAGGCTTAATCTGTATGCTGATGGCCAGCAGTGTTTTGTTCATCAGCAGCTCAATCAAACAATCCAGATGAAGCCAACATACAGATATGTGGATATCAACATGGTCCTTCTGAAGTCAGTTGGGATGGGCATTTCAATCCAGAATGTTATGTTAGACTCGCACAGGGTGTTCTTAAGGTCTTCTGCATTCATGCTCCAGGGTGACAGTTGCTGGGATTAGCACAATCTCCTACTGTTCTGTGGGACACCTGTGATGTGTAATCCTGATGTTTCTCAGGGAGGCAGTTCATACAATGTGTTAGGGACCTGCTAGGTTAGCTGTGCAAGTACCGGTCCAATGGAAAGGTCAGAGGTGTGCATGGTGGGCCCCAGCCCATGCTGAGGAAAGACTCAGAGCAGCAGATAAAACTCAGAGGGGCCCAAGACAGAATTCAGGTCAGGCAGAAATCAGTGTCCAAAGCAGCAAACAGCAGTCAGATAAGCCTGAGGGAAGTTTGCAAAGCAAGGACAGGAACCTGTAGCCAACCAAGAAGAAGCCAAACCTGAAACAACAGGTCAGCCAGTCCCCTGCTGGATTCCAGATCACCTGGTCTGACTGGACTGATGAGCTGCAACAATCCCTCTGGCCATTGTTGCAGCAGCACAGAAAGGCCAATTGCTTCCTCTGCCCAAGAGCTGCCCTGAAGCAATGACAACTTGGGGCGCAGTAAGTAATACACTGGGATCCTGTACCAGAGTCTGGAGTTTGAGTCCCCTGACAGCTTACACAATAACCTATTCAGCATATTATCTGTAGAAAAGTGCTAGAATGAGCCTGGGGCTCTCAGGATCTTCCTTACTATGCATAAGGCTAAACACATGAACACCAACCCAAGCAGGCCCTGCTCATATGATCTACCCAGCCCTTTTTCCTTGTGTGAGTGGGCCTCCTCACTTATATTTATGCACATCAGCTCTAATTGCCTTAAAGGAAATTGATAAGGAGGGCGCATGAGGACAAGGATCACTATGGTGCCCCATTGGATGTATTTACCACATCCTCAGAGAATGAATAAACCAGGCTTTAGAATCAGTCACATTTGATTAATGGGCAGAGAACTGAACTGTTTGTCATCAGTGTAAGATGCTGACAACTCTCACAGCTTTACCCATAAAAACCAACACCACTGATTATTACTTTCTGAACCGTATATATTTATTCACAGCATTTTTTGTGATTGGAAACAGGACTCCCATTGGAATCCATGGCAAAATGGTGAAAGGAGTTGGGTTTTACCCACCCAGCAAGCTCAGTCTTGAAACCTTGTCATTTCTTATCCTTAAAGATGACAGTATGTAGTGGGTAAAGACCAGGTAAAGATCTGGTACATCAAAGGATAAAGTGACTTCCACATTCGTTCCTGATCTTGCTTCCTTTGTGAATCTGCTCTCAAGGAAGCGACTCTTTTGTAAACACTGATCCCACTCATATGTGGGAGTTATTTCTAGTAAGTAAGCAAGCATGGTTTGTAACCTTAATATTGTAACACAGGTTGTATATCAACAGCAATGACTGGGGCCTTCAATTTGGCAACATGGCACATTCAGACACTCCCCTTGTCATCTGTCATGCCCCCTACTTCTCTCAGGTTTTTTTAAATGTGTTTCTTGGTTTTTGTTGTTGTTTGCTGCTTGTGAGAGGATGCTTTTTTGTATGTGTTTTGTTTGTTTGGGACAGTAAGTATTTTACCTGGGGGGGGGGGGTTGGGGGGGGAGGTGTTCTGAGCATAGCCATTTTTTCTTCCATAAAATGGCCATTTTGAGGAGCTCACAACAGATTCTTAGGTTTCCAGATGTACCCCCGGGCACCAATATGTTGAGGAGCCCAGAATTATGATGTACCAGACACAGGCACCCTGTTGTAATTCCAGGAAGCCATATATGGCTGAGAGCTGCTGTTCTGTCAGGATTAGCTTTCTGCTTTCCCATTTGTAGAACATAAGAGAGAGGTCTATAGTAAGCATCTCTGAGAAGCACTTTAAAAGTTTGAAACAATATAAACGTTAAGCATATTTTTGGAAATAAAAAGTGTAAACTGAAGACATCTTTATAGTTTTAACACAATAACATACTTTTTTTTATTAATATCAAGGCTGAGCAACAGTGGTGGGGGGAAATGGAGCCTCAAATTAAATATAATAAAGGTCCATCTGTTGTGAGTAACACTGACTATTCTTGTTGCAGTATGAAAGTGACTTTAATTCAATGCTGCTGCTGAATGATCAGATGTATCTGTGGCAGACACATGAGTGGGAATCTGAAGGGACCCTTGGGGTCCCTTCTAACACTATGATTCTCTAGAGTTCTGTATTTTCTGTGCTTTTATACAGATCCAGTGGTTCCAGGTGAAATCATGCAAGGTATCTGTGAACAGCATGCATCTCTCAGAACTTGGGTCAACTGACCTTTAGCCATCCTGTTCTCTGCAGATGTAGCTGTCTGCGCCATCTCCTCCTTGTTCTCCTGCTGCTCCAAATCACTTTGACAACTCAACTGTAGTCCTGAAACAGCAGCAGATTGATCTGAGGGCCGTTTCTTGGTGGCATCTACATAAACATCCTGAAATTACATCAGACAGCAAGATTGATTTATGCGTAAATTGTTAGTCAAAACGTAAAGCTTCTCAACAATGAGGAAGAACCATGACTGCATGTTAGGTAATTTGCTGCAAGTTTGACAGAAGTATCTTCTGTTTGCCAAAGGAAATTATAAATCCTACATTTACTTAGTTACTTATTTTATAACACACACACACACCTTTGAGGTATATAAAGCTACATTAAAGGTAAAGGTACCCCTGACCATTAGGTCCAGTCGCGGATGACTCTGGGGTTGCGGCACTCATTTCGCTCTGTAGGTTGAGGGAGCCGGCGTTTGTCCGCACACAGCTTCTGGGTCATGTGGCCAGCATGACTAAACTGTTTTTGGCGAACCAGAGCAGTGCACAGAAACACCTTTTACCTTCCCACCAGAGCGGTACCTATTTATCTACTTGCACTTTGACGTGCTTTCGAACTGCTAGGTGGGCAGGAGCAGGGATTGAGCAATTGGAGCTCACCCTGTCACGGGGATTTGAACCGCCGACCTTCTGATCGGCAAGTCCTAGGCTCAATGGTTTAAACAACAGCACCACCCGTGTCCCTAAAGCTACATTACTTTAATATGATTGAAGTATCAAGGAACATATCTGGTCATATTTCGTGTATGCTATATTTGTATGTACATACACAACACAGAGAGACACATACCTGTGTGTTCCATATATGTATGATATAACATCTCTCTCTTTTCATATAGAAAAATAGGTATATATAACCCATTGCTTGTTGCAGGAAAATTGAATGTCAGATTATCCTCAACTTGTTCAGTCACAGCTTGAAGAGCTCCAGAAAGTGAGATCTCTCGAGCCCTTTAGAATAATTGGATAGTATCCAACTAAGTTTTGTTCAGAGTAGACCCACTGAAATGAATATAAGTTAGGGACATTCATTTCAGTGGGTCTCCTCTGAGTAAAACTTAGTGAAATACTACCCATTTGGATGCATTGTCGAACTGCTGTGACCATTAAGATGTTTCTCCTACTATTCAACTGAAATCTACCTTGCTATAACCTAGGCTGATTAGATCAAGTCCTATATACTTGGGTAGCAGAGGACAACTCTCTGCCCTCTTCTGCGTGATCAGTGGCACTGCAATGCCAGATTAAGGGATGTGGGTCCAGGACTCCATGCTGCCCGGGGCCCTCCCAAAAAACTCCTGCCACTTCTACCTAAATATCAAGTAGCTAAGGGTTCTACCATCACCACCGTCCCATGCTTCCACCCCTCACCTACCACAACCACCACCAATATGCGTTGCTATAACCTAGGCTGATTAGATCAAGTCCTATACACTTGGGTAGCAGAGGACAACTCTCTGCCCTCTTCTGTGTGACCAGTGGCACTGCAAGGCCAGATTAAGGGAGCAGGGAGCAGCAAAAATTTTTTTAATATGTAGGGAGATGAGGCTAGGAAGCCAAACTTAGGTGTAATCATTGGCCACCTTGTTTTTAAGGTAAAAGTGAAGGATTGAGCAGTCAGGCAGCCATACATGCTTCTAAGGAGTAGAATTCTCAGACCTAATGGGTATAATTTATAAGACCAGCTACTGCATACATATGCACCCTCAGGGCTAATATCTGCTTGAACGAACTGGATAAAAATATCAGTTATAAAAACTCATAGTGTCTATACAGCCTGAGACCTCTGCATACTTGCTGTCTTGTTTCCTAATTGCTTACATGATTACAGTGCACTCACAAGCCTCTCACAAACAACTTCTGCATCTTGATCAAATATTTGGGAACAAAAGTTCTATGTCATTGAGAACAGAAGCTAAACTTTCATTCTCCTCTTCTGATTCTTTTAAAGTTGCCTTTCCTTCTTAGTAATCAACACAGCATGAAGCATATTTCTGATTTTGAACTGTCCTCAAATAAATTGCAAATAAAGCTTTATTTTAATAAAGATACCAAATGGGAAATTTCCCAGCTCTGAAAAATGTGCATAAATACTGTGATAATGTTATCAATCTGGTCAATCCTTTTATTCTTTTACAGCCTCTTTCAGAAAACGTTTCCCAAGGGCATTTTGCAAATAAAATAACATCTAAAAAGGGCTTCAATAGTTGAGAGTAAGTCATGTTAGATTTTAAGTTCAACTTATACAGTGGTACCTCGGGTTACATACTCTTCAGATTACATACGCTTCAGGTTACAGACTCCGCTAACCCAGAAATATTACCTCAGGTTAAGAACTTTGCTTCAGGATGATATGCATATTTGGGAGATTACAATGTACAGTCATGTACATTGGTAGTCATATTTAGAGTAGATCCACTGAAACCAATGAACTTAAGTTAACATTGGTTAACACTGGGTATCACCTGTTAAAAACACTAAAAATCTAGGTCACCACTGAGTTAATGGGCTTAAACATGCTCAACTTATCACCCAAAAGTGTATTGCTGAGCTCTTTACAGTCAGTTCAGATGTGGGCTGTGCAGAGGAAATGTGTACAAAACATTGGAAAATCCATGCCATGTATGACTTGGTAACACGGGGCTCTCTTGGCTGATAGATTGAGAAAATCCAAATCTATATGCATCTACTGGGTAATCAAACCATGTTTTATCAATCCATTTAGTCATCATTTCCATAACGCATGTGTCAACGCTAATGCACTCACAGATTTCCTTCATGGTCAGGCCACTGAGTTGACATGAAACTGAGGAACCAGATCTATTTATTTTACCCAACAAATGTGAGCATATTGAAATAAATGAAACAGCCTTTGGATACATTTCAAAGCACCTATGCTTGCAGGAACCAAAGCCCCATAGTTTGCTTAGCTTCCTGTATTATTTGTTGAAGTAAAATACTAAGCACATAGACTATAATACTATGTTGTCTACACAGAGCCTTTCCTTGGTTACAGAATGAAACTTGAAACTCCTCTACACACATATTAAAGCAGCAGTGCTGTGTATTTGGGCATGTAGAAGAACATCTCAAATTGCTTTTAAAAAAATTAAAATCGTTCTCAACCTCTGGGAGGATTCTTCCAGAAAAGGGTCTGGATTTCAAGAATTAGGATTTGTGGTCATTTATCTGACAGGCCTGCAGAGCAATAAAGAAAGCCAAGATGAAATCAAGTTAAAGGATTGCCGCCAAAACAGTTTTACCTCAACACTTGTATCTTTTCTTTAAAAAAGAACACAAAAAACCCTTCGAGCATCACTAAATCTGCAGGAGGCAGTGCACCACGCTATAAAGATAAAGTTGCTTTTGACCACATCGTACCTCAGGAAGTCAGAGATGATACATTAAATAAAACAGACCTTTTTATTGGAAACTAAGACAAGGATCAGAAGCTGGGGAAACATAGCAGTCAGTAAGCTTGGATGTTGTACCTTTCTGCAGAAGTTTGGTCTCAAATAAAAGCATAGGCTATGTTTCCCACATTTTGCTTATGGGAATATTCAAGGCATTGCTTTTTCCCATATAGTAAAAGATGTAGAAAAACAAGGTGTTTTCTTCAGACAAATAATAATTAAAAAACCCCATATTCCCACAGAGATCCCAGGTTTCCCTTTTTTAAAAAAAAAATCCTGGGCCGTCCACTCCTATTTAACTTTTTCCTTTCCCTTAAAGATGTCTGTTGAGTACAAATGCTGACATTATATAAGTAACGTTAAACCAGGCTTGCAAGGTCTTGGATGTGTCCCGTAATATTAGCAATAAAATTAAAGCTCTTCTGAGAGAAATCACGTTATAAATTATTGAAGGCCTTTCTCAGGCTCTAGAGCCTACACAGTTCTTCATAGAATTAAATGGTTTAGTTATACATATTAAGTTGTACAAATAGCCAGGGAGCTCCTGCATATAAAGATGAAGAGCCCAAACTATTGCTTAAACTATATTGCAAAAGAGTGAAGGCAGTGGCTGCACAGGTATGTAATACTTTACCATGGTGTAGTGTTACAAGAACAAGCCTAACCTTTCCTCGCCCCCAACTCATAAGCACCTACTGTTCCTCTCATTCACTGGCAAAATTGCAAGGAGGGAATTAGAATATTTCATTTTTGTTTTAGATAACAGCTTAGCATGTTGTCGGAACCCTAAACTATGGTAAATCTTAACAAAGATTAGCGAAAGCAAGGCATGAACTATTATTTGAGGTTAGCTTGCTTGAATTAACCCAGTTTGTGTGGGTTCAAAGGACATGGCCAACTTTGGTTACTCAGAAACAGTTTTTGAATTCCCCTTGATAGCTGTGCCAGAAGGCAGTGTATGAGCTAGGTTTGTTCTTGTGATGCTGAACCATCTGTTCTTAACCTGAAACTGTTCTTAACCTGAAGCACCACTTTAGCTAATGGGGCCTCCTGCTGCCACTGCACCGCCACTGCACGATTTCTGTTCTCATCCTGAAGCAAAGTTCTTGACCCAAGGTACTATTTCTGGGTTAGCGGAGTCTGTAACCTGAAGCGTATGTAATCTGAAGCATATGTAACCCAAGGTACCACTGTATATGTAACATTCAACATGTGTGGAGTCTGAGTACCTGTCTACACAATAGCTGAGTGGTACAAATCAACAATTGTACATTATTTTGCATGAACGCTTGTACATGCATAGAGACAGCTTTTACCTGAATTCAGTGCAACGTGTGAACAAACCTATTGCATCACATCCAATGCTTGCTGCAAAAGGTATGCTAAGGGTTCCTACAACAATAATGTCTGCCTCCCTTCCTGCCAATTGGCCTGAAATGCTACCTGTCATCCAGTGCAAACATACACTTTGCAACTCATGTTACTGGCTGATGGGTAGGAATGTACATTAGTACATATCTATAATAAAATCTAGTTGTAGCCTAAAAATAAAAAGGGGTGTGTATTGACTGGCTTTTAATTTAAAAACCGAGGGAATTCCAGAATTCTCAAATGATTATAACATTTTATTTTCTCAAATTATTATAACAGATCATTATTATAACACTTTATATATAGCAAAAAGTAAGTGGATGATCAAGCTTAAGGGATTTTATTTTTTTATTTTTTTGGTATAACAGTAACTGCACCACAATGTGCAAAACATATAAGGAATTATATGGCAAGGAACATGCCACAATTCTTCTTCCTAATACACACACCACGAGTGCATACACACACTACAAGAGGAGAGACAGTATACTTTGATGAAGTTGCACATTGCTAGACAGAACGTTACATTGTTATATGGTTGCAAACTACTCTAGTGAAGAAAATGGCCCATTTATTGGAGTAATCAGTGCTGGGCATTGCACTACAACTTCTGCCGTACATTTATTATAGTTACCCAAGCTACGAGATACAGATCATAAACCTCTAACTGCAATCTTTAAAGAGATCCTAGAGAGCTCTTTCTGATGCCTTCAGAAATTCGGGGAGCGGGGGGACAAAGAGATGTTGGCATTAACTGTTGCCAATTATCCACCTGTCCTGTGGATGTTTAGTTGTCTTATACTTTCAAGCACAGTATTGCCCACATTGACTAGCACTGACTTTGCAGGGCACCAGGCAGGAGTCTTTTGCAGCCCCACCTGGAGATACCAAAGACAGGAGTTTCTTGTAAGCAAGCAAAGTACTGGTAAGTGCCCCACCACTTAGCTGCATCCCTTTCTGAGAATCTTCCATGTGGCAAATGTGTACAGTGGTACCTCGGGTTAAGAACTTAATTCGTTCTGGAGGTCTCTTCTTAACCTGAAACTGTTCTTAACCTGAAGCACCACTTTAGCTAATGGGTCCTCCTGCTGCCGCTGCGTTGCCACTGCACGATTTCTGTTCTCATCCTGAAGCAAAGTTCTTAAGCTGAGGTAATATTTCTGGGTTAGCAGAGTCTGTAACCTGAAGCGTATGTAACCTGAAGCATATGTAACCCGAGGTACCACTGTACTTATAAAAGCAACAATTCACTACCAGAGTTGTGATGCTGCTACTACTACTACTGTGACTACAACCACAATTAAAAAACACTATATCTTCTAGTAATGGCAGAGGGACAATGACTTAGGGATCTTACTTAGACCGTGTACACATTACCAGCTTAAAACGCAGCGTGGAGTTTCCCACCAACACTACTGATTTTCAAGTCACATTTGCATATTGCTGCATACATCTGTATGGTTAAGGTGTGTTTACAAGTCACCCACCGTGTGTCCACACCAGTGGGTAGACAGCAGGTATAGACAGCAGGTGTTAGGTATCTTCATAGAGCCTATGTTTTCAAATCAGACTGAAGCTAGTTTCAGGGGAAGCACATCAAAACACGGGATTTCTCAAAAAACCCTACAGGATAGATGTGGACCACACCTAATATCGTGTGTCCATGGCTTCTCAAGCCAGCGGTAGCAAAGCATTGGATGCAGAGTAAACAGGAGGGTGCACACACAGCCTTGGAAACAGGATTGGGACACAATCTATTATTGAAATAATATATGCCACCAATTTTCTCTCCTACTTTTTTAAAAAAGCAAGTAGCAAATTGGTGATAGACAGAAGCTAGACTTTGGTCCAAAGTAGTTTGACAGAAGCTAGACTTTGGTCCAAAGGAGCCCTTCTCCCATTTTCTGCCTGCCCATGCCTTAAGATCTGTTGGTGAGGCTTTCCTTGCAACCCCAACATTGAGCTTAGTGTTGAAGTGGAGAAGAGCCTTTTCAGTTGAGGTTCCCTCCCATTAGCTTCAGTGGGAGAGGGAAAATCTGAACATTGCTGGCCAGGCTCTGTAGCCTACAACTATTCTGCTCACATCACTGGAACTGAGCATAGGATATGGTGTAACTCAACAACCAATAAAAGCACACCCCACGCATATGATTTCTAAACGGAAACATTGGGTGCACATCATGGGGCTAAATGTCTTTGGCCTCCTAAAAACTCACAAGACAGAACTTCATAAAGGGCACTTTATAAATAAATAACTTTATAAATGGAACACTTGATAAAACATTTGCCTCCTGGGGATGCAAGCACATTGCTAATGTCTCTTCCTAGACATTACCCTCACCCTCACCTTGGGACTCCAAACACAAATGCATGCTGTGTGTGTTGCCATGCAAGGGTGTGTTTTGGGGTATGTGCTCCCATTCTTGGCTTCTGCCATATATCAGGGCACAGCCTCCTTCCTGATTGGTAGGATGTGTTGATGTTTCCAGGGACATTGGGTGTGGGTGTGAATTTTACACTTTTTTTGTACCCCGCACCCACCCTTTTGGGCTGAGCATGCCTTAGGCACAGTGGCTATTTTGCTGGCATAGCAGTGGCGTATGTTTCATATCACTGTACTGTGTAATATGGATTTCTCTGCCCCTTAACATGGTCAGATACAACTTTGACAGAGAGGATTTTCACACTTCCCAAGTCTAGGTCCACAAGATTCATATGCCCGGCTCAAATTTCACTATTCAAACCTTAGGAAATCCATTTATCCAGCATTTTGTTCCTCTGCTATCAGCCACCAGCCTTTAAAACTGGCATAATTGTGATCCATACTTATGTTGTTTCCCCCATGGAGAGGTAAGACCTTAGCAAGAAACCAGGATTTTGCTCAAAAGCATCTCTTTGCTATGAATCGGATGTCTGCATGGCTATCCATAATTGATGTTCACAGCCATTTAAGATAAATGCCTTTAAAATATAAAATTAGAAGGAGCTGGGAACCTTTGAGACTTCACAGGGTGCTATTAATAAACTAGACAGCGAGTCAAGGCTGATTTGTTCCACTCTGGAAAAGATAATGATTTTTTGATTGTTACTTATTTTATGCCACAGTGGCCTTCCTGCTTAAGCTGTCAACAAGCCCAGCTATACTGCACACCAGAGTAATATCTTGCAAGGGTATTACATAACTACAGTTATACAAACTGACAGGGTCCATAGTTTTGCCCAGAAACTTTAAATGCACTGCCCCAGCATGCAGATCCCAACTGAGTCCCCTGGGCAATGTGGAATAAGGAATTATAGGTTTCTTAAAGTCTTCCAAATGGCCAGTGACAATGAAAGGAATCTTCATGCAGCCTTGTTAGCATACAAGGCGGCAAGTAGTGCTTCACATTCTTTATTTTCCTGAAGAACTTGGAAGGTACGTATAATAAAATGTGCATGAATATTTTTTAGCATCAAGTGCCTATTAGTCATGCCTAAAGAGGAGGTTCAACAAGAGTCCAAGGTGATAATCTCAGAGAAAGCAACACAGTTATGACAACGCAGCAGCTACGTTGGGGCTAAAGTAAATAATGTGTTGTAGCTTAAACCTGCTCTACCTTTTCATTTGGGAAGAGTTTAGCAAGCACAGTCGGCGTGTGGGTGGGTTGCAGGCGCTGAAATGGAGGTATAATTTGAGTGTGGTAGTTACGGTGCCCATTTTACATTCCACATAGCACATTTTTCATTAGACGATTAGGACGGCAGTTTTTGAAGAAGACAACCATAAAAAGATTGTGGATAAAACTTTATTTAAACTTATTACTATCTCATGATGAGTTTCAAAAAAAAAATTGCCTCAGTCCAGATGGTCAGATGTACTTACTCAGAGTGGCTGGGGAAACCCAGCCAGATGGGTGGGGTATACATGATAAATTATTGTTATTATTATTATTCCATGCAAACCCAACCTGCCTGGACTGCCTTGGGACTTTAAATGGGGGGAGGTGCATTGTGGGAAAGGCAGGCAGAGTTGCCTCATTCTGTTGTGAATAGAGAAGCCTGACTAAATTTAGGAGCCTCCTTGGCTGCAAGAAACTACTAAGCCATGGCAAATACCTTCACCAAGAAAATGTTGAGCTTTTAAAAAGTAGGTGAATTATTCCCCACAAGACACATTTAGATAAGCTAATGTATTTTCAACTTGTTCAGTAGGTGGAATTCTGTTGTGATTTTTTTCCTGAGGCAAAGTCTAGTCTACCACACCTGAACAGAGTCAGCTAGCATTCCAGGTGCCTTGCTTACATCTTAATTCAAGCATAATTCACTAAAACCAATACTTTCCACCTAATGAAAAATAGGGTCATCTGAGGAGGAAATCCAGATTCTCATATGCACTATTGACCTTTATTTTCCAAAATGTAATTGGGGAGAGGGGCCTATTACCTGGTAAAGTGATAAAATGTTCCATTTTGTAGATTTCCATTTTTAAAAATGCCTATTGTGTACTAAAATGCTATGTAACACACAAATGCTTTGTAAATAAACAGGGAAAGGGTGGTGCTAGGGAAACATACTTTATTAATTATTTGCTATCTTCAGGGCAATGCCGTGGAAACCACTAGATGTCTCTGTTTCCTGTTTTATGCATTACACTTGAAAATTAATACAGCTAAGATATTCCATTTTAAACTCCTCATTTCAAGGGTCCGTAACTCAGAGTAAAAATTCACTGCAGGCAACGACTTGTCATAAAAAGATCCAATCTAAGAGAGGTATTTATTTTCTTCTACTCCTCCTCCTCTGTACATTTGAAAATATGCGGCTCTGCATAACAGCAGTACTAAATTGTTAACTAGATTCAAGTTTGTCTCTGGGCACTGGTAGATGAAATAGCCGACAAATAATGCAGATTTTAAAAAAACCAAAACCCTAATCCCATGTGAAGAGAAAGTATAAAAAGAGGGGAAAGAGAAGGAATTGTTTACAGGAACAACTTCAGAAGGGGGATGATGATATTGCATTTAGCTTCCAGAAGCATTTTGAATTCATGTTACACCTCTTTCTTCCCTCCCCCCATCTCATGGTGCAAATCAGAAACAAAATATTTCACGTAATCCTCCCTCTCCAACACAAAGTGCAGCGAACATTTCTCCTGGATATTATAATGTAAGCCCATTTCTCACTTTTTATGAAATATTTTCAAAGTGACTCACAAATATTTTTAAAAAACAAAAGTGTCATTAAGATGAACAGAAAATAAAAATACACATGATACTAAAAACAACGTAACAAGAAATAATATCCATATATCCATGCAGACATTTCTCCACCATACTAAAACTGGCTCTTTTTCACAGAACTTTGTTTGGGACTCAGAACTTGTTTGTAAATTAAGTTCTCTGAATGTCCCCACTCCCTGAGGTTAGGTTTATTGTGACTTGGGAGAGGGTCTTTTCCTTTGTACAGTGGTACCTTGGGTTAAGAACTTAATTCGTTCCAGAGGTCACTTCTTAACCTGAAGCTGTTCTGAACCTGAAGAACCACTTTAGCTAATGGGGCCTCCCGCTGCTGCCGTGCCGCTGGAGCACGATTTCTGTTCTCATCCTGAAGCAAAGTTCTTAACCTGAGGTAATATTTCTGGGTCAGCGGAGTCTGTAACCTGAAGCGTATGTAACCCGAGGTACCACTGTACTACCATGACCTTGGACCACAGGAAGTCTGCCTGGCACCTGTTCACATATTTTTGAAGCCAGTAAGGCCAGCCCAAGATATTTTCCTTTCTAATTCGAAGGACAAAAATCCCATCCCCACCCAATTTGACTTCCAGAAACTGAATGGATTTGCAGCGGAATCTCACTTCAGCATTCTCCACAGGGCAAAGCAGTCTAGTTTTGGGCATGCAGGACAAGTGATGTGGCATTCCCAGCTCTGTCCTCCAACAAGGGCAATTGCCCAGAGGCTCAGGAGGGACAACTGGAGGTGCGAAGGCTGCCACCAGAGACTCTAGCACCTGCTGCCCAAGGTGATTCTCTGGGTGTGCCAACTTATTATTTATTTATATATACCCTGACCATCTGGCTGGGTTTCCCCAGCCCCTCTGGGATCTGGGTGGATCCCAAAAGAATATTAAAAGCACAGTAAAACATCAAATATTCAAAACTTCCCGAAACAGGGCTGCCTTCAGATGTCTTCTAAAAGTCAGATAGTTGTTTATTTCCTTGACATCTGATGGAAGGGTATCCCACAGGGTGGGTGCCACTACCGAGAAGGCCCTCTGCCTGCTTCCCTAGAATCTTTTTTCCTTTTTTATTTCCCCAAACTTTTAAAAACTCCAGTTGAACAGCTTTTTCTTTTTAATTCTGCAACTATCATTTGGTGTTTTTCTTGTTCTGTATGTGATTGCATATTTTTAACCATTTTACATGATAGGATATATCTATATTTATATAGGTATTTTTCACACCAGATTGGACTGTGTATCAAGGCTGAGTCACACATCTATGTTCATTGCTTGATAACTGCAAGCAGCAGCTGGAGATTCCGTATATGTAATATATTATCATATGTCAAATGCCACAGGGAGAATTTTCATCTCATCTCGTGTCATCTGAAATACAAAGTTCTGAAGTGGAGTCAGTTACAGCTGTTTCTGGCCATGCCTTCACCTTACAAGCACAGCTCCTTGGCTTTCATTATAATCAGAACTGTTCAAGCTTGGAGATGTATGCCCTGCTATCTTAAGTACTTTACATTTTTATAGCATGTTTTGTCTTCAGAACACCAGACTATTGACATTGACTAATGAATCTTCACAGAATCCCAGAGGAAGATGTGGCTGCAGATCATCGTCTTATTTTACAGGTGGGTGAACTGAAACACAGACTCTGCTTGTGTCAAGAAACGAGAGTGCCTGGAAGAAAGGTAGGATTCAGATATAGAGCTTACGTTAGCCCTATTCACAGGGAGATTGTGCAGGAAAGCTCTAGTTCTGCCTTCCCTACCCAGTCACCTTTTGTGAGTTCTGACTGTTTACATCAACGAAACCTCTTGTTCTTGTGAAGCTTTCTGCACATTTTGGCATCCAAAAATCCACTGAAAATTCTAGGTTGTAGAATAAGCTTTCCAGTCATGCAAAAGTACTTCTGGATCCAACCACACACATATATAGCCAAAGGAGAAATGAATAATATAACACAAGGCCAAACTCTTTCTTCAAGAGTTATGTTTCAGCCACCTGGGGCCAGAAATGGGTTTCTTTACATCCAGGGAAACCAACATGAAACTGCACCCCTAAGCCAGCCCAATAATTATGATGTAAAAGATTAACAGTTGTAATAAAATGAAACAACAAATACATTTACACAAGTCTTGATAAAGCACCATTAATGAATATTAAGGATTATTTTCAAGAGGTCTAAATTTGTCGCTGACTCTGGAATAGGGAAATTGGCAGTACCTGTTGTTTAAAGCTTTAAATTTCTAATGAAATTTCTGCAGTATTTAACTCACTCCCCTATTTTAGCATGAAATGCAATGATTGCCCATGACCACTAATAATATGTATAACATTAATCATGATTTTGGTACCTCTTTGAATCGTTGAGACGGCTAGAGCGTCGGTGGCGGATAACTCATTCCGAATCTGACCGGACACAGGTTAGAGCTCAACGTCGAGCCTACCAAGTGGCGATAGCGACGGCGAAGAAGAATTTCTTCACCGCCTCTATTGCATCTGCAGAAAACAGCAGCAGGAGACTTTTTCAGGTGGTTCACAATTTAGCGGAACCACCTGCAACATCGGGGCCCAGTACGGGCCACATGTTCTCCTGCAATGATTTTGCAAAGTTTTTTGCAGATAAAATCGCTCAGATTCGGGAAGAAGTAGACTCCACCATGGGAGCAGGGCCGGGGCGGGAGAGTGCTAGAGTTCTGTCTAGTCAAGTTGAGTGGGATCAATTCCAATCTGTTACCTCCGAGGATGTGGACAGGCTGCTTGGACGAGTGAAACCAACCACCTGTCTCCTGGATCCTTGCCCATCCTGGCTTATAAAAGCTAGCCGGGAAGGACTGGGCGATGGGCTTCGTGGGGTGGTGAATGCTTCCCTCCGTGAGGGAGCCTTCCCAGACCCGCTGAAAGAGGCGGTTATTAAACCGCTTCTTAAAAAACCATCTTTAGATGCGGCCACGATGGCCAACTATCGCCCAGTCTCAAATCTTCCATTCCTGGGCAAGGTGATTGAGCAAGCGGTTGCCGAACAACTCCAGGCACGCCTGGAAGAAGCGGACCATTTGGATCCCTTCCAGTTGGGATTCAGGCCTCATCATGGGACTGAAACTGCCTTGGTCGCACTGGTTGATGATCTCCGGCGGGCTAGGGACAAAGGTGAGAGCTGTTTCCTAGTTCTGCTGGATCTCTCAGCGGCGTTCGATACCATCGACCATAGCATCCTTCTGGACCGTCTTGAGGGGCTGGGAGCTGGGGGCACTTATACAGTGGTTCCGCTCCTTCCTCCTGGGCCGTGTTCAGAAAGTGGTGGTGGGGGATGAGTGTTCAGACCCCTGGGCTCTCACTTGTGGGGTGCCTCAGGGTTCTGTCCTCTCCCCCATGCTTTTCAACATCTACATGCGGCCGCTGGGAGAGATCATCAGGAGGTTTGGGCTGGGTGTTCATCAGTATGTGAATGATACCCAGCTCTACCTCTCTTTTAAATCAGAACCAGTGAAGGCAGTGAAGGTCCTGTGTGAGTGTCTGGAGGCGGTTGGAGGATGGATGGCGGCTAACAGATTGAGGTTGAATCCTGACAAGACAGAAGTACTGTTTTTGGGGGACAGGAGGCGGGCAGGTGTGGAGGATTCCCTGGTCCTGAATGGGGTAACTGTGCCCCTGAAGGACCAGGTGCGCAGCCTGGGAGTCATTTTGGACTCACAGCTGTCCATGGAGGCACAGGTCAAATCTGTGTCCAGGGCGGCTGTTTACCAGCTCCATCTGGTACGTAGGCTGAGACCCTATCTGCCTGCGGACTGTCTCACCAGAGGTGCATGCTCTGGTTATCTCCCGCTTGGACTACTGCAATGCACTCTACGTGGGGCTACCTTTGAAGGTGACTCGGAAACTACAACTAATCCAGAATGCGGCAGCTAGACTGGTGACTGGGAGCGGCCGCCGAGACCATATAACACCGGTCTTGAAAGACCTGCATTGGCTCCCAGTACGTTTCCGAGCACAATTCAAAGTGTTGGTGCTGACCTTTAAAGCCCTAAACGGCCTCGGTCCAGTATACCTGAAGGAGCGTCTCCACCCCCATCATTCTGCCCGGACGCTGAGGTCCAGCGCTGAGGGCCTTCTGGCGGTTCCCTCATTGCGAGAAGCAAAGCTACAGGGAACCAGGCAGAGGGCCTTCTCGGTAGTGGCGCCCACCCTGTGGAACGCCCTTCCAGCAGATGTCAAAGCGATAAACAACTACCTGACATTCAGGAGACATCTTAAGGCAGCCCTGTTCAGGGAAGTTTTTAACGTGTGATATTTTATTGTATTTTTGGTTTTTATGGAAGCTGCCCAGAGTGGCTGGGGAGGCCCAGCCAGATGGGCGGGGTATAAATAATAAATTATTATTATTATTATTATTATTATTATTATTATTATTAGGTGCCCAGGACTCTCATCCCACCCTAGTTCTGGCCCTGCAGCCCATAGAAAGGCGGACAGCAAAGGATCTGTATAAATCATATTGGGAAGGGTATTTCACTGTCCAAGTGCCACAGACAGTCAAAAAAGCTTTTTATCTCCACCCATTGACCTTCAGGTGGCAGGGAGACAATCAACAGGTGTCAGTACCTGAGCAGCATGGCGGTGCATGCTCAGATGGAAGAAGACTGGCCTTCATATATGCTGGACCCAAACAAATTTTAAGCCCTACATTTAAGGCCTTAGTTAAAGGCTAAAAGGGTTGTGTGATGCTGTTTTGTGAGTGGGAAACTGCAAACTGAAAATGCAAAATGGCATATTTATGATAATTTCTAGTAACACAGTAAAACTTAGGAACTAAAAGAGGAACACACACACCACATAGAAAGAGAAGTTTATGATGTGAATGCGCCTCCAGTGTTTCTCTGGGATACCATTTTAAAGTATTTATATTGCTGGCTGGGATCTGGCCTCTGATAAGAAAAAATTGATAGAGCAAGCAACAAGCTCAATAAAACTAGATCATTTTTTCCCTTGTACAAGGAATCACTAAAATGAAGAAGTATAATAGTTTCAGATAAACCTTTCAGCTAAACTTCTTTTGCTGCACTTTTCCATATTTCACAGAACAATACTAGATTCAAGATTTCTCATCTTGATGACTTTAGTTTGTGGTCCCAGCAGAAACCAATCCAGCTGAGTTTTGGATATATTTTCAAATTTTGATTGTTCAAAACACTGCAAAAAGGTGAAATTATTCAACACTGTTCCACTGGATGTGTTGCTGATTATTTTATCAACTTCACATTTTTTCCCCTCACATAAAAAGTAGCTCATCATTCATTCAACCTTTTTCCATTTTTTCTGATTATGCCCAATTTTAATATACCTATAAGGGACATAGAACAAATATATTGGGAATATATTATTCCTGAAGGAGTAATATCTTCTAGTTACAAGTAAACAAATGCATTTGTGTTTACTTATTACTAGAAAATATTACTCCTTTAGGAATAATATATTCCTTATTCAAAATTAAGAATGGCATTTCCAATAGTGCACAAACATGATTGTGAAAGTACTAGAAATAGTCATTAGTTTCTTTCCGCAAATTCTCCATTCTAGCTCTCTGCCTAACATGAAACTTTTCAGAGCTCGTTTTGATGTTATATAAAACTGTCCATTTCTTGTTCCAAAGAAACTGTTCTGCATATCACAGAGAAACTGAATATTACCCTGTGGTTATCAAAGGGATTTTAAACATTACATGATCAAAAGGAAAGTAGCTGATTAGCAAAGGGATACTTAATCCAACTTTGTCCAAGTTGGGTGTACATGGAGATGCCCACAAAGAAAGCCTGTATTTGAATAAAATTCATTGCTATAGGAGAGGGCAACTCCATGTCTGCTTTGGAAGACCCATGCCATAAGCAACACACAGATAATGTGATTAGAGAAATGCAGTGTCCCTATGCGTTCTGCTCATAGATGAGGAAGAGGAAACTTGGTTGTGTATGAATTGGAGCTCCATGTGTGCAGCTTTTGTCGTTTTCCAAATTATTCCCTATAGGATGGAGCTCCTATTACCAAAAGACTGTTTCTTCCTCCTTTGTGAAAGAATGACTAAAAGAGGAGGGCAGCACTAAACTTCAAACCAACAAATAATTAGGAAATTATAAAAAGGAGATAGAAAAAAATGTGTCATGTTTTTGGAGAAGCACGCTATACTATACCCTACATAACGGCTGCTCTGGAACTTTTACATGGAAGTTAATCCCCACCAGTAGGCCTTATTTCTTCTCATCCTAGTAATAGATGAGTGGGGTATAAATAATGTTGTTGTTGTTGTTGTTATTATTATTATTATTATTATTATTATTATTATTATTATTAGTGTGGGAGGGTTAAGAGATCTTATGCTGCAAACTCAGTTGACAATATCTGTTGGCATACAGTATTAAGAATTTAGGAGAGCACAAACTTTCCTTCCTTTCTTGTCAACCACGGCAAACTGATGGATAACTATAAAGTTACTATGAATTCTTTTTAGGTCTCTAATAGCACAAGTACAAGAAAATAAACTTAACAAGCTCTCTGTTCAGAGGCTTTTTCTATCTAACGTTGCATATCTTTTGCTTCTTCTAACACATGGAGCAAATGGTAAGTAGGACCACTCAAGCTTCTTGAGTATGTTTCCTCTGATAATCAGAAGCATGTTTTACACTTTTTATTACACATTTTTCTGGCTGACTGGTACTTAACTGCACCATGTTTTACGTTTTTGTAAGCTCTCTTCCTTGCTGTACTTATAAAGAGAAATGGCCCTGATTAACTGGCTAAGATAATCAAATGTCTGGCTCACTTCATTTTAATGCAAGCATCACTTGGGTATCTTCAACAGAAATGCCTGTTTCTATCCATTATAGTGTCACCTGCTGTACTAAGGGCACATTCCAGCTCCATATTAGTTAACACTGTATCTATGTTTCGCACATTAACCACACTATACTTCTAAGCACAGCACTGGTAAAAGATAATAGCAGCATAGGAAATAGAATCATATAGAATCATAGAACTGAAGAATTGAAAGGGATCCTGAGGATCATCTAGTCCAACCCCTTACAACGCAGGAATCCCAACTAGATCGTACATGACAGGTGGCCACCCAACCTCTGCTTAAAAGTCTCCAGCCAGATGGGCGGGGTACAAATAATAAAAAAATATATAAAAAATATGCAACGTTAGATAGAAAAAGCCTCTGAACAGAGAGCTTGTTAAGTTTATTTTCTTGTACTTGTGCTATTAGAGACCTAAAAAGAATTCATAGTAACTTTATAGTTATCCATCAATTTGCCGTGGTTAACAAGAAAGGAAGGAAAGTTTGTGCTCTCCTAAATTCTTAATACTGTATGCCAACAGATATTGTCCATCACCTCTCCTGGGAGTCTGTTCCACCACTGAACAGCTCTTATTGCCTGAAAGTTATTCCTGATGTTCTAGGAAGGAGCAACCAGCCTGCTCCTTTGCCACCTTCAGCTGTGGTGACCTGGAATTTATTTTAAACCATGTTGTGGTTTCATGGACAAGTTGTTTGCAAAACCACAAGTGAATTGCAAGATCTTGATCCAGATATTATGGGCTATTTGTAACACACACACACACACACACACACACACACACACACTTCATTTAAGTGCTGAGCTACACATTTAGTTTGGCCCTGAGTTATATGGATCATAGGTTCTAACATGAAACTCTAAAAAGAAAAGGGTGGTGGGAAGCAAAAGGAAGAGCTGGCTGTAGCAATTTTTAAAAAACAATATTATGTTAAGTGCAAAAGCATTAAATTTATATAAATGCTCTACCATTTTCATTTCCACCCTTCTGGCACTGATTAGTCCAATTGAAAAGATATATAGTTGAACTACACTGTTTGTAATTTTTAATCTAGAAACATCAAAACACTTAATTCTTAGAAATCACTGAATATTCTGCTTGATTTCACTGTGTAATATATGCAGTATCCTTATGGAAATCTTATAAAAATAAGCAGCTGAGAGACTAGGCTTTGTGTGAGAGAGAAAACACTTTTTTAAAGCATACACTTGAGAGCTGAAATATAGCAGAGCTACACTCATCATTGCCCTTCATAAGCCAGATCACATTATTGCTAGGAAGTTCCACCATTGATAGCACAAGTGTTAACAGCTTTGGTCTAAACCACTGTGCCTATGGCTTGCCGATCAGAAGGTCAGCAGTTCGAATCCCTGCAGCGGGGTGAGCTCCTGTTGCTTGGTCCCTGCTCCTGCCAACCTAGCAGTTTGAAAGCACGTCAACGTGCAAGTAGATAAATAGGTACCACTCTGGCGGGAAGGTAAACGGTGTTTCTGTGCGTGGCTCTGGTTCGCCAGAAGCAGCTTAGTCATGTTGGCCACATGACCCGGAAGTGTCTGCAGACAAATGCCGGCTCCCTCGGCCTATAGAGCGAGATGAGCGCCGCAACCCCAGAGTCGTTCGTGACTGGACTTAAGGGTCAGGGGTCCCTTTACCTTTTTACAGTGTGAAGACCCCAAACAGAAAGCAAAAGTGAGTAGAGGAACTGGACATTTCTCCTGTGGGAAGTTTCACAAACTGTTACTCACAGGAGATGTCCATTCATTTCCCCCTTTCCATATCATTACACTGGAAGTATTATTTGCTCTTATTTCCTTTTTCCGTGTTTCAAAACTCTGTAATAATTTCTATTCTAAAAAACAACAACAAAGCTTTATTCTGATACCTTGTATGTAACATTGGGTGGGGGGACAGCAGGGGAGCCAACAGGAAAGAATGAAATAATGAAATGTGATTCCAACATTTGTTTGCTATTACATGATATATTTTTGTGTTTGTATATTGTAAACCGTCCTGTGATCCTCGAAGGGCAGTATAGAAATTTAATTAATAATAATAATAATAATAATAATAATAATAATAATAATGACAACGCCACCTTTCAAAGTTGGTGCACAGGGATAGGATGAGATAAAAATCTGGCCCACTGGGCCAAAAAAGATTTGCTACCCCTGGATTATGAGAATGCATGCCAAATGTGGTTAACACATGACTTAGCAGATGCTGAACTACAATTCCCACCATCCCTGACATTTGGTCATGTTGGCTGGGGCTGCTGGGCATTGTAGTCCAACAGCATCTAGCAGGGCTAATGTAGCTGCAGGCCTTTTACACTCCTTCTGAATCAGTTTACAGCAGACACTCAGATACTTGTGACTGTGTATTTCCCATTGCTTTAAATCTGAGTACTGTATTGGCCGGAATATAAGCCGCACTTCTTCTTCCAAATTCTGACTGTGAAAAGTTAAAGTGTGGCTAATATTTGTGACCTTACAAAAAGCCTGATATCACTGCTGAAACAGACAAACAGTTAACCCTCCCTTAGCTCTTTAACTCCTGCTGGAGCCCTGGTGAACAGCGCTGGTGGGTGGCTGGCAGGCAGCTGCCGGTGCCACTGCCTCACACTTCCCACTGTGCACCTCCACTGTCATTTGGGGGGGTGCCCACCCGGTGCTTGGAACGGTGGGCAGTGGGACAGCGAGTGCTGGCGGGGGCTGCTGCGCCACTGCCACCATGCGATCCCCCTCTGCCTGCCCCGCCAGTGTTACTAGAGCGGGGGGGGGGAGCCTGCCTGGTGCAGTATGAAGTGGGCTGCGCACCCCCTGCAGAATGTCTCTTTATGCTCAGCCAGCCCCACCGCTGTTAGGGAGCATATAGGGTGCCCACCTGGCATGGAGGGGCAGCCAGTGGTGGGTTGTGGGTGCCTGGGTGGGCCGCCGCCACCACTGCCCTATGCAAACCTCCCCCAGCTGCACCGTGTAGGGCTGGCGCTCTGGGGGAGTGTCAGGGCGCTTTTGGCAGCCCCCATCATTTCCCTGTGCACCGTGCGGGTCCTCTAGGGCTGCAATTTTTTGCTTGGAATATTTGGTCACCACCATGTATTGTCTTATTTTCTTTTCCCCCTCTTGAATTTTAAAGGTGCAGCTTATATTCAGGCGCGGCTTATATTTGGGCCAGTATGTAAGTAAGAGCATTGGGTGGGAAGCTGATGAAGAACGTAGTACTGAAGGAGTGAAAGTTTAACCCCTTTCCTGGACACCATTTCCCCAGTGAAAACCACCCTTTAATTGTTTACTGACCCGTAGAGCAAACAAGCAGCCAACCAAACATACAAACAAACATATGTGTTCAAATGAACCATTTAACAAGGTTGCCATTTGTGTGAAGACGAGGTCTGCTTGCATGCAACACTCTAACAGACATTCTTAGGTTTGCAGGGAAGCCTCACCTCACAAGCCATAGCTTTGGGATTCAGCTCATAGAGAAAGTCAATGATCTCAATCCAGGTCCAGCCCAATCAAAACTCAACCATGCACAGTCCCACTTTGGCCTATTGTTCTCCTTTTAGATGATGTTACATCCAGCCAAAGTCCCCCCGGCCCCGGCCCCTGGAAGCATCTCAATCTTCAAGTAAGGCCAATAGTCTCTCAAAGAAACTGGTCTGAATATAGAATCACAGAATCATAGACGTTGGGAGGGACCCCGAGGGTCATCTAATCCAACGCCCTCCAATGCAGGAATCTCAACTAAAGTATACATGACAAATAGCCATCCAACCTCTGCTTAAACACTTTCAAGGAAGAAGAGTCCACCACCTCCTAAGGGAGTCTGTTGCACTGTCAAACACTGTTACTATCAGAAAATTATTCCTGGTGTTTCGTCAGAATCTCCTTTCTTGTAACTTGAATCTGTTCATTTGGGGTCTAGCCTCTGGAGCATGTGGAGCATCCACCCTCCATGTGACAGCAATATGATTCACTTATTGTTTGGGAATGTGCAAATTAGGTAGGTTTGCATTAATTTTTCAACCAAACAGAATTTCCCCCTCATCCCCATATCTCAGTAAGACTTAGGCTGGATCTACACAGACCTTTTAAACGTTCTTAGAATGATATTAGATATATCGCTCTAAAACGTCACAGGGCATACTGATAAATAAAAAAATGTTCCTACCTTGTTTTGTCAGTAACAACACAGTTTCCCTATTTCAGTGTCCTCTGTAGCACCCTCTGGTGTCACACTTTAATACTGCATTACAGTGGTACCTCAGGTTACATACGCTTCAGGTTACAGACTCCACTAACCCAGAAATATTACCTCGGGTTAAGTACTTTGCTTCAGGATGAAAACAGAAATCGTGCTCCGGCGGTGCGGCAGCAGCGGGAGGCCCCATTAGCTAAAGTGGTGCTTCAGGTTAAGAACAGCTTCAGGTTAAGAACTGACCTCCGGAACGAATTAAGTACTTAACCTGAGGTACCACTGTATTAATGTGTCTGTTAAGTTATGAAAATCCTTCCTTAATCCTTCTTTAACATTATAAACCATGAGTGTAGATCCGCCCTTAGTCTCAATCATGATTAAATTTAGCTGAAATGGAGTGTGTGTGTGTGTGTGTGTGTGTGTGTGAAAGAGAGAGAGAGAGAGAGATGCTACCTAAGCCAAATGCATGATTTAAATTTCAGATATGAATGTGAAATATCCTTATTTTTAATCTTGGCCATATCCAAATACACAGCCCTACTGAAGTATAAAATTGAGTGCATATGATCAGCATCACTTTCTTCTGCTGTTACACTGATTTGCAATGGATACAATCCAAAACAAAGTTAAGCATGCTTAGTTCTGTATTGCATTGTGGCCAACCGAGTCAAGACTCTAACCCCAAATTCAAAGCAATACTATGTTGTGATACTGCAAATATGTAAATCCTTCAGGCAGCCTCTGTAAGCAGAGGCCTATGAGATGAGAAACTGGAACTAATCAGGTCAGACACTTCTCCTAATGCCTATATAATAATACATACATACAGTGTTAGCATTTTTTCCTCTCCATTTCTTAGTCTCTGAATTTCCTCCTGCCAAATCCTTTCCATGCCTTGCTAAGCAACATATTAATTCCAGCTGGTCCATTAAAATCATTAAGTGGAAATTATTGTTACTTTTTAGAATGAGAACTATAAACACACACACATCCCTCTCTGCATAATCCAAGAATATTGTAGACCTCAGTTGATTTCACTTTATATAACCCATTAATAGCACACAGCAGCATCAAAAGCAACAGATTGTAAGATTACTCTAGCATTGTGTTCACTCCCCAACAGTTACAGAGGCACAAAAAGAAAGGGCCAGTTCTCATAAAGCCATTAGTAATTTCATCAATATTCCTTGCCTGTGATACTCACAGGGAGGGAAATAGGCTCAGTCCATACAAAACATGGCTATCAAATGATCGCAGAATGCCTATGTCCCCAGACTCAAAAATAAAGCTTACATCTTAATGTCCAAAGTCACAAGCACTCCCTGGGTGGTGTCAGATCAACCTTTTCAAACCCAGCATCCACTTTCAGCTTTAACCTTTAACCCACTTTCTCTCCTCTTTTAGTTTCAATCTCTCTGTCTTTCTCCTTCTCTCACATGTTTGCCTCTCTGTCTTTATTTTTTTTTTAAAAAAAAGACAACCTAAAGCAACAAATAGAAAAGAAAATGAAGATGATGCCACAGGTGCTAGCTGCATTAGGCTATGCTTTGTGGCACTTAGGTGACCCCAGTGGAGCCCTCAGGCCTCCTGCCCAAAGTCCAGGGTCTCACTTAGGCTTTGGGAAGGCAGTGTGAGGGCTGCAGAGGGGGGTGGTGTCAAATGTTGCCAAGTGCTGCCAAAAAGGCCTTGAGGGCTGCATGTGGCTCTTGGGTCATGTGTTGGACTGCCTTGGTACAAAGAGACAGGAAGAGAAAGGTAGTAGGCATAACAACAAGGGAAGGATGGCAGGGCATGAGGATAGGAGAGAGTGAAGAAGAAACAGAAAATGGGTGGAGTGGAGGAAGCCTGCCTCTGAGGATACCCTAAGGAAGCTTTAATAGTGTCAGTGAAATTCTGCATCCTGATTTTTTTACTGGCAATTTACTCTTCCAAGCGGGTTTGCAATTACTTTCCATTTTATTCTTCCTATAAAGGAAATTTAGCTTTGGGCAGCACAGTCCAGGTTTTTATTTTTTTACTACACAAACTCTATATGTATACAAAGTTTGAGAAGAATAGTCTCCAAAGCAGGTTCTACAGAAGGAAAAGGAAAGTTGCAGTAAAAGTCACTAGCAACAATATACATTTTATCAATTTAATTCTAGAAAAGCCTTCATCATTCTCCCGGAATATAGATGTGATAAATATGTTAATGGAAGATTTTGATGATTGAGTTTGTAAAACTACAAAGCCAGAAAGAAATTACTATTTGCTTTTCTAAATTAAAAAAAAAAATATTCAAATCAAATCATGAATAGGAAGGTGGGGAAAAAGCTGATCAGAGAGACATAGCACTTAAACTCTCTCAGACTGGAGGCAGATTTCAGAACACTGAAGGTGGTATGATACAGAGATCAGCTGCCACATAATTCCAAGGAATTTGGGAGCTTTATGTTATGTTAGACTAACCACAGGTTGTTGCTGTAGTGAATGAGGCCTGTCTCTTTAATAACCAAGCCTGTGATAGAAAGTCCTTTCCCTAGGCGTGCTGGCTTTCATAGTGGAATGAGAACGAGTTGGAACCTTAGTTTTGGCTGCTTGCCAAGTCCTTATTACATCTATTGAAGTTATCCTCACTCCAAACCCACAGTTGCAATATCCAAACCTGGCCAAAGTTAGTGAAAACTAGCCAACTTCAAAATAAAGGGTTCAGATAAACTGAAACAAAATGGAAGTGTCTGGTATCTTCATAGCAACGCCAGAAGAGAAGACGTAAGGAGTAGCAGACACAAGAGCTAGGGTTAGTAAGGTGCCTTGTAAACAATGGTTTCCCATTATGTATGCATGAGGCCACTGTTGCTTTGAGTGTATGAAGTCTTTCAGGTATATACTCAATGTACTCAGTCTCCAACCCCACTGTGACCAGTAATACAGCTGTGATCACATCTTGTTTGGGTATATTTGGCATTTATATTCACATGTTCTGGGCAGTGTTACCCCCTTCTTCTCATGGTTAATAAAGCCCTTCTACATTGAACCACCAAAATGGCTTTTCTCACCAGCCATAGTTAAAATGAATGGTGCACAGCTTTTTCTTCTCACAAGATTTCATTATACAAAACATAACATACACACAAAAGGTGTGACACCATCTGTGTATGTTCTCTCCCCCCCGCCCCTGGTCCATCATCATGTCACAGCCCAGCACAGATTATTTTCTGACACAACAAATAAGTCATAAAGATTTCTCTTTTTACCTGAAAGGAAGCAAGATAACACATCTTTCCCCTTTGCTCTTTGCTGTTATACTTACTTGTACTAGTTCAGTCATTTTCCCCTGTTGAATGCACAATTCCTTTCCAGTACTAGGACACATATATTTCTCTTTGTTTTAAATACCTCCCTTGTGCATTTCTGACAGGCAGAGTCTTTTATCCAAAAGGTGGGCTGTAGTGGAGTCTTTTATATCTAGTTTTAAAGGAACATCCAAACTACAATTTATACATCTGTACAATCCCCTGCTGTTTCAAAGAGGATCTTCTGACTTCTGTGCCAGGCAGTATTTCACTGCTTGAAAAGAGGCCCTGGGATTTTCCTATAAGCTAGCAAGGCGATAATTTTCATGCCATTTGGAAGTCATATAGTTCCCTGATATCTGCATTCTGAAAATAGAGGCAATGTGCCATCAAATCTACACAATTAACAGACACAGTGTTTTTTTTTAGCAGTGGATCCTGAAAAGTCTACAACAATATAGTTACATGCTCTGGACTTCCCCAATTTCCAGCGGCAGTGTTAATTTGGGTATCCTTTAGTGGAGAGAGCACCGGAGACTTAACAGTGTTCTTGTAATGTTTTGTTTCTTTACTAATATGCAAGCAGAGCATAGGTGGAGGTGAATTGACAGCATGCATATTCCTGCCAGGCAGCAGGGCCACTGTCCCCCATCAGATCAGCAGAGAGAGATACTCGCTCCTCCAAACCCAGGTGCCTTCAGCTCTCACCCTCTCCACCCCCCAGTCTCATGGGCTCTGTTCCCAAACGCCTGCTTCTTCACGCACATATAGCTCAGGAGGAAAGTGTGTCCACTGTCAAATTATCTATGTTCAAATTCTGTTAGCCTCTCCCATTCAAAGAACTCAGGAGCGATCCAGCTATTTTGTAACCATTAACTCTCATGGAGGAAACCTTCATCATCCACTCTGGGCTGTTAACCAGCAGCACTGCCTGACAAAAGAAATCAGAAAAATAAGCTGGCCAGCAGCAGGCATGAGCAATGTTATCAGCCAATAGATATCACAAACAAGGAAGCCATCTGATATAAAGAAACTTTCTCCAAAGTCCATTTTCCATTGCAGTTGGCAGACATTTTCTAATTCCAACTCTTAAACAGCCCTTTCTTAGGGCAATATTCTCTACCTATTTTACATTAAGGGTAGCCCATCAGAACATGTCCCCGATACTAAATATAGCCCAGAAATTGGCATTAAATAGTTTTGAAGTTCCCTTTTTCAAATGAAGCAGAGGCATGATAGGCTCTAGCTGCCAGGATGCTGGGTGTAAGAGAATTGCCAGTGTGAAATCAAAGAGCCGAGAGTTTCCTGTAGGGAATTAATAACAGATGTAAAAAAGAGTTGATAACAGAACAAATGTGACTAAAACAGGCTTAAATGAACATTTAGATAATGTTAACTGATGTAGCTGTGAGTCTCGAGACATTTGACAGCCAGGAGTTAATTTGAATAGCTAAATTAAAAGGATGCCCGGAAGGGAATACAAGAGTGTACTATTGAAAAAATATCAAAGATACTAAGAAGAGAGCTCCTGAGGAAGAAGTAGTAAGTGTACACTATAACACTTAGGCACAACACTCACTCTATCTACTACAGTTAGTTGTGGAGTTTTGCTTGGGGGTGGGGGCGATTGTCTACCTATGCCAGTGTCAGAACAAAGGAGAATTAAATGAGGACTGTGGAAGAACAAGTAGGCCAACCTTTACTTATACCTAACTTAGGGTTGCCATACATCTGGTAAAACCCAGACATGTCCACTTTTTGGGGGGGGCCAACATGCCCATCCAACCAGATTTTAATATTTTAAAGGAAATGTCCAGGTTTGGGTTGTTTTTTGGGGGGCTAGGTGGTTTTGGGGGGCAGGTGCATGTTCAGGAGGCTGCTGTGCCCCAGAAGTGGAGGTGCTGCAGCGGAGGAAGGCTGTCACAGCAGAGAACAGGTAGGAGCTGGAGTCCCACCTCTGCTTGGGCTGGCAGCGGCTTGGGCTCAGGCTGCTCTGCATGCCATGATCATTGCCATCCTGAACCAGAGAAAGAGGTGTGTGGGCACAGTGGCAGCCCCGCACACCTGTGCACCTCTTTTCCCAGCTTGGGCTGCCCTCTGTTTTGTTCTCCTCTTGGACATAGCAACCCTATTATAGCTTTAAAATAAAGGAGTTAGCTTTAAAATAAAGGAGCACTAAAGACTAAGAATAAAGAGATGGATAGGTCAGGTTTATCAAACAGCACCCTTCATTTCATCTCACTCCAGATGTGGGCATAAAAAAAAGTTGCCTTGTTTATTTTATGGTTCACTGAATTGTCTTCATTGTAGACTATTGTGGAATCGAAGGGCGGCATCTGCATTTTTAAATAAATAAATAATAACTGCCGCTCAGTTCCGTTCCATTCTGCAGTTCTCTTTGTAACAGAATAGCAGGGTTGAGCTGTCCAAGCTCCGGACAGCAGCTGAGGTGTGTTGTGCATACACTGTGAAGGGAAAATGATGGGCACTAGGATAGCACCTGGGTACCTGTAGCTTCTCTCATCTGACATCTTTGCTCATTCAAGACTGCTCTTTGCAGAAATGATGGGCTTGAGATAACTACCCCTTAAAAACATCATTCTGGTTAAATGCTGCTGCTGCGGGTATTCTGTTTTTCTTGTTGTTGTTGTTGTTGTTTTCTATATTTAATGTTTATTGTATTCTATATTTAATGTTGTATGTATGGCTTCCCCAGAGAGGCTTGCCTGGCCCCTACATTGATGAACATTTTGGTTTTAGAATGCCTTAAACCCGGAAGTAAATGTTTCGGTTTTCGAACACACCTAGGAAGTCAAACATGCCACACAGCTTCCGCTGAGTGCAAGATCCTGAGGCCTAGCTGTCGGCTATTGAGTTTTCAGTTTTTGAACGTTTCAGAAGTCAAATTGTCTTCCGGAATGGATTACCTTCAAAAACTAAGGTTTCACTGTATTTGTTTCAAAATACTGTTTTAAAAGTTTTATATTTTTTATCATTTTATTATTTTGTTGGCAAACATTGCATGATGTTTTTGAATTTGACATGTTGTTGGATAGGCAGTATAAAAGTAGAACTTAAATAAATGAAAATTTGTATTTTTTTGTTGGGGGGGAATCAGAGATTAATGTGGAAGAAGGATGGAAGGGCCTTATGAATGAATATATTCACATTACATGGCTTAGGTAGCAAATGATCTGCCCATCCCTGCTCTTCAGAATTCAGAAATATCTTCTATTTTTGGCCATCTGCTCTCAGTGTAAAATGTCCCACTTCATCATTTCTAGAAAAATGAGCAGTGGAAAAGAGAGACTGTATTCAAACCTATTAAGAATGGAACCCAGAAATTTGTGACAAAAGAAAATATCAAGGTGTTAAGTTATTGACAAATAATGTGCAAGTGGTATTCTTTTGTAGAGTCATAAGTGAAAAAACTTAATTCATCATGGATTTGACATTAACTAACTTCACTCTCAATCCAAGGACTCATTACAGTTGGATCTGACTTCAGAGGTAGTTGCTTCATTGACTGCTCAGACACAGAGAGGCTGGTTTTAAATGGAGTATCTATGCTATGTGTCTGTGAATGTACATATTGAAAGGCCATTCAACTCTGGCCTTCTGGCCCAGAACTGATTAACAGTTTGTGTGACTCTAATTAAAACTGTAAATGCTACATGATTCATAACAAAATAGTAAGAACCATCAACATTAAAAAAACAAAAACTGGCTTAATGGGAAACAATTTTACTGGATTGGATGATGAGGATTTTTAGCCATACCATTCAATGTCCCAGATATTAGGTGATCATAACTGAAAAGAGGGGCATGCACCCCTTAGTCCCGCCTCCTTTTCAAAATAATCCCATAAGCTAACAACCATAAAAATATCACCTGAATATTTTGAGCTATTAACATGTCTTTATCAAGCCCACAACTCTGGTCAGGTCTTGCAAGTTAAGGCATACCCACAATATGATAGTTGTGTTCACAGAAATATGATAGCAAACCCCATAACAATAGCACAGCAACGATACCAGCAGTTCAACAATTTTGGTCTTCATTATCTCACACTTACAGTGTATGTTTAAAGCTTGAAGCATTGAAATCCAGGACATGCATGACTGTTTTCCTTTAATATGAAATATAGTGTGGACAAATTGAAATAAAGCACCAGTACATTCAATGTTTTGAATCCTTGTTCCTCCAATCCACTTTCAATGCCCTATTTTGTAGATAACTGCACAATACTGTTACTGTTTTTACTACCTTCATCAGACAATAACAGCTGTAGTCATTTCCCCTGGTAGCTTCAACAGGGACACTTAGTATGAACAAACAAAACTCCATGTGCTCCAGCTAGTGGAGTTACACTTTGTCACGTCGTTTGTATGTAAAAATCATGGAGTAATTATTTCAATGGGAGCTTTTTATTAGCATCTTAGTGGCATTGCTTTGTCGCAGACTGGCACTCACACTTTGTTCAGCCTTATTTCACATACCAGCTGTGATTTTAGCAGTTTCTATAGACTCATTTAAAGTCAGATTCAGCTCTGTGAAGACAGTTGCCATAAGGCAGAGGCGCCACTTAATTCCCACTTAGCTTCTCAAAATAACTCATAGGGGAATCTTTTCTTTCTTCTGTGTGCAAGTTAAACTCTCGCTTTGGCTAATAGATGTTAGATGTGTGCTTTAAAGTAAGAATAATGCGCCCTTTGCTGCGCAGAGTTGTGACACCTCTGTATAAACCCATTGACAACCCAATCTCTTTTAAGATTAAAAGAGAGGGGGGGGGGAGAGAAAGAAAGATAATATGGCTCTGCTGAATTCTTTGGAACTCTCACAATTCAGGGGGATGATGGAATGGTACTCTGGAAGCCATCACATCTGTTAAGAGAAGACTGCCTTTCAGCTGTTGGTTTGCTACTGTAGTTTTTCTTATAAGGCGGAAAGGGTGATGATGAAAGGATACAAGGGTTTGCAGGGACAGTGGATAGATGTGAAAAGATCATATAACTACATGGTGATAAGGAATGTTTTTATCTTTTAGGTTCATGTTCATTGAAACTGGGAATACACCTTCCAAACAAATTAGTAGTAAAAACCAGTAGGTGATGGCATGGTAGAGGCCGTCACTCACCTGACCCCTGGTCAGTTGCATCACTGTTGCTTAATAAGAGGTAGAGGGGGAGGGAGGAGGAGATGGCAAGGTCACTGTGGTGCAAAAATACCAGCGGGAGCACCAGATTGGTTCTGCTGGTGTGTTTGCATCTCATCAACCCTACTGCCACCTATATCTCCATGTTCTAGGACCTTTCCTGGTATTTATGTCAAGACTGGTTGCTAATTACCTGGGCCTTCTTCTTTTCCCTTTTGGGAGATGGGGACTGCATTTGCCACCTCCAGTCTGCTGGACTTTACTTGTTCTCTGAATTCTCAAAGATTATAGACAGAGGCTCTGAGATTACATCCTCAAGCTCCTCTAGTACCCTTGGGTGCAGCTCATCAGGTCCTGGAGATTTGAATTCTTTAAAGTAGCCAGGTGTTCCTTTACCACCTCTATTCCTATTTGGGACTGCAGCTCCCTCTTTGCATCATTTATTCAGTTATCACCAGGATGGGTACTGTTTTCCTTTTGGGTGAAGTAGAGGCAAAGTAGGAGTTGTCACCCAAAAGCATTTCTCTTTCTTCTCTGTGCAGAGAACCTACTACTTAGTTGTTTTTCTCTTGCTTTGAACATAGCTGAAGAAACCTTTATTATTATTTTTAACTCTCTTGCAAGCCTGAACTGATTCTAAGCTGTGGCCCACCTGAGCCCTGCACCTGTTGACTACTCTTGGCTTCTCTTCCTTTGTGATTTCCCCTTTCTTATACATGCTGTTCTTAAACCTCAGCTCATCTGTAAGTTCCCTATGCAGCCACACAGGTCTCTTTAGATGCCTACCCAGAATGCAGGCAGAAGGCAACCAAGGAAAGAAGGAATCAAGCATAGGATTGCAGCAAGTTTAGGAAATGACACAGGGAAGGCTAGAATCTGACTATTGAGCAGACAACCCAGACCTATTTAAAACAAGGATATGTCAGAAGAACCTATGGGCTGTTGATTTGCAGGTTTATTTTAGGGGGTTCACACTGAACCCCAGAAATATAATTTTGCTCCTCTGTGACCTCAAGTGTCTCATCACAAATAGCATTCAAGCATAGGCTAGGATACTTCTAGTCCAAGTTTTGGTTGTTCCTGACATGGGTTGAGTATGCTCCTAGCATCTGGATTAAGAGTTTATATTGACACTGGGTAGCTACTGACTCATGGAGATTTTCTTCATAGGCATTGAAAATGAGATGAAACAATGTGTTCGGTTTTTTTAATTGCAATATAGAAGGTTGCCTATGAACACTGAAGTATGTACTGTATTTCTTGCTTTAGAGAGAGGATGTAAACAAACTTAAATATTAATGAAATTGATGCATGGTTTTTGAAAGCAGCCCCCCCCCCCGAATATACAGATACTAAAGCAAATAGATATGTAAGGAGGGGATTTATGGAGCAGTCAGCTTCACTGCTGGTAAACATGTTGAATTTCAGAATAATGTCACTGTCAGTGAACTCTTTTGTTGTGTCAAAGCAAACTTTAATTGCTTCATTTACACTCAAGGAAAACATTGCACTCCTGCTACGGTTCTGATTTATCTTTGTTGAAAGACCACATGCAAATCATACCATGGGGTCGAGACAAGCTTCATTTGAATATAAAAGATTAATGTTTTGATTATTGTTTTTCATTGTACACAAGTAAAATGGAAGTACTCCATTCACATTTCTGCAAATTAACCCTGTTAAGCTACTCACCCACCATTTACAATGGCACAAAGCCATTACTTTTGTGAATTTTGGGCCTGAATCTACCTATTCAAAATAATTGTGTGATACAGTTATATGGGGACTTTCCATTTTTAAAGGTGGTGGTGGTGGTTGTGATGTCAGAAACTCTGTGTACGAAGGGTCAAACTGCATGTGACACTAAATGTATCATTAACAACTATGTCAGGCTTCTTAGAAATCTAATAGCTTGTTTGTGGACACCCTTCCCGATTTTTATATGATCTAGAGCACATGGAGAAAGAAAGTTTAAACCTTCCCTCTCCATCTCCATTCCCATAAAAACATCTCCCTGTGCTACTATTAAGCTTAGAGTTCCCCATGAAGATTCTCCCCATCCTGTGCTTATTATTATTTTTAAAAAATTAAAAAGCCTTAGACCTGGTTCACATATAACATTGTGAACATTATAGCATTAACTATTGCTTGCCTTCTTCCAACAAACTACATGCTGAAGCTATGGTTTGTTGTTGACTTGTGAGCCATGGTTTGTTTTACCTATAGCTTGGTACTACATGTGAACACAGCACCCTTCCTTAACCATATTTATTTCATTTCATTTCATTTTATTTAATAGATTTCTATACCACCCTTCATCCAAAGATCACAGGGCAGATTGCAGCACAAAAATACATACCATAGTAACAAACAATAACCCCCATCTCAATTTAAAAGGCCATAAATTGGCTAATTAGCCAAAGGCCTGTGATAAGAGGAATGTTCTTGCCTGGCACCTAAAGATATTTAATGAAGGTGCCAGGTGAGCCTCCTTGGGGTGAGCAACCACATAAAAGGCCCATTCTCATGTTGTCACCTTCTAGATCTCTCATGGAGGATGCACATGAAGAAGGGCCTCAGTTGATGATTACAGGGTCCAGGCTGGTTTATACATGTAATATAACCTGGAGTCTACCAGAGCATAGACGACAGAGGTTAGGCTATTCCTGTACAGACAGAGGCGCATCTGGGTCACCAGCCAAAGCTAATGGAAGGCACTCCATGCCACTGAGACCACCTCAGCCTCAATTGACAGCAAAGGATCTGGAAGTATGCCCAAGCTGCAATACCTGCTCATTCAGAGCGAGTATAACCCCATCAAGAGCAGGCAACTTCTCATCCATCTGGTCTAGATGACCCCACTTAGCAGTTTTCTGCAGATGTTAAACAGCATGAGAGATAATATGAAACCCTGAGGAAACCCATATTGAAGGCTCCACAAGGCTGAAGAGCACTCCCCAAGCATCACCCTCTGGAAATGACCACGCAAGAAGGACCAGAACCACGCCAAAGAAGTGCCACATGGGCATAACTTGGACAGCTCTAGAAGGATACCATGGCCGATGGTATCGAAAGTCTCACAGAGCTACAGTTTCTGAATGAAGCTCAGAGAAGGAGAAAAATAAAGAGAGAGACAAAACTCTTCTTTGTAACAATACATCAGAAAATGTATCCAGTGCTACTGAGTTGGTTGTGTGCACATTTTATGAAAACGGAATAAAAATATTTTTAAAACTAAATGCTTATTTCCTTGTAAAATATATTAGCAGTTTAAATGGCAACACTGTCACAGAATTGCATAACTGACTAACACAGTTGCCTGCATTCTTGGACTCTCCTTGCATGCATGGGTACAGATTCTCCTTCGACTATGGGACTGTCACAATGTGCTCCTGTGCTTCAGAATTCACCACTGAACCACTGGCTGCCAATGATGTATTTGGTGTTATATTTAATGCTGTCTTTGGGAATCTAGCATATCAAAAGCAAGAGTTATGTCCTAGCCTTCCTCCTCATTTTTTCTGAAGTGCAGATTAGCCTTAAATATTAGTCATGGAAATAAATAGAACTTTAGACATAAAAGTGAACAGTCCAAAAATATCAGCCTCTTACTGTGAGAGTAAGGCTGGGCTGGAGGGAACAAGGAATGAAGGGGTATAGCCTTCTGTTGGATGTTCCACGTAATACTGTAAGTCACCCAGGGTGGCTGGGGAAATCCAGCCAGATGAACGGGGTATAAATAATAAAATTATTATTATTATTATTGGAACTGGGTTACTGTTTTATGCCCAATATCTAGCTATGGATGTGTAAAAGACACAACATTCTTCTTACCTTTCTAGGTCCTGGTGTACTGCAAGCACTTTGGGTCGGTACAGTGAGAAAATATGCCTTGGACTCTTCAACTTTATGGGTTTTAGGAGGTCTGGGAGGTGGGTTTGTGGCTTGATTTCCATATTTTCTCATCATGTAATACTGTTCTTCCGTAATCTCCTCCACAATAGACTTTGTTGGGAAACACACAATATCTTCTGCATGTTTGCTCAGCAACTGGAAAGACATATTTAAACGATGCACAGGAGCTTCCCAGATTTCTGTGGGGTTGCTGAAAGTGCTGATTAACAAGTACGAATCTGTTATTTTTTCTTCAAGCTGCAGACATGGTATACCAGCCAAAATATCCTCTTGGATGGAAAGATCCCTTAAGGAGACTTTGACTTTAAATGGAAGACGGAAATATTTGCAAAGCTCCAGAAGTTCATACTGCTTCTTATCATGGACAAGTTCAACAAAGCCCCCTTCCATGCACATTGGAAGAAGTATACTCTTGTGGGTTTCGTTTGGTGATAGAATTTGTTCACAGGCCAAAGCATTCTCTACTTTCTTCTTCCCCGGATCAACAACTTCACTTAGTTGGCACTGTGGAATTAAAAATTGGTTTCCAATAGAAACAGAAGACAGCCCTTCATAAGGTGACTCAAAAGCTTTGGTAGCTACAACATGAAGCTTCTCCTTCACACTCCTTGCTATTTCTAGGTCATAGGCAGTTGGAAACTCCCGTGGTCTTCTTTTGAACTTCCCTTTATAGCTGGTAGGAATTAAAAAGTGCCTTTTATAGGAATCACCTTTGATCTCAGATGCTAAGATCCGTGTTGCCTGGCACTTTTTGTAAATGACTATTTCTCTACCAGGACACAAAATACTATACGATTGCTTATTTCTGACAGAGCCTTCAATTACCGCAACAACGATAGGAAATTCATTGCACGTCCTTTCCAAAATATCTTCCATGGACAATGGCTGAAGGAAACTGTGAATATTGTAACAGTCGGTGACGTCTTTGACTTCAACATCTAAATCTGAAAGGAAGTAAACAGTCTCTTTTTGAACTGAAAAGAGAAAAAAATGGGTTAACTGATATTGTTGTGCAAAGGTCTACTATGTAAAAATACAAATTTCTTCTACATATGCATTAGTAGTTTCAGGAGGCTCTCAGTGTGTTAACTGTATAATCCCTTTAATGATTTCAGCTCAAAACGTATGAGAATGCTATCACTTTGCAACACTGGTTTCAGGAGTAAGATGTGTGCTTCCCGGAGGAAGGGCTCAAGAGCAAGGTGTGCTTGAGTCAAAATGGAGGGAGAAACAGCAACATTCCTGGAGCAGTTCCAAGTTGATGCTCCAGCAGAACCAGTGACAGATGGAGTAGTAGAACCAGTGGATTTAATGAAAAGAAGCAATTGCAAGCAGAGTACATGACAGGCCTCCTTAAATTTGGAGAGAAAAATGTGACTCCATGAGAGGTGAGAGCCATGCCTGATGAGATGCTACAAGGGGTTAAGAATGACCCAGGAGCCTGGCCTTGAGGCACAAATACAGAGGTGCCAACCTTGCATTAAATATTGGGGGCCAGGTACCCCCCCTGCATAATCAATTACATGACACAGCACCCCCCCATTTGAGTGACAATGCCCATCAACGTAGGGGGGCCTCAAGTATTTTAGGGGGGCAGAAGGGACCTTGTCCCCTATGGAAGGGGTGGGTACAGTGCCACATTAAACCCTGTGGCAGATTAAACCCTAGGCAGTCGAAATCTCAGGGTTGGGGGGCTCGTGCATGTGTTCTAGTGGGTTAACACTAGAAAGCTTGATTGTAAATTTCTTTCAAGATCAAATCAATATTATTTTGATCTGCTGTCTTGAGGCCCTAAAAAGGCTGGTGCCTACTCTGCCTATTTGATAATCTGGCACTGGGTGGCCAAAGCGATTCAGAGTGTGGACTGGCAGCTCAGGGGCTTAGACTACAAAGGGATGCAGTCAGTAACGATGGGCTGCCTAGAACCAAGGAGCTTCTGATTGATTTTGCCCCTCTCCTGTGGGAGAGGGAGAGAAGGAGGAATTGAAGTTTGGTGCCTGCTGAATCAGCGCCTGTGGAGGTGCCAGAAAAAGGGTTGCAACAGGAAAAACTGGAGGTGTGTGAGAACATGCAGGAAAAGCTGAGAGCATGTGTGCATGCGAATCAGCAGTCAGCACTGGTGGGAAAGGCACCAGAGGAGCAGCCAAAACAGAAGCAGGCTTCTGCTGAATTGGGTGAGATAAACTGCTCAAGATGGTCTTGTGGGGTGGGGACCAGTCCCAATACTGGAGGCAGTCCTTAAGCAGGCTCCATCAGCCAGGGTCATGGGTTTGGGGGGCAAGAGCCACTGGGTCTGATAGGTGTTAGAACAATAATAATAATTTATTATTTATACCCCGCCCATCTGGCTGGGTTTCCCCAGCCACTCTGGTCGGCTTTCAACAAAATATTAAAATACAGTAGTCCAAACCAGCTTCCTGTATTCAGGAAATCACCTGGGAGATCAGCCATTTACCAAAGACAAAGGGAAGGTAATGAGCCATTAGAAAAGCCAGAGAAAGGAGATTCTGTGCCAGGTGAGAAATTGGAGGAGCTCTTCTCTCAGCTCTGATGTTTGAGTGAGTGAGCCCACTCTAAGTAATATTGCTGAGGCTTACAAGACTGGCATGGTTATTGCAAATCCACATTTTCTGTAAGCTTTGCACTTGGGTTGATGTGAAGAAGTAGCATTGCTGCTCTGGATAGCAGCTAAAAATTGATTAGTCTCTCTTAACAGCAGCTGTTTTATTTACAGAATGTGTGCCATGTCTGATACAGCCATCTCATGCGTATATATAGTATTTCAAAGAAAAGGTGGGAATCCATTTTTCACAGTTCAGAAAGCAAATCGCTATCACATGAAAGTGAGTTGCTTCTAAACAGCACATTGTAGAAGTTGTTTAGAAAATATTCTCTGCGATTTCTATGTTGAATGCACAGTGAAACACATGGATATTATTGGAAATAGGAAAGCTAGCAAAGCGTATGCTAGGACACAGGGCTGTGAAACAATATTATTGTATCTGACAAATAGCTGAAACTTAAATTTAAGGCCTAGGCCCTGCTTCTCAACTTTGGTGAAAAGCTGAATAAAAACCTTGATCTAAAACCAGAATTGCATATTTATAAACCTTTGGGCTCTGTGAAGCAAACCAGTGTCTTTCAAAAACCCACTTCCTTCCCCTCCTGAAACTCTCTGGATGTGTGTGTGTGCCTCTTTCCTGTTGACGTCTTTCAGTCACCATGGCCTAGACTGTGTTGTAGGCAAACTGAATATTGCTGTTCTGTTAATGCCTTGGTTCCTCTGCCTGATTTCCTGACTCGGAAAGACACAATTTATGGGAGCTGTTCTACATCAGGATGAATGCAAGTCAGAGACCTTTTGTTGCCCGAGGCATCCCCACCACCACATTCTACATTTAAAAGCCAACCAGACAGACAGCTGGATCTTACTTCAACACATGGGATGGAACAGTGTTTTCCACCTCATCTGAGAGCAGCAGTAAGAACATAAGAAAAGCCTGATGAATCAGGTCAATGGCCCATCTAGTCAGTATCCTGTTCTCACAGTGGCCAACCAGATGACTTGGGGATTCCAGCAAGCAGGACCTGAACTAGGGCGTGCGGCCGGCTGGCTGGCTGGTGAGGGAGCAGGTGGGGAGGAGGCGGGGGACAGCGGCGGCGCTCTGCTGGAAGGGCGCCCGAGATTATTGGGGGGGGCTGAGCCCCCCCCAAATTTTTTTGAGGGGGCTCGAGCCCCCTCAGGCCCTATGGAGTCGGCGCCTATGTCCATATGTTTCATAGAATCATAGAGTTGGAAGGTACCCTCAAGGGTCCCCCCAATTCCTGAATGCAGGAATTGACTTAGTATTATATGTGGACCAGGACAGTGAAGCCTGCAGCATGGAATGGAGAAATGCCTAATAGAATGATGTCAGGATGTCCTTCAATAGCCACATGTTCAACGTCACCTGAACTTGGTGCCTTAAAGGAAGCAAGTGAGGCACACAGCAGTTATTCAGCCTACATGACAGCACCTTTCAGGAATGATACAGGAACAAGTCTCTACATCATAGGTTCTCCCTTTTCTTCCTTGTGCACCTTTATTTACAACTCCACATCCACCCTCTATGCTTCCATATTATTTTGAGAACTGTGGCTCTTATGATCCCCACCAATACATAAGAACAGCCTTCTGGGCCAGGGCAGTGGCCCATCTGTTCTAGCATCCTGTTCTCACAGGATACTGACCAGATACTTGCAGGGAACTTGCAAGCCGTATATGAGCACAGTATCACTCTATCTACCTGTGACTCCCAGCAATTGTTATCCAGAGGCACAATGCCTCTGACAATGAAGGTAGCCATTGACAGGCTCCATGAATTTGTCTATAAGAAAATATCTAAAAGAAAACTCTTAGCACCAAAGCTCAAGGTTAAACACAGAAAAGGGCAAAGGAGGGTGGGGAAAAGCTACACAGAGGGAACCATAAAAGAATGAGCACCAAGGAGAATGAGAGAATCTTTTCTGAGAGCATAAGAAAGTCACTTTAAAAGATCCACAGAACTCCTGATAATTTTTTTTTAAGACCCTACTTATATCTACTTCAGACATTTAATTTTTTAAAATAAAAATAGACCTTTGTTACATGTTCAAAAACGACTTGTCCCCATTGGGTTAAGAAAAAGAAGGTGGGAGGGATATTCACATAACTCCTTCCCCTCCCTCCCCCCCAAATGAACAATGGATCAAAGTAAGCCATATAACTGTCATTTATTCAAATTGTTTTAGGTCTTTCAGGAGGAAGACTAGGTTAGAACTCTTCTTCCTGACATCTAGTTTTTCATTCTCAGCACACACATTTGCAGTTTTCCGGTTTTGTGCAAAACCAAGGAATCAAAATATATATATATAAGGCTAAGCTCCTCCATTCAGGAGCACACCTGAAATAGTTAAGAACATGGCTGGAAAATAAATGAAAGCAATTGTAAATTCTCAATACAAACTTTTCAGATTGCTCTGCAATATTGCAGAATTTTATAATGTGGTTTACTTGTGCAGTTTTCTGGTTTTGTGCAAATCTGAGGGTTATGCTCTTCCATTCAGGAGAGCACCAGAAATAGTTAAGAGCATAGCCAGAAAAGAAACAAAAGCACTTTAAGGGAAGTAAAGGTAAAGGTAAAGGTACTCCTGCCCGAGCGGGCCAGTCTTGACAGACTCTGGGGTTTGTGCGCCCATCTCACATCTATAGGCCGGGGGCCAGCGCTGTCCGGAGACACTTCCGGGTCACGTGGCCAGCGTGACGAAGCTGCATCTGGCGAGCCAGCGCAGCACACGGAACGCCGTTTACCTTCCCGCTGGTAAGCGGTACCTATTTATCTACTTGCACCCGGGGGTGCTTTCGAACTGCTAGGTTGGCGGGCGCTGGGACCGAGCAGCGGGAGCGCACCCCGCCGCGGGGATTCGAACCGCCGACCTTTCGATCGGCAAGCCCTACGCGCTGAGGCTTTTACCCACAGCGCCACCCGCGTCCTTAAGGGAAGTAGCAGGAAGTAATAATTGATCCACTCACCTAAAAACACCAAAACAAATTGTCTGAGACCTTGACTGAAGAATTTGCAGCCTAATTTCCCCCAAGTTGTTGGACTATCCCAATATCAGGTATTTACAGGGCAGAAGCATCAAGACTGATGCTCTTTGAAGGTAACGTTGAATGGTCCATGCAAATTAAATGAGAATGCAAACAGCTGCAAACACACAGTAAGTTCTGATATGGTAAATTCAGAAGCTGTATACACACCATAGCTTTAAAGCACATTTCCTGGGAGCAGTGGTTTATCCCCTACAAACCTCCAATTTCCAGAGCTCCAATTTCCAGTACTCTACAGTTCTCAGGATATTTTGAGGGAACTGCAAACAGCATCTGAAACTGATCTGTAAATCTTTCAGTTTCACTTTTGAGTATGTTGTTAATCAGGCCGAGATAGTTGACAAAGACGGTAATTAACTTACATTTCATCACTGCTTGTACTTCATATATTGGTGTCAGAACAATGCAGCCATCAAAATCCAGAGGAAGCAAGTTGGTAGAGATCCTAGCTTTGCAGATATGAGTAAATGTCACTTTCCGACTTCTGCTCTTTGGGATTTTCCATTTGGCAATCTCTTTCAGGGTATAAGTCTGGTCATCTTCCCATTCATAGAAATCACCTTCTTGTGAAATTGGCAATACAAAGGCATGGAGTTGGCCATCCCTCATTAATCTACAGTGTACAGTCAATATCCCATTGCTGACTTCCACAGAGTTGAATATGATCTTCTCACCGCGTTTGATGGTCAGGTTTTCTACTTTTATATCCTTAGAGCAATAGAAGCAGGGATGTTGCAGTTGTGTTGATCCAATCAAAACTTTTTTCACAATTTCTTCAACACTAACATATGGTGTTTTATCAGCCACTATCCTGCAAAGACCTTCAAAGGAACATTTTTATTCAAGAAAGGTGCCTTGAAATGATGCAAACATAAAAAAGTATCCAATACTTAACATTTGTAGTTATAATTTCATTGGTACCCAAGAATGGGGGCATTGGTATTCATAAAATAATAACCTTGTAAAATGTTTGCAGTTCAAATTGCTAACATAATCATAGGTGTCATCTGAACTCAGGATGTTTGTATAAAACCAGGGAAATGACATTTTAAAAATGATAACTACCTTTCAAAGAGCCATCTGTATTATTTCTCCTTTTATTTGTACAGAAATATGTATGCCATTTGTGTATGTGTGTCTACTTTTCTGTGTATGAATAATTTGTGCCAAGGGGGGGGGAGTGGATTGTAGCACGTTTTCATGTGTGTGTGTTTTTAAATTGTATCTAGCAGCGAAATAACTTGGTAATCTATGTATGTATGTGTAAGTATATACTGGTAATCTTTCATCCCCAGGGCCGGATTTAGGTTTGATGAGGCCCTAAGCTACTGAAGGTAATGGGGCCCTTTATATGTCCAGCTGTCCTTTGTCAACAACCAATTGTTGCTGTTTTTTGTGTTGAATATATGCTATATGGTCATTTATGGACCTAAAAGGTATCTGAAGCCATTTGCCACTGTTGCTGCATGTAGGTTTTATTCTATTTGTTTTTTTATCTTATATTTTGGAAATGTACATCCAGGTTTTTTCCTTTTACATTTTTTGGGGCCCCCAAGAGAGTGGGGCTCTAAGCTATAGCTTGTTTAGCTTATACATAAATCTGGCACTGTTCCTGCCTCTTTCTGAGTTTAACTTTATATATATATATATATAGTCTTCAGTTGTTTTCTTGGGTGCTAAAGTAGTCAGTCCTTCTCCCCCCTCCCCCCTTCCCTTGTTTGATGGCCTGCGGAAAGGGAAGCACTTTGAAGGGAGGCAATGGTGAGTGACAAGTGTTTGGTGGGTTATGGGTACTTTGATTGCAGAAATGGCTCAGAAGAGAGCTGAGCCAGTTTTTCCTGATTTTTAGAAGGAAAAGAGGAACCAGCTTTGGGATTCAACAAAATAATTGTGTTAGCCTAAGAAGACTCTTCCCCCCCTGTACACGCCCTGCTCCAGAGGGTTGGATGAACCCACAGAACAAATTTCAGGGGTGCATGGTGGGAGGGGGAGATGGGGATAAAGTTCCTTTGCAAAAATAGAAATCCTTGTGCTGTTGAAACAATTTGCTTAGTGATATGAAGAATACAACCCATAGCTTTCGGGAGCATGCAACAATACTAGCAGATTAAGGTCTACGAGTCATATTAATTATCCTTTTAACAGGCACTATATTAATTTGCATACTCAGATCTAATACAGAAGTAAAAAAAAAAGTGGGGAGAAGAAAATGATGGATAGCCAAACTACTAGCATGAATTCTGTGCTTAGGCAGTAGACCCACCTGGTTGTTCAGCTCTAATTGCAACATTGAAATATTACTAGATACAGCAGCTTCTGCAACTGCAGTACCTAAAGGGCATCTTTATTTCCATGTTAATCATACCCATTGGGATTGTTTTGTTAAAGCTATAACAGAAAGAAAATGTTCAGTACATATGTACATTTGGGTAGAGTGGTTTTCTCTTAGAGGAAGATTCAAAGGGAAGTTTAGAGAACGTAACAGTGGGATTTAATTTAGCTGTGCAATTAAACTATAACTTATGACTCAGCTGCACCATAACATCTCTTTTGAAGCATCTCTAACTGGAATTGCATGTTGCAGAGAAGCTGACACTGAATGCACCCATTTCTTGTCTTCTCTCTGTGTTACAAGTGGTACAAAAGCTACTCTGGACTACACACATAGCAAGAAGAAAAAAATAGCAGTGTGATAATGACCTGTATTTTATTGTATTACACATCTCATAGAGGCAGAGAAAGGCAGGAGATGTAGGTGATTTTAATACCAACATATTTTGCTTAGCATGTAGTTCCATCAGTATACTGTTGAAATTATAAGGAGTTTATTTGTTTTTGTAATCCACCATTTGTGTACAGTTATGGCATAGCTGTCAACTTACAGATTTGAAAATAAGGGACCAGCAGCCTTGAAAATAAGGGACCAGCAGCCAAAATAAGGTACCTGCAGCCTCACCTGTTCCAGGCACTCCAGTCTTCCTGTCCTCCTGCAGTCTGGTCAAACTCATGCTGGTAGCTTCGAGAACACTGTCCAACCAACTTTATAACCAGAGGTTCAACTGAATAGAATCTGAATCACATGCACCACAAGGCCTACGCAGCCTCAACTTAAGAGGCTTGGCTTTGCACTGCAAAGTTTGCAGCAGCACGTGCAACAAAATGGCATCCAGCATTCAAAAAACCCCTCACCTTGCATTAACTAGCCACACACAAGGCATGCAAGCTCCACCCCCCAGTCGTTCTTAGACTTCTTATTGGGTGAGCAACACAGTCAAACAACACAGTTGGAGCCTCCCTCCTCCCTGGCCAGCAGGGAAGGAGGGAGAGGAGCTGCTTCCTTTGAAATTTAAGGGACATCCATCAATAAGGGACAGCAGCGGGACATGGCGCTGGAATAAGGGACTGTCCCTTCAAATAAGGGACACTTGACAGCTATGAGTTATGGTTGGATTATTGGTTTGACATTTTGTTTTTGTTGCATTTACATTTTGTGATTTTTATTATTTTGGTGTGCAGCACTTCATGCATGAAAAAAAGAAACAAATGGCACATGGTTTCCCCTATTTGTAAAGGATAATTTTGGACAACATTAAATGAAACAATGGGTGTTAATCAAGTAGAGCCTTGGGTGATTAATTCATGGGGATCAGTTTTAATCAATAAGAGGTTCAAACTGAGGGCAGCCTAGTTTATTTTATTATGCGGTAAATTTAACTGTACAGGTCATGAAATGATCTATTATACAAACTTGTTTTGCTTTAGTGTTTTTCTTTTATTCAGAGATATAATTGTGCACATTTTGTCCATCTCTAAGATTGACTAGAAAGTACCATTAATTTAAGTGCCTTCATTATAACCTCAAGCACGTTGCAAATGAAACATACTGCAATAGGTACTACAGAAGTGTCCAATTCTGTTTTTATTTACTTTTTTGGTTTCCTTATCTAACCAGAAAATATTCAAACTGTACCTGGAAAATGTAAAGGTAGCTCAACTGTAGTGGAGCAGAAGCTAGCATCATCTTCACTTTCACAGTTGCTTGCCAGGACTTTCTTAACTTTTAATCCAACAACTTTAATCACATCTCCAGTTGACAAGCAGCATTCATGCCCACACTTTTCATAAATTGAACCTAAAGGAGAACATAAAGATAAACACAAATGTTTTATGGATTGTTCATGGCAGTTTACAAGCATTCTTTATTACTCTTCCCCTCCTAGATTCCTGGTAGTTTGGTTTACCCCGAAGGCACTTGCAGCCCATCTCCCCTTCTGTGTGGGATTAAATCACATACCAGCAATTTCAGGTTGTGCCATTATAGGAGACTGCGAGGTCTTGTGCAGCAAACCTGCTACTTCAAAAGATGTTACTTTTGTTTTTTAAATGTATTTTATTCATTTTCAAATGCAAAACAATAATAAGAAAGATTAATTACTAATAAGCAACAATCAAGTCAGCATACAGAGCCTTGACAAGAAAAATGGAACATTAGCAGAAAGTTCCATCACTTACGTTCTGATATAACTAATCAACTAAATTTGTAATTCCATAATATTTCTTGTTACCATGTTCAAAGATCTAACTTTTTGTGATAAGGAAAGTGGCAGGAAAATATACTGGGTAGTGTGGGTTAACATCTGCTTGAACACGACATCATCCTGGCAAACAAATTAGGATGAATGCACAATAAATAGGGCACCTATTTATTCAGTACCCATGAATATCAAGGTAAGTTAGAACATAAACAGCATTTCGAAACTTGCTAGTAGTCCATCTTCTTAGTTCTGAAAGTGTGAGGAGGAGAGAAAGTGCAAGCTTCTCCGACATATTTTCTTCAGTGTAGCTAGTATCTAGTTCAGAATTGGAACTATTTATCCACACAACCTGCTTCCAGTCCATTTCCTTTCTTCTCTTCATTATGGATGTAGGAACCAAATATTTTTAGCCAAAGTGCTACATGTTTTCCCCAAGTTTGCTTGATTTCTGGTTTTTTTTTGAATCTCAGTTCTATGGTATAAGAACATAAGAAGAGCCCTGCTAGATCAAGACACAGGCCCATCTTGTCCACCATCGTGTTCTCACAGTGGCAAAGCAGATGCACAAGAAAGCCTGCAAGCTGACTAGGAACCTGGGTTCCTCCCTTATGGCTTAAGAACTATTGACCCAGTAAGATAGAAGTGAAGCAAAAACGGATGCATCCACACATAACAACAAAGTAACCACCAATAGGGATTCAGTCTCTAACTGCTGCTAAAGAGATGAGTGCTGATTGGAGTAAATAAAAAATGATGGTAGGCAGGTGGAGGTGGGGGTGAGTGACACGCCCCCTAAGGATTGTCTGCAGCACTGGTTTTATCACTTGTGATGTGTGTTATAAGCATTCCTCATCATCAAAGGGCATTTTGTCTTGCATCTCAGAAGTTACATCCTGTTATTCTCTTTCTGTTGCCTTGTACTCTGCTATGCTGAATGATCTCATAGTATTTGTGAAGGCCTGATCAGTCTTGAACAGGTTACCTCCAAAGCTGGTGGATTCTCCTTCACTGGAGGTTTTTCAGCAGGAGTTGGATTGCCATCTGTCTAGAATTCTTTAATTGTGATTCCTGCATTGCAGGAAGTTGGGCTAGATGACCCTTGGGTCCCTTCCAGCTCCACAATTCCATGTGCCATTCAACACAACAATCCTTGTCCATGCCACTTTGCCTGCTGACAAACATTTTGGAATGGTATGCTCTGTGACAAGTGGTATCAATGAACTGAATAAATATTCTTGTCCGTTAATCATCTGCAGCATCTAAATAAGCTGATTCTCAGAAGACGCAATATGACAGGCTTCTGGGAAAGTTTCCTAGCCAGGTGTGCAGTTAAGCATCACTTTTCACCTGATGCTCAGTCAGGGCTCCAGCCATTTGCCCTCCTCTTAGGTTCCTTCCCTCCTCCCAAGTTGTGAGGCGTTGTTAAGTCTCCAGGTCAAGAGCTTTATCATGTCTCAGCTGTTTCTTTTCTGCTTTCTCAGGCCAGGGAGAAGAAGTTGCTTGCTGGCAGGCCCTGTTGACTGGTGCCCCAATTCTGCCTCAAAGCAGGTGAGAAACACAGGGTCCAGCAGAGAAGGCCTCTCCTCCTCCCAGAGGGGAGGGGTTGTGAGCCGGAGCAGCCTCCCACAGGGACAGGGAGGCGTATCTTGATTGCTTCTGCTGCTGCAGCCAAACCTTCCAGCCAACCAATAGGGCTGGCTGGTGGGTGGGGCTAGCCACGTTTAAACGGCTGCGGTAGCGCTCAGCTCCCTAATTTTTTTTTTTTAAAAACCAACACAACAAAATAGTTTGAGAAACACAAACTGTTTCCTGACATCCTAGAGTGTACAGAGTTTTGAGTTATGAACCTTTTTTCTTTAAGCCTGTGAAAAGTAAGGGGTCAAAACAACCCATTGCTAGTAGCAGGTAATACTCAATGCATCTCATGGCATATGTGTGGGTAGAAAGCCATTTAGCAACTACTCATATAAATGGACCATTTTTATCTCTTCCAGGTGGGTGATAGGAAACACAGCCACTGCTGTCCACAACATTCCAATTTCCTGCAGCTACCTGCAGCAGAAAGACAGGAACAACCTAGACTGACCCGGCCCAGAAGTTCTTTTCCCTGCCTACTTTCCCTAGAATGCAAGGAAAAGTCTGGAATGTTCTTTGCAGACACACTTATATCTCTCTGAGCTATTTCAAGAGTGGAAAGTAGGGAGAGGACTGGCAAGAGGCACATGGTTTCAGTGGGTACTTGCACATGCCTAGAAAAGTAAAGAGTGGGCAGAGTTCAGTCTTTCAAGCTTTATTTTGTTTCTTCCTAGAACCCTGAGAGTCACCAGAAGCAGTCAGTTGCAAAAGAGTGCTGGAATTTGTTTTGAGTGCCAGACCTGAGCTCCCAGTTGCCATTGTTAAACATCAGGGAGTCAGGAATCCTTGCCAATCTACTTCAAATCACCCAAAAGTTGATCAGGAAATCATGAATTACCAGTTCCTGGCATGGTAATGACTTAGAAGGCAATTGCTTATGTATAAGGGAAATAACACCTTTTGCCACAAGTGAAGAGATTTGCAAACAGCGCTTCTTCAAGGCAAGCAGAAGTTTCCAACTTGAGGGAAGCTAATCTGGGTCAAGGGCAATGGAACTTACTGAAACTGAATGTTGTTGGTCTCAAGAAAGAATGGAGTGTGCTACTAGGGGTCAAGTCAAACTGCCATGTTAGAAGCACTGAAGTGACCTCCCTGGGGCACAAGCCTGGCCAGTGTGTATGGTGGTTCTGAGCTACCCACACAACAAGAACCCCCTTCTGACATCACTGATATGGTCTAAAGGAAAGCAGAGCAATACGTTTGACACCAGCTTGGCTGCAGGAATTGTCAGGAGGAGGCATAACAAGGTGCCACCCCAAGGACTCCACTTAGGATTTGTGTAGGGTTTACTCCTAAGCCTTTGCTTTTAAGGTGGCAAAGGTTCGCACTCTCTCCCCATTAACTCCTTTCTCCCATCATAATCAGCAGGCATAAGAGGGGAAGGCGATGCCATGGAGTGGGAACAGTTTTCAGCTAAATGGCCACTTCCCCTTGTGGAAAACCTTATTGGGGCCATAGGTAAAAAAAGAAAAAGGTAAAGGTAAAGGACCCCTGGATGGTTAAGTCCAGCCAAAGATGACTATGGTGTTGTGGCGCTCATCTCGCTTTCAGGCTGAAGGAGCTGGTGTTTGTCCACAGACAGCTTTCCGGGTCATGTGGCCAGCATGACTAAACTGCTTCTGGTGCAACGGAACACCGTGCCGGAAGCCAGAGCATACAGAAACACTGTTTACCTATTTATCTACTTGCACTGGCGTTCTTTCATACTGCTAGGTTGGCAGGAGTTGGGACAGAGCAACGGGAGCTCACCATGTCACAGGGATTTGAACTGCTGACCTTCTGATCAGCAAGCCCAAAAGGCTTAGTGCAGGCATGTCCAAAGTTCGTTTTGGGGGCCTAATTCGGCCCCTTTAGCAGTTTATGGTATAAAAACCTAAAAAAAACCCTCAAAAACTTCAACCTTAAAAAAAGCTCAATAATTTCAATCCTAAAAAAATGCAACAACTTTGGTCGGCCTTTTGGTTGGCCCTCACGGCCCTTCACTTAATCAAATCTGGCCCTCTTTGAAAAAAGTTTGGACACCACTGGCTTAGTGGTTTAGACCACCTGCGTCCCTGCTATTGAGGCCATATTCCAGTGGTGATGGGGCAGATCAAAAGTGGTAGGCTGTATCAGGAGTTGACTCTTACTATTTTGTCTTTCAGCCTCGCAAAATCGGAGGTTTCGACACCACCCCCACCTTATGTATATTTATGAAATAATTAGGACCTGAATTTACCTATTTTCCTTTACCTCTTTTTCTCTTTTGTATTCTGTCTATCACCCGCATGTTACTCCACCCTATATATGTGTTTATTTATTACCTGCAAAAATTTCCTACATGCATACATACTGCAGATGTGTTTACAGAGCCTCATCAGTGATCCTGCCAATTCAGGAATGTCTATTAGACTGTATGCCATTATTTTACATTTTAAACTGCCTTGAGTGCAGAATTGACACATTGCCCATTACCACATGTGTGGTAAGTAAATACAAATGACATTATTTATGGAAATGTAGCCCATCTTCTCAAGTGTGGTACAGAATGTCCTGGATCAAGCTATTCATTTCAGCCAAGAAACAAAGTAATTTGAGCCGCCTGTAATCAAGTCATTTCCCTGGTATTGCTGACAAGGACTGAGATCAAGTGACTTTTAAGATAACCCCTCATTTCCAGTAATACGTTAGGGTCTCTGCAATGCATGTAAGAATCAAAAGCACATTGCTGGAGTAGATTATGCTATGCACCATATTTCACAGTGTATGCAGAGAATAAAATGTAATGCATTCCTCATTGTCATCATGCAAAATTTCCTGTGTTTTTCTGCACAAAGAAAGCATGAAATCCATCAAAGACATAAAGGTAATTAAGCAGAAATACTGATTCTTCCTTTCAACTGAAGAAAGATGTTGCATACTCATCTTAGAGGAAACTGGAATAATGCAGTCTATTTACTAGGATCAAACAATGCCCCTGAAGGCTGGAATTAAAGAACTTAGATGCCTTTGAATCCACCTTTTTGAGATTGCTACTTTGTTCAATAAGAACTACATTTATATCCCTTTACAACCTCTTTCCTGGTTTTTTAAAAACAAATCCACATTAGCCACTGCTGTGATCACATCAAAGCAACCAAACAGTTAGTTCAATAGCTTTTCCCTCTGATTCTTCAAAAATGTTAAATGGGTGCAGGGTGGGAGAGAGAAATATTATGGTGGTTTCTTTTTATGAGATTTTCCTGTCATTAAGTCTCCCGGTAATATTTTACTTTACCTGAAAGATAACACTGTAAATTTTAGAAAGTTTGTATACTACATGAGAGGAAACAAGTTGTGCAGTCATCACTGCATTTTGACAGAATGATTGAGGTAAATATAAACAAGTGAAAACAATGGGTTTTAAAATACATTTATTTAATGCTCTTTTTAGTTTGAGAAGATGTACTTTTGCAACGCAGGGATCTTTTAAGAAAAGGTATAGATTATCATTTTTTAAGCACTCATACTGCAATTCTTCATGTTTACTCAGAAGTAAATTCCATTGAATTCAACCCTATTTATAGTACCCTGAAGAAAGATCAATCCTCAAAACTAGAGTGTAAAATACTAAAAGTTACCATCCAGTTTACAGCTGCATGATGATGATTTATTCTCCTGTTTACATCCAGTGTGCTCCCACCCCACATTTTGTAGTGCCCCTCATCTGATACTCAAACTGGGAGTCACAGGTACCAACCCAACCCCCAACATTCTCTGATTCACTCCAAACTGGTGCCAAGGTTCTGCAGTCGTTTGGCAGCATCTCTCTCCCCTCCTCAAACAAAAACCCTCAGTAATTGGTGCTCAAGGATCATAGGTATCACTCCAAAACCCAGCATTCACTCCAAAATTTGGGGGTTTTGTAGTTAACAGAGGTTTCCAGTGATGTTCTTAAATCCTGCAAAGGATTTTATCCCTTAATAAAACATTCACTGCTGCAATGCTAGAGCTGCAGGGGTCCTCCTCCAAGTCCCCAGAACCAGAGTGGGTGGTAGCAGTGCAGCTTGGACTCCCCTCCCCCTACATCCCTGTTCCCCATCAGCTCAAGAACAGCGGCCCTTTAAACAAAAAGGGAAATCTCAGAAACCTTGACACCTGCATGGCTCAGGGGCTTCATGAATCCCAGCTGCTGTATATTGCATTTACTTTCCAACGCCAACACCTGCTGCTGTGTCTTCTGCAGCTTGTTCCTTGCCATTCCTCCACTGCTAGTTGTGTCCCTTCCTGTTTTTCGAGGAGTTTGTTCCCTTGTGCTCAGTGGAACTTATGTGATTGCAGCCTCCACGAAGGCATCTTCCCAGTGAGTGAATGGATCGGGTTGAAACAAGCCATATCAACTGGACCTTCGGCTTCCGATGTACAAACATACGCAGAGGGAGCTCCCTTTGCGAAGGTTAGTACTGTACATATCTGTTAGCGGACTGCTTTTTGTTCAGGACGTCCAGGTTTTGCAAATACCTACCCAGTCCTTGAAGAAGCAAGAGGCATAGATTTATCTCTCCACTCCATTTATCTGCACTCCACATTTAAAACTTTAAATGTCAAGAGCTTTAAGCTATTTCTATCCTAGGCAAATCCTTTAAAAATCACTTCTGCTGTTTTTTTGATTTATTTCTCCCCTGATGGGTTTATGACACTTTCTGCTGTTTCTCATTTATCTGGCGGGTTTGAACTTTGCATGCAGTGACAGAGCTTTGATGTAAGTGCCATCATTTTACAGGAAAGAGTAAGTTGACACCTCAGAAGCTTTTTATTTTAGAAAAAGAAACACCTTTTTGTTTGTTTGTCTTGCTTCTCAACTTCAGAATTAGCTGGTATTAAACATCATCCTTAAGTAATGTATAAGTGAATTAACCCCCTTCTGCTCCTCGCCTGCGTGTTCCCTTTCTCAAGATAGGGCCTATATTGCAGATCCGGAAAGGTCTGACTAAATTAGACTAATTTTTTACAAGCAGCTTGTTCAGGTTGCTCAGTTTCAGGTGGCTGAGAGGGCAGATGGAAACCAAGAGATGCATAGGAGTGGGGTCAAGGGATAACATTATAGGACTCATAGAAAACATTAGTCATTTTGGAGCTGGGAGGTGTGGGTGAGGTGAGATAAGGAATCAGCAGAATGTGGGACAGTATTATGACATTTTGCAGCAATTTGTGACCTTTTGTTGTGGGATAACACCTTTCTTAAAGCAATGTGTTCTTGAAACCATGCAAAGTTTGCCACCGCAGAATTGAGACTCTGCTGATCAATTATATTTTACAACCCCCTCCCCCCACAAAAGTTACTGAACTAAGCAATAAATAGAAGAAACATTTGCCGTTTATTTTATTCTGTTGGAAAAGTTATTTGGCACATAGAGAAGTAAACATTTAATTCAGTAAACTGTGTGGCCTGTTTGTATGACTCCAACCCTTGAGGAAACATTAGATGACATAATATGATATTTAATTAATTTCAAAATGGCCTTGGTTTTTCTTTTTTAAGCTAAAATATTTTTAATAACCTGAAAGAGGAACTTTTAAACATTCTCTGCAGGCCAGTTAATTATTTGTATTTCATGTCTTTTGAACTCGGTTGGAACTAGAACAATTTTAATCTTCACGCTAACTGGATTATAAACCTTGCTCTCTATTTTATTAAGCACACATTTTATTCTTGTACCTATTGGTCTTCATTCCAATAGTCTGGAGTCTGATTATTTGCCTGCAATGGACACCATCAGCCTGAACAATATTTATAATGATCTTTCTCTTCCCAGAGGAATTTTGTGGCTGCTCCTCTGTGTGTGTTCGCGTGTGTTTTTAGATTAGTTTTACCTCCTATACCTGCCACTTTTTTCTTCCTGCTGTTTAATTTTGTTGTTGATTGTTTATTTTTTGTTCTGTTAAAACTGTTGTAAGCTGCCCTGAGCAGAGCAAAGGAAAAGCAGGCCATATTACATAAATGCTAAAAGCATTTTGATGCAAATGATACCATTTTACATGAAAACAACAACAAAAAAGGTTAAAACCTCCATCAGCATTCTGTCACTTATTTTCACGTTTAAGCCTGACAAGATATTAGGCATTCCACATGTTGTTAATACTAATTTGTATTTTTCATGCATATGGATCTATGCAATATTCATAATTGCAACAGAAGTAGGTTTATGTCTTGATAGGAAACTGTCCTGATTTTTCCTTCCTGACAGACAACCAAGGGAAAACTTTTTTCCTAAATAATTGGAATCTGATTGTGGAAAGCAATTGAGGTTTGCTTGGAGGTTGGGGGGTTGGGTACTGGTTGTTGCACAGACATTTTTATTTATTTATTTCTCTTCTTGCATACCAGTTTTAATAATAATAATAATAATAATAATAATAATAATAATAATAATAATAATATAAGAAACGACATCCAGATTAAGAGTTCAGAAGCCTCTTCAGTATTTTGTGGCCTTTTGGTTGGCCCAATAAAGATAGTGCCTTACTCTGGATTTTGGAAAAGTAAAAAACTGGATTACTTTTATCCAAACTGTTTGCAATGACAGACCTTGGGGTCTCAAATTTTGTGCCCCCTGCCTCTCGTGCTCCATTCTAAGTAATAGTTGTGAAGTCCCCTGTGTTGTGCCCAAGGCTCTGCATCCAGTGCAACTAAACTAGTCGCATGCCCTTAAATGTGCCTCTGCTTTTTGGCTCTTTGTCCCTGTGTATGCACCTAGGAAACCTTCATATTGTTGTTGTATTTTCTTAGTGAGTATGGATGGATGGATGGATGGATGGATAGATAGATAGGGCTTTTTGGGCAAGCCACTTCCTCTTTCATGTGAAATTACATGATGTCCAAGTTTAAGGCCCAGTTTACGAATTAGATAATCTTATATAGTCCATTTTTACCAATGCTGTGTCTACATGTTCACAGCATGTGTAATATGAATTATTTCAATAAATGGCAGCTCCACATTTCTCTAGGGAAAGATTACACCTTTTTGCTTCCCTGCCACTGGTTCAATTAACCCAGCAGAAAATTAAATTTACTTGCCCCCTGGAAATTTTTTGTATTGATATTTTTAAAAGGCATCTTCCTTCAGTGAAGAGATATTGAAACATGTACCCTAATCTCTACAAAATCAATGAGCATACTATGTGCTTAGACTGCTAAATGTCAATATTTACTAAAATATTCTAGAAGAGAAGATATAGCGGAGTTTCAATTTATGTTAATCATATTTACTTTTTTATTGCTAAATACCTTGTTCAGTTGCTGATCAGAAAGTAACTAACAAATTATTATATTTGAGAAGCCTCTTTTCGTAGTTGCTTCTCCTACTTCCTCCTCTCTCTTTCCCACAAAGTTATAATAGCGCTCAGGCTACAGTAATGGACAGTAGGTTTCTTGGCCAGGTCTGCTGGGCCCTCTCATTCCTGTGTGGTATAATATGGGTGGGCGGAATGAAGATTGGGATCTACTAGAAGTTGTGTGAGTGCTTTGCAGAGTAGATCGGCAAGGGTTTCTGACTCCTAATTGTTTAACAACAGATATAACAAAATGGCTTTGTTTTGTTTCCTATATTATGCTGCTGAAATGAAGACCAAGAGCCGTTTTTGCATCTGTTGAAGGATGGTGAGCATAGCTCAGTTCTAACACTGAAAACAAATTCTGGGGCTCAGAAAGTGTGCTCTTTGTTTCTAACTGTATGTCTTTTTTTGCACCTGGTTATCTGGTTGGCAGATCTTGAGGGTTCTAGTAAAAGAAAACAGAGCAGATCTGACAAGCTTTAAAGCCTGCTCCCCCCATTTTAAATCATAGAAGAATGTAGAATGGGGGAGAAAAATGTTACTCGTATGCTTCAAAAGTGAAATAATGTACATTGTCTAAAATTACCTCGTGCAGACCCTCCAAGTGTCTCTATTTTCCAGGGACAGTCCCATATTTACAGAAGTCATCCCTGTTTCTGATTTGATCCTGGAATATCCCACTTTCCTTCAGACATCCCTATTTTCACCAGAGAAGTGTTGGAGGGTATGGTAGTGGCATGGAATGCATGGAAAAATTCTCTTGAGAATCTCGTTGTTTCCCCGCCTCTTCATGCTTTACATGAAAATACAGTATAAACCTCAACATATGCTATTAAGCTTTAACCTGTGTTTGAAAACGAGGTCATATCTTGATAGAGACTAACAGTTGTTCACCTGCTAAACATCAACACTGCACAGAGGACAATATTTCCGCAGATTTTTTAAAAATAAAGAACATACCACTACATTTTATGGTCAGTGTTCATAGTAACTGAAGCAAACATGGGCTTCGAACAAGATAGAACAGTGAGAAATTATATTAGAAAATATAGTTTCTGGGGCCTTCCTTTTATTCTGATGTGGTTTTGTGGTATTCTGAGTAGAGCATTCTGTAAAACATTACGGTCAGCGATGGTGAGTACTAAAATACAATATGGAATGAACAAGGTATGATGTTAGTTTCCTCGCAATAGTGTTGTATATGTGCATTCAGTTTGATGCAAAAAGCACTGTTGGTTCCATAGCCTCTATTCTTTTTGTCTCAGTGATCTCCAATTTTGCACAGATAAGGAGGACCACAGTTGGTGAGCAATCATTCTCCCAATGCTTTCCCCATAATAAAGACACCAAAAGCAATGTTGGAGCAAGGCACACATGCACACAGATTACAGTAATGTTGCACTGATGAAAATTTAATGCCAAAGCAGTTACCGCCTCTCTCCCGGCCAACGGCTCCCTTATTTAAATGGTGTGGGCGAAAGCATAGACACAGCGAAGGGAACAAAAATGTAAGTGGAATAGCTGCTTCCCCACGACCAGTTTGATGTGGCCTGCTGCAGACCCATTCTTGGTCTCCAGGCCACCCTTCTGAGAATTGCTTCCTATTTTGTGTCATTTGTGCATGAAAGAGGGAGATGGGGCAGTGAGTGAGATGGGTGACTTGGCTGCTACACTGTGGGTGGGAAGCCTTGCAGTGATCCATAGGACAGGGAAAGAGAAGAGAAGAGAAGGCAGAAGAAGAGATAAGACAGATCAAATAGAAAAACCAAGAATGGCCTAAACTGTGGGTGGCTAACCTAATCCATGGTCAACACTTGGAAGGCAACATGTAAAAGTGGGCATGGCAAAAAAAGGGATGCATTTAGTGGGGTCTTGGAGGAAATATATCTTTTTATCTGGCTTCATGACATCACAGAAGGGGACCCATGGGAGCAGTCAATTTTCATAAAATGACAAATTTGGTTGGGGTCTCAGGGGCCTACAAAATATCACTTGTGATGGGCAGGCATGGCCTTCAGACTGTGGGTTGCAACCTTGATCTAAACTATCATTGTTAGACACTTCTCCCACCCCAATAATCAGTGCTATAAAACCTAATGATACCAATGATCTTTTGAAGGATGCACATTTTATTCCAAGTACTGAATGCAGAGATCCAGACATGGGAACTGTATACATAGCACCTTTGTGCATTGCTTTTCTTGGATATGGGCCTTAATGAATTGTCTGATAATTGCTCATCTTCGTCATATATCTGAAGCTCTATGATGGCACTTTAACAGTTCCTGGAGAGAATCCTGGGCACTGTAGTTGGTTAGGGGTGATGGAATCTGTACCGTTGTGAGGTCAGCACCATTAGCAAACTACAATTCCCAGGATTCTCTTCATGACTTTTAAAGTAGTACAATCCTGCTTTAAAAATATGTTGTGGATGTGACCTTAATGTCTCATTTCATGGAATATTTGAATGCAATACTAACAACACACACACCGGCCAATGCTGATGGCTAGGGGTGGGGGGTAGTTTAGTAGGGCACATAGGTCTCTGTCTGTCCACCTCCACCAGTAGAGAACAGCACTCTTGATATGCCATGATGCGTCCAGTTAGGATGGGGGGGGGCAGAAGCTTTAAATCCAATGGACCCAAAGCCCTGTGTATCCTTCACAGGACCCAGTCCTTAGGCTCATCAGTTACAACAGCAAACCTGTAAACAGAATCACATGCCCCCCCCCAAAGATATGAGCCCGGATTCCTTGGGATGTGGCAATAGATCTGCACTCATCTGAGCCCCCAAAGTTGGATTTCTCTACCTTAATAGCTTATGTATGAATGCTGGCTACGTCAAAAACCTGCCCAGCATTATATTTGATTCTTATTTACCATGTTCTTACAGCACAGGGTCAGCCTCCTCTGCAACTGCTTCTTTATATCTATCTTTAACATGTACTATAAGCGAACTTGCTAATGATGGCTGAATGTCATTTTCTTACAGCTCCTAGCTGTTTGAATACATTCCAGACACAGAGCTAAAACCATAGTCACCACTACGTACACCCAGCTAGAAATATTTTCTTAGAACAAACCTCACCTTCGTCATAAAAGCCAGACTGGATTTGCAGAATCCGAGGGAGAGAGTTTGGATCCAAGGAATGGATGAAATTCTTCAAGCTTGAGGCCATGGTCCGTGCAACAGCTAAAAAAAAAGTATTTAAACAGAAATACCTGGTAGGATGCTCTCTGTTACCTCTTGCACATAGAAGAAGAAAGGCCTGCAAAATCTGAAGCAAGCTTTCTGTGGAAAGAGAGAGGTTCTTGAACTTTCTCAGAGTGAAGACCACTTCCTCTGACTTCACGTTGGGTTGGTGGAAGGCAGTCATAGGAAGCTAAGAGAAATGCACAGCAGCACCTGGCTATATACTAGCTTGTGCTTGTGCCATTTTGGGCTACAGGAAATACAAAATACAAGTGGGTTTATGTCAGTGATACAGAAAAGGTGGCGACAAAAGAACTTGCCAACTAGGATATGGTTTGGTACTTAATGCAGCTGCAACGATGCACACACAACAATAATATCTTGTCTTAAACCTTTGATAGTTTGACACTGAACCTCTGGAACATTAAAAAGTACTGTTTTTTCTTCTTTTTAAGGAAGCCACAAACTGTCTTTGAACAGATGGAATGAAACTGTTTTGCTGCTGTTGTTTTGCAGAATTCATAAGGGAAGTGAGATAGTTTAAAGGGAAGGTGCCATCTATAACCTGCAGTGGCTAGTCAAAAGTAGCAGGAATGTTTGTGTGCGCACAATGGGCAGCTGATGAGCACGCAAAGGGTGTAGCTGATGAGGGGGGTCTAGCTTGTGTATCCTTGTGACGCACCCTGTCATTTCACCACATGAGGGAAGGTCGCTTTGACCTCTGGAATGTTGTTTTGTTGGCTGTGTAGACCACGCCCATTCTGAAGGCTCTGAATTGTTTTGGTGAGAAAAGGAGGCTTCCAGGTGCAGAAGTAACTGTTGGGATCAGTTGGTAACGTTACAAGGTAGATCTGAATGTTGTAGCAGTGATCGTTGCTTGGAGGGGATGGGGGGGGCAAGGATAAATGAGATGATTCTGAAGGAAGTGGGTCAAAAAGGGAAGTGAGATGGTTAGCTCAGATTCAATTATATTTGCCTGAAAATAGAGGAATAGCGCACTATCCCACTTGAAGCACTGGTAATGACATTTTAGTTCAAGGGGGCAAAACACACACACACACACACACACACACACACACAGAGTGTATTTTCTTTTCTTCGATCTCATATTGACAAGAACCAGATCCTGGGGGTCCCATATGGCTGGTCCATGAGGCAATTGTTTCTCACCTCAGACAATTATTATGGAAATGCAGCTCCCACATATTGCAGAAAGGGGGAATTGAGATGGTCATTAGTTTGCAGCACTTTCCATATGAGGAAAGGCTAAAGGCCATGATCTCAATGCTTACGCTTTATTGACAGCCTGGGGAGCAGGTTGTGCATGTTGTTTTCTAGTCTGAGGGAATGAATGTGCAGCACCTTTGTGTAGGTCGGAATTTTCCCTGATGTATCTGAGTGCTTGAATTTGATAAGCTTCCCTGCATTGGCTTAAAAGAAAACCAGCTTTTTATTTTCGTCAAAACACAAACCAGCATGAGTACTTTGGACAAAGTTTATAAGAGCCTGCTAGATCAGATCGATGGCCCACCGAGTTCAGCCTCCTGTTCTCACAGTGGCTGACCAGATGCCTGTGGAAAGGTGGCAGGCCAGATATGAGCACATCACTCTGCCCACCTGCAATTAGAAGTCTCAAAAGGACAGTATATCCGGAATAGTTCAACTGTTTCGGAATAAAGTTTTCATCAGAGAATAATTATCAATGAAATATTCATACTAGTGGGGATCATGCTAGTGGATCAGTGCTCCGAAACAGTTGAACTATTCTGGATATACTGTCCTTTTGAGACTTTTGTGAGACGTCCTCCTTTGAGAGTCGGCTTGGCATTCCTCGCTATTCATTGATTTGTTTGATTCTTTATTTGACTCTGAGATATATAACAACTTGTAGTTACTTGTATATTTTGTGAGATGATATATACATCATTTTGAAGTGCCTTATTTGTATATTTTGAATGACATCATAACCAGTTATATATACACTAACAGTTATTAGCCAGCGTGTTGTGTTTGCATTTTTGTAGATTGTTACATTTTGCAACACAGGGGTTTGTGTTTGTTCACCTGCAATTCCCAGCAGATGTGTGTAGGGAGCAGAGCTGGCTCACCCATGACACAGGCTAAAGTGCCCGCCTCAGGTGACGGAAGTACAAGATGTGGCACACCTGCTGCGGCCAAGAGGGTGGTTGGTGTATTAGTGTATGGCATTGCTACTCGTCTTCCCTGCCCTTGGGTGGAAAAGCTGAGCAAGCAGCAATACTTTAAGGAGTCCCCCGGCTCCTGCAGAGTTCAGTGAGAGCAAGCGTGGGGTGGTGGTGGTGGTGGAAGAGGGGTGTGACACAGCAGGCCAGAAGATGACAATTCCCATTTCACCTCAGGTGGCGGGACCAGGCCACCCCTGAAAGCTCTGATGGATTCAGTCCTGATTTGGGGGCATACACCAAGATTTATTTTCACCAAAGGAATCTGTTTTGAATGTATGGCTTATGTGGGCAGTGCAGTTTGTTGATTTCTTGCCTTCGGCTAACTGTCCTAATCACAGGTGCCTGTTGATCATCTTAAGTGATCCACTTGTGGTTGAATAGCAGCCCACATGATGCATCTGCACTAGACTGGGATGAAGCTTGTATCAAACTCATTACTTAGTAGAAATGAAGGCACGTTTGTTTTTTAAAGACCAGAGCAGAAACATAACTGGTCAGAAAAGATATACAGGCGTACCTTGGATCCTGAATGCCTTGTTGCTTGGACATTTTGGCTCCCGAACATTGCCAAGTGAATGTTCCAGTTTGCGAATGTTCTTTGGAACCTGAACATCCAACGGGCCTTGCGCAGCTTCCGATTGGCTGCAGGAGCTTCATGCAGTCAATCAGAACCTGCACTTTGGTTTCCGAACGTTTTGGAAGTGGAATGGACTTCCAGAACGGATTCCGTTCTACTTCCAAGGTACAACTGTATCTAGAATCTGTCTCAGAAAAATGTCTTTCTGACATGGAGGTATTGGTCTGTGTGGCACTCTTGCAAGGGTAACCATGGACACCTGGGTGTCAAGACTTTTCCAGAATAAAAAATATAGATATGCAAAGGAAGAACATCTTGTAGATAATCTGCATTTTCTTTTATGCTGTCATAGCTGACAATGAGGCCCTCAACACAGTCTTTTGAACCAACCTACATTTAAACCATTCCCAGGGCACCAAATACCTTATTCAAGGGCACCATGGTGCACACAGGTGCCAGGCTGGCAATCCCTGGTTTATAGCGATTGAAACAGTAATATATCAGCTTGCAGGTTATTTTGTTAGTATTCCCAGATTCTTAGAAGCTAATATGAAAGTAGTTGGAAATCGTTGGCCACTGATGTTGCTCAGGTCCATTGTTGCTTAGGTTTCAAAGGTTTGCTTTGTGCTGTTGTTTCTTAGGTTTCAAAGGTTTACTTTGAGGGGGAAATTATTCAAGATCCTCAGGTTACAAACCTCTTTAGTTTTCAAGATGGGAAGAGAGATATTTCACCTGAGTTTTTAAACTACTCTAAGGAAGCTACTTTCAATCGCTGTTGTGTACAAGGTTTGGCTGATGATTCCATTGAAGCAGCATCCATTGAAGCTGACAGTCTTATAACCTAGTCCAGTACAGCACGTTCATGATTCCTAAGGGTTTTTTTTGGTTATGGTTTTCAAATATGCTGATTATTTTCCACAAACCAAAACATCTCCTCAAGCAATCCTAATGAATGGGCGAAAGTCTTTATGGCAGAATAAATATCTTTTGTCTTAGGCAGCACCAAATATTTAGGAGAAGGTGAAATAATATATTACTTTGTAGAAATACTTCAGGTCCATTAAAGGTTTGCTTTGAGAAGAGAATTACTCAAGATCTTCAAATTACAACAAAAGTGTTTTGAAATGTGTTTGGCATATCTTCAGTGCATTTGTGACAGCTGGAGACACACACAGGAGACTGTTTTTGAATTAATTTTACAGCTCAATCCTCCTGTGGTGCCTGGTGATGCAAGCTGTAATTTATTTTTAAAGAGGCCACAGTGATTCTTGGGTGTCATGAAAGAAATCCCTGAAAAGTATTTATACACAATCCCTGCTAAAAGGAAAGGACAATGAATTCATTTAAATACATTTGTGCAAGATGGTTCTTCCCAGTGGAATCTGCACATTCACTTTCTCTAATTATTCTTGAAGTTTTGCCTATCAGCTTGCCTATCAATTCAACACATGGGAAAGGAAAACAGCTTGACGTTTCCAGATAGCAGAGTGCTTTTACAATAGCATATGAGAAATCAGCTGTTATTTCCTTATCTTTCTCAATATCTAAGAGCTGATTCTGATGTGGTGTCTTTTATGTAGAAGAGCTGCTAGCTGCATGGATCACACTTAACATGTGGAGACATTCCTTTCTCGTTTATATAATGAGGCACCGGAAGGCTTCTCTGAAGAGATTTGGGACCTCCTCTCTTTCCCCAACCCCCCCATTGTTTAGGAGGAACTGCTCCTAGAATTATATTCTCAAATGCTGCATTGCCATTTACATAGTTTGTTTGCCACAGTAAATGTAGCACCCCAGGTACCCAGAACCTTTCATGTAGCAGGATTTTGAAGGCTCAGCTGTACAGGCAGTCCTGCAAAAATGTTATCCTGTGACCTGAGTGTTCATAAGCATGCTGCTGGAGAGGTAATGCTCAAAAACAATGAATTAGGTTGCAATCCCAACCTAAAATTAAACCCCTTGCAAATAAGTGGTCAAATTCCCAGCATGAGCACACTTAGAGGAATTCTAGCTTAGCCCTCTTCCTGCATGCTAGTTTTCCAGCATGGTAGGTGTTTCAATATAGGGGAGCATTAAATATATATATTCTACCTGGAGTGTGAAGTGGTGCAGTCCGTTATACACCCTACAACTCTTACCACCTCATTCCTTATTTAATCTTCTGCATGTGGGAAGACCTGACTAACAGTGAATAAAATTGTTATTGGTGTCTATATGATTAATATTAATAGAGAGAGGCTTTTTCTGCCTCACGTTAGTTCACAAAATAAAACATTTATTTTAATTCTGTATGGGTTGCAAACTTCAATTTTTCAAAAACCAGTATGAAAATGTGATGGCGAATAACGGGTAATACATAAATCAAGATTGCAGTTACTGATTCTGCACAGTGTTCATGAATTATTATGGTTACTATCTGTAGCAAACTGTTCTGTACATCAATCTTCAGTTTAAAAATTCCCATTCTCCTCATGCTTTTATTTTGATGGAAAAGCTGGTACACCCACAGTATATATAAACATATTTACATTGAAACATTTAAAGTTGCTATTAAATTAGGTTTTGTTTTACTTTCAGTATATCCTTAAGCAAAAAAGCAGTGAAATATCTTGACACATTTCAGTGGAATAATCCATTTTGTGTGTGTGTGTGTGTGTGTGATTTGTTGCCAATGAACATTAAGAAAACGAAGTCTTTGCAACCTTTCTCTATATTCCAGAATTCATGACATATTTTTCAAGGTCTACAGAGAATGTATCTATGCTGCAGACATGTCTGTTTCATACCAGCTTAACTATCATGGTTTTCTCCTTCAAAATCATGAAAATTGGACAAGGTGGTGACAATTCTTAAGTGTTCTAGCTCATTTGAAGAACTATATACTTTAACATTTTACATGACTGTCTTCAGGCTTGACAGGACCATTGATGTGCCTTCTGGTCGCTTTCCTATACTGGTCTACTCCCTGGCTGCAGGCTTATCTAGTGGCAGTAGCCATGATTTACCACAGTGGTGTTTCATAGCTGTCTGCCACTTGAGGTGGGGCAAGCTTGCAATCTGTTTTGGTGGATCCTGTTGAGGCCCCAGCAGCTGGCTAAAGGACCCAGGTGTTAATGATGGGCCTGAAATTTTAATACCATGTTTCCTTTCTGTTTGCAATATAATGTTATGGGATTGAATTTGGACTAAATGACTCTTGGGGACTCCTACAAGCCTGTTATTCCATAGCTGTAAAATGGGATCTGGAGAGTAGAAGGACTACAGATACTGCCAGTCCAATTTATTTTGTCAAGCAAACAGACCTAGGTACAGTGGTACCTCGGGTAAAGTACTTAATTTGTTCCGGAGGTCCATACTTAACCTGAAACTGTTCTTAACCTGAAGCACCACTTTAGCTAATGGGGCTTCCTGCTGTCGCCATGCCGCTGGAGCACGATTTCTGTTCTCATCCGGAAACAAAGTTCTTAACCCGAGGTACTATTTCTGGGTTAGCAGAGTCTGTAACCTGAAGCGTATGTAACCCAAGGTACGACTGTATTCTGTTAAGTAACCTATTTGTTACATAAGGTAGGGGCAATATGTTGCCATAGAAATTAAATCTGAAGGAGCTCGCCTTATGCAGACAGTTCAGCAAAATAAGAGCAGCAACAAAAATGCTGTCCTCGTTGCTTTTGCCACCCTGACCTCAGAAGGTCAAGAATGTCAAATATAAGACCTTGAGGCCCTTACCAGAACTTTTTGAGTGGTATAAACAGTCAACAGATATTAGATCAACTTCAGGGCTAGTAAATTGTGTGTTCAGACCCAGAAACATCCCCCCTAAATAAATTCACACTAGACTCAAAATTTTGGTTTTGGTTCTTGGAAAAATTTAGGCCACAACTTTATTGATTACAGAAAGTTGCATAGGCTCTGGTTCAACTAGCTCACTGCCATGCAGGTAGCGCTGACCCAGGGTTCCAGCATAGGTCAGCCAAGGGTGAGCACCCGGATAAGCAGAAAGCCGGGAACGGGCTAACTCTGCCACCCAAATGTCCCCCTGGACTCAGGCTTGGGCACAACCCCCTCTCAGGGGTTGACCAAACCATCGAGTCCCTGGATTCCTTTAATGGAATACCCTTCACATAGGAACGGCGAGAATGTTCTCCCATCCATAGCACCTGAACCAGAGCCTATCTGCAACCTTACAAGTTGTGATGATTTGCTATGTGGCAGGCAAAACCCAAATGGCAACAGCCAATCAGCCAAGTGGGGAAAATTCCTGCCATGCCCCTGTCCCAATGACAGATGACACACGACGGCATAGTGATGTCACGTGCAAAGCCCTAAAAGTAGGGAGAGGTCTGCGGGTGTTCTGAATGCATGCACCGAAAGAGGAAGCTCTGGGTCACGTGCATGGGCATAAATAGGTCCCTCGAACCGTTTGTACTGCGTCCCATTGGCCAGATTGCACCCAGCTTGAGGGACCTACCAATCAGGTGTTGTGGCTGACCAATCGTATCCACCTACAACACAGGGTGTTGGTTTTCCAGGTCTCACCGCAATACATGCCCTCTTTAAGGGAGGACCCGATCTATGGGTTGCATTCATCTAACAAATCCCTTCAGCGCAGGCCCTGCACAACTACTTCTGCTTGTGCAAGATGGCTTCCTTCCCACTCCTCCCCAGTGCCCTCTCAGTGCTCCCCCCCCCATTGCAAAGGAAGGCTGGGGGGGTGTTGCTCCATCTAGCAAGCTGCCTGTTATATATAAAAGATCATTCAGAATACTATTAATCCTAAATTTATATTGGGAAAAGTGTGTGTGCGTTTAGTTCAGTATTTTGATACGTGTAGCTGTTCCTCAAAATTTTCAGCAGCCCTTAGATTTTCTAAACACATGGTTGGATCCAGAGGAAGCTAGTTGTGACCAACTTTTCACTGTGATTTCAGTGGGACATAAGTGTTACTAATTTGTTGGGGATCTAACCCCCAGATCTGTACCTAAATGTGTGAGATCAATTCTCTAGAATTCGTAAGAATGAGCCCTGTAATTTTAGTAGACAAAACCGTTTGTGGTTTAAGTATTATCGTAATGCCAAAGACACTGCCATGAATTTCAAAAAATAAATTTGAATTCTCTTATTATTTCTCTGTGTGAATGATTAAGAGCAGAACAAATAACCAGGGCTTTATACTGAGGAGAAAGAACTTTGCTGCCTTGCACCTGGCATGAAAATATGCCAGTATTATCACAATCTGGAGGGGTTCCAGGCTCGCCAGATGCTGTTTTGTGCATGCCACCAAAATTTGCATTCTATCCCAAAGCTTGCTGAAAGATTGCTTCTTTCAGATAGTTATTTTCTGTAGAGTGATTTTAAACAGTCCTTCTTTTTTGTGTGCTCACTTAAAAGATGAAAACAGTCTGGTGGCATAGATGGTGGGAAATAAAACTTTGTCACGTTCTGTGTTGTATATATGTATTTTTCCCCTTTGCAAATTGAAGCGAAAGGAGTTTTTAAAAGGTTTCCGTGGCTGGTGTTAAAGCACTTGATCTTAATCTTTTAGGGGCAAGAGAAAAATCAATAAGCATTACAGTTATTATAGTAAGCATTTAGCAATTAATAAATCCCTCTTTAGGTACAATAACAAACGATTGGGCAAATTAAACCCAGTTTACTAAGCCAAATGGCTTGTTTCTTTTCGTCAGACAAAAGTAATAAACATGCAGTGCAATCCTAAATGTATTTACTTAGAAGAAACCCTAATTGGAATCAGTAGGACTTGCTCTCAGGTAAGAGTAGGATTGTAGCCCAAACAGTTTAAATAGTTTCTGTTTTAGATAGAACTGCTGACAAAATATGCCCAAAGTGAATTCGAAGACTTGCTAAGGCACAAAATCTAAGGAACAGAGAAAAGGAAAAACAAATCCCCAAATTTGGCGATTCTTGCCTGGACATGATCCCAGAAATTATGGAATCTGGTTTCTCTTTCCCATCTTCATTTGCACACCCTTGGAAACCCTAGTGCATGGGTAGGCAAACAAAGGCCTGGGGACCGGATCCGGCCCAATCGCCTTCTAAATCTGGCCCACGGACAGTCCAGGAATCAGCATATTTTTACATGAGTAGAATGTGTCCTTTTATTTTAAATGCATCTCTGGGTTATTTGTGGGGCATAGGAATTCATTCATCCCCCCCCAAATATAGTCCGGCCCCCCACAAGGTCTGAGGAACAGTGGACCAGCCCCCTGCTGAAAAAGTTTGCTGACCCCTGCGCCTAGTGTCACCAGGGAAACACATTGTGATTGAATGTGTGGAATGCAGCTCAGTTCAGTACACACTTACTTAGGAGTGAACTTCATTGAATACAATGAGACTTACATGTGTACAGAACAGGGCTACATACAGGATTAGTATTATTAGAGAGTTGTGCTGGTCTGGCTTTTAACCTTGAAGATATTCCAATATATACAAGTTATTAGTACTATACCAGTTAAATTTGAAAATTTCCTTGATAGCTAAAGAGTCAACCTGCTTGACATTCCTTTCTTGGATTTGCAATTGTTTCCGTGATTGAAAACAAGGCAAGTCCATGTATGTTTACTCACCATTTGAATAGGTAAATTAGCTTTTGGAAAAGTTCAGGACTTAACACCTATTTTAAATTTTTAATTGTAACTTCCTTTCTACTAAACACTGAAGACCTTTTGAGGCAGAAAAGGCTGGGTTGGCTAAATCTCAACTGTTAATGGGGAGAGAAATAGTACAACATATAGGTTTCCCCCCACAAGATTAACTTCCACAACAGATTTCTCTCTGTTCCAAGAGAAAGCACAAATTGAATTACTTTCTCATTCGATGTAGAATGGGACCAATGTTCAAGCAACTTTCACAATTACGTTGGGATTACATGGCAGTTTCGGGAAAGGGCAGTGGAAGAAGCTGTAAACTAAGAGTCTTTGTATTCCTTGTTGGTCAGTGGTGAACTGTCCCTTTTAAGTGCGCCACTAACAAATGTTTCCCTCAAGTGCCCCTGTTCTTGCTTGTTAGCATTTGAATTGACTTAGGAGAGCTGAAAGGTTTAGTGAGAGTCTTTACCTATTATTGAATATCACATAAAGTTGTTCTCTTTTTTAGCTTTCCATTTTTTACTGTCTGCAATAAAACTACACGGATTCTTGAGTACAATTTACTCCCAACTTTCACTGAAAGCCCTTTTGTTTTTTAGTGCAGTGCTGTAGGGCAAATGAGGACATATGATTATCTTAACAGTCCCTAAATCTGAGGACATGCTGCTGCTATGCTTTTCCTAGCATAACACTGAGTATAGAGTGAACCTTTGGCTCTGCATTATACAAAAACTGAACAAATTCTAGTTCTTAGATTTGCTTTGAGAGGATTAGGAGATCAAACTTTTTTAGCTTCCAAATTTTAGAGGAGAGGGTTATTTTGGCTTCATATTCTCCCAGAGACTGGTGATCTCTTTTCACAACTCTACATGGGGCACATCAAGTGTCTGCCCAGCTGCTGCATTAAACTGCAAGGGACAGGAAAGAGAAAAAGAGAGCATGCACAGAAGTGTGGGACCTTGTTAATTCTTCTTGATCTTTTTAGTCTTACTTGGATGGTAGATTCCAGAAGGTGGTGCTTGTGGAATATTGTTTTGCCCTGTTGGGGGACTCCAGCATTGAGGTTTGGCAGAGTGCGATCTCTCCTATACTTTCCAACATGTGCATGAAACTGCTGAGTATGGTCATCTGGAGCATGTTTCACCAGCATGCTCCTGTTAATCTCAAGCTGGTGTTATAGTGGAAGCAATAAAGCAGTGTCTGACAGTGGAGATGGACTGGATAAAAGCTAAGACATCGAAGCTCAGTTCAGATAAGACTGAGATGCTGTTATGAGCAGATGGTTTCCTGGTCTGGATAGATGGTGTCAACCAGGTCTTGATGGGGTCACACCGTAAAGCAGGAGTAGGGAACTTTTGGTCTGTGGGTCAGTCTTTGCCCATGAGGTCCTTCCACCAATCCATGTCACTGGTGACATCAACTGATGTATATTAATCCTACATTGGCTGTGGGCTCTGTTCCAAGGAAGGAACAGTATTGTGCAGCCAAGGCAGCAAGATCTCTGTTCACCAGTTTCTCAAAAGCACTGTTTGGATCACTTTTCCTGTGAACGGGTGGGTGGCAGAAGTGTGCAAGATTCTTCCATGCTTTAATTAAGATCAGAGCACAAAGGGACTTAAATAGGAAGGAGGAAGCATGCAAATGCCATTGCAAGTCTCCCTCCATCCCTTTTAAGCCCCCAATGTTGCTCCAGTCTTAAAGGGAGGGGGGAGACTCACTAAAGCAGGGGTAGGCAACCTAAGGCCTGGGGGCCAGATGCGGCCCAATCGCCTTCTCAATCCGGCCTGCGGACAGTCCAGGAATCAGCATGTTTTTACATGAGTAGAATGTGTCCATTCATTTAAAATGCATCTCTGGGTTATTTGTGGGGCATAGGAATTTGTTCATTTTTTTTTCTTTTCAAAATATAGTCCAGCCCATCACGTTCTGAGGGACAGTGGACTGGCCCCCAGCTGAAAAGGGTTTCTGACCCCTGCACTAAGGCATTGCAAGCCTCCCTCCAGTCCCCTTTCAAGTCCTGCCCACCTGCCAGATTTGGCTTGTAGATCCTTATAAGGATCTGGCCTGTGGAACCCCAGCCTTAAAGCATCAGGTTCCTAGCATATGAGTACTCCCGATTCCATGTCATTGGAGGAATCTGTCACACAGTGTGTCTTCCATCAGGTTGGGCTGGTTACTCAGTTACAGCTCTGTCTGGATGGAGATTACCATGTAATCTCTAGGTGAGGCCTCCGTAAGTCATTTTAAATAAATAAAAAGGTTGATTAGAAAATAAGATCACCATAGCCTCCTAATGATTTGGGAGAGTAATAGAATCATAGAACTGTAGATTTGGAAGGAGCACCTACTTTCTTCTCTCTTACAGGTTTTGAATGATATTTTTCTGTCTAAATATGATGGCTCTTCAGCTTTTAATGGTGACACCAAATCCAGGATGATTTTAATGCCTTTCAAGCATATAAGAGAGCCAGCAGTGATGGCAGGTTTCTATATTCCTCCCTGCCAATGTAGCTCAACTGAAGCACAACCTCAGTATTGCATAGAAAAGGGAGGCTAGTCCCCTGTGTGGCAATAGGAGACTATTGTTGCCGATTTTCATGTATCAGATAATAGTGCAGTTCAGCCAAAGTAAGAGTGAGCAGAGCATTTCAGCCTCGGTTTTTTTACCCCCCCCCCATCTATTTCTAAGCAAATCTCATAGGTATTTGGTAGAGACTACAAGAAGCAAGTTTCTTTTGTGTGCCTTGCAGCAGTAGGGAACAGGGCTTTAGCTCACTGTTAGCAGCAGAATTAACATTCACTCAAGTTTTTGACTCCTTTATTTATTCTCCATTATACTATGAAAGAATTAAACCTTATTTCAAGACTGGCAGGGACGAGAAACTTCTTTCAGCATTCATCATTATTCCTTTTAAAACAGGACTTGAATTTAAATTTATTTCTCTAAGAAAACATGCACTACTGTATATGAACGCACAGTAATGGCAGGAAGCATGTATATAAGTGTAAGCTACTTCTAAGCAGTAGCTCAGGCACAGTAGAGCTACCCTGCTGTTCTCTAGAAGACAGAGCCCAAAAGTAGAAGGTTCCTCCTCTCCAAGAAGGAAAAAGTGTTTTCCAATTTGCCTTGACATCTTTCTCAAAAGAAGGTAACTCTTTGCTGCCTGCTCCCCTCCTTCCAAGATACTTCCAAGAGGTGATAAATACTGCATTGGAAATCCAAGGACTGTGGCTTGCTTTAATATCAAGTGCTAGTCACACTTTGAATACACCCACTGATATCAAGTTACTTATGTCCATTGATTTTGGTAGTTCTACAGGCAATGGCTGTTTTGTGTGGGGGGTTACATTTCTGACCCTCATGTGCATCTGTGGAGCATGTGTAAGCCCGCCCCGCCCCCTTTTCCGGCCCTTTCTTGGGTGTGTCAATGCAAATGTGCACAGTGGTGCTTCAGTTGGACGCGCCTAAAAATGAACCATGGCAATGTTTGAAACTACACTATGGGAAACTGGGCAATCACTCTTATACCCCGGCCCCCAATGTGCAATGATTTCAGTAAGGATCATAAAGTAAAAGTTGTGTGAATGAATATAAAAAGTGGATATGTCAAAGGCAGTAACCAGTGGACAGGCAAACTGGTAGGATCAACACTTGGACACGTGTGGTAGGGACATTATGCTAGTCTCCGTTGACATTTTAATCTGTTTGATAAATGAGCTTCTGATAACGGCAGTAAAAAAAGAAAGTGATATAAACTGTATCCTTATAGATTTTGTAAAGTCCCACCTGACAGTGCTTATTATGATCAAGCATGGCTATATACTAAGGAATATGATACTATGAAGAATATAATATTTTACTAAAGATGAATTGCTGTATTTTCTAGACCATCTGGAACAACCAAAATTAATTAAAATTTATGTTTCTGTAAAGTAATTACATTTTCAGGAGGGTTGCCATTGTTTGTTACTTGCGTACTACTGCGCTGTTGGCCTGTGCAGTTTTGCTTGTTGTATAAATGTGGAAACTTTTAGGATTGGATAATATTGAACCATCTCTCAAGATGTATGCTATTAAAATGGAGGTGGAAAGGGTGTGTGTGTATATACACACATGTATTTTTTGCACCATAGTCCAGTTATTGAAGGTTATGAACATTACTCTAAACTAAAAAAAATAAATTCCTTCCAGTAGCACCTTAGAGACCAACTAAGTTTGTTATTGGTATGAGCTTTCGTGTGCATAAACACCTCTTCTTCTTGTATCTTGTATTTTTTTTATTTTGTTTCAACTATGGCAGACCAACATGGCTACCTACCTGTAACTAGAACATTATTAGAACATTACTCTAGTTTGGGCAAATATGCACCTTTATGGACAAACAAGAATGACTTTAGTGAATATGAAATAATATATTTTCAAATCTTAAGTGGTTTCTGTTTTATATCTGATGAAAAGAAAGGCAATGTTAGGACCAAGATAACTTATATCTGGATAACTTTATATCTGATGAAAAGAAAGGCAATGTTAGGACCAAGATAACTGTGGGAGGCAGTGGAAGACAGGAGTGCCTGGCGTGCTCTGGTCCATGGGGTCACGAAGAGTCGGACACGACTAAATGACTAAACAACAAGAAACTGTATGTTTAGGGTGGCTTTACAAAGAGGAACAACCTTTTAACACATTTCCACCACAGTTTTACAACCACAGTTTCACCACTACTAAGATAAATTTGTTATTCTGAATTAATTAACCTTGAATAAAAAGGGTTGCAATTTTGCTACACAGTGCTTTCAAATAAAATGATTAGTGCAGTCAAAACAGGAAATAATATGAACTCAGCATTTTATAAAACTTCTTTAATTCACTCTTTCTTTACATGAGTATTTATAAGCACCTTGTAATTTACTCTTGATAAAAAAAATCAACAAGAAACAGGAATGATTTTCATTAGGAAAATATGTCCAGGCTTAAGAATGTGCATATGAAGATAAAAGTAAAAACATGGATAGTTTGCATACCAAGACTACAACCTAATCTTGAATTGATTCAATCCATTTTGGCTTTGTCACAACACAAAGCTTCTATCAACACAATCCTAGACAACCAGTGGAGATAAAATGCATGCACAGCTGAAGGTGTTCTGAAAGTTTTTACTGCAGCCAGCCATCTCACAAATGCCTGTAATAAACATTTATTTATACTGCTATAGTTATTTGTAGGGGATAGTGCTGTGTGGAAATTCAATTTCTTGAATTTTTTTTCTGCTGCAAAACAGGCTCCCATCTGCTTCCATTATACATTGCTCCAGTGCCCTGTGGTTTTCCAGGCTGCCATCACTTCCTTTTTTGAAAAAAAAAATCTGATGACCTCTTCCCCTGAGCTTTAATTGAAGGACAGGAAGTCGGGAAGCTAGCTGAATGCCTGAGGTCAGTGAACTCGTTAATTTTGTGTTTAAAAGAAATCATTAATTTACTATTTGTTTTATTTATTGCATTTATATACCACCTTTCTGCCGAAGCACCCAAACGCTTTGCAATTATAAAATACTAAAACAAATAATAAAAAGTATAGTAAAAATAATTTGGGGCGGGGATAAACAGCAGTCAGGCACACAGTGGAGAGCCTCCGCCTTTCTGTGCTTATAAGAAAGCTGAGTTGAAGATTTTCAGGAAACTCAGTCCCCCAAGAAGGCAGTAGAATGCAAACCACTGGAAAGATGATTTGCAGAATGAAAGAAAGGATGGTCACAACAGGTAATTAGAACAAAACGCACCCAAATCCATGAGAATTTCACCAAAATCCCCCTTCTGATAAATTACGGATGCAGTTTATTTACTCATTAATAGTCAGTATTTGCAGAAGGAATTTAGATTGAAGCACTTCTCCGTTGCATGGCTGACTGGGATGCCTCCAGCCTGTCAACATGAAAAGAAATGTGGTTTGTTTTTGAAACCAAGCATTCCTTCCTTCTTGCTCTGCATTTCACACATCTATTACTAACCTATTTGTTCCTTTAAAAAAATTAATGGAATTATGTCCACCATTGTTCAAGTCATAAGCAAGGCCATATGTGTGCAGTTGCCATTTGATTCAGATTATTAGACTCTGGGGTGGTACTATACATGTTGAGATAACTTTTGATTTAGACCTTCCCCAACAAAGTCATTTGCATGGATTCATTCATAAGTGTGTATACAACAACAACAACAATAAATCACCATACCAGTGTTTTCTGGTCTACCTATTAAAAGTCTCTCTCTTTCTCTACTTTCACAGAAACATACAAAAAATAAGCTACAAAAATTGCTTACACTTGATTTCAGCACAAAAAAAGCTTTTTGAGAAAGAATGGTTTTTGTTCAGCCATCATAAAAGGAATGTCAGTAAACAATAAATACAATGTGCTTTCCCCCCTCCATATCAACATATTTACACTTGAGTCTTTGGCTTATGTTTAGATTTCTTTATAAAGAACTTTGATCAGGCTGTCATTGCACATTAAAACAAAATAAGCCAGTTATCATACATATATATCTATATATATATATTTTCTTGCAACACATGAAACCTATAGAGACTATCAATCTGCACAGTTTTGTTTACTTTTTAACAGTTTATCAAATTAAGAACGAAAGGAAAATAAAATGTTGACTAGAATAGATACATGCAACAGATGGTGGTTCTAGTGTAACCGAGAAACAACTGAATATACAAACACTGGAAAAATCCTACCTCGAACAGCAGACGTGCTCTGCCTCTGCTCTTCTTTATTTTTGTGGCACTATATGTTCATACTGTGTACAGGCATAGAAACAGTTCTTTATATATATATTTATATATAATTAAGATACACCATTTATTAAGAAAAATACTTTTGCATTTAAAAATTAAGTCTCCCTCTTCACTAAAATCTTTCTTCACAGGTTCAACAGCTGATGCCAAAACAGTTTATTAAATTTCTTATTATTTGGTTCACTTGATTGCATCCACCCTTTTCTCACTAAGATGATTCGAGGTACTCAAGTGCAACGTCGTAGCAGAAACGATATTGCTCCTAAGGGGAGGAATGCAAAGAGTCAGTCAGATCATGCAATAAATAAAATGAGATAAGAAGTGACATTCCTTAAAACTGCATAATTTGCTTTGACAGTATCAAGACTTTACTTTGATATGAATTTATTTTTTTGTAATGCTTAGGTGTATGTGTTGCTGCTATAGCTTGAGATCCATCTTAAAGCAAGATGGTCTAGGAATCTCTTTGTGACTAATGGTTTGTATCCCTGTGATTCTTTCAGCTACTCTACCAGATGGAAAACAAACAGTTTTCATTAATCAGTTTGAAGAACTTTACCGCCTCATCATGGACACCATTCATTTCACAAAGTCAAACAGCATCCAGCCATTAACAAACACCAGCATCTGAATACTACAGCAAGAGACCACTCTTCTGTGCTGCTAAACTGAAAGTAACCCAAGCCCAGCTTTCCCCGTTGTGACAGTGAGCTCTGTAAGGTCAAATATCTAAGAATTTCAATTTTAATCTGTTGGTAAGTAGAGATGTACAGCAAGAGTTTGCAGCTGGACTGTACAAAGTTATGCATTCTGAGATACGTGTTTTGCTCCAAGATCCACTCTCTGTGAGGATCTGAATTTATTTTCTCCCTAAGATGAAGATTTTCTGCATTCTCAAAGGGAGAGATGGAGAAATTCCCCTCGCACTCCCACTGCCCCCTCCCCCAGCCCTAAGTCTAGAAACTTAATCTTGTAAGCAGGAAGTGGGGAAAGCTTTCTGAAAGGCCCCCCCCCTTGTTCTTTTTGGTTATCTGATCATCTTGCTAAATGTAGGGCAGGTAACAAAGCTACATGGGTTTTCTTGGCTTGCTTCTTCACCTAGCTTGAACAGCTGCTGTGTTCAAGATGGTTCACCTACATAATACAGGGACATTGAAAACATGCAACTACAGAGCAAGATTGCAATGAAATATCAGTATTTTTTTCTATTTTCTGTGTTAAAGATTAAATAGTAACATGTGAAATTCTAGGCAAGAAGCTTATTGATTACATTACACTGTGTATGTTCTGAAGTGATTTGCAAAAGTATCAAAAACAGCCTTATTAAAAGTGCCCTCTTAGGAAACAAAACAACCCACCTAGTCCTTAAACCTGTTTGGAAATTCAGCAGCCAAGTAGAGAATACTACAGGATGGGACCTGTAAGTAATTGGAAGTGAAGGGAGGGGGAAAAGCCATTTTTCTCTACCTTCTCTCCCCCCACCCCAAGCCTCTACTACCTTTAGTTAAGGATGTTGGGGGAAATTCTGATGAAGACAGAAGCAGAAATTGCTGATGTTCACTTGTTTGCCCTATGTCCAGTGTGGAAAACTAATCTAGCATATACTGATTGGCAGGCCCGTGCAGGGAGGCAGCAGGTTAGACTTATCCTGGCTAAACCAGCCACGGGGCCTCACCAGGGACTGGCTGCTTTTTGTTTGTAACTTACCGTATTTTTCGGCCCATAGAGCGCACCTAGTTTTTTTTGGGGGGGGGGGATAAAGAAAAAAAAATATTTCCCCTCCCAGGCGCGGGGCTGGGGCGGGGGAAGCCCAACCCCTCTCGCTCTCCAGGCTTCAGGAAGCAGGAGAGCTGCCTGCACCCCGAAGCCTGGGGGCGCGCTGAGCTCAGCACCCCCAGGCTTCGGGCTTCGCGCAGCACTCTGCCTTCCCCCAAAGCATCAGAATAGGGCTGTCAAGGTCACCTGCCCCTTCTGTTGAGTTTGGTTCTTTTTCTGTTTATTTTTTTTAAGATGGGGCTAGTTACCTTACTGTTTTTTTTGTGGGGTAGCCTGGTTCATTTGTCTTTTTTCTTCGTTTTGGGTCTAGGTGTGTGTGTTTTGTATGTGAATACACACACACACATGCATATGTGTGTGTGTGTGTGATTCTGACTGTGTTTTTTGTGGGTTGACTAGAAGGCATAGATCATGGGGCGAGCTATCTGGAGGGTAAGAGCGACCTTTAGCTCACTACAGCTGACTTCAGGAAGAAGTGAAAAGTTCCAGAAATGCTCAGGCCATAGGGCAACTGTATTTCCCGTAAATACAGAATTCCAGTCTGGGCCTTTTAACCTCAGCCAGCTATATGAGAGCATGGATAGTGGTAGTAAGCAAGTGACTTGTGTCTCTGTGTTCTCTATAGCAGGAGAAGCCAGCATAATGCCCCCCAGATGCTGTTAAGCTCCAACTCCCATGAGCTTGGCCAACTGTCAGGGCTGAAGGGAGATAAATCCACCAACATCTGGAGGGCTCTATAGCCTGGCCTGTTGCCTTACTGTAGGGTCTGGACAGCCTCCTTTCTGTTGAGAGCCCTCAGAGGTATTCAATCAAGGTTCTCATAACAAATGAGGGTAGGCGTGAAACCAGTGATGGCGGGGGCCACTATGCCTTTTCTCTCTTTCTCTCAATCTGTTTGTTTGTTGATTCAGCAGGAACAGATTACTCCTGCCAGAGGGCTTTTGAAACTAGGTGAAGGACTGTAGGTCGCCCACCCCTGCCTTAGAGCTACTTTCTCTCTTCTTCTCTCCCAAGGTATCATGTCATCTGTAGATTATAGATTGTGATACCTTCCTGACACTAAATCACACAGGAAATGAACTTTGAGATGTTTCAATGAGTAAGGTGTAACCACAATCTTAACAGAGATTTCCCAAAGCGAGATATCCTTCAGAGCTGACAAAATGCATTCCATTTTCACAGGCATTCAGTAAATGGGGGGAAATAGGGGGTTATGCTTGGATGTGAATGTATCATAATAGGTTTCTGATAAAGGAGGGAAAGGAACTTGGAGAGTATTTTGTCTGACCCAATACAGGATCTAGAATGCAGGATGCAACTGTGTTTTTATAGTCCCAGTCATTTTTTCTCTCGACAGAGAACATTTCTATCTATGAGATTTTGTTTGGCAAATACTTTTTAAAAAAATATTATTTTTGCCTGTCTACATAAAGTAACATTCCAGATCGACAAACTTACCGGTGTTTCTACCATGTTTGGCTTACTGTTCCGCAAAGTTTTTACTGCATGGAAAACGTCGATGACATTTTGCCTTTTAACCATTTCCACTACTATGCCTATGGCACAGAACATTCCACTTCGTCCACCACCATTCCTGAGCAGAAAAAAAGAAAGAAAGGTTTAAATGGTTGTATCCGACTAAGTTATAAAGTTACAACAGTGACCCACTTAGTTGGGAGTAAGCCTCAATGAATACACTAGTCTTTACTCCTGAGTAGACATGGCTAGGAATCCACTTAGTGACATTCACTGATTTTTATTGGGTGGGGTTTACCTAACAACCCCCCCAATCATTGGAAGCCCTGCTTATGGGTTTCTGCTCATACAAAAAGGGCTTTCTTCCCTCTGTCCCGAAACTGACTTGGTCAGGAGAACCCCCAGAGCTGCACAGGAGGAGGAGATAATTCAATCTAGCAAACTGATATGCTTGCACAGATGGAACATTTGAAACCTCACATATGTACTTCTAACCCTTTTAATTAGCATTTAGTTGCAGATTCATGGCAATCACTGAACTCTAGGATAACCTTTGAAAAAGATTGCATTAAATAGAAAAATTGATTTGGAAAATAATAGAGGAGTCTATCCTTCCTCTAGTGAGTCATGCTAGACTAGTCAAGGTATGGAAGCCAGTTCACAGCATGGGGATAATTAGATTTAAGGGTGAAAATGCTATATGACACTTACAGACAATGAATTATAGTTCTGCCTTCTCCTTCTTCACATTCTTCTTGCCACTTTTCAACCTGAAGAATTAACTTCAGGAATGACCGTTTGGAGCCTGGCACATCCCTGTGAGATGCCCATCCCAAATACTGGAACTGCTGTACCATCAGATAGCCTTCCTGAGGCTGATGAGAATACAACATCAACAATCACAAGTAACCATTATAGAAAATCCAAAAGTTTCAGCAGAGTAATAGCTTTATTAGGACCAGTTTAAAAGCTTCAAGGTAAGCAAGCATGCACAGTTTTAATCAGGCTGAGTGTAAAACAAAAATGCAATTGGAAAAAGGATGTTGGAGGGTGTTAAGATGACATTGGGGGGAAATGTTTGTGGAAACTTAACTAGGTGAGGCCACATTGGGTGAAAAAATATCTCAGGTTGCACCAAGGGCACAGACCAGAGAAGCATGATTGCTCAGCTGTTGATTCCCACAAAGGCATGTTAGAATGACCCATAGTTTCAGCATCAAAGTATATGCTAAACTCTACAATCCCCCATATGTCTAGGTAATAATCATGAGTTTAGCAAAGTTATCTACTGCTTTGTGTGACTACAATAAATATGTATTTCTCATGGAGGGGAGATGACATAAAAATAAAATAAACAGAAGGATGTGAAAACAATCTGGATTAGAAAATGGTGGTTTGGAAAGAATCTGAGAACTTTTAAGATGCTCATCGTGAAATAAATGAATATTTGTTTGCACCACTTTGTTTAATAAAATGCACCGGTGACTTTAGAATTCACATAAATTAATTGTTATTTACTATTGGTAAACCTTAAAAAAAAATCCATGGTGCCTTTAGTGTATATTACAGTGCAATTTAATTGCACCATGGTGTAAATGAAGACTTTTCGAACTATTTTGAAAACCCCTAGCTAGTTGTGTGTATTTTTAAAAGCATGTATTACTTAGTGTTGAAGTAAATAAACATGACTCCCTGTTAACCATAAACATATTGCTTACCCTTGTTAAATTGCATATCCTGAAAATTCTGTTTATTACATCACAATCCATTGAGCAAGACATGCATTCCACCTGGATGGGGCCATATCTCAGCAATCCTTCCTCTGGCCAGTACTGTGGACAGCCCTGCATGATATTTAATAGGTAAAATTAAATTATAGCTAGCATTGCACATGTATTTTGTGTTAAGAAATCAATGCTTGAAAGCACAACTGCAAGACAGACATTACTGTATTGCTCCATCTTTGCAGGATGAGGCAGTGTAATTACCTCAGACCTTGCAGAAGGAGCCAAGAGTTCCCCATATTTGGTTAACATGGTACCCATTGGGGAAGAAGGTATAGATCAATACAGTTAGAAACACTATTAGCTGCCACCAGGGGCTGTTTATGGTTAGAAAGATTTATTTAAGTGACTAGTATTAGTTTGCAGTGCTAGTTACTTTGATGTCTGTTGTATGCTACGATTATAAGTGGATCTGGAATTGTGGAGTACATGCAGGCCTTATTCCCCTAGTATAAAGTGGTACATTCCAGGAAATTTTTACCACCTGATTACAACTTCTTCTAGATCACGCTTCCTCAATATACTGCCCTGCAGATGTTGTTGGATTTCAAGTCACATCAGCCCCAGCCAAGATTGGCATAGATGATGGACCCTGTAGTCCAAAACATTGGAGCGTTCCAGTTTGGGGATCAGTGGTTTACAGGTACATCCATTACCATTAAGAACTTACCTGTGATAAATCAACTTCATTTAACATCACAAGAGAGGTACAGCCATAGTCGTATACTAATCGCCAAAAATCTTTCACAGTGTTTGGTAGAGGGTGCTGTGTGACGATGAAAGCAGCAGGTTGTCTGTAGCTCTGCATTTTTGAAAAAGAATAGTAGTAAACAAAAGCATTATGTCAATTGCAATCAGAAACAATCATGCCGTCCCCAGCACATAGAACATGCTCAACATTATATAATGCTCAACATTATATATGAAAACAAGATAAAACACCTCAATATATTTTCTTGAAAGACAGCCTTTACTTATTTCATTAGATTTAATTTCCAAGAAAGTGCACATTGTATCAACCATTGGCTCTGAGCCCCACAGGTTGTTTAGGTTAAGGGGGAATTTGTTAAGACATCCATGAAACTACCTACAAGTACAACAAAACAATGCCTTGGGCTCTTTGTAGATGTAGAAGGGAGCTAAGGTGGTAAATACAGCCAGAGTTTGTAAGATAAATTAATTATAATGAATAACAAAGAGAAAAAGGGAGTTTAAGTTTTATATCAAAATCTCCCAAATTAGGAAACTTATTTAGACATTCTATTGTATTTATATATAACTGTTTGGGGAACTGGAGAAGGCTTTAAATATAGGAAGAGAACACAGGGTTATCTGGCTCACTTTGTCTACAATGTCTGGCAGTGATTCTCCAGGGCTTCTGAAAGGAGTGTGAGCCTTATCTGGTGATTGAACCTGGAAGCATTTTCATGCAGAATATATGCTCTACCATGGCACTATGAACCTTCCCCATTGGACACATGTACTGGCATACAAACAAACTAAACTTTGCATGTACAGATGGTAGCAGCTATGCAGGATGTTGAACTGAGTATTATTTCTCCACTGTTCTGCTTGCTAATCCATTATTTCTCCTGGGACTGCACTCATTAGCAAAAGACAAATTGCTAGAACTGGCTGCAAATTAACATACAAATCATGAAAGTCCTTCTAGTTTTCTTTCGTGAATTTTCAATTTCAACAAGCTACTGAAAGCATGAGAAACTCGGATTGGAAAGTCAAGAGAACCACCACTGTGCAACCCATTTTACCAAACACTGCAAGAAAGCCAACAATATTTCTTTAAGTAGCAATATTTCTTTTAACTAGCTTTAAGTAGCAATTATTATTTTCAACTTTACTACCCATCATTTCAAGGCATATTACACAGACAAAGGAAACGGTTCTTACGTCCATAAGGGCAGCATTGATATAGTTGCTGCTCTCTCCATCAATAGTAATTAAGAAAGGCAGACATCTGTCAGGTGGCAGCATATCCATAAAGCGGTTCTTGTCATGATTCCTTGGCAGGCATGCTATGCTGCAGTCTTCAGCTTGCAGCCGAGGAGTCACTGAATTCAAGGTCTAGAGGGCAGAGGAAATCTTTGGTACAATATAGCTCACCTTACACCAGAACAGATTCGTGAATAGATTTCGGCACCAAATAGCATTGCTAGGTGGGACTGCTATGAGACAAGCAAAGGGCTTGCCTTCCTTGAGTTGTAATGCATTTCAGCCATGACAGAGACTGAAAATGAATTATCTACATTGGTTCTCAATCTGCATTCCGTCCAAAACGAAGAAAAGAAAGCATTGTGTGAAATTCATGCAAAGTGTTCCACACCTATTTAAAATGCAGAATCACCCCTGGCAGGCCGAAGGTCACTGCTGTTCAAACAAATTGGCAGCCTGTGGCAATTACAATCAGACAATTGTACTCCACATTTATAGATGACTTTGTAAAGCACATAATAGAAAGAACTAGGTTATACATTAGGCTCAATGCAAGGAGGTGGCAAAAGGTTGTGAATCTGATATACAAACTGGGAGAAATTATATATAACTAGAAGCAAAAAAGATTTTTAAAAATGCTGGTATATAAAAGCTACCAGCAACTGAAAATACCTGAAATTCATCTTTGAGATGTGAAGAGTTTGTCTGAGAGTCTATTCTAATCATATCAAAATATGCAGCTTTGAATTCACAGACAGGGATGGCAGTTTCACCACATAAGCAGGCTTCCAAAATTGCATCATGAATAAAGATATACTGCTCCTGCCAAAGAAGGAACAGAAGAATAGTCTAGCAATATTTTTTTTTTTAAGTCACAAAATCTCTCTTTTAGATACCTTCTCACTAGGAATCTTATTCAAGGAAGCTTAACTCAATCCATTTTTTATACTGCTTAAGCACTTTAAGTACAGTCCATTCCTTAACTAGGATTCACTTAATCAGGGCGATTTCCTGAGAATGGCAAATTTTTAAATCTAGAAATAGCAAAAGCCTCAGTAATTTGCTGAAGCCAGAGATTTAATGTTTTCTGGGGGGAGGTGTTTCCATTTTTATGTTTCTGCCAGCCGACCAAATTTGCTTGTTACTGGAAACAGCATTAAAAATACATAGCTCTGGATAAATGCTCTGAACATTTCCACATGCCAATAACTATCAGCAGGGATATACACACAAACCATTCTGGTTCAGCTGTATAATATTTTAAACCTCTTTCATGCCCACCTTCCCATTAGTACTCTGGCCTGCACCAGTTGCTCATTCTTGCTTAGTGGAGTGTCTTGATAGAAGCAAGGTTCTGTGTTATTTCTAGGACACCCAGGCAAAACACATCCAAGAAGGGAACTGGGACCCCCATTATTAAGAGCGGAGAAGCACTGTACCTCAGTCTGTACCATATTGATGCGGCGTGAGCGTAATGCTTTGACACAATTGTAGATGTCCACAACACCTTCTCTTTCTGCCATGTCTAGCATTATGTCAATTACAATGTAACAGCCAGTTCTTCCAGCTCCAGCACTGGAACGATTCAGAAAAGGGTTTACAGAGTATTTCCGCACTTAAAATCACAACTCCCCCCATACAAATTAAAAACCCTAGTCATTATATAGGCACACATTCTATTCTAAGAACCCTTTCTTTTGTGGCAGTTGTAGTAGTAATAACAGTATTAGTAATAAACTGGGAAGTAGTAGTAGTAGTAGTAGTAGTAGTAGTAGTTGGGCAATACTGATGTGTTCTTGTGTGCCTTCATTCACTTGCATTTCCAGAAGAAGTTGAGATAGTCAACAGAATATTTTTTTCATTTATCCAAACCATACCTCAATGTAGCTGAAAATTTTAGAAAACATAAAATAGAAACTGACTGAGTAGGACAATGAGGAAGCCTGGACGTTGGACAATAGTATCATTAAGCTACGTCTGTTAAAGTGACAGTTGAGAAAGAATAAACCAAGTTGAGAAAAGTAAACAAAGACCGAATCACACAGTGTCACACTAAGACAACTTCACAGGAGACTACACAGTTCATGCACACATTGAGAAGTTATAGAAAGTGCATCTACCTCTTCTCTACACACCTGCAATGCACAACAATAGGCCCGGCACTAGGAGGATTGGAGAGTTTAACACGGCGTATAAATGAAAGAAGGCCTGTTGCATTGTAAGGGACACCGTGATCTGGCCAGCCAGTAAAGTGGAACTGTTTAACTTCACGGATTTCATTGTAACCTCTCTGTCGAAATCGAAAAACAAAAAGCAGACAGTATTTTTTGTTCATCTGATGGATTAGGGAGCAGGGAAGACATTCAAATCAAAATATTGAATTTTGAGACAAGCACAACATCTACCAGAATCAATAAACATTTTTGTTAGTATTCTAAGCCAAAAATGTGACAATTGTTGCTTAAAATGGGACTCCTGCAATTGAATTTATGTGCGACTATAAATATAATCTGTCATCTTCCTTCCTATCAGCTTCCTTCATAAACCCAATATAATATTGAATGCGGCACTATTTTCTCATTGTATCTTGAAAATTGTACATTTACAGAGCCAATGCTGCATGTATTATAAAATTACAACAGCATATGAAAAGGCTTTCCCAAGAAGCTAAGCATGAAACACATGTGCTAGCATGGAAGTAAAGATGACAGTGCAAAACTGTTCTTAAGGAAAGCATTCCTGAGGAGTTAAAGACTTAACTGAAATAGTACATAAATGACAAGACTACATTAGAAATGCATGAAGCTTTACACTAGAGTAACTGACCTGGCCTCATCACAGAGTTACAAGGTACTTCATGGAAGATTAAAATAAATGCTCCGAAATAAAAAGTGAAAATAAAACAAATGCAGGTGAATAATACGCAACTTGCGTAATGAAGGAAATAAAAAGTAGTGAGGAATGTAAACTTCCATAGTCCCCCTCCCTTCCTCTTCTCTGTTGCAGCAAAAAGGAGATCAGAAGCATATGCTTCCATTTCTAAAACGAGCTAATTTCCCCATTAAATCCAAACTTTAGGAGTTGTGGTTCCTTTGAACTCTAGTGCAAACAAGCTAGGATCAAACCATAGTTTCAGACTCTTGAGTTTAAACAAACTAGAGTTCATCAAGTTCAGACTTTAAAGCCTTTGATCATGGTTTGTTCTGAGTGAAACAAAATACAATCACTGGTTGGGATTCAACACTAAGCCAAGTGTCATAGTTACTGGTCTCACGCGCTGAATGCAGCCAAGGAATGAATCAAAAAATGAAACTCATTATGCATTACTATAAGGGACTAGTAAAAAAATCCATAATAGAGCTTAGATAACAAAATGCTTACATTTGGTTTAACCAAAGTATTATGTAAGTAAAAAAGGTAAAGGACCCCTGGATGGTTAAGTCCAGTCAAAGGCAATTATTGGGTGCGGTGCTCATTATGCTTTTCAGGCCGAGGGAGCTGGCGTTTGTCCACAGACAGCTTTCCGGGTCATGTGGCCAGTATGACTAAACCACTACTGGTGCATGGAGCACCGTGACAAGTGCCAGACTGCAAGGAAATGCCGTTTACCTTCCCGCCGCAGCAGTACCTATTTATCTACTTGTACTGATATATTTTAGAACAGCTAGGTTGGCAGAAGCTAGGACAGAGCACAGGAGCTCACCCTGTCACGCGAATTTGAACTGCCAACCTTCTGATCGGCAAGCCCAAGAGGTTTAGACCACTGTACCACCTACATAATAGGGACTATTATGTATTACATTTTGTGAGCTGCTCTGGGGGCCTGTTTTGCCCAAAAGTTAGCATAGAAATAAATTTTAACATAACAACATAATGTAACCTAGTGACAAAATAGTTTGAGACATATTTTAAAGAGAAGATAGGCAAAATGAATTCATATGAGGATAAAGAAGTCAACACGTGTGTTGTTAATGGATGTAGATAAGGGATTGTAAGGGACAGAAGTATTGGCGGGACAATCACATGGCATATATGATCATAGCACCAACATTTGCTAAACTTGCAATACATTTTGTATACATAATAGTTTTAGATACTTACCCTTTCAAGGGTAAATGTCCTGACCACATATTCAGCCAGCGGTTCTACTTCCACACAAGTAACTTTGAAGTCCCCATACACTTCAGTGTCATCAGGCCAATACTTGTAGCATTTAACCTGCAAGGAAAGTTTTGAAAAATCTCCAAACCAAGGAAGGCAAATGCACGAAAAAATGGGACATGTTCAACGTCTTATTAATTCTGCCTAGTAATACAATAATATATATGCCATTACATAAATGAAATAGCCAATGAAGATGCTTCAAAAATAAAGGAATCAAGTTTTAAGGGGTGATCCTACAGCAAGATCTCCTGGGGTGAGTAGCTTAGGATGCAGCAGATTTCCGTTCAGTAGGCTGATGCCTGGTTCAACTGGAGCTAAATCCCTAATCCCAGTTGAGCCAAGCATAATCTCATCCTGGGGTAGGAGCAGAGAGGGAGGACTTAGATTGGGTACTAAGCCCATTTACCGTATTTTTCGCTCTATAACACGCACCTGACCATAACACGCACATCGTTTTTAGAGGAGGAAAACAAGGGAAAAAATATTCTGAACGAAACAGTGGTTGTATCATTTTTGTGCTTCATGCTGTGGCCACAGACATGTGATCTGATGGTGAATTTGGGCTGACCCAATGCAAAGATCCTGAGGATCCATGTGGATCCATGCTTTGTAACCACGTTTTTGCACCATTGCAGCCCCAGACAACAGTGGGTGCGTGATTTGGGGGGGGGCAGGCTGTAGCCATGGACATGCTATGTTCTCTGGTGGTGAATTTGGGGGTGACCCAATGCAAAGATCCTGAGGATCCATGCTTTTTAACCACATTTTTGCACCGTTGCAGCCCCAGGCAACAGTGGGTGCATGATTTGGGGGGGCAGGCTGCAGCCATGGACATGCTATGTTCTCTGGTGGTGAATTTGGGGGTGACACAATGCAAAGATCCATGTGGATCCATGCTTTTTAACCACATTTTTGCACCATTGCAGCCCCAGGCAACAGTGGGTGCATGATTTTTGGGGGGCAGGCTGTAGCCATGGACATGCTATGTGCTCTGATGGTGAATTTGGGGTGACCCAGTGCAAAAATCCTTAGGATCCATGTGGATCCATGCTTTTTAACCACATTTTAAGTGGGGAGGGAAGGAAAAACACAGAAGGGCTAAGAATGCAGGAGTGGGGTATAACGGGAGGGAGGAAAGGAAGGCAAAAGTTTCCCCCACGCACCCACCCAAGCCAGCCAGCTCTCTCTCTCTCTCTCTCTCTCTCTCTCTCTCTCTCTCTCCCACCTGCATGTTTTCAGCAGCACCGGAGCACAGAGAGGAAGGAGCGGAGCACAGAGAGGAAGGAGCGACAGTCTGCTTTTCCCCTCTGCTTGCCTGGAGGGGAGGGGCTTTCCCTGCTCTTTGTTCCATTTGAGCAAACACAGTAACGAAACAGAGGAGGGTGGGCAGTAAGACCCTGAGGCAGAATGCAGGAAAGCAGCAACTTCCTGTCTCACGGAGCTCCCTTCTCCCTGAAGCGCGGTTTGATTTTTGCCTTATTTTTCGGCTCCAGGGACCACACATTCGCTGCATAACACGCACAGACATTTCCCCTTCCTTTTTAGGAGAAAAAATCTGCGTGTTATAGAGCGAAAAATACGGTAGCTCAGTCACCTGACCTTACAACTCAGTATAAAAGGCTATCTTACAGGCTTGTTTTCCCTCTGCTAGGCTTAAGCAAGGAAGAGCAGAGCAGCAGCAGCAGAAGTTCTGCAACTGAATGGGGTTTGGATCTGGTACAACCTTACTCTGGCTTAAATTATACTTGCTTGCATTTTACACCAGCTTTTTTGAAGATAGTATTGCTCCCTTACTCTAATCAAGCATTCTTTTTTTTAAAAAAAAACCCTGGCTACATCAGATGCTACCTTTTTTTCTTTAAAAAGGAACAGTATTTACCTACTTATTTCATTTTTTCACAATCATTCCCCCCCCCTTGTTTTCAGAACCATTTCTCCATTTTTTCTAACTTACACCATCAAATGTCCATCTTTTATAAGCAGAGAAAGGCTGAAATACAGTTTAGGGTCTTCGGGAAGAGTATAGCACAATGGTATATAATCACAAAGTCTTTAGCAAACTGGTCAGATAGTGTTGGACTTGGAGCTACACTCAATTCTCTTCATTAATCCAATACTTTATCATTTGTGCACTTCAAGACATGCTATAGTTGATTAATGCTTTGTTGAACAAGTTCATAGGGGGGAAATGATATTGTGGTTTCTTGCCCCATATATGCTTATCTCATCTCTAGGCCCTTGGTGTGCTTATACATAGGTGTACACATAATGTGACTCAGTCTAAATCACATGATTGATATACAACATATATCAATCAAGAAATTGGGGATATGTGTGCTGGATTTTAAGCACACAAGCCCTTTGACATGTTACACACATATTAATAAGGGAGAACAAGTTCAGTAGGGTTCCTGGCTCGCATCCAGGGAAATGGTAATCTGCTCTGGCATCTTTCATTTCAAATTCTGGTGCCTTTATTTCAAAAGCACTGATTCAATTTTCATTAGCAAAACATTTACAGTGTTCAATGTGTTTCCTAAGGTTTCAGCGTTTTCTAAGGTACTACTTACCCGTCCAACCTCAACTAAATTTGTAACCATAACAATGCACGCAGATTGTTCCTGCCATATCATTCTCCAGAAATCGTACACCGTTTCATGGACTGGACCTGAAAAGAAAATACTCTTAAATAAATGTAAAGTAACTACCAAGCCACTGATCTCTAAAATACCTGCCAGTTATTTCCTTAGGTATGAAGGACTCCAGTAATCCTCCCCGGACCACTGCACATTTATAATTTATGTTTCATTAGTGCTTAAGTATCTCACTTAAACCAGATTATTAGGCATTAAGACTCTTCAACTTGGCATTATGCAAGAAAACACTGAAGTACTAAAAATCAGTAATTTTAATATGGGTTCATTAGCACATGAAAAGTCATCTTATCATAGTCTTTACGGAAAACTCTATTTGTCCTGCTCTCCTGCTGTCATTTTATTACAGACAACAGAACCTTGTGGTCTGTCCGTGATAGAACTTTGCAGTTAATTAAAATCCAGCCATCCTGTTCCCCCATAGGATGAATTTCATTGGCAGTGGCCCCTTAAGTTTCAGTCTAATACCTTAACTTAATAAGCCCTGCTTCGATTCTGATTCTAATAAATTTATATCCCCTTCTTAAATTAAATTAAATTATAACTGAAAAATATCTGCTAGGAAGGCAAGGATTATTGTACCCATGTCCTCCATGTGTGCTTTCTCTAGACACTGAATTGGCCACTGTGGGAAATAGGATGTTGGACAAGACTGGCCTTTGGTCCATTTCTGCAGGGCTATTTTTATGTTCTAAGGAAAAGACAGCACTAAATAAAATAAAAATTGTTAGCTAGTACATTAGGCCTAAACTAAGCAACAAAGAAGTTGGAAACAGCACCTGTGCTTACATTTTGAACACAGCTAGAGTTGTTGTGGGTTTTTGTTGTGGGTTTCCCCCTCAGGAGTAAATGACAAACAAATGGATCTTTACAGACACTTTGCTATGCAATTCTTAAGCCGATCAAAGAGCTGCATCTCTATTTTGTTATTTGTACCTACAGTGGGCTATAGTAAACATTTTGCAGCAAGCATTAGGTGCAACTATATTAGATGAAACTTAACCAACAGTATTTAATAGTACTTAATTTTATATAGCTCACACAATTATAATCTGAGATGCTAAATTACTTAAAATACTTAGGCTCTATTTTAGTTAGCTATTATTTTCAAGGTTCTCCTATTGTAAAATGGGTTCCATGGGTTCAGCTAAGCACTGAAGAGATAGAAATCTCTTCAAGCTTAATGGGGCAAAATTCACTGCAGTAATGGTTAATGCTTCATTATATTCTCCAGAAATGATAACCTTAAATTAATTATGGCCCAAATTATTAATAACAGTTTTTGCTATGACAAGGGAGACACTTCAGATAAGGCAGATTATCTTTCTTTCATGATTATTCTGCCTGGTTGTAACTATTACCGAGTTGATATAGGTGTAAAAAACAAAAATGAAAAACAAGGATCCATGACTCCAATAGAGAGCCCCACATTCACTGCAACTAGAGAAGGGGTTTGTCCTGAAAATAAACCAAACTGTTCAAATGTACCAACTGAAACACTCAAACAAGCAACCCTCCACCCCCCTCGCCAAACTACCCCCCCACACTTTGGCACAAGGGGTAACATGCAGCAGAAGGCTCCTAATCCAACAGGAGAAACCTTGTGGTGTCTCTTTTTTGCTGTGCAGAGCGTTGTTGCTAGCCAGGGGTCATGCGGCAGCCTTTCTCCAGGTCAGGTTTTTGTGACATGGAGTAGGGTTAGGAGTAGAAGCATGCTCTCACAACCTTCCACACAATGGCTGGAGTAACCCTTCAGACACTGTCCAAAATGACAGATACTCTGGCAAACTCTTACCTTGGGTTGCGATGTAGTGACTTGGCCTTTGGTATCCCTGAAACAGCAAAATAAGTTGATTTCTACAATGGACTATTATTAGCTTTGAAAGTAGAATCCAGTAGGGAAAATGAAGGCACACCCAAGACATTTGTAGGCATCCTTTTCAATATATGGTAGTTGTAGCTGGTCAGCTATATTGCCTAGTTTTAGCTATTATTATTTTTTGTAAAAAAAAACAACTTCCAAGTAAAGTGCTGGAAGAGAAATGAAGTCCCATTGATTTCAAATGGTTTCATTTCTGAGTGAATGTGCTTAAGACTGGATGGAAATTTCATATAACCTAATACAACATGTACTTTACGTAATATTAGATCAATGCTTCCTGATAGGTGTCATGTGAAATCTACAACTGGATCTCTGCTAGCATTAGTTCAGTGTTGAAACTATACACTTTGCCTTCACTTTTATGACTGAAATAGTTCTGTTTGCTGCTCCATATAATAAGCCGCGAAACAATCACACTTAATTAGCAAAAACTAACTTCCACTATGAATGCGCAAAAAATATTAGAGCCATAAATAACAAGCAGAACAGCTGAATGTTAGAGCTGGACAATGTGTATGTGTGCACAAATTCAAAATCTACATGCAATGTTGTAAAAATACTTTGTGCAGTTATATAAACCAAATTTTAGAATTAAAACAAATTGTGTGCATATATAATACTTTATATAAAGACATGTATATACACATGCACATATAGTACTACTGAATTTTTTCTACGCTATCATTTTCAAACATTGGAGAGAGCTCCACACTATTCAGTGTATTAAAACTACAAAAAAGCAATAATAACCAGAACCCATGGAAATTATTTCCAAGTGCCATTTTTTGTTAATAGCATGGCACAGCATTGTAAGAAGAAGCAAGCAATTTAGTAGTGCTGGCTTGCAAGGAAAGGTACCTATATCCCCTTGTATACAAATGTGAGATATGAGCCTTATATGCAGTGCTAAAGCTCCTGTAAACACCTTCTTCTCCAATGTTCCCTCAATAATTATTATGTATTATTCTTGTTCTTAAAAATACTTCTGGAGGAAACAACTTTGTGTAATTTTCCTCATATGAAACACATTCTACTGAATTGCTTGAGCTGGGAAATTGCTGCTATGAAATGAACACCCAAAGAGAACTTGATATTCAAATAGATTATATGTTTATGAATTTATTTTAGTGCACAATTTAAAATTTTGTTGTAATAAATTAATTAGTTCCGTTTTGTATATGCTAGTAAAATAACATTTCTGTTTCCTTAAACAGAATTGTGTCCCTCGGCATTTAACCAAGAACCTGTGATGGTTTTAATAAGAGGACTTCATGCAAAGGTCCCTAAAAATTAGAGTGAGTTGCATGTGCTAGGCCAATGACTTCCATTTTAGAGAACAATACTTCTGCAAATTTATCAGCAAAGCCACAAATTTTATATTGACACTTCTCAACAACAAACTGCTGAGTCATTTCCTAGTAAAGCATACCACATTCATGGGTCTTAACATTTGTTGTATTGGATTTAGTCACGCTTAGATTTAATGGATCTCCACTGTGACTGAGGCTAAAATCTGAACCCTATTTGCCTGGGAGTAAGCCCCACCAAATTCAACAAGATTTACTTCTGAGTAGGCATGGTGCGGATTGCACTATAAATTACCTAATCTCCAATTTTTAGTTTCAGTGAAATCGTATCCAAACCCTTCCCCCACCTTATTTCCATTTGTTTCTCTTGAACAGATATATATTTTGTATCTCCAAAACATGTCCATACTTGCCCAAGACATAATCTCTGGTGGAATCATGAAGCACACATTATAAGTTGTGTGAACACCCAGAACAAAAGGTGTGGGGGCAGGGGAAAGAAAAATGGAGAGAAACTCCTTGTGCTAATGGGGCAACGTCAGTGGATACAACCTATGTCTCTAAATATATATGTTTGTGTATATACTATATATACCATTACTGAATTGTCCCCAGCCCATAAGAAAAGTGCTCATAACTGGACTCCCTTTAACAAAAGGAGACAATTCACCACCATCAAGAACCCCTTTCGTATCATAACCAGGTCTCTTCAGAATCAGCACTATACACCAAACTATCCAGCTTCTCACATGAAAATGGAATGCAAAATAAAAGCTACTGACCAAAGCAAACAAAAATAATACTCAAGCAAAATGCAATTTTTCTTTAACAGATAAGGTCAGCTGGTTTAGCTGATGGTTTTCATGACTGCACTATAGGACTATCTAACTTTTAAAATACAGGTACAAACATAAATTATTAACACAAAGGAACATTTAAAAGACCAGATATATAAATGGGATTAATTAAATGAGGCATGCACATATATCTAGTAATAAAAATTAGAAGAGTAACACAACTGAGAATGTTTGCTATATTAAATAGTCATAACAGGATGCTGTTATTCACATATAGTGGTACTTACATCCCTGTACAGCCAAATCTACAGCCCAAATCAAAGTCAGATGTGAAAGAAAGCACAACAATGTCAGTGAGTACTAGGACGGAGAACAAGGAAAAGTGTACATTTTGTTCTTAATTGGGGGGAAAAAGCTGTCATTCAGTTTGTAGGAATTGCATGCAAAAAAGTTTCACAGAGAGAAGCTGGAAAGAAAAAGACCAAGCTGTATCATCTACTTACATCAATGTAATTAGCATTAATGTAGTCTGAAGAAGGATCATCTTCCACAGGTTGTAATATCACTCTGGAGTGGTCATCTGTAAAAATATTGTGTGAGTCAAAACTTGTCCAGGACAAATGTACAATAGGTATGGATGGATGTAAACTATGATAGAAGGGACTGGACTAGCAGATATTAGCATCTAACAAAACAGACATTTTAGTGGATGCCTTTAATCCAGGGATTGCCAACATGAACCCCTGAAGATATTTCAGGAGAAAGTCCTGACAATAGACCATGCTGGCTGGTAGAGTTCAGAAACATCTGGAGGGCCCTATATTGACGACTCTGGTGTTTAAACTTTCACCTGAGCAGAAGCAACACACTTCTTTTTTTAGGAGTGCCACTGAAATATGTGTATATGCAATGGATGATGCTAAGTAGGGGCATATATAGCTGTCTTAAACTAGACTTCATAGCTTAGTTCAGTCTTTGATGCGTGACAGCTACTTTAAATAGTTCCACGTGGCAGCTGCTTCATTGTGATGAGCTTTAGCTCAAGAGCAACCTGTCATATGAGAAATTTACTTTTAGCACTGTCATTTAGGTGGATTTGCAGTGGCATGGATATGCTGCACATCAATCTAGTATAGTTCCCCCCCATCCTAGCCCCCTCCAGATATTTTTATGCTACAATTGTCAGGGAGTCGCAGTCCAAAATATCTGGTGGGGACCACGTTGGGAAAGGCTGGTCCACTCAAATGGCTCGGTGGAATTAGTTTACAAGCAGGGCGATTGAGAAAGGCCATCAGAGAAATTATCAGTGTATTGGAGGAACGGGGAGGAAGAAGATGCACTCACAGACAGTCCTATTTATTCCCCATCCCCCAGTGGAGTAAAAAGGCTTTTCAGGAGGAAAGTCACAAAAAACACAGTTCACCAAGCAATAATGGCACATAGTGTAATCTCTTGGTGCCTTTATCGCTACCAAAGGTAGTAGGTGAACTGAACCCTCAACAGTTAAGAATCTGGCTCACCACAATCACTAAAATGTTCAGCTCTTGAAAAATTGTGATTTGAATGCATACTCTTTCACACATCTGAATATGATGGACAGAGAAATCTAAGCCTTTATCAGCTGTTTTCCCACTAGCACCGTGATAGCAGATGCTATTCTTGTTGTAAAATGGTAATCAAATTTTGTTTGTGCTTTGGTCTTAACTATCAAAAGCTTTACTCCTGAGGATCTGTCAGGGTTCTTTGATTCTAATCGCTGCATCAGAATGCACCAGCAGTAGACAACTGAAAAATCAAATATGGTGTAGCAGTGTAGCAGAAATGCAGTGAGAAGTTAATTTAAATTTAAAAAGAACTAAAGAGAGGGGAAATTGGTTTGCAGAAAAAACTTTTTACTTGTATCTTACTACCCCTTTCTCTCATCCCTTCATTCATTTCTGATTATTATAACATTATTTAAAATTACCTTTTATCTGTACATAAATAAATATCTGACCATATTTCTATCTGTAAGCTGCTTTGGCCCCTCAGGGAGAAAGGTGGAGTACAACAACAACAACAACAACAACAACAACAACAACAACTCTATCTTCCTTCAACACACCTACCACCTCCACCCAGCACCAGTTCAGCTGAAAGGCTACACAGCATAGCAAGGGACCTGGGTTCACTCTCATGTTGTTGCTAGGCAACAATCAATCCATTGAACCAAAGTAGAAATTGTCAAACTTAACTTCCCCTGATCTCTCATTATAAAGGTAAAATGTGATTCAGTCAACAATTGTGGCCCTATAATCTGCATGATGTAGATATAATCAATGTGGTGTAGTGATAAAAGTGATGGACCAGGAATAGGGAGAGCTGTTCAGATCTGCACTCAGACTCACCATGATGCTCAGTCACCATTTCTCAGCCAAATCTACCAGACAGGGAAACTGGATGGGTGGGGAAACCAGCTGTATGAGTTTACTAAATATTCATCAACATAATGAAATATCCACTTTTAACTTACATGCGATAATGTTTCCATATCTATTCTTTGTTCTGTTTTGATCCTTTTTTGCCACATCCCAAGAAGCTGACTGCCCTTCAAAGAAGCTCTTTATTTAAAAAAAAGGGGGGTGGATGAGATTAAAATTCACACATATTTTTGCATTTATTTCAACATTTGTTTTAGTATTCAAAATAGCAACCACCTACATTTTTCCATTAGAAATAAATGTAATAACTGGTCTGGAAACTTCTGATGGGGGCAGAAGCAAACATTGAGCAAATTCAAGGCCTGCTACTTTAAACTGCAAGAAGTGTGTGCTTCTTGCTTTCGCCTGTTTCGCCATCTCTAATACAAATAACATAAATTGTCCAACAACAAATAGGTAAACATGTGAAGAAAGAATTTCCCAGTTAAAAATGATTTCTGTCACAGTGACAAAAATAAATCAAGTATTTCTTGAGTGAAACACCACAATATGGACTTGCACTAGCATGCTTCTCATTCACAGTAAAGTCATTTTTATGGCATGCTGTTCAAACATGGCTATGGGCAGTGGCAGATTTTGGTCTTTAAAATTTCAGTCCTGTATGAGGCAAAAATTTGAAACCCCCTGCTCCTTGCCTTCTGTTCTTTCAATTCACTGCATTATAGTTGCAAAGCCCTGCAGCACCCTCTAGCGTTAGCTCCCAATGTGGTCACACTGGTCCAAATCTGCCACTGCTATAGGCTCTGTACACTGTCCCTGTACCCTGAATTTTTTTACAGGGTTTATGCACATCAACATAAGGAGTCCAGTGGCCTATCTAGTCTACCACCCCATTTCCCACAGTGGCCAACAACCAAAAGCCTGAGACCAGGTAGGGTTGGATGGATCCACCTACCACAATCCTACTCTCTCCATACCTTGATAGCAACCAGTTATCTGACATAAGTATCAGTGTTAAAACAGCTGACTTAAGAATGGTTATGAAAAAATTGCTGCAGAACAGGAGGGACTTTCGGTAGAGAGTGGATGTTTCAAGCACACCCTTTGTAATGCTTTATGACATAGCTTCTAAAGCAATGAAATTTCAAAGTTTCTCTTTGGGATTATTTCATTGACTCATGGTTCACAGAGAAGTGGTCTTTTAACAATTTAATCCCAATTAAACATTCATTTTAATCTTCTTGTAATTAAGAACTTGTGAAAACAAGAAGCTGTACTCTCAACGGGCCTCTCCTAAGTTATTGAAAAAACACAGCTGTTGACATTTTTACCTCATATTCTTCTTTAAAACCGTAGCTGTCAGATGTTTTCATGAGGTTGATATGCTGCAGCAAATCAGCTACTCTTATAGCAGGATGTAGTTGGCCTGTTTGGTATGGAGACTCTGTTCCTTCGCAGAGGTAGCGAGGCACATCGAGCAGACGACTTGACTCTGCTGTTGCACTGTGGTTTTCATCTGTGGTAATATTAATCCAGAGAATAAGAATTAAACTCAAATACTCCAAGATACAGTCCAGTTTTAAATCAGCTCGCTGCCACACTCTGTAAAGGTTTTGGAAGCCACAATAAGGAATGTGCACACAACAAATGTGTTCTGGCTTTTTGAAAAGCATTGTTTTGGGGAACTAGGCAGTGCTAATTTCACCTGAGACCAGGATGACAGCACAGAAGATAATTTTACATGTCCCCCCCCCTATTTTTAAATCAAATTCACTGTCCAGCAGTAAATGATTGAACTCAGTTTGAGTTGGCCAACTCCAGTCAGCACAAATTGCCAGAATAGGCTCAAACTGCTGTTCAACTTTTGTATACAGCTGATGGGCCTTGGGGTAACTTACAACACTATTGCAACCTCTATATGCCCCATACATATACTGAGTAAGCAGTAACCTTCTATTTATGGCTGCCTTGGAGCCCTCAAAACCTGCTACAAGCTCACATGGACTTGTTCTCTGTGATCTATCTTTCCTTAAGAACATGATAAGAGTAAATGCTTCAAGCAAAGCTGTCAATCTTTGCTTGGACCAGAGGCTGGCTTTACATTTTATAGCTGCTGCACAGAGGTAATTCATGTACCCTTGGAGATTTTGGAGGTGGGGAGAGAGAAAAGGAACCATTGCACAAAAAGAGTTCACCCTGAGATAATTGGTATGTTATCTCAACCATTGTTGGCCTTCAAGAGTCTCAAAGGGATCTTGTTTTTAGAGAGGGCTGTTGTCTTCACACTCTGCTTAAGTGTTTTTGGAGGCATCTGGCCAGGCACCAGAAACAGAATGAACAAAATTCACTTCATTCAGTGGTGCAAGTTGGGAAAATGTCCAAAAGAAGAAGAAAAACAGTGCTTTATTTTGCCATGGATTCCCCTCCCCCACCCCATTTTGGATGTTCATTAAGTAACAATGAGTGGATGCCAAATGCAAATACAGTATTAGGCAAGTTTCTGGTTTTAAAGTTGGAGTTAATGTTTTCAGGTGAAAATCCATAGCAAGTATATGGTTCAGCATACTCATGCAAACTTCTTTGCATTGCTCAGATTTATTAGTGGCAACAGTTTTCTGTACCTTTGGTCCTACCCCCCGTAAACAATGCAGGGGAAGTACATGCTATTGTTTTTAATTTTTTACAAGTATTCCAGCACAATTTCTTTTACATTATATACCATTTAGACCACATAGCATGCTTTAGTTTTTCTTTCTTGTGTATTTCTGGTCAGACACTTGTGATGTATTTAGACAAAAAATCAACATAAGGTAATTTTCTTATGATAAAAATGTAAAATAAGCATGTCAAATTACACCACTCTCTGGGACATCAGAAAAAAAATGCAGTGTAAACTTAAAATTTCCCTATACAAGCTACCCCTGTTCAAAATTTTCTGGAAAATCCACCTCGCTACCCTGATCTGATCCAGCTATGCCAATTTTGCATTATATTATAACATAGTTACCTAGTTAAGCAACACAGATTGCTTTAGAGAAGAATATACATTAACAAATAAAGGTTAATCTGACGATCAGAGTACCTAGTGCACACACCATAAAATGACGCTCTGATGTTAGAATCAGTACAATAAGATACAGCTAAAGGCCCTTCACATTTTCAAACACATCAACTCCTTCAACTGAAATCCCACTCCACTGACATAGGTATATGTTCAAATTAAACTTGGGTTTGACAGCTTCAGAATGACTATAAGAACCCACTTGTCTAGCATGATAGAGCCCTATCCAGCTGCTTGCCAGCCCCAGTTGCCCCAGCCAACACCTGGGAAATACATGAAAAAGAAACACATGTCTTGTATGGCAGAGCTTTGCCAGTAGTCATCTTCTACAACTATTTCACATTTATTTTGAACCAATCTTGTTCAAGATGCTGGACAGAACACAGAAGCTTCCAATTTGGTAGCAGATTACTTGCATTCCAAATCTGAATTTTAAGAATTTACTTCTTCCACACTGATCTGACTCCACCAACATGAAACATTTGAACTAACAAAGCAGGATCCTATTTCAAAACAGACACATATCAAAGTCCAACAAAGATCAAATCCAAAGTCATTTTTAAGTACCATAAAAGCAATCATGTTATTATATTAAAGTAAACCACCCCGCTTCTTAAATGATCTCATGGGGTTTTAATTTGAATCATCGTGTGCTTCATTAAACTGAGTAACAGTGTGAATGACAAATCAAAGTCATATTAAAGACAGTATTTCATTCATTATACCATATATCTTGTAATATAAATCACCTCATTTACCCAGCCAACATTCACACAATATACTATAAAGCATGGTTCCACAGGATGGGCATCAGCCTATGCAAGGCTTAGACTTGTGCAATCCCAGTTTACCTCCTCTGAGGAGGATTAGTTTAGAAGCTTTTGTTTAGTAATAGGTTGATTCTGAACAGTAATGGATGTTGTTTGAACAGCTAAAACCCTGGTTAATTATGTTTTGTTTGAAATAAGCTAACTTGAAACTATGTTTCATGGCTGTGTGTTCTATGGTTCAGTGTGACATCTCAACACACTCACCCTGTCTCCTCAAATACTTACCAGTTATAGGGACTGTAGCCCATTGAAGCATTAAAAAAAGCAAATAAATCTTGAGACATTCGAAAACTTTTTTTATGTTAGAAAACAGTCAAAGCTTAAGCTTAAAAGCTGTAGAAGCATTATAACAATGGTAACTAAAATAGCTTCTACAATTTTGGAATCATAAAGAAATCTAAACAACTTTTTGCCATTTTAATCACCACAGACATGCACATATTACAAAACCATTTTTTTGTATGTATGTATGAAATGAAATGAAATGTCAAATATAAAAAAAAGGAAGAATGAGCAATGGTATCAAATCTCTAGCATAAATACAAGCTCTCATGAACTCCAAATAATACATTTTGCCTCACGTAAATAATATTTGTCAATGAACAACAAACAACAAACCACACTGTGATGTGAATGCATGCTGAAACTGTCAGGCTGCCTTTCAGTTTTGCCCTGGGGTTGCTCTTCACAGCTGCCTGTCTCACTAAAATTTGAACAGATTAACCTTTGCATGTCAAAAGATTTGTTTCACCTAACTCAGTTGGAGGTTTTGATAGCTCTAATGTCACATCAAATATACTTGTGTAGTGAGTACATGGCAGCAAGAGCCTCTTGATGAGAAGGATTAGGAAAACAGCACCCAATCAGCGAGTTTAAAATTAGCAATTATTTAGATATGTTAATTATAATTTAAAGCTGTAATCAAATCATTACTAAATGGCTGAAGAAAAAGCATGGGGCATTTGACACAATGCTGAATGTGTGCATAGGAGACCCACATCCATACACCTGACCAGCTATGGAGCCCTGAGTTGGGGCTACTATTATAGTATAGTAGACCTGATTTCAAATCCCTACCCAGTCATGAAGCCCATAGGATGACCTTGGGCAAATTCCTAGCCTACTCCACAAAGTTTTTTAAAGAATAAAGGGGAAAGGGAACCATGGAAGCCAACCTAAGGTCCTTATCATAAGGGCAAGGTAAAAATGTAGTATGTACAATGAACTAGCTCCATCCACCTAAGATAAGACAGGGAAGTGTGGTTCTCAAACACCACTTCCTGTGCCACATTGTAAACTGCTTTTAAAAAACAAAAACGGGGGTATTTTTAAAAATAGTTTGTGATATGGCAAGGGAATCTGTAGTTCAAAGCTGGGGGAAATGAAGCAGTCCCATGGGATGTGCTCAAACCTTAGATAACAGCTAAAATGGTTTTTTAGATTCTGGCCTAACTCTTTTAGCTCAGAAAGTTATAACAAGTTCCAAAGGGCCTGAGACATGGACATCTAAAATTTTTATTCCTCATGTTATAAAATCATGTTCCAAAGCCGCCAAACTGCCATGTATTTTGGGGAGGGGAGGGGGATGCTTGAATTCAATATGGCAAAGGGTGTGGGAATTTGAGGCGGTCGCTATACGGTGATAAGCTTTTTGGGTATGGATCAGTTTCCATTGGAATTTGGATCCATTTCAATGCAGTTTCTGGCTAGCATTTAGCACTTGAGTTCATTTGGTTGCACTACTGGTTGATTTATGCTAGGAAAAGGATAAAACAAATGTTCCTAAGCTGGCCTTTGATTCGACTAAGATATCCTTCTGGATTACTGTATGGGAGACTGGGAGACAACATTTTAATGGTTGGTGCTACCTGTCAGGTGGGTTCCATAGGACTCTGTCTTGAATCACATGCTGATTAGGCTTCAGGATTAAGCTGTCTGCAGATATGGACTGGGAATGGCCAAAGAAATGTTGAATGGGTTTCTGGATCTGGTAATGTCTGGACTGAGTTTGTTAGGCCACATCCTGAACAACAATGCAGTACTACTGATGATTTGATAGCCTTTGGCCTACTCTGTGGGAAGTGCACTGGCAGGCTGAGGGTGCCATTAAATCTGGACCTGACACTCCTTGTTCAAGTAGCACTTGTGACACAAAGTGTCCCTCCCATCTATTATTGTTTGCATTCGTCTGTCTTGAAGGAAAATGGAGTGCGCCTCTGGGGGGTGAAGTCAAAGGGCTGCATTAGCAGCACCAAAGCGAATTCTCTGAGGTGCAAGCCTGGGCAGTGTGTATGGAGGTCCTGGGCTGCCCAGACGGCATCGCTGATGTGGTCCAAATCAAAGCAGAGGAATACTTTTGGCAGCAGCTTGGCTGCAGGAGTTGCCAAAATGAGGCACACAAGGTGCCATCCAACCATCTTAGGGACTTCACTCCAAACTTGTATCGGGTTCTCTCCTTAGTCTTTTCTTCTCCTATCTAGGCTCTTGTAACATCTAGGTTAGATTACCTCTGTGCATTTTAATGGACTTTCCTTCGTAGGTAATTTCAAACTTCCATTGGTTCAATTGAACTGCACAGATTTGAACACATTGCTTTTCTGGACGCACTGCCAGTTGTAGGCTTTGACTTATAAAACTTGAAATTACTTGGGACCAGGGTATTTGATAGACCCTTTCCTCTCATATTTATTTGAAACATTTCTACCTCATCCTTCAATATAAAATCTCCCAGGGAGATTTCAATATTATCAAAAACGCCCAACAAGTAAGTAAGTAAATAATAAAAATTGAGAGCTATGTAAAACCACCAGTCACACTTCTTAAGCCATTCAAAACATGGGTGGGAACACACACACAAGTGGTGAAAATTGTACAGATGAGGTGCCACTTGCAAGGCCCTGTCGCTGGTGGACACCCACCACATTTAAAGAACATGGGTGCACTAGAAGTGGGACTCCCATGATGATCGCAACAATTAGGTAGGTTCATACAGGAGAAGGTGGTCCTTCAGATGCCAGGTCCTAGGCTGTTTATAGCTTTATGGTCAAAGTCAGCCCTTCAAATTGTACATGGAAACAGATTGGTAGCTAGTAAAGAACAGGATGTGCTTGTTTCCAGATGTCACTGTTAACAGGCCAACCAACCTTCAAAAGCAGCCTCATGTAAAGTATTGTATAGTAATCTAACCAGGGCATGGAAAACTGCCACTAGGTAATATATTTTCTAAGAAGGAAGCTAGTTAACTGGCTGTCTGTGTCACAGAGTGGTACAAATGGTAAATATGCATCTTGAAAGTGGGACTCAACAGCACCCTTAAAGCTAAGGACTATCTCATTTGGGGAATGCAACTCTAAACAATACAAGCTGAATACTCAGTTTCTATTTAGTCTTGTCTCCTGAAAAGTCCCTTCCTGATCTTTAATATTGGTTTCAGAATCCTCCCTCTTTGTGCTCTGGTTTCCCCAGTAGCTTCTCAGCGGTGGTGCTTTGAAACAAACTTTGAGGTATCAGTTGGTTATTATTTCAATGCCAGTTTTTAGTTTTAAAAGCAAATTTTATTCTGCAGAAGATCAGCGATATAGGGTGCTTCCAGACAGGAGCATAATATGGCTAAAAAGTCAGTTGCTGCAAACTGGTCGCTACTCTTTTTTATTAAAAAAAAACCTCATTGGATTTTGCTGTTGGCAAGGGGAAATGGGGATTAAATGCAGGGGGAGGGTATACAGACTGGCATTTTGATGCTGACACATTGTGTGGACACTGAAAGAAACCTGCATACATGAGTAGCACTGATCCTACAATAAATGCCTTTTTGGAAGCATCCATAATCACACTACCATATCAGGTTGAATATGTGAAACCACCACTGCTTCTAAAGCAAGGTCAGCTTTGAAAACTGAAATATCACTGAAGCAGCCACCAATTAAGCTGTGAAAACCAACAATTAGCCTCCCAAAGTGAGGGAGAAACCAGCTTCCAGTGCACATTTCAAGTCCAGGAAGGCCGTTCATTTCTCTTGACTATTTGATGCTGCCCGAGGAAAATGAGTACACCCGAATGTTCTGCCAACAGCAGGCTTATATTTCCAGTCTGAAACAAGCTGTTTAGACACCCAGTAAATATATTGGTTGACAGGAGTTATAAACCATGCAAGGAGATGAAATCCATGAAGGAAGAGATTATGGACTAGGTCCTCACCTAACACAGCAGTCGGCACAAGTGGATCATTGGGCACTGCAGGAAAACAAAGCTCGTGAAGAAATACATTACCTTCAATTGGTGTATTTTTTGTTTTATCAATAAAGAAACATAGATAATTTTATAAAGTCACATAGCAGTGTCTATTAGTGAAACAGAGAACACACAGTCTGCTTTGTTGAAAGCAATGTTTGCATTTTCCACAATGCCATAAACGCACAAAATTATCCACTACGACCCAATTAGGCTATCTTCTAAGCATTTGCTGCTTGACAGCCACAGAGTAAACTCTCAGGTAGTTTTGCCAGTGCAGCTGCCAACAGCTAATTGAACAGTTAGGAAGCAATTGCTGCTATTAGAAACTCAGTTCTAGCCTAAATGCACCCTGTGTTTTTCACAGGGCGTAGCTGAAATGCCCTTGATTGAAACATTCATCAGCAAATTCTCTGATGAAAGAAAAGTGAAACATCACAAGTACTTAAATCAGCAAGTGGACACCTTACTTTCACACTACACTCTTAGTAAATTATGGCATACTAAGCCTAATTTACATACAGTTCCTTTTAGGGATGTTCTCCCAAGGCAGGCATGGAAAAGAACTCCATGGGCTCATAAACACTCACTTTAAAGGAAAAGCAAACTTTTTAACACTTCCAAATTATTTCTAAGCAAGAATTTCTGATTTCACTGGCTGAAAATTAGCTTTCTTTGGGAACAGCAAAGGACTGTGGAGGCTTTGGCATCCCAAACCAACTGCTTAAGCCCTACAAATGTCTTCAAATTGGCCTTCCATTGCATTACAGTCCAGCTAATTTTAGAGAGAGGAGTGAAAGCCAAATTCAAGGGTGAGGGAGAAGGCCACCCTCCTGTGGAAGACCTGTGGAGAAGGAGGTCTTCTCTCTCATGCTTGGATTGGGCTCCTGCGGGGTCTCTCTCCCACTCTTGCAGGAACTAATGGAACAAATTGTTCCGGTAGGGAAGGAAAAAATATATTTCAAGGTACAAACCTGAGACTGAGGAGAAGAGATAATCTACCATGAGCACTCACAATCCCTCTCAAATTGAATCCCGCATAGTGTCTTTAACCCACCCTTCAAGTGGAAAATTCGACGTATGGACCTATGTCTATCACTAGAACAGTGCACAGCAAGGAGAGTTACCACAAGTTAATTGATTTATCTTGGCTAAGGAAAGAAGGGACAACATACGCTCTTAAGAATGCTACCATTGTGCTTGCTATTACCTGAGCACCTAGAAAATGGTAGAAATAACTAGGCTGGGCAAAAAGGTACTCAGTCTCACAATCCATGTTTTTTGTCCCAAACAGCTTGCAGGAGTCTCTGAGCCAGATAGTACACTAGTTAGGAAAGGGACCAGCTAAGTCAACAATGTACTTTGAATGCCTTAGATGGCTGTCACATGATACTACATTTTTACAGTGTATAGATCATTGATGGGAATTTTTCAACACGCCTGCCAAAAATACTCTCTGGAGGTTTGGCCTGAGAGGGATCTTCCTGAACCAATACAGTCGTACCTTGGTTCTCGAACAGAATGCGTTCTGGGAGTCTGTTCAACTCCTGGAACCGTTTGAAAACCAAGGACCATCCTGCAGCCAATTGGAAGCCGCGGAAGCCATTTGGCTTCTGAAAATCGTTCAGAAACTGGAGCACTCACTTCCGGGTTTCAATTTCAATTTCTGGGAGCCGATTTGTTTGGAAGTCAAGGCATTTGAGATCCAAGCTACGGCTGTACTGCTACTGGGAGTTGATGGAGGAGGGGGCCATCACCCAAAATTGGGGTTGGGTGTGACTGTTGCATATAGTGGTACCTCAGGTTAAGTACTTAATTTGTTCCGGAGGTCCGTACTTAACCTGAAACTGTTCTTAACCTGAAGCACCACTTTAGCTAATGGGGCCGCGCCGCCAGAGCCCAATTTCTGTTCTTATCCTGAAGCAAAGTTCTTAACCTGAAGCACTATTTCTGGGTTAGCGGCATGTGTAACCTGAAGCGTATGTAACCCGAGGTACCACTGTAGTTCAAGTGTCTCACTAAATTAATTTATTTAGTGTAAATGTAACAGCACCTCTACAGAGCACCTATACACAGAAACAAAGTAAGTTGCCAGCTTCAGTTACAACGACCATTTAAGCTCTGCCATTACTGTACTTACATCTGGGACTGAAGTTATGGGAATCCATAAAGGTGACCGAGAGAGGGTCCTCTGCATGAAGCGTGCTTTGATCAGCGTAACTCCTATCCATTGCGTTCACCATATGGGTCATTTCTTGCCTGGCGTTTCCCATTGCATCTTTGCGTTTCTTAGCAAGTTTGCTGCCCAGCCAAAAGCCAAAAGAAAAAAGCAAAAAAATGAAAGTCATCATAATTTTTCCATCTGGTGATCAATAACATGTAACAGTACCAAAATGAAAGAATCTCTCAAACTTAAGAGCAGCTTTAGATGCTCTAGTACCCACAACCACGAAAATGTTCAAGTGCCTTGCAGTTTCAGATGATGAGTTGCCGTTGTAATGTCTGGAAAGGAACTTGCACAGGAAGGGTATTCAACTTGGGCACTTTTCATCTTTAGTAACCTGCAGCCTGATCCTAACCACATCGACTCAGAAATAAGTTGGAAATATTTCAGTTGGGACTTGCTTTCAAGTGGGTAGAATTGGGAGTTCAGCTTTAGTTTCACAAGGAGCCTATCAAGAACAGTGCAAGCATTGGGAACATTAAGCACTTGTGCGTCCGACTTGCTACTGCCAATGATGAAGCTACTCTTAGGAGTTTTCAGGACAAATTTACACACTGCAGTGATCCAAACTTGTATCCATGCCACTATTTTTATTTCTTGTTGTGAGATAATATTTGTCGTGTAGAAATGTTTTTGTTTACAAATTCATATTCTTCTCTCCGTTTAATTGCTGCTTTTCCATGCAATTATGCCAAAATACTCAAATTGGAAACAAAATTCCATTTTAACTTAACCTTTATACAAATAAACAGCATAATTATATCAAACGATCTTTGACCTATGTTTGGATTTGTAATCAGACAATTCATTTTTCTGGTTTTTCTACCACATCTTCTGCTCTATCATTTAATTGCTTAGATTGGCAAAGGTATGCAAACAGCACAACAAAAGGAAGATAGTTCTGTTCATGTTAGGATTACATCTCACAGATCACCTTTGAATTAATTAATTAATTTGTACACTGCACTTCATCCGTAGATCTCAGGACAGTTCACAACATACCAATACAAGATAACAAAATAAAACAAGAACCCCCCCAAAAAAACTCCCCAATAACCTCCCCTCCCCACCAAACATATTTTAAAGGGTATAGGATGTTAATCAGCCAAAGGCCTGGCTGAAGAGGTAGGGTTTTGCCTGGTGCCTAAAGGTATATAATGAAGGCCCCAGCTGTTCTCCTGCAGCAGAAGTGAGGAATTGGATCCAGCCCTTGATCCAGAAGTAGACTTCCCATCTATCCATCTCCTGATGTCTTATGACATCAAGTCATTTAAAGTTCAAGCCCAATACAGTACAGGCTTGCACTTAAGCCACAGCTGAAAGAATTATTTCTGTTACCATCAGCGGTGGAGGAAGCCGCCCATAGGGGCGGGGTGCACCATGGGGCCTCTGGAGTCTGCCTGACTGCCTCCTCCCACTCAGCCGCCCTACAGCTGGGGGGGGGGGGAGGCAGAAGGCAGACCGTTTGGGCAGCATGGAGCCTGCGTGTGCCCAAGCCACCACATCTCTCCCAGGAGAGACGTGTGGCTCAGGCACACTGCAGGCCCTGCGATAAGTGCCGCCCGGCATTTTGTCACCCTCCTCAGTGGTGACACCCGGGGAAAACCACACCCGCCGCACCCCCTGCCTCCGCCCCCACAGAACAACGGGAAAAGATGCAATATTTTTTTAAATGCCAAATTTTGGTCACAAAGAAAGTATGAGAGCACCCACTGGATTCCTATTTTTTCTTTTGCAGCTGCAGCTTGAACATCCCTTCCCTGACATCATATAACTTCACTCACAGGACAGGCGAGCGTGGTTTGCCCCAAACCCTGTGGTGGGCTAAGTTTTGAGACCTGATAGGACAAATTAGGTTCCCTACCATCACCCCAAAGCGTGGCAAATGGGGGAACAATATTTTGACTTCTATGCTTATACTTTTAAAAACAGAATTCTGTGCTGTTCACAGAGTCTCACAGAATCTCACAATGTTCACTGAATCTCACAGGATCCAAACTGCTTGCAAAGGAATTCCTATATAGCTGATATCCTTCCCATTTGTACACTCCTGTACAAATTCATTATCATATACAGAGGGAGAAGCTAGATGTTCACTGGGCGGGGCTGAATCCTTAAGGTACAAGCAACTGCATTAGATTATCGTAATTAGTACACAAATATTTGTAAAACGCTGGTGATTTTTCACAGATAAAACACCACAAAACACCACCTGTGTTAATTAAGGACACAGAGCACTCAATTTGCAGTTAAACACAAATTGCATCAATACTCCTGCTTTCAGGACAATTGTTTATTTCGAACTGTGAAATCCCAAATAAAGTGTCAGCAGGATAGTTTATCATAATATATACTGCATATTAATAACATGTTGGTATACTATGTATTAAGTATGTGTGTGTGAAACATATATTAAAATGTTCTTAATGGGTGACACAGTTGTAATTTAAAGAACAGTTGAGAAAGGTATTTCTGGAATATTAATGGATAAGTAACAGACATCTTTAAAATGTGCATTAATGTTCTTGTTTAGAAGTCATGCTCCTTAAGAAAAAATCTGCCTTGTAAGGGATGTCTAGATTTGGTGAAGAAGAAAATGTCCTCTGGACATACTCAAAGACACTCTTCTCATACTATTGAGAAAATGCAGTTACAGCTAACAAGATATGGATCCATTCAGATTCTTGGCGCTGACAAGTCTCTGCTCAAATTCAGTAACACAGCCCTCGTGTGCTTGGTCACATGTAGACCTAGACTGCTTCCACACTAGAGGTGTTGTTGTTTTTTAGTGCTGCTAAGCCTTTTTCCTACTTTACCACAATAAGCCTGAAGCAGAAACATCTACTAAGGTTCCACACAAGCATTGAGTGCAGCACAATATTATCACTACTGACCACACATACAACATACTTTCTTGGCCTGACTATTCTTTCTCCTGGGCATTCTTCCTTCACTTTCTGAGAAATATTGAAAGAGTTGGGTGTCAGTTGCTGTGGCTGCATTTTCCAAGGCCAGCGCCTTATAAATAGTGATAATTTGTAATAAAGACGTAACTTGACTGGGAAATAATTTGGAGGTACTTTTCCACCCAGTGAATTGTTCTGGAATGCCCTATGTGGTAAGATGATTGATGCTAATTGGCTGTGTACCTGGTTGGGAAACTGCTCTGAGTCTTCTGGGGGCAAAAATAGTTGGATGAATATATAAACAAGAAAGCAAAAATTGTTAAATAAATATGCAAGTCGAGAACTGCTCTGGGTCAACCCAACACAGCTGTTCCTTGGCTAAATTTACACTACATCCACTCAGTAAACAAGACAGCTGCACTACCAACCTGCAGCAGCAGGATGGGGGTCTGTTTGCCTCACTGCTATGCCATGAAGAAGCATGGCAAGGGGTTGAGCCAACTGTGTGATGCTGGCTGGACCAATCTGCTGGGGCGGCAAGCTTGTCTTTAAAGGCAGCATTGTGATTTGTCTTTGAGGGAGTTGAACAAGGCCTGAGAAACTTTCTAGTTGGCAAGTGGCGTGAGGGGTGCCATGCACAAGTAAGCTTCCTCTTGTGGTAAGTGGAGGAGCACCCTGGTGCATTTTCATGGTGAGGGGCTGCTAACAAATATCCTGCTATTGCTCCCTGGTTTAAGGCGCTTTGGCAAGAGGGTTACCCTTGAGTTATGACACTTCATTCTATCCAAGACTGTTCAGCAGGGGTGGGAAGTAAATGGCAGGTGTTTCCTTGGCATATTGTTTAAGAAGAACAAACAAACAAAAGCACGCATCATTTAGTTAACTTGGAGCTCCTCACTACCTATCTCAAATTGGGCAGAGTGCCTTCCTAGTTTTTACCTTTAACAACTGGAAGCCTGCACTATCCGAGTATAGTTAAGAGTGGTGAAAAATTAAATGCTCAAGGCAAACCTCTACAAGTATAATAAATAGTCACCCATAGTTAAATCTTTTCAAAGTATTGTGTCTTCATTCCAGAGTGGGGGAACAAAGACATGAGATGGTGGTGGTGGGTGTTCCTTCAGCTATCATCTCATTATATATTTACAGCAGACATGGCATAAAATCAGTTTTGTGATTGTGTTTCATACATGGATTTGCAGGTCCTCCATGGACCTCTGTCAACAGAGTTCTCAGCATACACTTCCTCCTCAAAATTACCAGTGACTATATTTAGAATTGTAGCTGTCAAGAACTTTTACATGTGTAAAAATGGGATAGCAAGAACTAAAAATATAGGAGAGTTATTGCTGATCTTTAATCCCATCATACTATTCAAGGCTTTTATAGTTCAGATGGCTTTTTCTCACCTATATACTAAAGCTCTCAGTCTTCCAGTCCTAATGCCACATTTAGGAAGGAAGGAAGGAAAGGGGGGGGGGAGATAACCAGTCCCATCTCTTCATTTCACAAAACCCATTTTTGAAGCACCACTTCTTATAAGACTTCATAAAAACCCTTCAGGATAGTCTTTCATATAGTGAAGACTGCAGCTAGGTTTCTGGTTAAGACAAGCTAAAAAGTCAACAGTACTTAAAGCCTTGCAAGTAGCTAAGTAGGTAACCGTGAAAAAGTTAATTTCCCTGAGAAGGCTGTGGTGCTGTGATCTATAGATACCAAACTTAGAGGACATCTTAAGTACTTCTATGCACTGAGCTCCTGAGTGTCAGCAGCAAGCAAACAGGTAGTGCAACAGGAAATACACCATTATGTTAAGTTGTGGGTGAACATATATTAAATGATTTTTGTTGGGTGCATGCATTAAAAGCACTACCACTCTTTTCTCTTAGTAACTCTCTTTCCTATGCCAGTCCCACAACTTGTGTTTGGGCTAACCATAGTCTTAACTGGTATCAAAATCCCCAGCAGTGTTATGTGCATGTGATCATTGCTCTGAATCAGATTTAGATTTAGAATAGATTTGCAAAAAATATTTAATTTGTGGACACATCTGTATTACTAGCAGCCATCAGCTCTTTATAGCTTTGGTACTCTAGCTCAGCCCATGCAATTTGTTGTTTTGGGAACAATCAGCAATTTGTATTGGGGGCTGCCGAGAGTAGACAGACGTTGTTAACCACCACAGCGTTCACCTCCATCAGCCTATGCAGTTGGCTAAGTAAGAAGGGAGGGAGTAGAGATACTCTATTATTTTGTGAAAATTGCATAGCTTAATTACTTCTGGTTGTCCTGTTATTTAACAAGGGAATTGCAATTTGTCATAGTAAACTCAAGGATAACAAAGTCAGGCTACAGCAGCTTAGGTAGCTTTTGTTTAAAATCAAGTGGGTTTTTTGTTGTTTTTTTAAATTGATATTTCAAAACCCTCTCCATTTAATACATGATTCAGATTTACTGAAGGGCAGCTCTGTTCAAGTGCAGGCCTGTACATATATTATATGGCAGCTTGTTTTGAATTAGTAGCTTTTTTTAAACCCTGCATTAGGCTGCTTCAAACTTTGTCTATGCTTCTACAAACCATTCTGACTGTTGCTACCATTTAACGCATCCCATGTGCAACATACAAGATAGGCATAGATCTTGTTGACAGGTCTGTTCCCTGAGAGTAAGAGAGATCAAGCACTTAAACGCTTCAAAGAAAGCGTAACATTGCAAGCTCAGAGGAAATATCACTTTCAAACAGCTGCTGGATCCCATCTCCCCCACTGTGAGGAGAAGAACAGGGTAGGAGCGAGGAGCAGCCCAGAAGCCTTCTTCAACTTTCCCAATGATAATTAGGTGGTTTTGGTGGAAGAGTCAAAATGAACGGAAGCTTTGAAGGGCTCATGTCTTTTTGTTACTTGACAAGAGGCCAGCTGCTGTCCCACCCATCCACCATAGTGCCCTCATCTGGTTGGGTGATGGTGGACAACGTGCATCACTTTTACTTCATGTGGGGCTCCTGATAAGTGTATGCATTGCTCACATGTAGGTCAGCACCATGTACACTGGGGAACACTTTTAGTTCCACCCCCATTACTGCATCAGCTTCCTTCAACCACTGCACATTTTACACATTTTTATTTTGTAAAAGAACACCAACACATGAACGCCACCTTCGTGTGTAAGGGATCTGCACAAATGGATCTGGTTGAATAGGTTTCTCAAGAGCCCTTTGTGTTTGAGGTCATTTACAGACACAACACATGGTGTCAGAAGTGGAGTTTAAAGCAGACTCACACTCTAGCACCATCCTAAAGTTTAGCCTAGCTCCTTTTTTCTTTCTTTCTGGGTGGTGGGTGCTGTGAGAAACAGGGTACATTCCCTGTCATTTCTTCCCCTGAAGTGGGAGGACTTCACTCTGCCTCAGATTCATCAAGATCTTCTTGATGAAGAAAACTACCTATCACATTACATGAACCTAGAAGGAAGCCCAAACTGGATTTCAGAATGAAAATTAAATTGTAGTGAAACCGAAAGAAACAAATAGATATATAGAAATAATGTTTCTACATTCATTTAGAATACAATATCCCTTTAAAAATAAAAGCGAAAAGCCTTAGAAAATGTTTAGCTCCTAAAAAAAAGAAAATCAAAATTATATGGAAAAATGTAGCAAAGTATTAATACTTTTTGTCCCCCCCCTTTTTTTTTGAAAAGGGATACTGCATCTTCAATACACGTAAAGAAGTAAGTCACCCATTTCTACTTACAGGTAGTAGGAGTAAGAATAGTAGCTCCTCCTGGCAAGCAAATCACAGACAGTGGAAAAAGAGAAGCAATGGTGAATGAAAAGCGTGACTCGGTCACATTCAATAAAGCAGAGAAATGTGCGTTTTTGAAAAAAAATCATGTTTTATTGGTTAGCATTACAAACTTGCTCATGCACTGATTAGCCTTACGGTGCCATGCAAATAAAAAAAATACGTTAGCATATAAAAATGATTTCGGTATTAGAAAGAGATTGCTGGAGAAAAATGACATGCTGACACTTCATTTATTGCAGGGGAAAAAAAAGGAAATTAAATGGGTTATGTATTTTCATGCAGTTCAGCATAAATGTGATGACTGATAACTACCTAAATGTCATGACATACAGAACAGGTGTGTACAGGTCATGTGCTCTCAATTGTTCCCTTTCCTTTTTGTCTAACTTTCAGTTACAAACTGGCAGAGCTGTGTTAACAAACAACTATGATGGCTGCTTACAAGTATACAGGTGTAAGCGGCTTTTTGGGGGGAACATCCTATATAGATAATAGGTCTATGCTGTCATTTTTGCAGTAGATGTGCATGTATACTAAGGCATACACACACACACACACACACAGCTTCTTCTTCTGCTGCTTCTAAATCTTAAAAATGAAAATGTTGATACACACATGCTTAGCTTAAAAAAAGAAGTACACAAATGGAAAGAAATGAGGTACATTTGGAAATATTTCAACAATGGTTAAAAAAAAGTTATTTGCTATTTAAGAGATGCAGTATCCCTTTTCTTATGCAGTTTGATTACTTTGTAAAACTCTATAACAGCTAATAGAGTTTCATCTACTTCAGCTTCAAATCAGTTTGTACAAAATGATCAGGCAAAGCATAAGACACTTCTGATTCATGAAATCATACAAAACTGCTTACCACTCAGATTTCCCCCCAATAAATCAAATTTGGAAATCTGTTTCAATGCGTAAGAGTAATTAAACCAATGTGAAATTAGCAGGTATGTTTTCTGATCTTCCTAAAAGTGTTAATAACGTCCAAGTATCAAAAGGGATACCACATGATGGAATCACTAATATGTATGTACAGAATGGTTATATTTATAGCACCTAGTAGTATACAAGCGCTTAAGATTAAAACTTAAAGCATATTCAGTCTAATTCCATTGTGTTTGCAGTGTGGTGGTGTATATTAGGAAAAAAATCATTTAGTAAAAATAGAAAGCAGGAGGATAGATTACTTTAGAAATCTTGTTAACATAAAGGGCTTCAGGCAATTCCAGTTTTGTCCCACTGAGTCAATGGGAATGACAATAGTTTCACATGATTAAGGGGACTGATGGACTGAAACTACCATAAGATGAGAAAGGGTGCGTATGTTGGTAAGTCATATGGACTGGGCTCAATATTACTATTCTAGAAAAGCTTACAAATCTTGATTGAATAAGACAAAAAGTCACAGTGGGTAGCAAGGTTTCCACACAATTCAGACAAATGGTATACCACACTTATAGCATAGGCTTTTTGTCAGATGTGAGGAACCCTGTGGCCATCAGCCCCAGCCAGCATGGTCAGTGGTCAAGTATGATGGGAGTTATTGAGCAACATCTGGAATACCACAGGTTCCCCCCTCTGCTTTCGGTGGGGCAAGGGTCTGGGCTGGTTATAAGCCTCTGAGTCAAGATACCTATTATGTTTAGGCACATGAGATCAACCTAGCTCTGCCTGCTGAGAATTTTGCTCTCAAACATGCAGAGAAATTTGGAACTTGCTTTTCTGCGCTTAATCTATCTCCTTTGCAACTCAGTTTACCCCTTGAGTTGGGAAGGAGGAAGATTAGTGGGAAATTACCAACAATCAAGGCAAAAAGCTCAGACGAACAGTAGACTAGGCTGTGAATCCTCTTTACTGTGTGTCTGAATATACTTTCTGCAGCGCTCTCTCTCTCTCTCTCTCTCTCTCTCTCTGTGTGTGTGTGTGTGTGTGTTGATGGGGAAGTTCCCAACATCCAGAGCCAAGGGGATTTCATTTGGCAAGCATAATGTAACTTTAAGATGTGCTAGACCATTTTAATGTCCAAACACCATGCCAAAAAATAGCAATGTGAATGTCCCTTTAAGCCAGCTCTAATATATTTCAATATAGTTGCATTAGGCTCTTCGGAATGTACTGCATTAACAAAGATTAAGGAAATACCCTCAATGACGCTTGCCCAAAGGCTCACATGTAATATTGCCCACTTCTATTGCGGGAAACAAGAAGAAAGGGAACGAATTACGTTAAGTATTAGAGGAGACACCTGATTAAGTTGTCATAGTGAAAAATGTCCAACCAGTGAAGTCTCAGTGACTGAGTTAATTTCTTGCCTATTTTGAATATGGAATAGGATAGGAGGTTAGCATGTTATGCACCACCTGCAGCTGTAAAACCAAGTATCATTTACATCATGTACCACTTTCTGGTTTGGCCGGTCTTTTTATTTTATTTTTTGAAATGGATTTAAATTGATGGAGCTAATTTACCAACAAATGCAAGAATCTTAGTTTAAAACCTATAGAATACAGCTGTGTATTCAATATCAGATATATTTAAATTCACTTCTGTGAACCCATAGATGCAGGATATGTATGAAACACTCTCTTCAATGACCAGGGATCAATTGCAGGCAAACAGGAAGACTACCCAATTAAATCAGTGTCCCGGGAGGATTTATAGCCATGACATTTATAACTAAATTAACAGAGTTTATCAGAAAGTCCCTACATTGCAAGGTGTACCCAACTTGTTCATGTTGCAGCATGAACAAGTTGGGAAAACACTTAGGCATTGTGGCACATATGTATGAAAATGTCATAAAAATCAGGTTCAATAGATCGAAATTCACTTCTGTGAACTTGAGCAGGTGATGAAACTACAGTTTTGATAGTGTTGTCAACAGTTATCCTCAGATGCAGAAATACGTGTTTGCAAGTGTGTATATGAGGACACCCACCCTGGAAAAAATGGGATTTGAAATTACAGTTGCTGACAGACTGTGATTTCAACACATGGCATTCCATAACAGTTTTGAGGTTTCTTCCCACTTGAAACACAAAACAAATGCATTTAAATGGATAGCTACTGAAATTCAACCAGAGTTCTGGAGAATTCTGGCATGAGGACCTGTAGAACAGGCTGGGCAAACAGAAGTGCCCCAAAGAACTCTGCAATCAATCCCCAAGCCAGTCTTTGGGAAGTTCCTATGCCATGCCTACTAGGGAAAGCTGTGAGCCTGATTCCTTTTAATGCCCTGTGTAACACATCCCTCCATCTTATGTGCCAGCAACTGGGCCCATGCATATAGGCCTATTTTTTAAACTATAAGATCTATAAATGTATTCTGTTTAAAGAAACTTGAGATTATAACATAAATCCATGGGTCACTTACACTGCAATACTATGCGTGTCTACTTGGAAACAAGTCACACTGCCGTCCAAATGTGCATAGGATCACAGTTTTTGAACATGTAATTCTGGGTCCATGTGCCCCATGTTTTGCCCTCTCCTAATGTTTATGTCATATAAATAACAGCCCTCTCAGTGTGCACTTCCAGAGTATGGGGGAAGCATGGGAAGGGCAAGAGAGGACCAATATGAAGATGCTGAAATTGGTGTGGGAATAGCCTATCAGATAACTATAGGCACATTACTATGCATACAAATGATAATGAGATACCTGCCCCTAATATGATGAGGTAGTAGGTAAGCATCAAATCCTGAAGGGAAGTTGCATGCTCAATTACATTCTAAGGACATTCCCTACTGAAATATCTTTGCAACCCTAACAATAAATTATTTTTAGATTCAGCAGAGATTGGGACTTTAAAAATCAACACCTTAGTTTGCATGAATGCCTAATAAAGTCGTGCTTTTTGCCACTTTAATATGAATTGCCCTACAGTATTATGTTTATTCTTAAGCACAGAGGTACACAACAGGGGGAAAAAAAAGTGAAAGCACTGTTGGGAAAATCACATATGTATCTAACTAACACAGAACACTATAAGCATACCTAAGGTTTCTAATGCAGACGTTTCTTCTCCATGTTATATATCTCCAGGGGGTAATTGTAAAAAGGCAAAAAATTAAAAAAAAAATCTAATGGAAACCATTTAGACACATATGACTTTCAGGTACAATTCTATTTTTTTTTCTACTTAGTAAAAATGGATAGAAAAATTATTTCATTTCAACATGACAGAGAAACAAATTTATCCTTGTTCTAAGTACTTTCAAAAAAATTGTACCTCACGGAGTTTTTTAATTGTGAAAAAGAGAAAACTCTTTGCAATGCACAAAATTTTTGAACCAAAACAGCCCATAGTTAGTGGTAAAGCACAGGTTCATTTTCCAGCATCTCTAGTTAAGGAACTGCAGGTTGGGTGAGGAAGGTCTGAGACCTTGAAGACCTGTGCCCTCTCAGAGCGATCAGTGCTGGGGCGAGATGGAAACTGACTCAGTAGAAGCAGTTTCGTATCTCCAAACTGTCTTACTCTGAAATGTTGAGGTTTGTGCATCCAAAAGGGATTGAAAGGAAGAAAAAATGCAGGAAAAGAGGGATGTGGTCATTTCTTATTAGCACCTTAACAATCCATTGATGATGATTATGCAAGTTTATGCCAGATTAACAAAGTTAATCATATTTCACTTAAAAGTTCAATGTTATTTAAAAAGAAACATGTAAGCCATTCCCTGCGAAGTTTTACAGTCATTCCTTTTTGCCTGAGTTCTTTATTATTCCAGAAGATGGCGCTATTGTTTTTTTTCTCATGCCTTTGGAGATTACTAAGAAAAAAAGTGTTTTTGTTCAGACTCCTGCCAATACACTTTTGCATTTGAAGGTTTGTGTACTTATAACTCAATGGAAAAAATATGGTGATGTAATGTGATTTTAACTATTGCCTTCTAATATTTTCAAAGGTGGTAATGAAGGTGACATAATTCATACAAGCTTTTCTAAGACAATCTGGCTAGATACAGCAGACTTATTAGCGCCAATGCAAATACCAATATTGCCTTAAACCTTATGAAATAGGATAGTAGGTAAATAAGAAAAATTATTTCAATTACATCGATGTTTTGTACATGCCATTGTCTGTATACATTTAATAGCCTTGGACTTTTCAGAAAGTTTGCTATTTACTCTAAAATACTAGTTCCCTACTCTGCAATATGTCTTAGTTTCAGAATAAGAATGTAGTCCCTGACAAAGGTTTTCATGAAATGTCCTGTGAAAAAAATTCTTTTAGATTACTTGACAACACCCAATGAAAAGAAAAGGGCAAATTTACGATACCTACCTTTTTTTGACAATTAATATGACAAGGAGGAGGAGGAGAATGAAGACCAGAATTCCTGCACTTATCCCTGCTATTTTCACAACACGATCTGTCTGCTTAGCTGGGTCAGGAATTACCTCTGGTTCTTCTGTTGCTGCTGCTGAGAGAAAAAGAAATAAAAGTTATTTGAATTCCTCGGATCAGAGAAGATCATGGCCCCAATCAAATGGAGTCCCAGAATGTTAACCTGGGCCACACACAAGGATCACTTTTAAAAAGCTAACTGATCAGCTGCTTTGAAGAAAGGGAACTGAATCCTGCTATCTTCCACTTGAAAATCTGATGGATAGGCTTCCAGCCTTATTGAAGGGATTCTTAATATTGGACTCACTAGTTCACTTTTGAGATGCATAGTCATCTTTTCCCTATCCTTCCCTTTCGCTTCTCTCTGCTGTGTTCCTTTGTCTATCTTGCATGTCTTGTCTTGCACTCTCTCTCCTATGAAAATGTAAACAATAACAACAACAAAAAGAGAATGTGGTGGGTGTCATTCATGCAATCCTCCGGACATTGGGACACAACACTAAGGGCTCGTCCACATTCCCCATGGAAAACCAGCTGTTTACTGCTGAATCAGAACAAATGTCAGCTGGGTTTTCTGTGAATGGACATTTGTTCCACTTTGGTGGTAAACAGCAGGTTTTCCAGAGGAAAGTGGCAGCGTGAATGGAAAACCGCTCTGACCTGTGCCTAGAAAGTGTGGATTAGCCCATGTTGCTCTAGCCAATAAATTGGTAAAGAAATGTTGGGGAAATGGAATAAGAAGTTGTCTGAATTCAGCCTGTGTGCGCAGAAGCTACAAAAAAGCAAATCCCATGCTAGGAATTATAATATGATGGACTGAAAGTTAAAACTTCCAGTATCACAACACCTTTATGCAAACTTGAAATATGATAAACAGTGCTGCTTGCCACACTGAAAAAAAAATATTGTAGAGTTTGAAAAATGTTCTGAGAAGGGCAACCAAAATTACTGGGGTCCAGAGCATCTTCCCTATGAATAAAGGACACAACAGCTGAGGCTTTTTGGTTTAGTGAGGAGGGGAAGCAGCTGGAGAAAGGACACCATGGGGGTTAATAAAATTACGGATGGTACAGTGTGTGTTTCCCCCTACACTTAAAACTAGAATTTGAGGTTAGCTAATGAAACAAAATTATTCAACTGGGTGCAGTAGCATGTATAGACCTTTCCAGGGTTGGCCTGTGCAAGTGAGTTAGCAGAGTTTGTACAGCAACTTCATATGCTGATGCCTCCCCACCCCCCGCCATTTGCTGCTTCAAATGTCAATTTCCATTTAATCTCTTCTGCACCCTGGAATAATGTGAATTTTTTAACACTGCACTAGTTCTGCATTTTCACTTTATAACTACCCTGCAAGAAACACATTGTCCTGAGGACATTCATGTGACCTTGGTTGTGTTATTAAATCCAAACATAGACATTGTCATTATCCCCGGAGAACATCCTGTATTTTAGAATAGTTAACAGAACTATTTGCATTAAGATGAGGGTAAACAATGGCTCTGTCTGTGGTACAGTTAAGCAGGAACTGTATGCACAATGGAGATTGTCTTAAAGGAAGAGTAAAGTAAAATCCAGGTAGAGCTTTCAGAGCGTCTCTAGAGGATTCTGTATTCAGAACACTTGTTTGACCAGCATCACTGTAGATTTGGAGATTTTTTTAAAAAATGCCACCATTCACAAACTCCACAAGTTCATCAACCAGCATTCTGAATATACAGATGTAAGGAGAAAACCTATGTTTGTAGATCTGCACTTGCAATTAGGTCCAGAACCAAGAAAGCCTGGCCTTTAACAAAATTATAATAGAATAGTACATATATTAGTTTAATTTTTGTTTCAGGACCTCAGAGAAGTTTACAACACAATGCTAAACATTAATAGCTTGAGGAATGTTTCATTGAGCTGTGTTCTCCAGTGATCTCCCAGGTAGCATATGCATGAACAGGATGCCCTCATACCATTCTCTGAGTGCATTGTATACGTTAGGTTTTATGTGCACTGAATGGAGAATGTGTCTAGACTCTGGCTTTCAGTTAAAGGCATGGAGAATGTGCACAACTTGACAAAGGAATAAATAGTGCATTTGTTAGTTACCCAGACTGTCATACTATTGCATTTAAATATATATTATACTTTGTAATATTCTCTCCCACCATTCTAAATGCTAAAATGATTTTCTGTGACATGACACCACTGAGATTCAGTGTCTCACGATCCATCCAGTAACAGGCTTTTAAAACCTACTAGTTTGCAGATTCCTGATCTTGCTGACCTAACACAATCAGTGAGGGCATGATGAGTAGTGCCCCAGCATACTAAAGTCTCTTCTAGAAATCATTCTGACATATTTGATTTAACACATTGCTCATCACCTGCAAGGCATCCTTTTTAGAAAAGAGCTTCATATATCACATTTGGAGAAAAGCTTCATAGCAATTACATCATGAATTTGTCCACTGCACCATAAGCATCAGGCCACCGCAATGCCCACAATTCAGTTATTTTATATATCACTAAATAACCCAAGGGACCCTCAGGTTTAGGCTGGTCATCTCTATCCTCTATCTATCTATCTATCATCTATCTATCTACCTATCTATCTACAGTGAGGGGGGAAAGTATTTGATCCCCTGCTAAATTTGCCCATTTGCCCTCTGATGAAGAAATGACCAGTCCATAATTTTAATGGTAGGTTTATTGTAGCTGTGAGAGACAGAATAACAACAGGAAAACCCCCAGAAACCTAGAAGACAAAAGTCAGAGATTGATGTGCATTATAATGAGTGAAATAACTATTTGATCCCTTTGCAAAAGATGACTTAGTACTAGGTGGCAAAACCCTTGTTGGCAATTACAGAGGTCAGACGTTTCTTGTAGGTGGCCACCAGGTTTGCACACATCTCAGGAGGTATTTTATCCCACTCCTCTTTGCAGATCCTCTCCAAGTCAGTAAGATTTCAAGGCTGATGTGTAGCTACTCAAACCTTCAGCTCCCTCCACAAATTTTCAATGGGATTAAGGTCTGGAGACTGGCTAGGCCACTCCAGGACCTTAATGTGCTTCTTCTTGAGCCACTCCTTTGTTGCCTTAGCCGTGTGTTTTGGGTCATTGTCATGCTGGAATACCCATCCTCGACCCATTTTCAATGCCCTGGCTGAGGGTAGGAGGTCTCACCCAAGATTTGATGATACATGGTCCCATCCATCATCCCTTTGATGCAGTGAAGGTGTCCTGTCCCCTTAGCAGAAAAACACCCCCAAAGCATAATATGTCCCCCTCCATGTTTGACGGTGGAGATGGTGTTCTTGGGGTTGTAGGCAGCATTCCTCGAGTTGAGTTGATGCCAAAGAGCTCGATTTTGGTCTCATCTGACTACAACACTTTCACTCAGATCTCCTCTGAGTCATTCAGATGTGCATTGGCAAACTGCAGACGGGCCTGTACATGTGCTGTCTTGAGCAACGGGACCTTGCAGGCTCTGCAAGATCTCAGTCCTTCACAGCGTAGTGTGTTACCAACTGTTTTCATGGTGACTATGGTCCCAGCTGCCCTGAGATGACTGACAAGTTCCCCCCATGTAGTTCTGGGCTGCTTCATCACCGTTCTCCTGATCATTGCAACTCCACGCGATGAGATCTTGCATGGAGCCCCAGACCGAGGGAGGCGCATTATTGCACCAACTGTTGTCACCTTCTCACTAACCTGCACAGCCTTGTGCAGGTCTACAATCTTGACCCTGACATCCTTGGACAGCTCTTTGGTCTTGGTCATGGTGGCTACTTTGGAATCTGCTGGATTGATTGCTTCTGTCGACAGGTGTCTTTTGTACAGGTACTGTAATGAGCTGGGATTACAGGTAAGACCTCTCTCTTACAGCAGGTGCTTCTAATCTCAGCTCGTTACATACAGTGAAGATATCAGGTAGCCTGACATCTGGCTGGTTGATAGGGGATCAAATACTTATTTCACTCATTATACTGCACATCAATCTCTGACTTTTGTCTTCTGGGTTTCTGGGGGTTTTCCTGTTGTTATTCTGTCTCTCACAGCTACAATAAACCTACCATTAAAATTATGGACCAGTCATTTCTTCATCAGAGGGCAAACAGGCAAATTTAGCAGGGGATCAAATACTTCCCCCCTCACTGTATCTATCTATCTATCATCGACACAAAACTGCCTCAAAGTGACTTGCAATGTAAGAGTAGAACTACTAAAACAAAATATAGGAATAAGAGTGCCTCTGTCTTATCTGTATTCAGCTTCACTTTATTGGCTCTCATTACTGAGGCCAGACAGTGAGTACATGTATTGTTGAACCTGCAGGTGTAAAAAGAAACACAGAGCTGCATATCATCAGCATAATGTGACAGCATGCCCCAAAATTCTTGATGACGCCATTCATCAGTTTCATGTAGATATTAGAGCAGTATGGGGGGATAAATCTGAGCCCTACAACACCTCACAGTGAAGATTCTCTGGAGCCCACAAGCACCAAACAATCTAGGTAGGAATAGAAACACCACAAAGCAGTACTGCCCATCCTACTTGGACAGCTGGTCCAGAAGAATACAACTGTCAATTGTATCAAAACCACCAAGAGATCAAGAAGAATTAAGAGGGACAGTGTCTCCCTGGCATGTGGGCAAAAATGGTGGGCATTCAGTTGCATCCTACTTCTCCTACCCCCCTGCTCTCTGCCTCCAAATTTGCTGCAGAGGGTCCTCCAACTCTCTGGACTAGATTTTGAGGTCTGTTGTAGAAGCAGGGCAGTAGCACTGGATACAGCCTACTGATGAAAGATACATCAATAACAAGACTTCCTAGCACTCAAACTCAGTGTTAGATGGTGGGAACTGTTGGCATGGGACAGTAAACAAAGGGACTAGGAAAGTGTAGAAGGCGAATAAGGAAACTTCTAAGCAATAACTATTTGTATAGTAAAATAGATTATATTTAAAGCTAGAGTGGTTATACCAATAAAAACTTGTATCAACATGTTTCCTGCTACATTTTTGTTTAGATGTAGTTCTGGGGGACCTTGAGATTCAGATATTAATATGTTTCTAATTTTCCATATTGCCTTTAAAGGGGAAAAGGAGCAAAACAAAGCAAGCTATATTAAATATAAACTATAATTTTCAGAATGGTTCCAAGTGAACCAGATTACAAAAACAGCTTTTGCACTTTAAATCTAGATTTAAGGATTTTAACCAGTTGTGATCTGATTAAAATGAGGACACAACATGTCCTCATTTATGAAATGACAGTAATTCTATTACATCAAACCTAGGAGGATGTCTCTATGAATAACCATATTCTTTAAATTTGAAAATACAGAATGATCACATCTTCTCTGGTGTTGGAAACATATAAGCTGATCAACAATCAGAGACCCAATTCCTTATTTTCTGGGTGTTTTTGTCTTTTTAAATACACGATACTTAATTTACACACACACACACACACACACACACACAAATTATGCCTTCTATCAATAGGATTTGCTTCAGATCTGAGTGGCCACTTATAGGCATGATCACATTAGATCTTATTTTGAGAGCTGTGGTTAAAAAAATAGAGAAATTTAAGAATAGAATCCAAGTGATTTTCTGTAACAGCAAAATTCAGTTCCTTAGACTGCAATCCTAAACACACTTATTCTACAGTGAAACACAAATAGATTGGCTTCAAGTTACTTCCATGGTGAGATAAAGATACCACTGGCTCTCTGAGGGGGATGAGCTGAGGGTAGGGTTGCCACCAGTACTAAGAAAAATATGTCCACCATTTTTGGAGAAAAGTGTCCCCTGTCCTGTTTGGACTTTAAAAGGGACACATTTTTAATATATTTAAGCTCCTCCTTCAAACTGTGTGGGCAGAAGGTGGGTCTGTTGGGAGGAGGAGGGCAAAAGCCTGAGCAGGAGTTTCTGTGGGCAGAGTGTGGGTTCATGAGGAGAAGAGCCAAGAGTGAGAGCAGGAGTTACCACAGAATGCAGGCAGAGGGTGAGGTGGGGCCGGGAGGAGGAGTTTGAGAAAGTTTTTGCATGGGCAAAGGGTGGGTTGTGGAGAGCTATGTAGCATGGGCCTGCTATGGTGGAGTCTCGGGTTTTCCATGGGGGGGGGCAGCAGTTGGGTTGGAGAGTGAGAGAGGGGGGGGGTTGCAGGGGGTAGTCTGGGGCAGAAGAGAGAGAGTTATTGCACGGGCAAAGGGGGTGGGTCAGATTTGGAGAGCAAGTGAGGGGGTTTGCACAGCCCTGGTGGAGAGCTGGGGAAAAGAAGTTTTACATGGGCAGAGCAGGTGGGTTGGAGACGGAGGTTTGAGCAGGCCAATAGAGAGCAGGGAGGGATTGGGAAAGAGAGTTGTTGAACAGGCAGAGGTGCATATTTTTCTTACAGTTGTAAATCATAGTGCTTTTGTTGTTGTTTTCATTCAATAATGTAAACCCTGTGTGACATTGTAATGGATTGCTTTGAAGTCATTTCTGTGCCAGGGAAAGTACCGTAATTTTTAGCCCCTCAACTCCCCCCCCCCACCCTACCAACCTGTCCTTTAGTTTGCCTGACCAAAGGTGGCAATTCTAGCTTGAAGATATGCAACTGATATGTGCATGTCAGCCTCTGCAAATCACAAATACTGGGTATGTTTTTACAGTATTTTTTCAAAAAGTGTTGCTCCTACATATTACAGTGTTAGCCATGGTGGCATGTGATACCATAATTTCTCATAATTTATTGAATGGCTCTGGTGTTTCAGATTAATATGTTTATAAACAAGGTGTTTGCTCCCACAAGGAATGATCAGTGGTAGCTCTCCATTTTTTGACACCACTGAAATTGACTGATTTAGTTGTTCAGATCCAAACATATTACCCAGAGTTGGCTTTCATTCCAAATAAACTTAGGTTTTATATTCAACAGGCATGATTATTCATAATGCTATGGGTTGATAACTGAAAACCACAAGCCTTTCATTAAAATGTAGAAACTACATACACAGCTGTACTCAAACCACTGTGAAACATTATGCCTGTCTAAAATACACAGAAATGTTGGCAAGCAATCTTGCAGGGTCTGCTTGAATATTACAATATTAGGCAGACATTCAAGATGGATTACACCATACAGTGCTAAACTCCAATTAGTTTAAAATTTTAAAATGTTATTATCAACCAAGACCAGCTGATTTTAAAGATATGTTTAGGACAAAATAGATTATGTTTCATGGCAGGGCTACAAACAATTGAAACCGATGATACATTAACTGCTGCAAACTAAGAAAAATGAAAACAAAATTTCTGCCCTTTATAACATTCCAGATGTTAGAAACATAACCAATAATTATCAATACATGACAGCTAAAATGCTGAAAGAGAAAAACCCTAGCCTTTCATAGTCGGGTTGCTTATTATGCTCATATATGCTCATATATATTTTTAAATATTACAAATAGTTCAGTTCTTAAATGGGCTGAATATCAGGCCTAAATACTCTTACAAATTTCCAAGAAGATACTCCTGCTTTTCTTACCAAGAAGGAAGCACAGTCTTTGCTGTGGGGGAAACAGTCTATTTGGAGAGAGTATGTGTCAGAACTTATGCTGATGTGTGTAGATGAACAGACCGTTCTGGGAACAGGCAGCGTATAGAACTAGCAGTCTACTGGGACAAAAAGAGTTTTAAAAAATACGCCACCCACAAATATAATATTAATTAGGTGATCTAACATGAGTTTGAATTTTATTTACCGGTATGTATTATTTATCTATTACAGTTATACCTCAACTTTCCTCCAAAGAGCTCAAGCTGCTGCAGTTCTTCTCCTATTTTATCCTCACAACAACCCTGTGCAGTAGGCTAGACTGAAAGACTGTGACTGGCATAAGGTCACCCAGTCAGTTTCATGGCTGAGCAGGGATTTGAACCCTGGTCTCCCAGGTCCTAGTGCAACACACTAACTGCTAGACCATCTTGCCTCAAATCAGTGAGTCAGTGGGAAGCCAACGTGATGCCCTCCAGAAGTTGCTGGGCTCCAAATCCCGCCAGTCCAGAATTTTCAAATGCCATGGATGATGGGAATTGCAGTCTAACGGAATATCCATTGCCCCATGTTGGCTGCCCCTTGAGTTAACACATAAATAGTGACCACAGTTCAAGATTGTGCCGCTCCTAATTTCCTCCACTCTGTCCAGTTTGCAAATTAACACGCAGGATCTTCAATGGGAGAAGACATAGGCTAGCTAGAAAAATGGTGGTTTTGATGTGGAATGGATTTAAACAGAAGAATGTGCTGCTCATAGATACAGAACTGTGAGCAGAGGCTGCATGTGCATGCTGCAGCTTCTAAAGGTTGTATGTGGATGCCAGCAGCACTGTGGATCCAGTCACAGAGTGGTTTTCACTTCATAACATGTCGCCAGGAGCCATGTCATGCCTAAGTTCTGAAGTAGCCTGACACATCTACCCAGTATATCAGTAAAATTTACCCCCCCCATACACACACAACAAAAAAGACTTAGGTGGAGGAATGAGACAGATCTATTGGTCTTTTCATATTTGACTTGTGAAATATCCAACACTAAACAATCATTTTAGTTATCAGGTATTACAGTGGTACGTCGGGTTACAAACACTCCGGGTTACAGACTCTGCTAACCCAGAAATAGTACCTTGGGTTAAGAACTTTACCCCAGGATGAGAACAGAAATCACGCACTGGCGGAGCAGCGGCAGCAGAAGGCCCCATTAGCTAAAGTGGTATCTCAGGTTAAGAACAGTATCAGGTTAAGAACGGACCTCTGGAACGAATTAAGTTTGTAACTAGAGGTACCACTGTATTCAAACTGGGCTTCCTCCATGGCTTGATTGTCAGATAAAGAGACATGTAAACCCTGCCATTTTATCACTGCCAACTGTCTAATCATCCCTGGTGATCACTACTCATTTGCTTCCTATAACACTGTCATATTCTATAACCTTATCCAATTCCCACACTAATTAAAGCTCTCGGCTGACTGAAATCTGGCTTTCAATTTTTTTGTGCTAGCTATTGCTGTGCATGAATTGTGTTCCTCTCACATATTCTTGCTGGAAGTTAACATTTTATGTATTAATGTATACTGTACCGCCAAAATAATTCCAATAATTAGTTAGGTAATATTAGATAATGGTGGTAGAGGTGGTAAGATTTCTTACCTACCCTTCATTATAAGGTCCCAGGGTATGTTGAAAGTACAAAAACTGTACTTTTTTAAAAAAGTAAAACCAACCAACCATAGACAACAATCATTAGATTAATTAACAATTTTGAGTATTTTGAATATTATTTCAGATACAGAAATCAGCTTGACCTCACCTTAGTCAGATCAGAATAATCTTTATTTGCATCAGCCACTAAAGGTAAAGGACCCCTGACCATTAGGTCCAGTCGTGACCGACTCTGGGGTTGCGGCGCTCATCTAGCTTTATTGGCCGAGGGAGCCTGCGTACAGCTTCCAGGTCATGTGGCCAGCATGACTAAGCTACTTCTGGTGAACCAGAGCAGCGCACGGAAACGCTGTTTACCTTCCTGCTGGAGCGGTACCTATTTATCTACTTGCACTTTGATGTGCTTTCGAACTGCTAGGTAGGCAGGAGAAGGGACCGAGCAACGGGAGCTCACCCTGTCATGGGGATTCGAACTGCCAACCTTCTGATTGGCAAGTCCTAGGCTCTGTGGTTTAACCCACAGCACCACCTGCGTTTAACCCATCAGCCACTAGCCAGCACTAGCCACTAGCAGCGTGGTTTAACCCATCAGCCACTAGCCATAGCAATAAAATGTACTGAAGATAGAGGTAAAAACTTAACTATACAAAATACATTTTGGAGGTTTACATCAGTAATCAAATAATAGACCTTGGTTTTCAGCTACAGCATAGGAAGAAGCCACTGAACAGGATCTCAGTTGATGCTTGAAGCAGTTACTGTGCGAAGAAGGTCAGAAACTGGGGTTGTATTCAACCAACTTGTTGAACTAGTAGAAGCCAGCAAATGGAGTCCTGCTAGTGCAATGGGACTCCCCTGCCTCTGTTCAGGTGCCCTTCTGTGCCCTCTCCAAATTTCCTTCGTAGACAACTGTAGAGAACCACCAAAAACAGCGGGGAGATGGTTCCATCAGACAAGAAGAAATGCTTGTGCTGATGGAACCATCTAATAGAATCATAGAATTGCAGAATTGGAAGGGACCCTGAGGATCATCTGGTCCAGCTCCCTTCAATGAATGAATATGCAGCTGTCCCATATGGGGATTGAACCTGCAACCGTGGCATTATCAGCACCATGCTCTCTAACCAATTGAGCTATGTGGACCTTAGTGCTATGTCAAATACAACCCTGTATTTTATTTTTTGTTCATTCTCTTGCAGCCCTTTCTTCCTTTTCTATCATGCCTGTTGGATTGTAATTTTGCAGGCAGCAATTGCATGTTTGTTTTGTCTTTCCAAAAATGTTGTATAGCTCCTAGAAACAATAAAAACAAGCCAACATTTCCATTCAGTCTTAATTAACACTAAGGACGGCGGTTCTCACATTTTTCTTCTAGTTCCTCCCCAAGCACAAGTTCCTGGTCGGTGGTCTTGACGGTAGGTCACTACTAGGTCACAGGTAGGTAGCTGCTGAACAACTGTTCCAATAATTGGAGAACAGGGTGAAGAAAAGGGCAAGGCAAGGAGAAACACTGATTTTTACACCTGGAGAGCTGAAGTATAAACTACAAGCTCTAAATCAATCAAAGGGCAGGGGTCATATTAGCAGCTGTAAGGCACAGTAATCAAGCGGGGCTTAGGATTCTAGGGGTGAGTCAAAGAGTTCAAGGTGGCACAGAGAAAGGTGTGTGTGGTGGTGGGAGAGACGAGGTTGAAGAGCTTGCAAAAGCAGACTACTTGGATGAACCCTTGTAAACTATGAAGTTAGGATAACTGCTAACAATGGAGAAGGCAACGTACTGTGAATCAAGAAAAACCATCTTCCAAATGCTAAAGTTGCACGCGCCCTGGCTAAACAAATGGTCTGCCGACTATGTAAGCAGGAGAGCTATTAAAAATGTGGCAGTGTGTACTAAACAGTGGGGATTTGCATAGTATTTATTTGTGCAGCGGTTTTTTCCTCTTTCTTCAATTCAAAGATGGATTCCAGGGCAGTAAGCATTAAAAAGTTCAAATTATGGTAGCGTGAATGATAACAGAGTGTATTATAATATATATATATAGTGCAGCTATTGATGGTCCAAGAACTGCTTCACAGGAGGAGGGCATATTTAGGAGAGCTTTGAAAGAAGCGAAAAAGGCAGCTTGATGGATAGAGATAGCAAATCTGATTAGACTAACATAAAGCAATTGGGAAGTCATCCATTAACTTCGCCACAGAAGATTGATTCGTTGCAGAGGGGATGCAGTCAGTTCCACAGGACAGTGGAAAAGCTTGGATGTGATAGGTACGAAAAATCTAATTTTCATCCTATTTACTAGAGCTAGTGCAAGGGGAAAATAGCTTGTTCTCTGAGGGAACTAATGAAGTGTGATGAATTATGTGAAGATGAAAGATTAAATTAAGAGGAAAAATAGGAAAATGGGATAACACGAAGAAAACAAATGGAACTATTACTTCAGGCTCTGCAAAACACTTCCATAATGGAAATTTAGTTACTGCACATCCAACATCTACTGTATAAATAACTGCAGGAAGTTTTCCTCAGAGAATGCTGAAGAAAACAAAAACAAAAAAGCAAAATGTTTTCTTCATAGTACCAAATCCTACATATCATTATTTCAAATAATCAAGATGAATAATTCTTACTCAGAAGTTTTCAAAACAAGGTGGATGCCTGAGACGGGCAGTAATAAAATATGTATTATCAGAGTTTGATTATGACTTTGAGGTATTTCTTATAGATAATAAGTCATACAACCTGTGTTGGAAGTACAGGCTTCATTGCAGTTCCCTACTTAAAATGGCTGTTTTCAAGGATGGGATAGAGACTTGCTTCTTTATGCATTAACCCTTTTTAGGTGTGGATCTAAACATGGATGGATGGACATGACAAATAGATTCTAAAAATTTGCCCAGTACAGTATAGGCATGGCTGTGGCTCCTCATGGTTAGTTTCTGTATCCTAGAGTCACTGTAAACAGAGAATAATGTGGTCCTACTTTGGAAGTATAGCTCAGTTCTCACATTCACCACTTTTGAAATGGTAAAGCCACAAGTTTTGCCTTCCCAATTTTTTGGAGACCCATAGATGTCATAGACACTTTAAAATTTTAGCTTCCAGTAGTTCGTCAAGAACTGGTGATTATCGGAGAAACGGAAATTTATCATGGAATAAGCCTTGACATTGATTTTGAATAGTCACATCATGGTGAGTTTACCACACCAAAATGGAACAAAGAAATAGCGCACAGAAAAACTATCATTTTGGCCTAAGGAGTCATCCAGCCTGAATGGCTGTCAGATCACAATATAGGAAAAAAAATAAAATTCCTGGCCAAAATCAGTGTTGCAATACAGATGACTTACAATTTGTGCAGGGGTTAGGTTGTGGGGATTGCACATATAGGTGAAATTGTGTGCAGCCAAATCAACCCTGTAGATGTCCCCCCATAATCACCCCTACCTTTCTGGAGCCAGTTTATCAAGTGGGTCTCACCCCACATGCAAGGTGGAGAGCTTTTAAGTTTTCTGCCTTGCTTACCAGCTCTGGGACATGTCCCGCGGGAGCTTCCCAGAGCCTGGTAAGCAAGGCATAGATCTTAAAAACTCTCTCCACAGCAGGACAACCCAGCACAGGAAGAGCTTTTAAGCTCTCTGCCTTGTGTGTGTTTAATTTGTGCCATCGCAGCTGGCTGGCTGCCAAGTGTGTAAAGCTGTGAGCGCACAAGTGAAATGCGTACAAGTTGTGAGTTGACTGTATATTTGCATATGAAGATCTCCAAATGCCTCCACTGAGAATGCTGGGCCTATTAGCACAGGGGTCAGCAAAGGGTTTCAGCAGGGGGCCAGTCCACTGTCCCTCAGACCTTGTGGGGGGCCGGACTATATATGGGGGGAATGAATGAATTCTTATGCCCCACAAATAGCCCAGAGATGCATTTTAAATAAAAGCACACATTCTATTCATGTAAAAACAACTGGCAGGCCCCACAAATAACCCAGAGATGCATTTTAAACCAAAGGACACATTCTACTAATCTAAAAACACACAGATTCCTGGACTGTCCATGGGCCGGATTTAGAAGGTGATTGGGCCGGATCCGGCCCCCGAGCCTTAGTTTGCCTTCCCATGTATTAGCACCTCTGAACTGCAAACATAATCATTTATTGTGAGTGCAACTTCCTGCAAAAAAGCCTGAACACCACACAGCTTTGGGGGGGGGACACACAAAACACCTCAATATTATCTGGACTGAGTCTTAGTCTATTGGATCTCATTCAGTCCACTAGTGTACCAAAGCACTCATCTGGCACCTCCTTCTGAAACTGGCCATCCAGTAAGAGCAGAACCATTACAGTGTAGGTCCTTCAATCCCCAACTCTGACTGCCTATCTAGAAAGGTACTATGGTTGAGAGTAATGAAAGTAGCTGAGAGGTCAAGTAAATCAAGTGAGATGCATTCCCCTTGTCCCTCTCTCATATCACAGGGTAACCAAAGCTGTTACCTTGCTTTGGATCTAGAAGGGACCTAGAACTGGCTAACAACCACTTGCCAAGGAAGGAAATGTTTGCAACTGGCCTATAGCACTTTGAAGAATGCAATTTAAAAACAACAATGAAAACAACAACATGAAATCCCTCCACTTTAACTTAAATCTACCAAACAAAGGATAAAGTAATGGAAGTTTAAATTGCATTGAAGAAGATTAAAGTTGTGTCAAAACTACTAATGGTGCATACATGTAAATCCTCTGGATTTGAAATGTGGCTCTAAAGAAACAAAAAGGGGGGGGGAGGAAAAAGTGCCTTGAGCTAGCAAACAGATCACTATTAGCAGCTCTGTGTAGATGAAGAGTTTTAATGGGAAGCATATATTCTCACCACTAGAATAATTAATTACTGGCTTCTTTTCTTCCCACTGCAACATTTAGCCAGTTATAAACACTTTTCTTTTTATGAATGTACTTTTGATTACATTCAACGTCACTTTTGACACCACACTAAAAATATATCCTCATAGATGTAAGCTCAAAAAAGGGAGACACCAACAGCTTTTGAAACTGAAGCTTGTGGATAAGGATAATATATTAAAGAAATGAGGATGTTGTTGTGTCGCTAAATGACTTCCAGTTGTCCATATGCCCAGAAGCATAAATCTAAGAAAAAGCTTTGCTGATTGTAGCACATAAGGAGAGCACTTGGGGCAATAGCACAGATGCCACAGCTACACTTTCAATCTAGGAGCTGGATTGAGAAGGGGGAGGGCGGGCAGTGAGAGGAAGCGGTCGGTAAAATGATTTAAGATACCCAGGATATAATGGGATGAGTTGCAGAAGCCAGCATTTGTTATGTTAGAGGACAGGAGTATTAGGATTGTGGTTGACAAATCTTTAGCTGCTTGAATGGTTTAGGACTGCATTCAGCTTTCTGAGCCTATTAGTATCTTCTTGATTCCCAGTTTTGCAGATTTCTGGGGATTTCTACACAACATATGGGTTAGCATTAAGAGCATTAAAGATTTATAAATTTGTATCATCACGATAAAGCGCACAAAGAGATGAAATATGCACATGGTTGGGTGTAATCCTCATACTGCTCAGGCTTGAATTAAACCAAAGACCCATTCATAGTCTAATACCGTTAAAGAGAAACGAGAGAAGGAAATATCATTTAAGTTTATTCATACTAGCTTCAGGTGCCATGAACATAGCCCCAAGGCTTTCAATGTACAGTCGTACCTTGGATCTCAAAGGTCTTGGCTCCTGAACAAATTGGCTCCCGAACAATCAAAATGCAGAAGTGAGTGTTCCGGTTTTTGAACAATTTTCGGAAGCCGAACGTCTGGTGTGGCTTCTGTGGCTTCCAATTGGCTGCACGATGTTCCTGCAGCCAATCAGAAGCAGTGCCTTGGTTTTCGAATGGTTCCAGGAGTCAAATGGACTCCCGGAACACATTCTGTTTGAGAACTAAGGTACGACTATACAGATAATACACAGTCCAAGTAAATACCCCGTATTTACCCAGCCTACACAAACAGACCCAATGATTCACTCATTCACATTTCACACATGTGACTCAACTATTTTAAAAAGAAGTGATCGTTATTTTTCAATCCCTACACAAATATGTGATGACTGACAATATGAAGGATGGAACTTCTTATCATGGATCATCATTCATTTCTCTAGCTAAATCAATGCCAAAGCCATTCCAGTCAGGAGAATTCTATGTACATGAATTGTCACCATATAATCTATATGTCAGCTATTCAGTGTAATCTGTAACTTGGTGTGACACTTAATACTACTTGTGTATCTAACTGGTTAAATACAAATGGAGTACATACAGGAAATGAAACTTGCCATTTATTTTTAGTAAACAACTCCCTCTAGGGAGCATGAAAAACAAATCTGGTTTCAAGTAGATGCTCTTTGAATACAAACAAATCCACAAAGAATATAATTCTTCTGGGAAACACACTAGAAGGCATGTCACAACATACATAAAAGTGTGCATCAATATTTTATATATCCTGTGGGAAAACTGACACTAGCCTTCAAAGATGTTTAACCACACTGAAAATAAGTTGAGAACTGTGTATCTCATAACCTAATTTCTAATAGAAGTCTCTTTATCAGGTATTTTATAAACCTACTTCTCCACTCCTCTGATGATCTTTTTGCACAATTCACTGAGAAGTGTGCAATTACACAGCCCAATTATACAGCTAGCAGATAAGAAATAGCATATAATTTTAGGATTAGTGCTAACTTCATTAAAAGTACTTTCATAAATAAGAAGCACAACATTACTGTCAGGCCTATTTTGCAAGAAAATAACCAAGTCCAATGTCACAACAGGGAAAGTGCCATAGCTGAGTGATAGAGCCTCTGCTCTGTTTGTAGAAGGTCTCAGGTTCAATCCCTGACATCTAGGTAGGGCTGGAAGATGCCTCTGCCTGAAACCATGAGCAGCTTCTGCCAACCTGTGTAAGCAATACTGACCTACATGCCCTGATGGTGTGACTCAGTATCAGGCAGCTTACTATGTTCCAATAAAAGCAAAAACAGTTGCAAGGATGCAAACCAATAAAGTTTCAGAGAACTTCATTAAAAAATGAATTGCGAAGCAGACTAAAGAATAGGATACAGTTTACTGCAAACAGAACTAATATGGTGCCCAACAGATACCACAAAGAACAGTGTGGGTCTCTCTATGTCATAAAAATGTGATTTTTCAGAGTATGCTTAGAGCAGGGCGGTCCAATTTTTCATATCAAGTGGGCTGCAAGAGTACTTCGACATGGAACTCATGGGCCGCACCCTGTCTTCTTGTGTGGTGGTGGGGAGCAAGACCAAAATTTGACACCCCCCCAAAGCCAGGTAAGTAAGATGCTGAGCTTTGGGAAGGAGGCGCGAGGCTTTGACAGGGTCCTACAGCCTCCCACCTTCTCCTCAAAGCTGCGAAAGAGGTAACTAGGCTTTGGGAAGGAGGGTGGAGAACTCTAGGCCCCTGTCAGAGCCCTCACACCTCCTTCCCAAAGCCCAGCACCTCACCTGGCTTTGGGAAGACAGCACAAGGGTGGTGTGTTAGGAGCTCCTACACTCGAGTAGGACCCTGGCAGAGACACATGCCCAACTGACATGTTCTCTCTCTCCTGGTCGATCGTTCAGGAGCTTCAAAAGCTTTCTTCAGTCTAAACATCACAGCAACTGATGCCAACAGACATTGGCACACTTAGGGATCCGCAGAGTCTTCACAGCTTGTGTAATAGACCTCAGCAACACACACGGAGCACTGCAACATGGCTCCTTCTCTCTCTAGCATCAGACAGCAAGAGAAAAAACAAAGGACCACAGTCCCACTTCAAGAAACACAGTAACACAAACACCCTGTCTCCATCACTTCCCACTTTGTGAAGTCAAAACATACACCGTCATGTGAAAGACAACAATCCCATGATTGCAATCAGCAAGCAGGAATTCTAACATGGTGTGTGTGTGTGTGTGTGTGTGTGTGTGTGTGAAATGTTGCCATAGGTTGCATGTTGAACTGCCCTGGCTTGGAGAGCTCCTACTGCAGCCTCAGAACAAAAAAAATGTATCTTCAGAACTAATGGCCACATGTATTAGTCTAATGTGGAACAATCTACATCCTGATAAAAAATGCCATGGTTTTCATTCTTCTTATTTTGCCCTTCATTCTTAAAAGAAGCTATGGTAGTTGTTTCTTAAACTTTAGGCCATAGTACATATCGAGGTGTTCTATGAGATTAACAGCAAAAACTGTCGAATGTCTTTTTCAACTCAAAACAGAGATGAACTCAGCATTTCAGTGTATCTACACATTCTGCCTATTCTTTTACTGATGTTTAAAAAATGCCACTGCTTCCTTCATAGGCACCACACACTCCCTCAAGAACATATTCACCATTTCCCCCACTTGTTTGGCCAGTCCCACTCCAGATCCCATTTTAGGGAAGTTTTATTTTTTAAAGTTTAACGTTTTATTCTGTTTTTAATCTGTTGGGAGCTACCCAGAGTGGTTGGGGAAACCCAGTCAGATGGGCGGGGTATTATTATTATTATTTGCCCAGAAATGAAAGAGTCAAACATGTTGACCCCACTCCTTCAAGGATTCCATCTACATCCACTGGCTGCACAAACTGAAAAGTATCCATAACAACAGGAACAGATGTCACCTTCATGGGAAAATGTACTTGTCAACTCAGGGGAAGGAAGAATTCAAGGATAAAAAAGTGTTTTGTGGGAAATGGTTTGTTTTATTAAATATGTTTCAGTCAAATAGCATGATTGGTTTCCTCCATCAACTCATGACACTTTATAGAGTAATATTATAGAGTGGCTGAATTAATTTCCCCCTTTTCTTTATGCATGGCTAGTTGTTTATTTCTATGATGGTTCCCTGATTGCTTCACTTAAGTGTTTATTAGTGCATTGCGGATTGTATATTTGTGGGAGATTTTGTTGCCTATTTGTTTTGCTCTTCTGTTTGTTGTAATCAAATGTATAGGTAATGTATGTGTTGAGTTTTTACTGGTGTGTTTTTGTGTGTTTTTTTTGTTTGCTAATTTTTCTTTGATATGGAAGGTCTTAACAAACATTTCTTAAAATGTTTGTCCCTTGCCTGCCTTTATGGTCCCTACCCCATAAACAGATCTCACCATAGTGAGAAAGACTGCAACCTGTATGCTTGCTGTCTATTGTCCAGGCGTCCATTGCTTATGGGCAGTTTATGGGCAGTTCTTTATCTATGGACTTGGTTCAGATAGCCATTCAAACAGAGACTCTTTTAAACAGAGGACTGTCCTCTGTCAAACGGCTATCCCAGTCTCCCTGTTCCTTTCCTATGCACAAACTTGCAACAGCATGTGAAAAGTAGGTTCTATTGCTTATTGTTTGGGCTTGAAAATGAATTTAGATTTTAGAAAGGAATTTGTGCCTTTTCAAAAACCATGCATATTTTAAAAACAAGGCTATCCATTCATGGCTGGGTGTCACCGCATTATTTTAAAAACTTTTCCATATGAAAACTTCTTTGAGAAGTTATTTCACTCTGTCAACATGCACTGTGTCTTATGAAACAGCTCTAGGTTCTGAGCCACACTTAAATATGTACAACAGTGACAAAAAAAGCATTTGGGGAAGGGCCCAAGAACATAAAATTACTTCTGTGTTTATATGTAACCACCCTTAAAATGTAATGCAATTAGAGTTATCTGGAAACATTAAGTGGCTCACCGCTGGCTGACGGACAGGCTTGTAAATTGTATTAGAGAAGGGAACAAGCCTATTGCAGAGTTTGGGAAAGTTGCCAAAGTAGCCTGCAAAATGATTTCTGGTCTTTGCTCTTTATTGCTTGTGATTATGTGATGTGTTTATCAGAATAATTTGATTTCATTTTTCCCACTCTGGGCAATGCTCCAAGCCTCAGAGGTATTAAGTAATTTAAAATTTGCCGTAGGTGTCCATAGAAAGGAACCTTGAATTGCCAAGAGCAGCTTGCTATGAAAAAAACACCCCCCAAAATGCAATTCACTGCAAACTCTTATACTGAAAGGTTTGGAGGCTCTGCAGGAAAGTGTTATTGTAACTAATCTTGGAAGAGCAGGGGGGATGATCAGGATCAACCTGCTCTATGAATTGATTCTGTTCTACAAAAAAGACCACCCATTTTTTATCATGTTTATACCCCACCACTTCTCTGTACTGTATCCTCAAAATAACACCGTATGATGTATTAGGCTAGGAGATAGGCATTACAGCCAGGTTACCTTGAGAGTTTGGCTTGGGAGGTGGGAATTTGGATTTGACTCTGACTCTTTCCAGTTCCAAGCCATTAAACAGAAAATGGAAACTTTTTGTGTGTGTGTCTTATCTGTAAAATCCTAAATAAAGAGGTGGTAACATGCTGCTATCCCACACTTGTATCTGGATATCAGCAGTGGTTTCCTCTGGACAAGATTATGGTATTATACAAGTCCAAGATGATGACTTTGCTTTGTTTGTTTTATAGCCTTCACAACAGAATCTTTAACATGATGGTTGGGGTGGGTAGCTAATGCTTCAGGTCTATACATTTCAATGATCCTATCTTGGATTTAAAAACCAATACCTTGGTACTTGAATGGCTTCTCTCCCGAACAAATTGGCTCCCAAATGCCGTAAACCCGGAAGTAAGCTTTCCAGTTTGTGAACGCTTTTCGGAAGCTGAATGTCCGATGCAGCTTCTGCTTGAGTGCAGGAAGCTCCTGCAGCCAATCGGAAGCCGTGTCTTGGTTTTAGAACGGTTTCGGGAGTCGAACAGACTCCAAGAACGGATTAAGTTCAAGAACCAAGGTACCACTGTATATGAACAAGCTATTTATTTGTGTACACAGCTTCTTTGCAAGCAAACAAAACAGGAAGTCTACAATTAACCATGGATTTCATTTCAGCCAATCTGGGAACCTATGATTACTAGCTTTGGAACAAGTCTAGATATTAAAATTAGTTTAATGTCCTAATTTGTTCAAATTCTGCTAACCATACTTTTTGGGTATGGATAAATCAGAAAATTTGATCCAATTTGATCAAAACTCATGTGAAGGAGCTGCATGTGTGAATATGTGCACAAGGCTCTTTCACATCTAAGCTATGATACGTCTGAACCAGCTCACTTTCCAAATAAAAGCTGGTGTAGATTAATGGACAGTGAGCTGGGATTTCTGTGGTGTCGTTTGAATCTTACTTTAGGAACACACCTTCATTGGCAACTGGCTATAGTAATACTGAATAACAACCCAGGGTTTTCATTAGGTTGGCTAGCATCCATCTGTCTCAGGAGACAATAGAGGAGTGGGCCTTTGAAGGTGAAGTCAAACTGCTAGAAGCTACCTGCTGTGGCTGTACAGTCCGATACAGGACAGAAATGATTGTTGCAACTGGGGCAGATGAAAGGGTAATGAATACTAACTTAAAAACATGCTCACATACAGGAGTTTACTATAACTTTGAAGTTATAGTAAAAAACAAATTGTACATTGGTTACACAATAAGTTACCCTTCCCTCAAGCATTTATTCTAGAAATCTTTCTCATCTCTGTTAGCAAATCTGTAATACTTTGCTCTTTTCCTGGAGACAGTTGCTGATTATATCTACAAATGCATAGAATGAGTGCACACCAAGATGTGACAAGTACTATTTGATTATTTAATAGTACTCCTCCATGTTTTCCTGCTTGAATGCAGCATCTAATTCTGTCTAATCATTCTATAAAATGAACTCAGTAATGAGTGCTGTAAACACAAAGCAGAAGACAAGACCATGAGTTCTAAGTCTTTATCTGAAGATTCAACTTTTAAAAATTAAGATGTTGTGTAAGGATAAACCTGCCTGTGAGCTATCCATTTCCTTTGGATCCATATGTTATTCAGTTTTCCATTCTTATTTTTTAAAAGGCCATTTAAAAACAAGAAATAGCTACATGATCAGCCCTAACAAGAGTAGAAAAATGCAGTACTGTCCTAGTGCTTATACTAGCTTAAGATGGAACCAAAATGACAGGGGAACATCACAAACTGTCATGTTATACCACACTGCAGTGCTGTCCTGCTGCCTCAAATAATTTCTCTCTTAGAAGTTATACAGCTGCCTAATTCTCCGGCTCATCACATGAAATGGAACCTACCAACCCCTTAGAAACATGTCTTCTAACATGTCAGTTCTTTTTTTTTACCAATAAGCACCTCTCCTCCTCTTCAAAAACAGAAACCAAAGCATCCAGGAGGCCCCACTCTGTCACATACATAGATGTCAAGAGTATCCCAAACATTTACTGGCACTATATCTGAGCTCCAAGTACAAATTCACAGCAACAGAATTGTCACATTGAATAAGCTACAAAGAAAGTTACCAAAGTTCAGAGGGGGAAAACCTCTTACCTTTGGTAGCAATTCGAACACACTGAGTTTTGGTCTCCTGTTAAGAAGAAAAATGGGAGAAAAATGCAATTAGCACCAGTAGCTTGGGAAATTCAGTGAAAGTTAGTTTAGGTCACTGTGCAAATACACTTATGAACTACTTACATATACAATGAATAAGGCAAACACTTTTGATAGTGAAAGTATACTGCAGAGCTAAAATTCCTTTCATATATGTATATAGCTTCTACAGGCTGGGCTTATAATCTATCAAGATCTCTGGCACACTCAGTGAATTGACTCCAGATAAGCAGAAAGGCTTCTAGTTTAGGTTCACCCATGACAATGTTAATTTTCTTTGCAGTCTTCTCAGCAATGAGAAAATCCCACACTATTAACGAGCCACTGAAAAATACAGGAAGGGTAAGAGTAAGTGTCAAGCAGGCACTTTCACTGTACTGTTGACATTAAGCAGGTATTTTTGCTATGCTGTCTTATGTCAACAGTACCAGATGCTGAGAATTGTAGGTAGAGACAGTGCTGTTGGGCTCAGGTCTGACTTTCAGCCTTCCCATCAGTACTGGTTGGCCACTAGGAGTACAAGATGCTGGACAAGCCATTGGCCTGATCCAGCAACCTCTTCTGATGTTCTTACAGCTTTAGAAGCCTGTTGAAAACTTTTTTGTTTCAGCAAGCCTATCCAGACACTTGATTTAGTTGCATTTGTTTTCATGATTTTATCTCTGTTTTTAATGATGGTAATATGTGTACTTGTTTTTCATTTGGTCTGTGTGTTTTAGTCGTATGTTAATTGTAGTTGGATTTGTACACTGCTTGGATAATCCCCCCCCAAAAAAAAGTGGTCTATAAATATAAATAAATAACAAAATGTAGCAAAATGTGGGCTAGATGTAGGAGAATGTTGGAGCCTGTGATGAAGCTCATCAGGTCTAAGGCATCAAGCTGAAAGTTCTGTACTTATTCATTTTCCCACCACATGTGGAAGAAAGTGCCCCTTCCAGCATAGACTGTAAACCATGTTTAAAGCTAGGTCATGGGATTTAACAAAACATCATGGGATGTAATAAAACATCTATTTTATAGTGGCACATAATGAAATACTTAGATAGGGCCTCCCAGATTTCCTGCCAATCTTTTTACCTCCAGCTTCATTTGCAAATTTGATTTCCTAATATCAGAATGCAATTATTCTAAAATTATCCATTTTTAATTTATTTTTTTTAAAAAAAACCACAAGTTTCTCCCATCAGGAAAATCCTCCAGTTCCACAGCTATTCTAGCACACAAATTCACAAGCTGTGACATTTTCCTCATCTTGCTATGATAAACAGCTAATTCTTATAATTATAGACATTAGGCGAAGCTTCATTCTAGAGCCTCAAAGGCAAAGTCATTGATAGCTGTGATCTCTTCATTACTAGCTGCAGCTGAAATCCAAATGGCAGGGTAGAAATCGCTTTGGTTTCTTTTGAAAGCAGATTAACCTTCCCGAAGCCTATCAATCTAGGTGCAATCTTCCCCAAATCCCTCCTCTCCACCTCCTCGCGCCACAGCCATCTGCTACTGGGGCACAATAACCAGGAGACAGAGATTTCATACAAGACTATACTTAATTCTCAAATCTAAGTTTTAAATATCTCCGCCACTGTTCTAAATGCTGCTTCCTCCCTTTCCCGTCCCGTATTTCTATTTACAAAAGGAAAATGATTCAGTGGCAGAAGCAGCATGGGGCTTATCAAGTCATGTTGCTTTTCACACCTAGAGCTGCCTGCAGTATTTAACTTCCTGTTGCTTTGTTCTCTATCAATATGCATACTGAAATAGAAGCAGTGCTGTATGGTGTCAAGATATCAAATGGGGAGGAAATAGCAATGGCGATCTGCAGCCATACCTTTCCTACCAGCACAGTGGTCAAGCAATTTGGAAGCAAACCTGTGTACTGATGCTTTTCACAAACATGTAGCTGCTATGGGAGTTACTGTGGCTTTTTAAAACAAACTTATTTTTTTCTTACTTGATGTTCGGCATGTGGGGCACTGCTTTATTAGGCCTGCTGAGCAAGCTGGGTTTTGTTTATCCTGAAGCAATTTAATCTCCTGAACTACCTGGGCATTGAGAACAGTAGGAGGGGCGTTATTGCCTTGGAATGTGGAAACATACATGGCTGAAATTTATTTTACTGATGCTACGGCCCCAAAGAAACTTACTAAATTTTCAAACAGTAATAGTTGCTGTGGGGGAAATGGTGTGTGGAATATGAATGGCACAGAGCCATGCCGTTTGAAAATGGAAACCACAGAAAGGGTTTGCAATAACAAGAACCCAACAACTTTGGCTTACATCCAGGTGCTTTAGACAGGGTGAGATGGCCTGCCTCAGGTGGCAGATATGAAGATACCACTAAAGGGAAGCATACTATCTATTTAGGCGATATTGTTCATCCATAATGTCATTTGAATTTTTCATACCAGGAACAAAAACATATTGAGCAACCGCTGGATATGAGTCTAGGTCTATACACAGAAGCTGTTTCACTGGGTGCATTTAGGTTGCTGTTTTAAACTTTGCTGCTCTCTGTTTTAGTAGGAGTGTGTGTGTGTGTGTGTGTGTGTGTGTGTGTGAGAGAGAGAGAGAGAGAGAGAGAGAGAGAGAGAGAGAGAGATTTGTTATTTTACTGCAGTTTGCTGCCTTGGTTTGGAAAGAGAGGATCAAAATGTTTTCAAGAAATAAAAGCAAATGTGACTTTTGACTCCTCTCCACCACCCCTCCGACAAGTCTGCATGCTGCTCAACAAGCCTCTTTTGAGATAGGCTAGGGAAATCAAAAGTTGTTTACTGTGCATACCTGGCTGGAGGGATTGCTGTATGAAAGGAACAAGTCAAAAGCTCAGTGCTGCTCATGTGCAAGCTAGTTGTCTGTGTGATGAAGATCTTTCTGGACCTTGGCCTTATAGTCCAAATAACCTCTAGCAACAGATCTGATTTTTTTCCCCAGAAGAAAATTCAGGGAGGTGCCTACCTTCTCGACACTGCTCATAGCTTGGAAGTAGATATTATATCCTTTACGGGGAGCCAATGGTGGGTTCCAGAAGCCTTGGTAAGTTCTGTTATCACCAACCGTGAAAGGAGCTGGTTCAGGAAGGTTACCAGGTGGCAATTCTGCAGCAAAATAATATGGCGAGCCACTGCTCAGAGCATTTTGATATGTGACAGGAATCTGGTAGCAGTCCATTGCACCTGTTTCTCGTTTTGTCCGATGAGGATGCAGCTCTTCAACAACAATCTGATAGGCGCTGTTAAAAGCCAAGAGAAAAACATGACTTATAAGAGGATGCCAGACCGACAGCACACAACACTATATCACGTAACTATGTTGCGCCAAATAGTACCACACTCGGCTCAGAAGCACAAGTCAAGCAGAGAAGCAGGTTTAAAAATGGCAGCTTATGCGTCTCATAACCAAATCATATTCAGCAATAGGCCCCGAGTGGAAGGTGGTCATTTTATTTCTCCTAATTTTAATTTCACTTCTCTTCTTTATTTCCACAGCAACATCGCTCTCAGCCTCCCTTCCCCAAAAGATCTAATGGAACAGGAAAAGTCTTTCTCATCACTGACGTAGACTTTGAACTATTAAGCAGACCAGGACTGGATCTTACATTAAGCACAGACATTTTTAATAGATTAATCCTTCTGCTTGATAATTTGCAGCATTTGAAGTCAGCATTTGCCTTTGAAAGGATATTATAGAAAGCTCGGCTTCAAGGCCCGTCGTGGCAGCCTCCAAGCAATGCCTGAAGCACCAATTTGCTGTTGTCATATTACTAGAGACAGAAGCGCGTCGACAGGCATCTCCACCTTTTGACCTTGCTGTGGCATCTAACTTGGCTCACAGCTATGCAGATCTAAAGTATAAGCGACATCCTGTAATACAAGCACAGATGGACGGAAATCTGTCCACTCCCTCCAAATAGTCTGACTCCTTTCCCTACAGTTGCCACTGACAAAAACGTTACAAATTGCTAGAGCAGATGGCATCTAGCCTATTAAAAAAAAAAAAAGACGGGGAAAAAATGCTAACCCCAAAAACAAACTTCAGCCTAAACTTGCCAATACCTTCCTCGCAATGACAGCTCTTGGTCATTCCTCATAAAAATCTCATTTTACCAGAGAATGTAATTATAGCTCTTCTTTTCCCTATAGAGGAAAGAGGCAAACAACTGAAACGTTAGACTAATTGATAATCAGCACTTGGATGTTCTGTTAGAAAGTGTCATAAAGGACAAAGTTGAATTGAGCTCCTGTTTCAAAAAGAACCACGGCATTTTCAAGTACGTCAAAATCTCCCTTCCTAGACTCCAACAATGAAATGAAGTAAAATAAAAAGGGACCATATACAAAAAGATGGAGGTCCACATGCAATGTCACATAGAAATCATTCAAGCTAGTTGGGATTCATGTAGGTGTAAGGGATATTTTTAGTTGCTTCTAATGCTCTGCTGCAGATGCTCACCACTCCAACTCCCATCAAATCTGATCAGCAGCCACGTTGGCTTGGGCTGCTAGGAATCCAACAATATCCAGAGAGTCTCAGGTTCACCACCCCTGCCCCTGGTAAACTCTGCTAAGGTAGCAAAAAAGCAAAGTGAGCATGACCTCAAGCAATGAGAAGCAGTGTGGACAAATTAGAGTAAAGGGGGAGAAAGACGGGGAAGCTTATTCCATTAGGGTGATATCCAACCAAGTCATATTCAGAGAAGACCTACTCAAATTAGGCTTAGTTGGATACAATCCCTAATTTTCTTTTCAGATACTCTCACATGAAAAGGTGTTAAATACTACATGCTTTATTCATTCCCTCCCTTAAGAACCTAGGCAGTAATGCAATGCAATCTAAATTTTGCATAAGCAATTGGCTTTCCCTCTTGGGAACAACGGACATCTTAATGCTTGCCTCTGCAGACACTGTCACTCCTTTCTTGAGCGCTGCCAACGCAAAACAAATGACAAGACTTTTACTCTCCAAAATGCCAGGAGATCAGTAAACTTGTCAATTCCAATATCTGGCCACTTTAGAAGAATAAAGCCCAAGGGAAGAGCAGAAGCAGGGTGAAGCGTGCGTATGAAATGTTTCATTTATTTATGATTCAATTTATGTTTTAACATGAAACCAAGGTTTCATTCAAGGGAGGAGTTACAAACATTCATTATCTTTTAGGGAGGCAACAGAGGGAGTGTTCAAATTTTGCTATTTCAAGGGCACTGAAGCTTAATTCACCAGAAGAAGCAGCCGAGATGGTAAATCTGATGCTGGAGTATGTCATTTCAGGGGGCAAACAGGAGACTGCCTGCTTTGAGGAGGGTGTACAGCTCATACAAGACTAGTATATCAGGGAGAAGGGTTTGAAGAACATCTAGGTTTCAACTTGCAGTGAGTTTATTTTAACTGGATGAACAATCTATCATGAGAATGCTCCTCCCATAGTATAATCCCAGAACAGTTTTGTCACTTAATCTGCTATTTGCACACATGGCTAAGCAGAATTCAGTCTACAAGTTTAACCAGCCCTCTTCCTATGTAGTCCTGGAAAACAGAACACAGTGAGAGTAATGAGAGCCAGTGGGGTGTACTGCTCATCTTATAGATTACCTTAGAGTGTAGGACTAAAACCTGGGAAATCAAATCCCTACTTGGGCATGAAACTCACTGGAAGATGACCTTGGGCCATCCACAGTCCCAGGGGTGCCCAAACTTTTTTCAAAGAGGGCCAGATTTGATGAAGTGAACATGCGTGAGGGCCAAGCAAAGTTATTGAGCTTTTTTTTTAGGACTGAATTTGTTGAGCTTATTTTACAATTTCACCCTTTTTTAGGATGACCTATACTGCTTTTTTTAGGAAGACCTGTGCTGCTACAAGGGCTGGCTTAGGCCCCCAAAGTGGACTTTGGACATGCCTCGTCTAACCCATCTCACAGGATTGTTGTGAAGATAAAGCAGTGAAGGAGAGAGCCATGGTGCGGTGGGATACAAAGGTAATGAAACAATTTAAAATATCAGGCAGTTTAGAAATGCTTTTAAATAAATAAAGAAAACAGCAACAGGATAGCTCCACTAGTTTAAAAGAGGGGTGGGGAAGCTAACATGGAATTATTATTATTATTATTAGTAGTAGTAGTAGTAGTAGTAGTACCCCTCCCATCTGGCTGGGTTTCCCCAGCCACTCTGGGTGGCTTCCAACAAAAGATTAAAATGCAAAAAATTATCAAATATTAAAAGCTTCCCTAAACAGGGCTGCCTTCAGATGACTTCTGAAAGTCTGATTTGTTGTTGTTCTCTTTGACATCTGGTGGAAGGGTGTTCCACAGGGTGGGTGCCACTACTGAGAAGGCCCTCTGCCTGGTTCCCTGTAACCTCACTTCTCGCAGTGAGGGAACCGCCAGAAGGCCCTCGGCACTGGATCTCAGTGTCCGGGCTGAACGATAGGGGTGGAGACACTCCTTCAGTATACAGGACTGATGCTGTTTAGGGCTTTAAAGGTCAGCACCAACAATTCTTGAATTGTGCTTAGAAACGTACTGGGAGCCAATGTAGGTCTTTCAAGACTGGTGTTATAAGGTCTCAGGGGCTACTCCCAGTCACTGGTCTTGCTGCTGCATTCTGGATTAGTTGGTCCTTATAATCACTCATTGGCAATTGCTTGCCACCTTTATTTATTAATTTCAGGGACACTGTTCAGTAGAGAGGCTTAAATAGTGCATGCTGCCACTGATAAGCAAATCACCTTTCTTTGCAGCTTACTGATGAATAAATGTTTCTTCCTTACCGGCTGAGCTGAGAGCCTCCAGCTTGGTAAAAGTAAGACTTAATATCTGATTATAAATACTGATTCATCCAGTCTCCCTTTGTATTTCATGTCTGCTGTTTGGCTTACAACTTCAGGAGGCCATAAAGAAAACTAGAGATTATGAGATAACGCTTGGCAGGCAAGACACGATTATGTCATGATTAGAGCTGTGACTACCGCCGCATGTTGCATCTTAAGGAATGATTGACGGCACCTGCAAATTTGAATTGGATTACCCAAACATCTGCTTCAAGAGGCATGTGCACAAAGCAGGCAAGGAATACAAGGGAGCATTTATATCAGGAAGGCTGACTCCTAAAACACATAATTAGATGCTGCATATTTAAATTGAGTAAGTTTGTTGAACTGTTTAACATTGGCATTTTCCCGAGAGATCGAGAATAGGAATGGGCTGTCAAAAATACATCCGGAGATGTTCTGGTTTCAGAACGTCAGCTGGGACTTATCTTGCCACAACTAAGTAACCTGAAGCTAAGCCAGATAATTGTTTTAAAAAGAGCAGAAATTAGTGCCATAGTAAATAGGGAGCAGATATTACTGCACCATAAAAAGCTCCTCTGTGTGAGGAGGGTCTCTCATATAAGGGTCTCTTCCTCATATGGAAGAGCTCTGGGGTTTGCTCATATTCAATGGCTTACATTCAATGCTTAAACAGAAGCTTGAATGCAGAATTGTTGAGCAGTGACAGGGCCTTATTGGTGGCAGCTCCCCATTTGTGGAATGTATTCCCTGGCAAGGTGCTTCTCTCTGTCTTCCTCATTAACAATGTTCAGGAGAAGCATAAAAACATTCATGTTTACCCAGGTTGAAAGACTATGTTCCCGGCAAGTTTGAAACCATTACATGTGAGGGTATGTGATTCTTTTAAAAATGTTTTTAACACTTGACACTTGCTTTTTGAAAATAAATAAATAAATAAATAAATAAATAAATAAATGTTTTCCATATGTTTTCATTTTATTTTTAACTGTAATGTTTTAACTTTTCTGTTTGCCACCAGGACTCCTTTGGAAGAAGGAGTTTAAATAAATAAGTAATAGAAACACAAACTATTCACATCAAAGGCTACAAAAATTAAACAAAAACAACACTTGCCACATCGTCTAGAGGTGAAACACAGATTTTTAAACTGAGATATCCAGACTACAGAAGTCATGTCCAAGAGCTTGCTGAAGCAAGAAACAGCATCTTGCTTCATATGCAAACAAGGTTGTGCAAATTTTCTTAATTCTTCTGGCATGTGTGGTTGCAGGGCATTATCCCCTATGCATATGTATCCCCACCACTATTCCACTTTTTAACAACAGGGAACTGAGGCCAGCGCACATCACTTGGGCCCATAGCCTCATGGTATGTCCATGGCAGAAGGGGACTTGAACCTAGACCGCCCAAGTCTTTTACTGATGAACCAGGAACATATCACCATATAAGGGTTGCAGGTTTACTCAAATGTCATGTCCTATCTGCATAGGATTGAGCATCTTCCATATTTCACAAATGCTAATGGTAGTACAAGATCAAATAATTAAACAAGAACTTGACAAAATCAAAGAAGTCTTTCAATGGATCAGGCCTTGAATAGCTAAGATTACTGATAATTGAAAAAATATTTTATTATCTAATCAGGGGTAGCTAACCTGTGGCCTTCCAGATGCTGTTGGATTCCAACTCTCATCATCTCTGCCCACTACCCATGCTAGATGGGGATGATGGAAGTTGTAGTCCAACAACTTCTGGAGGGACAGTAGTTGGCTACCCAGATCTAAATGTTTAGCCATAGGCTTTAACTATAGAATGGTTTGCATATTGTGGTGCTGGTTGTTTTTTACCTGATAGGAGCTCCTTTGGCTTGTGCTGGTCTCAGGAGCACAGTGATGGCTGTTTCATTGAAAGATGCATCAATACCTTCATAGTCTGGTAATGTGGGAGCTAATCAGAAGAAAAATAAAATCAGCCAAAACACATAGCTTTTCTACCAGTTTCTACAATGTACAAACAACCACATTTCTCAATTGTGATCAGATGGTTGGTTGTTTTAGTGTTTTATGGTTTATATAAATTACTTTGATTCGCTTTTGTGAAGAAAGTGAATGATGATGATGATGAATATTGTATTTCTGGAATGCATTGCACATTGCTTTTACTTGTTCTGAGAGATGCATAATGACTAGAAGAGTGGTATATAAATATTTGCGTACATTAATGAATGGAAATAATCTCAGTGAAAAAACTTGTGGGTAGACTTATGATCTGAAGAAATCATGACCATTTTTATTCAGTGTTTCAACAAATGTTGCATAAGAAATACTCCTCAAGTAACAGCAGGAGCATATTGTGGAACTGTGTATATATTATGTATAAACTGTTCTACCACGATCAATTCCCGCCCCCACTTAATTGATTGAAATTATGAAATGACATGACAGTGATATGGCAGCTCAGGATGAAAGACATTAGAATAAACAGTTGTACATGGTAAAATACCGTATATACTCGAGTATAAGTCAACCTGAGGCATCTAATTTTACCACAAAAAACTGGGAAAACTTATTTACTCGAGTATAAGCCAGTTTACCACACCACAAACCTCTCCCCCCAGCCCCTCCCGTACCCCTGCCTACCTAGGGTGCTGCCAAGAGGTAGAGGCTGGTGGCAGCAGCGGCGGAGAAAGAACAAGCAGCCCGAAAGGGTTGCTTTCAGGCTGCTCGTTCCCCTTCCACCACCAACGACAAGGACCCTCACTCAAGTATAAGCCAAAGGGAGCTTTTTCAGCATAAAAAAATGTGCTGGAAAAGTCGGCTTATACTCGAGTATATACGGTAATTATAATTTTTCAGGTCTTCTGAAAACTAGAATCTATCCTTCCTAAATTATTCATCTCTAGAAACCTGATGTTTAATCCCAGCCTTTTGAAACAGAATCACTTTTCTGTTGAGGCTGCCAGGTGATAAAGAACCACTATTCAAATGAAAAGATATCCTGCATTTCAACAGCAAGCAGCTTCTGACTCTCTTCTAACCCTTATACAGCTTTCTGTAGAGACAGGCTATCTCCTCTCTGTACTGCCATTATGAACTGATTTCGGCATGTATTCGACAGGAAAAAAATAAGATTTGCAGTTGCCATACACATGGGAGCCTAGTCAATACTTGTTCCTTCTGAATACAGAAGTCATTCATGGTCCCATGTCTCATTTCTTGCTGTGATAACCAACATCCTGCTATGTCCCATCAGCATAAAGATTTCTGCTTGCACAACAGGACTTTCTCCTTCACTCCGTATGTCCTACAGTGTTCCCAAATTTGCTCAAGAATGTTTTATAAATCCCTAGAAAGCACAAGGATTTCCATCCTTGCACTGATGGAACAAGAGATTTAGCGCTACTTTGGATTCTAGCCCAATTATTTCAAAATGTATCAGTTCAGGGCTAAACTAACATGGCGTCTCCATAACCTTCTCGGATTACACAGGGAAACAGAAAGCTGTCCAAGAGTAAGTCAGACCAGTGGTCCACCTAGCCCAGTGTTGTCTACAATGATTGACACCAATTCTCCAGGACTTCATAAAGTGGTGTCACCCAGCCCTACCTGGAGGGTCCAGGGATTGAACGTGGGACCTCTTGCATGTGAAGAAGATGCTCTACCACTGAGCTATGGTACTTCCCCATCTACAACTACAATTCCTGCAATCCCTCAACACTGGCCATGATTGCTGGGGCTGATGGAATGTGAAGTCCAACATCATCTGTTGCACTATGTTCTCCACCCCTGCATTAAATCCATGGCACAATGTAGGAGAATGAAAAAGCAGGAACATTTTATGAAAATCTCCCAACATAGCTGGATCTAGTAAACGTCCCATGCTCTTTAAATGAATAATGTATAGCAACCTGGCCCAAAATCAAAATGCTGTATCGGCGTGGCAAAATGCCTTAACGGCCATGTTGATGATACAGAGAAACAGCAGCTGATTGCATTCATTTCCCAGGACTCCAGCACTCACTTCCAGTAGCTCTACAAAGCTCAGTTTCCAAACAAGCCCAGAACCTTCTGCTAGGCTATTGAAGAACTGTGGGTGCTTTAGCCTCCTATTTGATATTACTCATATGCAAACACTACTTACCTATTTTGTGTGTGCATAAAAGATAGCAAACACAGTAAAGTGTAATATAAAACGAAGGACAACCTTAAATCAGAGGTGCATTATTTTCATTTATGCATCTCAATTTGGATTTTAGCACCCTACACCAATTTCCATTATTCAGTAAAATAAATGAAATTAAACACACAGCTCATGCTATATAAATAGTACCGTGAACATGGCTCTATTGGTAGAGCATGAGACACTTAATCTCAGCATTGTGGGTTCGAGCCCCACATTGGGCAAAAACATTCCTGCATATCCTTCCTGTTCGACACCTCTATGATTCTGTGTGTATGTATAACTGCACAAGAGGGTTGGATATTCTTCTACAAGGATGCAAAATAATCCAAATTACTCCATGTGGGTTTTAGACTGTGTATATAATCTCCTTTCTAAGTGTTTGTCCACCTGAGCAGAACACTGTGCAAAACACTCTTGTTATCTGTTACCATTCACTCATGAACCCTTTTCAGGCATTCATTGTGTAGGGGTCACATTTATTAAATTTGAGAAAGTGTTGTGGGCACCAGGGACAACATGGCCTGGGGGTGTGGCATAGCACAAAATTTTCTGGGGGTGGGGACCGAACTGAACAAAATGCTTGCCACAGGAAGTCAGCTATGTCCTGCTGGTCCCAATTGTGGAGATTGCACAATATTAATCACACACACACACAGACAGACACTCGTACACTCACATGCTGTTGCTGTCTAAAAGCAACAGGGATAATTTGTCTCAGCAAACAGGCAAAAGATGTATCAGGTGGCCATACCACGTTCACTCTTAAAGAGTGCAGACATGCATATGGAACACAGACACATAGACATCCTTCTGTGTTTCTCTTATACATGCATGCTTCACATATATACCTTTCCCTCTCTCCCACCTCTGCTAGCATTTTTCAGGTGAGTGCAAAGTAAATGCTGAAAGGGTGGACCAAGAGAGAGACAGGTGAGAAGGGAGCATGGGATGGACAAGTGAATTTTGCATCATACCTCAAGTTCTAAAAACGGTAGAAACTTAATTTTTTTAAAAAATGAAAGCTTTGAATTTGAGGATTCTGGTTTATCCCAGGGGCACCAAAGGCGGCCTTCACAGGCACTGCAGGCACTGTGTTAGCGACCCCCATATTATGGAGACTAAATTAACACACAAGGACGGGAGACTGCATGAGTGCAGTAGGTCTCTCTCTCTCTCTACACTGCCCTCCATCTCAATCATAGTCCACATGTTCAGGGGCAATTGTCTTCAGCAAGCAAGCCTCCAGTAGTCATGGAGGCTCCCATGCCTGGAGTATCAGGGTTGCAAACATGCAGTTACCTCCATGAACAAAGGAGGCTTCCCCACAGCAGATAATCACCCTTGAACATGCACAGAGCAAGGGGAATGGGATGCAGCTTGCACTCTCATTCACAATATCCCCTCCTTGCATGTTTAATTAAACCCAATGATCTTTTCTTGACTGCAGCCAGCATGTTTTGTTAGAATTCCCCGAAGGGAAGGGGGAACAATTTATGTAAAAACAAATATGTAAGAATATGAAAAATATTTTTGTGTGTGTGTGCTTGCCATTACCTGAAATATTGGTGGTTACATTGATTGCCGCAGCTGGCCCAAATCCTTTCACCGTGCTGGCCCTTATATGAAACTGGTAGGTAGTCCCGGGATGTAGATGGGAAAAGACATGATGTGTACTGTTCCATAGCTTTGACACAGTTTGAGCTGGCCCAGCCACTGGAACTGCGGGATCAAATGATCTTATGCTGCTGTAACTGACCTGTGGAAACAATTTCAGAGTCTTAGCAGGATCCCTGGCAGGATTAAGGAATTTCTGAGAATCAGTGAAACGTTTAGATTAAGCTTCTGGATTTCAGCGAAAGAACCTTGCTTTCAAATCCAAACTTAGCATATAGTGGCAATGGACACACAACAATCTCTCCACCTTGGCTCTCTGTAAGCTCGGTAAATCAATCTATAACATCAGAAAAAATGTTTTGGCTTGTATAATTTTTATGAGATGAACAAAATGGTTCTACAGTTCACTAATTTAAGGCTTTACAATAGGGAACCTACAGGCCTCTAATTCTGGCTCCCAGGACTTTCCCCAGACCATGTTCCCTCAGCAGCCCTGCTCTGCATGATCCTCAAGTACTTTTGCCTGATCAGAAATTGTCCTTTAACTGTAAACATGCCTCTTACTTGCCTGGGTGGGTGGGTGCATGAATAGAAACATGCATGGCTGGTATATAGTCCACTATACACAGGAAGAGTTGCATCCATTTCCTCAACCACTTTTGCCTCTGGCACATCAGACATGTGGGCCCCCAAAGGTTCATCACCAGGGGATGTGGCCCTCCTGCAGAAAACGGTCCCTTGGACCTACTATATACAACGTTGGACCAATCATGCTGACTGCAACTTGGCAAGTGGCAAAATTTAGATGTATATTGAGTCCTGTCCCCTGACCCCAGGCTACCAAACATGGCTGTTGAGCCACAAGTTGTGTGGGCTTTTTCTAATTTCTCTACAAAATCAGATATCTACTTCAAATCTTGCCATCCAGGTGAAGGCAGGAAGCCCTCTTATTTGCTTTGTAAAGTGGCAGACAGCTGCTTATTTCCTTCATTCCTCTCTTTCTGTTAAAAAGTACTACTTAAATATAGTGAAGCAATACTACGTATGGATTCAAGCCCACCAACGATATACTGAGCTTTTTCATTAGTATAGTGGTGAAATTCAAGAATGTAAAGTGCTAATGAGTTGAAGCAGAAATATGCTAGGTCATGTAAAATATGATGGCATTTAACTGCCTCCTGTAAGTATTTAATTTGTTTTTTAAGCAGAAAAGTAATATTGTCAAGGCTGCCCAGTTCAGAGTATGATAGATACACAGGAAATTTGGTGCAAAATTATTGTTTTCCCTTCCTTCCCCAAGGGCTCATTCATCAAACCACTGTTGCTGCTTTTTGAATCACCAGAATTTGCATTCAGGGTTTCTTGAAGGGGAAAAACACGTTACCTTGAAGACTAGAATTGTCAGGTTTCTATTAATAAATTTTCACATATATTACCTGTAGCCTTCACTGGACAGGGCTCCATTAAATCATGATTCAGGAAAGCTATATATTAATGCTACTAGATCTAAATCAAAGTTACAAATTTAAGCTCTAGGTTTCATCATTTATTAAAAGTCTATTGGCAGAGCAAGCCTGTATCATTATATAATTTTAGAAGGAGTTCTTAATATTTTTAATCACAATAGTTCAACCATTCTGTAATTTAATTTAAGGATTATTATGACATACTGATTTCAGGCTCAGGTCAGTTATTGTGTGGACAGCACCATGAATAGATTCACATTATTATATACTTTACTGTTCTGCACAGAAAAAGAGTTCACTTTAAAAAAAAGATAGTTTATCATTAAATTCCCATGCACCAAAAAGAGACTCAAAAGAAGGGACAAACTTATAACATATCTCATTCCTACAAAGTAATGGAAGAAATAGTTCTTTTGGATTCCTCGGAGCCAGTTTTGAATATGGATCAGGATGATTTTGACTGGAGACATTTTCCGGGCCAACTACATTGGCACACTCTTAAGTTGAAGACCAGCATACCAGTGAAGAATGAAGCATAGCGTAAAGTTTTAGGTAAAATGTACATATCCCCAAGATTCTCGTGCATACTCCAAACACAGGACACCGCAGCCATTTTTTAAAAAATACCTCATACTGTGTGATGATCCCATTTGAATCCATAGGTTCTTTCCAGTTTAGGAAGATCTTGTCTTCAAAGGGAGTTCCTTTTAGTGATTTTGCTGGTACAGGACCAGGCACTGTAAAACAAACAAAAAACATCCAGGTTTAAAGGTGCTAGTGAAACAATCACCCCAAAAGTCAGATAACCCCCTCAAATGAATAAGTATTGGGCTTAGAATCAAGCCACATTAAATGGCAGCTTGGTTTTGAGAATGTATGGATTGTTGTTTAAATAGCAGCCTGGACCATGAATAAATTGGTTTAAAATGAGTCAGCTTTGCAATTCCACAGGTGAATTATGAGCCACATTACAGCCTGTTGGAACTATCAGCAGATCATTTGGCAAAGGTGTGTATCTAAAAAGAAAGTGTGGGACAATGCAAAGGGGAGGGGGAAATTAAGAAAGCTCCAACAAGTTACTTCTATTTAAACTTGTATTAGCCTACCTTTTAAATTATTCCCCCTTGAGCCTCACACTCTTAAACCTTAAAATGCAATGAGTTCCATATATGACCTTTCTGAAAGATTTGTTCCCAAAACATGTTGCAAATTTGTAATGGGCAGAAACAAAGCCATTGAATCAAAGGAACTATAAGCAGTAGGCAATATCAAGAGGTCCATCACAAGTGTCAGAATTATTTCAGATTCTATGAAACTAACAATAATATGCTGCCCCTGGGACAAACAAATTAATTTGGTGAATTAAAAATAAATTCATGGAGCAAAAAGTCTATAGGTGCACAGATGAGATTCATGTACTCAGCTTCCATGAGTTATATTCACCCATCAGTCAACTGAAGACTACTATTCTTTGCTTCACAATACTGACAAAGATTCAAGCAGAAATGATGGCTGATGTCCCTTGACAGTCCCCCTGTGCTGTTTTGTGGCATTTGCTGATGTGCTGTAGGCATCTTTCTGTTTTCTATGGCAGTGCTCTGTGTTTCTCTTGTCTACAGTTCAAATGGAGCATATATTGCACAGGGCCTAGCCCAGGTGATAGACATCCTTTGGCAGTTGAATGTGCACATGACAGACTGCACTGAAATGTGTCTAGCAAATGAACATGATTATAGTATGCACAATGCTTGAGTGTTCATTACAAACAGAGTTATTTAAGGCTGCAAGCTTATGGCCAACTAAAGTGCTTTGCAACTGAATACAAGACTGCTGGACTGAAAACCATCACCCCACAGAGAGCCTAGAATCCAGCAGCTAAATAACTGGTTGGTTAGCTCAGACAAAGATATGTGATTCAGCTCTGCTACAAATCACTTCTTTTTGTCCCCTAGAAGTCATAATACCAAAGTAACAGAAGAATCAATTTGTTGCAAAATCCCCCTCTTAATGGCTAGACTCTAGACCAGGGACCGGCAACTCTAGGTGCTGTTGGATTCCCAACTCAGATCAGTCTCAGACAGCATGGCGATGGACAGGGATGATGGGAGTGTTAGTTCAACAACATCTGCTGGCTAACTGGGTCCTCAACTCTGCTCCAGACTTAGCAGGCAGAGAGCTCTTTGCTAATAGTACAAACACTTACCTACACTTGGGTGCACTTTTGCCCTATACTACTTTCTCCTTGGAACTGAAAATAATAAAACATAACAAGGGGGAGCCGGGTCTCCACTATCTGTAAGCAATGTGTTGTCTTTCAGCTCAAAGCTCATTTTGTCCCATCTCTACTAGACACTGAATCTCTTGACCAGCCTCCCTATTATTCCTCCAATAGTTTTTCCCAAGCACAAGCGCTAAAGAGTTTTTATTTAGAGGCCCCTTTCTGATCAACTACTGTTTCTGTCTCAACTCCCTGCCTCTTCTGCTGGATATCTGATATGAGAGAGAGAAAGAGAAAAGGAGAAAGACTTGGCTTCAGAAAATAAATAAAGGGTATACGATAGCTGGAAATATGGAATTGTTATACGAGCACCTGAAGATCCCAGTATGTAAAATAATATAACTTCACATTTGTATTATACATTTTTTTTGTAGGTATATAAATCACAGATTTTTGAACATCTGGAGATGGCTATATTGGGTCTGCAAGAGATTTATGTCTTTCCTTGTATCCCCATATTTCTTTCTAAGGACCCCAAGGGAAAGAAACCAGCAGCCAGCTCACATTCCACACTCCTGGATTCATATATTTTGTTGGCGGAAGTAGAGTTGACTGGAAACAGCACATTAGTATAATTTGCATCTTTGTTTACCAGCAACAAAAAAATACATAAATAAAATGTAACACTGCTACAATTTGTCAAAAACACAGATTAGGTTGCAGAAAAGAAATTGGGCATTATTCAGAGACACATTAGGGACACTTTGATTCTGAACCCAGAACAGAAGTCATCAGATATCAGATAGATTCATACTTATACAATATTATAATTTCTGTTTGTTTGTTTTTTTGTTAAAAATATGTTCACTGTCAAATGATTCATGCGGCTGCAGTCCACAAAGATTATCCTAATTTAATGTCACCTACCTCAGGCCATAGCTAAAATAAAATGTCAACTAAAATAAGATGTGTTGCAGTGTGTGTGTAGGAATGGGAGGGACCCATTTTTTAGTACAGGGTTGGAGTCCCTCCCCCCACATCAAGTAGGAGAGGTGAGCTAGGCCAGGGCCAACCACCACTTTCTCTCCCTCTCTGTCTCTCTAGTCTCTTTGTCCTGGGGAGGGACAGGTCACTCTTGCCAGAGAGCTGGACTGATCACATGCAGAGGGCTTTTGAAATTAGGCCAAGTGATGCATGTATCAGGGATAGAGCAAAACTTTCAGTCTCTTAAAGCTTTGGTTTGTGTACAACTGGAGGAACCTCAAGGCCATTTATCCAATGATGTCATCTTGAATCAACTGTGCCAATTACCCAAATGCCAGTAATGGGAGAAGGGTTTTTTAGTAGCACTTCCCAACTGTAGCCCACACATTTGAGATAAGGGGCAATATTTGCCACTCCACCATGTGGGAGCGGGTTTCATTTGGGGCTATGAGTCACTTCACCTGCACAACTGACAGCAATTATGCGCTTTCTTCTAAACGAGTGAATGGTTGCCACACCCTTTATTTATACATTTTAGCAAATACTTACAAATTCTACATCCTCACATCATATACACCCCTCTCTCCAACCTTTCTTTGGTTAAATTCAGTTAATGATTTGTGTATCAACCATAAGTGAAGGTTCTAAACTACCAGGCAGACCTGGTTTAGAACAGCTTGTCTTTATTCTTCCATCTGCTCAGGAGTCCTATCTAGATGTGGTGGCTTCTGGAATCAGATCAATGCCTTATCGATTCAGACATTACATCAAAGTCCAGTTAGCAAAATACATGAATTGATTCTGATGTGCCAGATGATCTGAAACCATGGTTTGTTGATTATACCACATCTTAGTTGAGGTTATTGGTGTGATGCTGGAACAACTGACAATGATTCAGCTTTTCCCTTATAGCTACCGTATTTTTCGCTCTATAACACGCATCTGACCATAACACGCATGTAGTTTTTAGAGGAGGAAAACGAGGAAAAAATATTCTAAATGAAACAGTGGATGTATGATTTTTATGGTTCATGCTGTGGCCACAGACATGTGATCTGACAGTGAGTTTGGGGTAGCCCAATGCAAAAATCCTGAGGATCCATGTGGATCCGTGCTTTGTAACCACGTTTTAAGTGGGGAGGGAAGGAAAAGAACTCAAGGGACAAGGAGCTTTTCCGCGGGGAGGAGGGAGGGAAAGAGCACTGTTGCTTTAAAGGTATACTTAAGGTATTTGCCCTGTGCCTGGGTTTTTTTTTCCATTTAACAGTTTGCAGCCTTTTCCTTCCACTCCTTGTTTTGAGGCGGAATAGATTTGAGCAAGTGAGGAGGACTTTGATTGCAGGGGATTCGCCATTAGCTGTGTAAAAGCGCTCCTCCTTGCAGCCTGAATGATAAGCAGCCACCAGCAGCAATAGAATAGAGCACAACAAAGCGGTAGGGGCACTAGGACCCAGACAATGCTCAAATCTATCCTGCCTGAAAACAAGCTGCTCCATCCCAGCTGATCAACTGAGACGCGGGGGATTTGCGAAGTTTTCCCCTCTCCCTCATTCCCTCCCCATCCTTTTCTTTTTACTTCCTGGTTTTCACTGCGCTGGCTCAGAGCTCGAGGTTGGTTTTATTTTGCTGCTGGTTGCTTAAATTTTATCTTTCCTGCCGTCTCTCTGCAGCCTCATTGCTCTGTTTAGAGAGCGCGCAGACCTTTGCTAGCGTCTGTCCCTCCTCCCCTGTAAGCGGCTGCTGCCGGCTTTGCTGCTATGGCTCTCCTTCCCTCCCTCCTTCCTGGCTCCAGGTCGCTTTAAAGAAAGCAAAGTGAGAGCCTCGTAGAGCGTGTAAGTGGCTCCCGCTTTGCCTGACTGATGGCAGCCATGGCTCTGATCCGTGCATTCGCTCCTTAACACGCACAGGCATTTTCCCTTACTTTCTCGGAGCAAAAAAGTGCGTGTTTTGGAGCGAAATTTACGGTACTTGTTCCAATCCAGTATCTCATGTGACTCTGAATCTATGGGTGCATCCCTTTGAGCATATAAAGCTGCCCTCTATATTGAAGCGAACAGGGTATTTTGCTTGTACTTGATGAGGCACTGGTCACAACAGGGGTGGCTCCTGGTGCCCTCCGGCTGTTGCTGGACTACAGCTATCATCTCTGACCACTGGCCATGGGGCTGACAGGAGTTGGAGTCCAACAATATTCGGAGCATTGCAGGGTAGCAACCCTGGTGCAACATGTAAATCTGCTTAGGCACAAGGCTTTTAAGAGATACACATTTGCCAATATTCCTGCATTTTGAATATGCAGTTAGTCACAAACCTGACTACATGAACATTAAGCTACTTCTACATATTGTAATTTCCATCTAATTAGGAACTTCATTTAATGCTATTTTAATTTGTTGAAAATTTAGATTCATAAAAAGGATAATCACTAAAGAGCTTTGTAAACATATAAAGTGTCCCTTATTACCCCTCAAATAAGGTAAATAAAGTTATGCTGTTAGCAGAAGTAAATAAAGGATATTTTAAGGCAGTAATCTCAGTATATGCAGATATAATTACTTAGTGAGTTGTAAGAACACAGCACTGTAGACAAGAATTTGTAGAAATGACTCTGAATTTAGAGACAAACAAACACTGACATATATTTTTCCATTTTCCATTTCTCAACAACTTTGACATTTCTTAGGCCAGGTTCAGATGTAATGCTAGTACCAGCATTAATGGGTACCCCCACAAAGTTACCTATGGACTTTCATCAGTCCTTCTTTCTCATGCATTAAAACCCCTCCCACATGCCTTGCCTGTCACTATTACTAGCAATCGAAATTTGCCAGGCACCAGGCTCATTTTGCACCTGTCTATCAGCCACTTGTGAATCTGCAGATCATTTCTTATCCTTTAAAGCTACTCATTGCACACTCAAATTGGAGTTTATCCCCTTTCTCCAATATTAAAGGTTGGTACAAGCAAAGCACATAAACAAAAATCCATGTAAGCTATTTACAGTGATATGTGCTGACATGACTATCATTTACGTCTGGGCATTTTGTTTTTTAATGGGCAGCTATTCACAGGCTAGCACGAACATGTAAACATAATTTTCAAGCAGGCAACACAGCTAAGAATTCTTTCAACACCTGCTTTGAGAGCTAAGGCATCAAGAAGAGAAGAATCTGAACCTACCATCTTCATCTGTTTGGATTATTGTCTCTTCACTTTCCTTTCTCCCCTCAGGATTGGTCAGGATCATTTTGAGGCTGACATTAGTGTAAGGAGGCAGGTGGTTCACAATATGCTGAGGTGCTTTGGGGTCCATATCCAAGCAGTCTGCCTTGCTTTCATTATGGCCACGGAAGTAATGGTAGCAGATCGTGACGTTGAAAGTGTGGCAGCGAGTAATGTTGTAACCTAGAGATTCCCAATCCACAGCAATGCGTCGGGCCTGGATCTCAGCGATCTTCAGTGTTTTCGGTGTTCTCATAGGCTCTAAAACACACACAGAGAGAACATGAACTACTTTCAGGAGTGTTCGAGCATAGAAGTGACACAAGAAATACAGAACCCTCATTAGTGGATTAAGTCTGCACAATGCCCACTGCATATCTGCTTTGACTTGACCTAAGAATTCCATCCCGTTCTGCTGTCACATCTGCCAGCATTTACAAACATTTGTAAATCTACATTTTTTAAAAAAGGAACGACAACTGTAAAAAAAGCCACACTAAAATGTTTAATTAGCTGACATTGTTGGGCCAATTCAAATTCTCTGACAGCAAACCCACCAAGAGCAACCAAAGACCACCACAGCTGTTGCTATGCTTCTGTGTGCTTTGCGGTTTCTTTCGGCATGCATTAAATTTGAGTAAATTGGATAATATATCATCCTGGTGAAGAGTCAGTGTGCTCTGCACTGTGATTTATCATGCCACCAAGCAATGCTGTTTACTAATTACACTAATTGCTCTACTAAACTAGCAGTAACCAAAATGATACAGATATTAATTAAAATTTATTACTTGGGTAATGCTGTTATTCATCGACAAAAAAATCCAAAACAAAAATACGACACCACTACAAAATGTCAGGCTCTTCTTTCCTTGACCGCCCCCCTGTAAACACCATAGATGGTAAAGGTCTGCACTATCACCCAAGCTCAACCATTAACATGTGCACAGCTCTCCACTCAACTGGAAAACACCAGCAACACTTGTCTGACTCCCTCAACAGCCATCAATCCATCACCATCTCCCTAGTGTATTCATTCCTCATGCAAGACTAACTTTATAGCCTGACTTAATTAAAGTGATTACACAATGAAAGTCATGACCATGACCACATATACTAAAAATTCACTCAACACACACTGCATTCCTACATTCTGCATTCCTGGTATATTTATTTACAGCAGGAAGTTATAGTTTGTGTATCTCAGTATTCTGCCAGATTAAGGGTGAAGCCAAATGAGCCAAGCGTTCTTCTATCCATTCATAAGCCTTCACTGTCTTTTAAGAAGGCTCATTTATCAAACGAAAAATCTTAACTAAGCAAACAGCACAAGGCACAGATGGCACAGCCAAACAGGGGCTCCAATAAATGTACTCAAGCATACAGCTTACAAGACAATGCAACCATTTAACTGTCCCCACCCCCCATCCTTGCAATACATTTGTATATATTATTGTCAGATACATGGGCTTTTCTGAATTAGTGTGCTACATACAGATTAATGGATTTACTCCTCACAGTGACTAGCTTTCCACTTAGATGTTTTCTCTTCTGTATTAGCTATTAATTTATTAGTTAAAGAGGTAGATAGTTTGAGTTTCTGAAGTAGGATGAAGGAGACCAATGTTGAAAATATATATTCAACCACCTGAGCGATAATCAGCTTGTTTTCATGAATGCAAGGACCTCTGCAAAATGCTGCCTTCAGTGTGTAGCAGCATGAACAAGATCCAGTGGTCCAGGCTGGATTTCAAAGGGCCATGCACTTGAATAAGCTTTTCACCCCTCCTCCTTCCTAACATAGCTCCCTAAAAGTGAAGCCTAAAGGAGAGGAAGCCTATGGAGAAGTATTTCATGTTGTGCAAAAAAGTTGGAGAATCAGCAACCCCCTCATGAACAAGCGGAAAGTATATGTACGTGGATGCACTGTGGATGCACACAGGAATCTTCTTGGAGCCTTCTCCTAGCACCTGGGTAGCTTTCCAATGACCTGTGCCTTTTGGCTTGGTCATCATCCACTAAGCTCAAAGCAAACTCACCCTGAGCTAAGTTTGGACATAATATTAAACCACAGATTAGCACTGCGAGGGGAAAAAAACAGTCTCCACCCAGGCTTGCTTGTTCCCTGTCTCCTCTAGTACAGCCAGAAGAAGTTCAGAAACCTTCACTTCCATTTTCCATTTTCTTTCCCCCTTCTCCCATCCAATTCATTTCCACACTTATTTATGAATCTCCTCCCACCCCAGCGATCTCAATGCAGGTCTGTTTGTATTGAAAACAGAAAAAATGAATTAACGAGATTTTTTTTAAAAAAAGCCCCACAACCCTCTTAACTAAGGTTAGTGGAAGCAAACCAACTTCAAGCCATGCCTTATGAAGTCAGCTTGCTTTCACTAACCACAGTTTAAGGTTTGAATGACACAATAAACAGTTGTGAATCTAAAAGGGAAGGGGAATTCATACTGGAAGGGGAGAGGGAGGGAAAGGAGGCTAGGCTCACTCTCTTGATTTAGTGTTGTAACCAGACATTGCCATAACGACTGTAAAAAAAAAAGAAGCTATCTGAGATGTGGTGTTTGCACACAGGAATCTCTCCTTTTTATTTTCGAATTTTTAAAACACTTTTGGAACTTTGACAAAGTTCCAAGCGACTTCAATATCTAGGCTTCTTCTGAGACAGATGGGTAAGTTTCTCCAATTTCAACTGTTTATGGTTTACATTCCATGGCTACTAAGCTACGATGGCTGTGATCTACTTCCACTGCTAGGGACAGTATGCCTCTGAACACCTTTCTGGGAACCACAAGTGGGGAGAGTGCTGTTGAACTCAGGTTCTGCTTCAGGGCTACCCATAGGCATCAGGTGGGTCACTGTGAGAACAAGTTGCTTGACTAGATGGGCCTTATTTCCATTATTTCCATTATGATACATTGCTGTAGTCATCAGAAGTGGCATCTTGATCCTTACCCTCTGCTTGTCCGTGTGTGTGTGAAGTTAGGTGATTATTATTAGGTGAATAATTGCTTATTATTCATTTTTTAAAAATAAACCTCTTATCTGTAAACACAGTTATTAGGAGATTGTTTTGTACTGCTGTGGAAAGCACCATCAGAAGTCAGTCTATAGCATGTGAGTGCTGGGTGTTTTAAAAACAACAACTCCTCGTTCCTCCTGTGCTGGCAACCAATGGAAAATCCCCTCCCTCTGAACCTCCTTGTTCCACTAGGAGGGAAGCTGCCATTGCAGCTGAAGAGCAGCTACAGACGGACGTTTGAGAGAATTGTCACTAGAATTGTCAGATGCGTCCCTCCTCCATAGGTAGTCTTGTTAAAGTAAAAAAGAAGACGGCGACACATTAAATGTATACACACAGTGAATATATTGACTGGTTTGGCCCTGACATTTTAATTTCACGTTGCATTTGCTTGAAAGGCTAAAAGTAGTTTTACCCTCCCCTGCCCCAAAACACAATTTACTGCAACACTTCCTGGAATCAAGGCCACTGCTTGAACCTCCTTAACAGCGAAGAATAAGACTGGGATGTGAGGTTTCAGTCTGTCACACTGAATTTCAAAGTGTTTTGATTTAGTTTCCTCAAGGCAGGAACACTAATAAGCATTCTGGCTGCATTACACTAGATATTAAAAAAAGTTTAAGGTGGAGCAGAAAATGTTTTCAAAGTTCCTTGCAATGTAACAGACGTGCCCCAGTATTGGAAGGCACATTAAAGGCATCCTTTATTTTGCCTGCCAGAAAAAGGGTGGAGGGAGTGGGGAGGAAAGACAAGTTGAGATTTCTCACCACCGTGCTTACCATTGGCAGAGACCAACCAATTTCTATTAAGGCTGAGATGGTAATTAAAGTCTGTAGCAGCTCTCAGCAGCCTTGGTAAACTCTGCCAACTGTCCCTCTGCTGCTGAAAATGGTGCTTCAAAATGCAATTTTTTGCTCTTTTCTCGGAGCAACATTCATAACAGGGTCTCTGGAGATCAGGTTCAATTGTTTTAAACTGCTGCACCACAAAGCCTCCATCTGCAGAGCCTCAGTAAAAAGTAATCTCCTAATAATTATGTTGCCAGATAAGAGGTCGCTAGATTGTTTAGTAAATTCCAAAAAAACCTAATTGCATCTCATTAAGAATAATTTCATTTGAAACTGGAAGAGAACTAATGTGCTCCGTTTATTACTCTTCCGGGCTTCTCTGCCCTACGGAGTGTCAGCTGAGCCCATTTGCAACTCAATTCTATCTAAGGGCTTTGCCTCCAAGATGCAGGCAATACTTCCAAAGGGCATCAAGTTATACTTTTTATTATTCTCATCTTCACAGAGGCTCACAAGCTTATTTGTTCACACACACCCAATCAAATTTCTAATTAGATTCAAGGAATGCCTATTCTCCTAATGTACAACTCTCTGTGCATTAGAGACTGAAAAGAAGTGTAACTCATTGCTAAGTGAGGACTCAGCTTAAGCAACCTTCCAGTCAGGGGTGTAGGAAGGGGGTGGTGGAGGGGACAGGCTGCCCCAGGTGCCACTCTGGGGTGTGTGTGTGACAAGATGGCCCCTGCCTCCCTCCAGCTGTAGAGCGGCAGAGACCATCCATAAGGGCTGCCGCGTGTGTGCACTCCATACAGGATGCCACACATGTGCAATCTGTACGGGATGCCATACATGAGCACTCCGTACGGGCTGCCCCGCCCCGGGTACTGGAGAGGGTTTCTCCACCACTGCTTCCAGTGTGCTATTTATATATCACTTTACACATCCATAGAACTGTTGAGAATTCCATTCCTCCCGTGCTGCAGATGTGTGGGATTGTTACATCACATGTCTGTTTACATTCCAGCACTGATTATTGGAGTCTTGTGAGTGGAAAGGGAGATACACTGTTTCCGCTCTGTACAGCCATTGTTTTTGCAGTTCTCGCTCCGAGAAAGAAAGAGAGAGAGGACATATTTTTCTTTGTTCCATTCTGTTTGATTTAATTTGAAATAAATTAGGCTTAGATGTTACTCCTCAAGGCTTAGCTTCTGTTTGGACTCTGCTAGTCGTGTGCTCACATCCTTGGATATGGGTCACATCAACGTGTTGAAAGACCGGAGGGATGAATCCCAGGTGACGCTGCATGGGGGGGGGGAGGAACTAGCCTTGGTGTTATCACCCAACAAGAACTCCCTAAGCGGTTTGCAATAGAAATATGTAAGAGAGTCAATAAAACCATACAAATATAAAACAATAAAAGTGTTCATCCAAACAGAAAGCTAAATCATAACAGTAAGAGCTGTTCAGCAGTGGAACACTCTCCCTCGGGAGGTTGTGGACTCTCCTTCCTTGGAGGTTTTCAAGCAGAGGTTGGATGGCCATCTGTCATGGATGCTTTAGCTAAGATTTCTGCATTGCAGGCGGTTGGACTAGATGACCCTTCGAGTCCCTTCCAACTCTACAATTCTATGATTTTAAACCAGCACAAAATATCCACTCTCTCATCTAACTCATTCAGATGAAGTAAGCCACATCATGCCGTAATGTACCATTTATGACTTGAAATAAACTGCTAATTCATTTATTTCCAAGAGAAATAGAATGCAGATAATAGTGGAATTTGGATCAAAGATCAACACAAACTCCAGCTTTTGATGAATTGGACCCTAGTCTACAAATGATTATGCCATAATAAATTCATTAGTCTTTAAGATGCCTTTGTTGCTTTTGACAGACTAACATAACAACTACCCCACTGAAAACAGCAGTTTTATTGACCTTAGCCTAGGAATGTCTTCTCACACAAGAATACAACACTATCCTCTGTAATTTTGTATAGTACGGTATGAAACCCAAAATGCTAGTATCTGGAGCTTAATGTAGTGCTATGTGTCTTTATACTTATGGATAAAAAATAAATTGTACACTGCAGCAAACGGACAATTACACAAATGAGATGTCCATGCCATCTTTCATGCACTCTTCTAGCCATCACTGTCCTCTGCAAGGTCCCATTCAGCACAATCCGTCCCCCAAGGAAGAGTGCAATAGTTGGATAAATGCATGAGCAGTGTGGAGAGTCCTTCTATTCTGTATAATGACTGTTGTGCTGCAATATGCATGCACTGAGGTCCAAACAAGAAGTTGAAGGGAAGGAGGGAGAAAGGAAGAATTGTAAGAATTGTGCCATCCTTATTTGTTTTCAATAACACCACAAGGTGTACTTTTAATCACTGGCGATTTAGTATCAAATGTTAAGCCTTGTATCAGAGATGAATCTGATGCTTCTTCAATAGTAATAAGGGAAGAGAAATTCCACACATTCCCAGGCAACAATACAAAAATTGCATATATAAGAATGAGACTATAGCCATGGCAGGTACACATACACACCATTATGGATCAGGAAGATTGAGCACCACTTTATAAGATACAATGAATAATAGCTTTAGTATTCTCTAAAGGTTAATAATAGACAGACAGATAGAAGAAAAGACACAAAACCTGTTGACCCATCAGCCACCTTTCAACAGCAGAATGATTTAATAAGTAGCTCTAGATAATGGCTAAAATGAAATTCGATTTCTTTAGCGCTTGATAAGCAACACACAATATGACAGTTCAATATCAGTGCCCCTTTGTAGAGATTATCTCCATTTATTCAGAGATTGTTTTCAAAACAAAAAGGCCTCCACAGTTGGGAAAGAAAAAAGGAGAGCTGCGTGCATCTCCTCAGAACCAATTTTAATGATAAAACACATTACCTGCTGTCAGTCAAAGAAAAGCAGAGTATGTCCCAGGGCCTGTGACAAAAAGGCTATTTCTCAAAGATGTACACAAGGATAGGACACTCAAGCATGACAAGTGTTTTGCTGTTGCCGCTTTTCAAGAGAAATCCCATAGGTTGATCAGAATGCACAATTTCAGTTTCATTTATCTAAAATAAAAGGAAGTGGCTTTTCTGGTCAAAAGATAACATTCACATTTGTCAGTGTGAAATTGAAAACAATGAAACAAATTTCATAGCAAAGGCAAAGGATGACGATAAAGAGAACAGCAAGAATATTTGATGCCTTAGCAGTTTTTCTTTCCTTGCGCTCTCTTGTTCTCAAACTGCAAGACACAATCAGGAGCCAGACCAAAGATTTCACAAGCATGGTATGCAGTGACTTGCTACTGGCCCACAACTTAGTGTTCATGGGACACTGGAAAAGCCTCTTACATACATAGCATAGTAGCGATGACTGTGACCTACAAGATTGGAAGTTACAGGATCAAATTCTTTCTCAACCTCAAACCTGCCAAGGTTGCCATACTTCTGTCAACCTCTTCTCTCCTTCCGCACTATAAGAACAATAATATTGGTTTACTTTACAAGAGCTGAATCATACTATGATAAGTCAAACTGTAATGACAATGACCAACTAGGTCATTTCTGAGTTACTGTGCTTGAATTATTTCCTTTCTACTTTAGTCTAACCTTTAAGTACAGACATGTTCTTTGCCCGCATATCCTGGTAGCATAGGATATAATTCAAGATGGTAGCTCACAAGTAAATATCCAGTTGGTTGTTTTTCAAGTAATCTTTTGTGATGTTCCAGAACATCTAAGACTCACCAAAGCAGTGCAAACCTAGGATTAAGGAAGGGGTGGCTAGAGCAGCACAGAATAATAAGGTCCCATGCACAAAGGAAATACAGCATTGTCCCAGAAAGAACAGAGAACACGTTCAAAGCATCCTGAGATCAAACATATTCTCTATTATTTATTATATTTATATACCACCCTTTATCTGAGGATCACAGGGCAGTTTAAAAACACAAGAATGAATATTTCTCTCTCAAAAAAGAAGGGGGGGAAAATGGTTTAGGGGTCAAAAGCTGCCGTACACATCTCCTTCCAGGATGCTCTAGATCAGGGGAGTCAACATGGTGCCCTTCAAATCTTTTGGATAGTGGGATATCCAGTCTCACATAACCAACATGCTTAAGTCTGATTAATGCATGAATGCTAAAAACTATAGAGTTTTTAGCTTTCTACCTGGCCAGGCTTAGCTCACCTTGGGAGAGACTAGGTAATAAAGCCTTTGTTCCCAGTCTATCTAACCAGCTCAACGTGTGAAGAGACAAAGCTGCTTGCTAGCCTCTTAGCTGAATGGCTTTAACAATCCTCTCTTGAGTTACAATACCAATAATTTAGGAACTTTCATCATTTTGCAACTAAGCCAAGTTTTACCGCCTATGCAACATTTTTGACTGAAATATGGGAAAGCACAAGAGCCTGACCTTTGAAGCGTTTGTAAGTAAACCAATTTTAAACTTACCAAACGTGGGGTCTTTTTAAATGCTGGGGGAACAGGGAGTTTTGGAACTCACACAGTATTTCCACACTTTACTTTGCTGCATGTTTTGCGATTTTAAATCTCTGCTGGGGTTCTCTCACCAAAGAGTAGCTGCCCCAAACCAGGATCTTGGCATCTAGGAATTCTCCTTTTATACAGTGGTACCTCAGGTTAAGAACTTAATTCATTCCGGAGGTCCGTTCTTAACCTGATACTGTTCTTAACCTGGGGTACCACTTTACCTAATGGGGCCTCCCGCTGCCGCCGCACGATTTCTGTTCTCATCCTGAAGCAAAGTTCTTAACCTGAGGTACTATTTCTGGGTTAGCAGAGTCTGTAACCTGAAGCATCTGTAACCTGAAGCGTCTGTAACCCGAGGTACCACTGTACCTATTTTTTCTTTGCACCAACATGGACTGCATCTCCCAGCATCCCTGATCACTGACAGTGCTGGCTAAGGATGATGACCACTGTAGTGCAGCAACAATTGTCGTTGTTGCTAAAACGTTTATCTCGCTCTTCCTCTCAAAGGAGCCCAGGGAAGCAAGCAATTAAAACATCTAAAAGCAATTCCAGTACCAATGCAGACCCGGAAAGATATCTACATAAAGGGCTTGTTAAGAATATAATAAATAAGAGCCTATTGGATCAAATCAATGGCTCATCAAGTCCAGGATCCTGTTCTCAGAGTGACCAAGCAAGATCCAAGCACATGAAAACTCCCTCCTCCGGCAGTTTCCAAGAACTGTTATTCAGCAGCATATAGACTCCAACCATGGAGGCAGGGCATAGCCATCATGGCTAGTAACCTCTGACAACCTTATCGTCCATTAACTTGCCTGAATCTCTTTTAAAGCAATTCAAGTTTGTGACCATCACTATCTGCTGTAGGAGCAAAGTCCACAGTTTAACAATGATTGTGTGAATAAGTGCTTTACTTTGTCTGTGCTGAATCTTCCATCATTAGGCTTCATTGGATATCTACAAATTCTAGTGTGTTAAGAAAGAAGAAAAAACCTTTTATCTCTCCACTTTCTCCATCCTGTGCCTAATTTTATATACTTATCATGTTGCTTCCTACTTGCCTTTTCTCTAAACTAAAATTTCCCTTTCCTCATAAGGAAGCACCTTGATAATTTGGGTTGCTCTTTTCAGAACCATTTCCAACTCTACAATATCCTTTTCGAGGTGCTAGGACCAGAACTGTTCACAGTAGTCACACTATAGATTTGTATAATGGCCTTATGGTACTGGCTGTTTTCCATTCCTTTTCTAATGATCCCTAGCATGAAATTTGCCTTTTCACAGCTGCCGCAAACTGCGTCAACATCTTCACTGAGGTATCCACTCTGACCACAAGGACTTGTTCCTGGTCAGTCACTGCCAGTTGAGATCTCATGGGCGTATATGTGAAATTACGATTTTTCACTGCAACATACACACACACACACACACACACACACACACATATATATACACTTGTCTGCACCAAATGCATTCTCCATTTTATGGCCTGTTCATTAAGTTTGCAATCCTTTTCTGTTTTACTGACCCTGAACAACTTAGTATAATCATCAAACTCAGTCAACTCACTGCTCACTCCTAACTCTAGATCATTTTCAAACAAGTTAAAATGCACAGCTCCCAATACCGATCCTTGGGAGACTACACTTTCTACCTCCATCAGGCGTCCAGTTATTCCTACTCTTTGCTTCCTGTTGCTTAACCTGTTCCTGATTCACAAGTGGACTACCCATCATTCCATGGTTGCTAAGTTTAGAATGCATCATACATACAGACCCAGTATGCCAACATGCAACCAATTCTACATAACTGTAATCTCAGGGGTAAGATGAAATCCAAGGGATCACCTACCTAAAATATACATAAGGAATGAAGTGGTTTTATACCTTTCTTTTTCTTCTGAGTTTGTGAAAAACTATTAGCTTTTTGTTTTCTCCTTTTTCCAGGTGAAAGGACTAAATCTGTTACTGTCTGTGGGGAGCTAAAGAAAACACCTGACTTAATTTATGGATATTATCGTTAGTTATTATTATTAATTAACTTTATGGATCTAGGGGACTTACTGTTAAGATCAGCAGTCTCATCATAGCTTCAACAGAAACCAGGGGATCATCAATATATTTTACCGCATATACTTATGCATGCAAAATGTATTTGTCCCTGCTGCAGAGACAGAGCAAAGAGACAAAGATATAACTGCACTGTTGGCAATTACTTGTCTGTTTATCTGATGGTATGTTTATTCTGCAGCCTCCATTCATGATTAACAGTTTGTGTATCCCTCACCTGTAATCAATAGCTGTGCAGTCTTGTATTAGCTGTGGAGATTAGACATCCCTTGATAATAAATTCCATTGATTTCCTCAGCTTAGGTGTAGTAATCCGAGAGCATTTTCCAGCATTTAAATTAAAAAGAAAATATATAGCCTTCAACGAGTGGAAATGCTAGCATGATTATAAGGTGTGACCTCTTTAAACTCATTCCTCCAGATGAATCAAACCTATCTGGTGTAATAAAATGTGAATGAGCATGTCAACAAGCATGAAAATGAAACAGCAAAGAAACAAAAAATGTGACAGGAAACACAAACCAACGCCAGAAAAGCTTTGCTTGAATTGTAAATGGCACAAGCATTTTCTGAGATTATTTCTCTAAGGTATTTAGTTTGTCTTTAACATTAGGAAGCAATTGAGTCGGGCAGCATCAATTCCGCGCCCTCCCCCCCCAAAAAAGCTGCTACATCTTTGCTGCTTCTAAGTGTCAGTCTTCAAATTATAGAACCATCGGGCCCGAAGAGACCAGAAAATCAGGTATTCTATCTAGCACACTGACTGCTGGTTCATATATTAAGGGAAATGTGGAAAAGAAGAAGCTCCAAACCAATTTATCCCAGCACTGTGCCTTCCAGATGTTTTGAATAACAGCTCTCATCAGTCTGGGTGGGAGTTATGGGAGTTGTATTAAAAAATATCTGGAAGGCACTAGGTTGGGGGGGACGGGACGATGCAACATGTGACTCACATGAGCCAGTGTGGTGTAGTGGTTAAGAGCGGTAGTCTCGTAATCTGGGGAACCGGGTTCGCGTCTCCGCTCCTTCACATGCAGCTGCTGGGTGACCTTGGGCCAGTCACACTTCTCTGAAGTCTCTCAGCCCCACTCACCTCAGAGTGTTTGTTGTGGGGGAGGAAGGGAAAGGAGAATGTTAGCCGCTTTGAGACTCCTGAAGGGGAGTGAAAGGCGGGATATCAAATCCAAACTCTTCTTCTTCTTCTTCAAAGCATCACAACTGGAGTGAGAAGACTTCCAGGGATGTTTTGGGGCTCATGGATCTCAACAAGGGGAAGACATGCAGTTTCCTTTCCCCCACATCTTTGCCCATTTAGAGCCGCTTCATGACGGGTGCCAGATGGGTGGGAATGGACCAACTGATTCTGACTGGAAGTTATGAGAAAACTGAGTGCACATCATGCACTTAGAGGTGAACGACACAAGAGTTATTTGACTGTTTCTAAGAAATCTGGCATAGTCATTATCAGGGGAAATCTTGCCATCTGTATCGATTGCTGGCCATTTTTGTTTTTGCATCCAATATTTGTTTTGCAGTGGAGGAGGCTCAAACTTGTGTGAAAATTGCATTGAATACAACCTGGAGGTCTGCTCTCTAATTTAAAATATACCAGAGGGAACATGCACGTTTGCTTTCATGAATTAATCTGCATATCTTTCCTGAATTTTGAGAAGTGCCAAATGTGAGCCGAAACATATCAAATCAACCAACGCATACCATATGCTAAATAACTTAATTTTTACATACAGTAGGAAGAGCTTTGTTCAACATAAGCATATTTTGTAAGCAGATCTGAGGGTTTGCAGAAAATCATAAACAAATCAATGTTGCACTTTTACACCATTTTTCTAGAAAGCTGCAACCCACAGGCTTGATTCTGATAACACAAAACCACATGCTTTTTAAGAGGGAGACTATTCAATGAAGGAAGACCCCAGAGTGCAATGTAGGCTTCTTTCTGGTGGCCATCTGCATGTGTTCTGAGACTTGGTGTCTCTGTGGGTCCTGGACAAGAACGAGACATGCAAATGCTATCATTTCCTAAGGTTCAGCAGACACTTTTGATGGATGAGAAAACTGATTCAGTTTGCAATTAAAGGCAAACCTATCTAAAACACTTTCTGAAACAATATGCCATCCTTCAGAATTCACACTTCTCTGAATTTTGAAAAGTAGTTTTCCAGCCAATTAATACATGCAAAAATGGTAAAGTGTGCATATATTACTGAAAATAGCACACAAAACTGTATTACAGAAAACTGCTTTATAAAAATATGTAGATTGGGCAAAATTGCATTAATGTATGTACCGTTTTTTACCATATATAAGATGCCCCCACATGGTACCAACTCCCATATGTATTCCAAACACAGGAATTAGGAGACAGAGATTAGTCAGTCAGTGACTATATGTGGGAAGGTGTCACGACCACTAACGAAAGTTGTTGCATGGTAAATTATTCATAATTATTCATAATTGCATTACCCAAACATTTGTTTGATATTATAATCAACATAATTTAGGTGGCTTGTGGTTTTTTTAAAAAAAAATCTGTACTGTCTCTGTTCAAGTATCATATTGCCACCAGAGTCAGAAAAGTGGGTCATGCTGTCTTCCACTGTAAACAGAACAGAGCAAAATCGTGTTCAAGTGCAAAAAACAATTGTGTCCTTCTTTTGCTTGAAAACTGGTCTCTTTTCTGCAAGACATATAAACCTCCTTTGGGACAATTCAAATTAGAGTCACAGGCCAAACATAAAGACATGTCTGTGAAATCAAATCCTTTTTGCTCATTTAACATGCTTCTGTGATTTCTAGTCAAAGAAAATGAGACAAAGTTTTGCTGGCAGCCCTCTCCCTTGTATTTCAAAACCAAGAATATCAAATATCCGGGAGATGGGGGAGAGAGGGAAGTACTGAATGGATGTAGTTAAAACAAGGAGTTTTGGGTCAAGTTAATTTCCTTTTGTTCGAAGCTCCAACACTGCTCTCTTCACACTGCTTTCCAGGCCCATTAAGAGCTCTGACTGATGCTTGGCATTTTTCCTCCAAGTGCTTAGATGGGGAAACTGCAGCAGAAAGTCGGAATTAAAACTTCTGGCTGGCATTTTTACAAGCTGCAAGGGCAAGGTAGCCTCTCTACACCCTGCCTTGGACAGGGTGAATTTTAAGACAAACAGCACGGTCCCAAGATCTAGAGCAGTGTTCCTACCAGCCCAGGAAGGAACCAGAGTTTCTGACCAGTAACCTACCACTACACAACAACAGCGGCTTTGGAAATGCAAGGGGAATTTAAAAAGGAGTTTGTAACTCTGCTAGTTCAACAACAACAAATGCCACTGGGCCCTAAAGTAACTCTTTGGCTATTGACCAAATAATTTGAGTAGAACACATGTAATCAAGGAACATTACCCTTTCCTTTATTTCAATGATAATAACATGTGGACCGCCGGCTTTCTTCTGCCAAGGCATTGGGTACCCAAATTAAGTAGGCGCTAGACAAACCTAAACACTTTTAAAATCCACAAATCCTTTATTCCTCCTGCCGCCTAAGTAATAGTTATAGACATCATTGTTTTCCACACCCAGTGGATTGCTAATGTAAAAGGCAAATTATTTTTCAGACTTTACTACAAGGGGGTGAGAAATCTGTGGCACTCCAAATGTTGATGAACTCCAATGCACATCAGTCCCAGCATGGGAACGATAGGAGTTGGGAGTCTAGCAGCATCCAAAATGCCACAGATTACTGACCCTTGCTTTATTGGGAATAAAGAACATACACCACCTGGCTATCTTGTAATGATATGGTAAGCTCCAAAGCACCCACCTACCAAAATGCTAAAGGAATTTTCAAGTGCCATGAGAATGAGGCTATGTTTTGCAGGCACACAAATATTTGAGACAAAAATTGAGGGACTAATGCTACTGCATTATTACTCATTCTACTATTTCTAAGAGCTTCGCACAGGAGTGCTCTGTTTGCACTTTTTTAGCTTATATGAGCAATTTAACATGCGTAAATAGTTCCTGGGCTTACATGAAGGTGTCTTTCACCATCCCTCTAATATATTTTGCTACTTTACAAAGGTAAAGGTAGGGAAATTCAGGTACCTATTTATCTACTTGCACTTTGACGTGCTTTGGAACTGCTAGGTTGGCTAGGACCGAGCAACAGGACCTCACCCCACCTTCTGATCGGCAAGTCCTAGACTCTGTGGTTTAACCCACAGCACCACCCGTGTCCTTTTAAAAATATATAGTGAAATGTAAATGTCATGATAATTTTTTTAAGTTGCATATTAGTGGAATTGGGATTGAACAGGTTTAGGATGAGCACCTGCAGAAGCAAGAGAGATGAAAAATAGATTGATTCATTAATCCCTAATTGCAATACAGTATGGGGGGATTAAAATGGCCTTTTGTTTTATGATGATAGCTCTTGTTTTCAAGTCATGCTACATTTCCTTCAATATCTTTAAAAAGCACTGATATTGGGTTTTGGTAATATTAAATTTAGCTGATTGATCAGCTGCCTTTTTACTGCTTCATCAACTAAAATAGTTAATAGGTTAACAACCCTATTAAAAAAGCACTATCAACTCATATCTAAAAATGGGCAATTATGATAAGAAGCATTTCATGCTATCTTCCAAGGACAAATCCATTTATATGCTGTGGCAACACTAAATGAGACTACTCTAGTCTAAGTGGACTGTGAATGGTTAGCCTAAATATGCCATACCATAGGATTCTAGTTGTACTGTAATCATTCAGGATAACCTATGTGCTGAGTAAGGTATCTTCCTTCATTTCCCATTGACTATAGAGGGTATTTTCTTAGTACAGTACATGACAGCAGACTTGTCACCTGATTTCCAATGTCAATTGTCGAAGACTAGTGGTCTGTAAAGCATGAAGGAGAATATGCCCACAAAGACAGATACATGATGAAGCAGTGCAGGATTTTCTGAACAAAGGATTGGTGCTGACCTCCATATCTCTATAACTTCTACTATATGCTTTTCAATGCAGGGAGAAGAGGGTGAATGCCAAGGCGTCAAATGTAAAGGTATTAGTATTAATTCAGCTTCTATGTCAAAACCAGACTAGTTCTCTCTAGCTGTTGGTGACCCACAAAAATCTATCTGCTTGTACTTATGGGTACTTTGTAACTTGTTAACTTCTTAAAAAAAGAAAGACATGGGTGATTTTCTCAGTCACCAGTGTGAAAATTATTCAACACCTATTCTTCAGTTCTGTTGTTTCAAAACTGAAAGTACACTTGCATATGCTGAATTTAGCTGTGGAGGTTTACATGGAAGGGATAAATTGTTGACTTTATGAAGCATCTATTGTGATGTACCATTTCTTAATAGAAGGGCAGTTAACACCTGTAAAATAATTATATCTGCCAAATGTTGTTGCCCAGAAATATAAATACACAATTGTCCCTGCCATCTGTTAATTGTACTATTCGAATTGCATCATCATATACATATTTACTTGACTTTTACAAACTTTTAAATAGCTTTTCCAAATGCAGTGTTCCTCAGTGAGGCAGAACTAGGACTGCTAAATAAGTCACTCAGAGATACTATGTGGCCCTATATGGTGGTAACCAACCATAGCCTTCCAGATTAAAGATCCAGTCAGCACTTACTAGTTTCTTGTTCTGGACACTTTGCATAACAGCAATAAAGATAAATGGGGACCAACCATCTTGGGTAATGACATCATTTGTCAAAGTCATGAACAGCTGGCACATAAATATGAGGAGAAACAAAGCAGATTGTCAGGATGGATACAGAATTTGAGTTTTCTAATTGAGAGAGTGTCTTAAGCAGCAGGAGGGGTAATGGTATTCAAACACACAGCTTATTGAATGTTTCTTATAGGAAACTACAGTTTAGGAATTCATGTTAGATGCTCCACATGCATCTTGTAGAAGAAAGAACACCTTAAAAATGAAGTCATTCTTTCAAATATATCTATTCAAAGAAACAAACATCAGATGTTACCACAGTAAATGGTGGCTAGGTAATTTTAGGTGGCTTCAACACACTGTAGACACAATGAGAGTAGTTTTTCAGTTGCATGGAGTGGGCACCTGAGTAACTATGGTGACATGCAGTAATGTGATTCACACATAGATCTCACTTTGCAGTGGAGAGGGAGAAAATAGTGACCAAATGCACATGCAGTGCTGTAGCTCTGGCTTTTTTTAGAGCTGAGGCAGCCAAAGTGCTTTGCTGCTAAAGAGACAATATTATCTAGATATTTTAACTGCATTTAATGACTTAGAAATTCAGCATATTTAAGCACACATTTTGCTGTGTGATGGTCATGTTTGACATTCCTTTGGCCGCTTCACCCACCGTCCTCCCCAGAGATACAACTTCCGCCCATGTATTTTTTGAAAGCTTTAAACCAGTCGAGTACATTAGTTTTGTATGGATCTGGAGGGGTGGGAGTGGGCAACCTGGAGGAAATGAAAACAGCATTTTGCCATTTATTTTAATGTGCAATATGTGTGTCATCAGATAAATCCACGCTATGGCAACAATTGTCTTGCTAATCCTAAATATAGAAGGCCAGTAGGAGAGCCCAGCAAGAAGTGTTAACAATGCCAAGCTGCATTAGTTTCTCCAACTGTGAGGAATTTTTCAATATCAACAGTATTGAAATTAAATTGCAACTTAGGTCAAAAGCTTCAAGATAGCTTAGTGACAGAATATTATATCCTTAATTAATTCTATCTAAATTTGATCAAGGGTTTTGTGTGTGCATGTTATTTAAGCACCCATCTTTTCATTACTGGGCTTTAGGTTCCTATTTTGATCAAAAGTTACGGATATTTAATTTCCTGAGTTTAATTAATCTGTTTTCCCCCCTTCTGTTTTGTGAGGAAAAGGTCTGTTAAATACATGCAAGTTCCAACACAGGTCAGAACACCTTCCAGTCAGGTCACAGGACTCTCAAGAGTAGCTTGAGGACAGCGTAGTCCACTTGCATAGGGCTCTGTAGCATGTGCATATCAGCACACAAATGCATTATTGCCAATGCAACACATGTGGGCACAGCGACACCACTGATGCCTTCCGCTGCAAAACCTCTGAGCTCAGTGGAATTCAGATGCTCCCTGCCTCCTTGATCATGGTGGTTACCTTCCTCCTCAACAAGTACAGTGGTACCTCGGGTTAAGTATTTAATTCGTTTCAGAGGTCCATACTTAACCTGAAACTGTTCTTAACCTGAAGCACCACTTTAGCTAATGGGTCCTCCAGCTGCCGCCGCGCTGCCGGAACACAATTTCTGTTCTCATCATGAAGCAACGTTCTTAACCTGAAGCACTACTTATGGGTTAGCGGAGTCTGTAACCTGAAGCGTATGTAACCCGAGGTACCACTGTATATTGAGCCGAAGAAGGAAGTTGCAAGAGTAGTGTTCTGTCCCAGTTCCTCTTTCAGCTCTATGACTGGAATTCAGTGCTGTCCTAAAGTGATTGTTCCATCAGCCCAAGTATTTCTGCTAGCCAGAATGAACTAGTGGGAGTTATTGCACTGACCTGTTAGCCCAACAACTGCCCAATGTGCTTTCAAAGGTTAATGCTATGGGATCTATTTTTGTATGCATATAGTTTGGAAAAGTAAAGGTTGTGAGTGTGTGCTCTCTCTTTCTGCATCTTTTGGGCTGCTGGGGGTTTTTGGGGGGAGAGACAGTTGACAAGTCAAGGGGATGCTCCAAGCACAGTGCATTATTTCACTGGTCCATTGGCTAAATTAAAATGAGCAAAGTGGCCTTCTGAAGTGCCCACCTTCATTTTGAAACAGAAGCCTGAAGTCACTGGAGAATTAATGTGCAGAAATCCAGTATACTTTCTTTATTTAGAAGTCGGAAGCAAGTGCTATGTGTCACGCACATATTATTCGGTATGACAAACAGTCTGTTCTCTCCTTCCCAACAATTTTTCCATCGGCCACAGGGGGAAATCCCTTCTAGCTGAATGCAGACACCCAAAACTGCTACTGTGGATTAAAGATTCTCTAATCATCAAATCTTTTTATAGTTAAGAGTGGCAGAAAATGCTGGCACCCATTCAGACTGTGAAAGATAAGCCACTGTGTCCATTTATGGCCACAATCCAAACTCTGTGCCAGGCACAAAAGTATCACACACCCTTGCTTTCCTTGCTGACTTAACATGAAATACTAGGATAAAGAAAGAGAACCAACTGCAGAATACTATGAATGTTCCAGATAGTCTCTTATCCTGGAGAGAAACATAGGAAATTGCCTTGTTTATCTATTTAGCTTAGGATTGCCTGCACTGACCAACAGATTTCAGGCAAACACCAGTGTGGTGTAGTGGTTAAGAGCGATAGACTCGTAATCTGGGGAACTGGGTTCGCGTCTCCGCTCCTCCACATGCAGCTGCTGGGTGACCTTGGGCCAATCACACTTCTCTGAAGTCTCTCAGCCCCACTCACCTCACAGAGTGTTTGTTGTGGGGGAGGAGGGGAAAGGAGAATGTTAGCCGCTTTGAGACTCCCTAGGGTAGTGATAAAGTGGGATATCAAATCCAAACTCCTCTTCTTCCAAATTTAAAGGCACACAGTAAATTAGAGGGACACAAAGCACTAGTCATCCATTTTAACCTGTCCTGCCTCCTCAGACTTAAGAGTGTACAACCCAAGATCCTTTAATTCAGAGGCACCTAACCTGTGGTACTCCAGATGTTGCTCAACTGCAGCTCCCATCAGCCCTAGCCAGCACAACCAAAGGCCAGGAGTGATTGGAAGCTGTAGTTCAGAAACTTCAAGAGGACCATGGGTAAGCTATCCCAGGTTTAACCTCAAATACTAGGGCCAGGACTCTTACACATGAAAAGAGATCACTCAGTCAATTGCTTATAGCCCCTTAGCTATTATTCTTTTTGAATCTATGCCTCAAGCACAGTCTTTGCCCACCCTAGAGTTGCAGCTTACAATATCTGGAGGGCAACAGGTTGTTGAAGGTACTCAAAATGAACGCAGATTTTAAAAAAGCCTTGACCTCTGCTCTTCTTTTCTCCTTAGGAAATGTGGCAGGGGGGTACACCTACAAGGACAATAGGACACCAGTGGACAATATTTCTATTCCAGAGAAAGGAAAACAAAGATATAATAAGCTGCATGGAATAATTTTTACTCCCAGTCCCAAAAATTAAAGTACAATTAACCATTTAAACAAAAAAAATCTCCTTACCTCAAATTTAATAATGCCAAATTAGAGCCCACTAATGCTGTGATAATGTCTTATAATGGAATTCTGCGGCTCCAAGCTGTGTCATTAGCTGTTCCCTTTCACTCCAGTCTTTCCCCTGAAGTAAAATATTATCCTGCCTAATAGTTTGTGTATAAAATATTTAAATAAATCAGGCCCATTTATGCATATGCATTCTTTCCTTAAAGGTCACACCAGCATTTCAGCCAAATAATTACAAAGCACTACACGCAGTTAAATTTTGGTTCAGTAATTTAAGGGAAAGCACTCAAGAGCTTACCCAAGAAGCTATATATTAAAGGGCAAGGCTAAAAGCATTTGTCAAACTTAAACAAATTAGTCCTATGTTACTGCTCATCCTGCTAAGTTCTGCTACTTTCAATTTTGTCCCAAATGTTATGTCCCTAAACAGCTGCTGTGTGTGGCATGCTGGGGAAAAACACTCTGCATCTCATAATCATTGTAGTTCTAGGGCAAGTTTGTCAAAGCTGCTATTTAGATTCACAAGTGCATGCATGTACAACTGACTTGGTGTTTAGACTACAGAATCATCAAGCTTTAAGAGTACATATATCTTTGGCCTGAACATTAATTGTAAATATGATTTGCATGCAACACTGAATCATAGTTTAGTGTTGTGAGCATTTGCTACAGCAAGCCTTGGGCTTGCACATCACTGTTATGAAATGCTCTTGCCTTGAGAGGTTTATCTATGCTGACATTGCTCTCTTCTTTTTTGGGTGCCAAGTGAAGGCATTTCCCCTCTAGGTCTTTTATTACTTTTAATATTTTTTTTGGGGGGTATCACTATTAGTATTATTCTGGAAACCAAATGTACTTTTGCTTCATTGTGCTGTGGCTGCTTCCCAATAACTCAGTCTGTTTTGCTTTAGAGCTACTTGAAACCCTTAAGTGTTTAAGATAATATAAAAATTATGTAAGAAAAACAAAGGAAACTGTGCTATATGTTCCTATGGGGGTTCTTGAACAAGGGGAGGAAGCTTGCAATTAAAGGGCACCAGGATCAAAATGCAGCTCAGCCTGCTATTATTGCTAGTCTACCTTCTCTCTTGCAAAGACAGCAGATATGTTTTATTGGATAATATTAATGTCAAGGGCCAAAGGCAGACTGACAAGACCAATTAGATGCCTGCTCTGTTTGAAAAATGGAAGGCATTACTGGCACTGTCCACTCCAAAACTTTTGTGATATATTCCTACCACCGTTTCTCAAACCTTCTCATAAAAAATGTAGTAGAAAAGAAATAAGTGGAAGTAACTGGCAATCAGAACAGTATCGGAAACTCTTCAGCCGTTGAAAACAACAATCTATACACTTGCGTTTCATTCATGAGTGATGATACCAAGAGGAGAGGAATTTGGAGCAAAAACACAAAAAGCGCAACACAAATTCATTCATTTCCAGTTTTGAAATTCAAATTGAGCAGCCTGCAGAGAAGCTGATAAGCTCTCTAGCAGAGTATAAAGTCTACATAGGCCTTAAGATCTAGCACAAGTGTATTATGTATAATGAAGTAAAATGAATAAATAGCATCCAGGTTGAACAAATCCAGCACTACTTCCACCCAAGCAAGCGAAACCAAGGCAAAACTATAGAGTTATGAATACAAATCTCTCAAAAACTGCATAAATATTTCATCCCCCCCCTCAAGAACAGTTGCCGAAGAACCAGATACATCATTATTTAAAAACACAACATAAAGCAGACCAGCTGGCAATGGCTTTTCTGGAACAGAGTGTTTCAGGTAGAAGAAAAACTGTTCTCCGCCCTGCCCACTCTGCCTCTACTTACCGGTGAAAAAACAGTCCTGCAACTACTGTTAAAATAAGAACAGTCCTGCTGGATGAATCCAAAGGCCTGTCTAGCCCAACATGCTATTCTCCAGTGGCTAACCAGATGCTCATGGGAAACCCACAATAACAGCACTCTCCCCATTTGTGATTCACTGCAGTCTACCGTTTGTGCCCAAGGTGTCCACCCAATTTTGCTGTGAGTATGTGCTTATGATGAAGAAGACAGCACATGGCAATAGTTAACCCTACGCCCCCTGCTCTTGATGTAAATCTTGCTCAACCTAGCCCATTAAATAGCCGCTGGGTGTGAGAGGGCAGAAAGGGAGGGAAGGGAAGGGAAGGGAAGGGAAGGGAAGGGAAGGGAAGGGAAGGAGAGGATGAATGGCCCACCGCTGATAGAATTGGGCTTAATCAGCTTTAACTGCTCTGTCTGTGAACCTCAATGTGGTTCTGTAATGATAAAATGTTATCGGGGGAAATTATGAGAGGTGGGAAGAAGAGAGAGAAACTTTTCTTGATTCATCGGGCGGGGGATAGAAATAGAATTCCACAAAGTTGCCTTTGCTGTCCTTCATTCAGTGACTACCTTTCAACCACCGTAATGTCAAAAGCCTGAATTGATTTTAGCAGCGAATTTATCTTTAGGGCTGTCACCAAGATAAATAATATCGTCCTTTATAAACAGAAATAGAGGATTTATTCAGAGGAATTTCTTGCATCTGTATGTGCTGCATTTTGAAGTTTAAAAAAATGTATTTAAAATATGTGCTCTGGAATTCTGGGAGCCTGCCCACAAGAAAATGGAAAGTGGAAAAACAAACAGCAATTGTCATTCTCTTAAACTTTTCAGGTGAACGTGTGACAAATAACCTGTTAATTTTATAAACTTTTCCATATCCTAAATATTTACCAGGTGAATCAGATCTTAATTAAAAAGAAAAAGGACTCTGCCAACCTTTGCCTGTCTCTTGTTCCCTTTATTTCTCTCCATGACCCCCCACTTTCTCCCCTGGCTGGGAAAGGTTCCACTTTGTTAGCTGTCCCCAACCTGAGGTGATGGCAGAGGTGGCAATGGCAACAGGCAAGGGGGCATGTAAAGAAGATCCAAACTGCTGGGCTCTTCTGATGGTCTGTTCCACTGCAAAGGCACACTTGAAGTGTGGCTGAAGAATGCTCTGCAAAGCCTCATTTCTTCCCCAGGCCACTGCCCCTCAGCATCCCTGGTCTGCATTCTCCCCAAATGCCTGCCTAGACTTTGCCCTTGAACTGCAATAAAGTCTCTTGCTTGCCTGCGCAGCTGTAGATGTGTGCATGTGGTGAAACGTCTGACAGCATAGTTGGAATACTGCTTATTGTACTAAGGTAAGAGTCAGATTTATTACCTCATCCACAAGGGAATGCAGTCCAGAAGGTTCATGCCTTCTGTTCTTCCACAAGACCCTTAAGAAATGTATGTCTTAATTAAAAGTCAATAGTCAAGCATTACATGCAGTAATAGCCTTATCTTAAGAGCTACTTCTAAATGGAATTTAATAATAATAATAATAATAATAAATTTTATTTATATCCCGCCCTCCCCAGCCGAAGCCGGGCTCAGGGCGGCTAACAACACTAAAATAGTGCAACATTATAAAAACATCATAAGAATTAATTAAAATCAGAATTGATGGCAACCATAAACTAAAGTATTGTAAGGATTGCCAAAGGAGGGAGTCAGGCTGTGCCCTAACCAAAGGCCTGGTGGAACAGCTCTGTCTTGCAGGCCCTGCGGAAAGATGTCAAGTCCTGCAGGGCCCTTGTCTCTTGTGACAGAGCGTTCCACCAGGTTGGAGCCGCAGCCGAAAAAGCCCTGGCTCTAGTTGAGGCCAGCCTAACCTCTCTGAGGCCTGGGACCTTCAAGATGTTTTTATTTGAGGACCGTAAGTTCCTCTGTGGGGCATACCAGGAGAGGCAGTCCCGTAGATACGAGGGTCCTAGGCCGTATAGGGCTTTGAAGGTTAAAACCAGCACCTTAAACCTGATCCTGTACTCCACCGGGAGCCAGTGCAGCTGGTATAGCAAAGGGATGTTCCTTAAGATGCATGTCACTCTGGTAGAGTTGCATGCTTAGTTATTTCACAGCAAAGATGTAGTCCTAAGCAACCGCTGAGCTGCTTCCAAGCCGCCCTTTCATGTGGAACAAACATTCAGGGATCTGCCTGCACAATATCCAGCACCAATCCTACAGAGGCAGGAAATGAGAATGTTGCAAAATATTTACAAAAATGAAAACCAGTACATTTATAAATATTGTTGTGCAACGAAGTGCACAAATCACAATAACGTCTTACATGAATTCTTAACTTCAGCCTGAATCTTGTCTGCTCTACAAGCTGCTTAGAGGTTTTGATGATTAAGCAGTATATAAATCCTGCTTAATAAAAATCATCATCACCATCTACATTTTATGTGTATGCCGCCTTTCCACAGTTAAAAACAATGCTCAAGGCGTCATACAACATGACAAGATTTACACAATTATTACAAAAGTCAAACAATAGACCACATCAAAAACATACACAACCAGATGGAAAACAATTTCCACATAAATCAAAATCTAAAACTAAGAATACAGCATTGATATCACAGTTGAAAATTACATAGGTAAAAAATAACAGCAATTAAAAAAAAAAACACAGCAAAAACGGAGCCCTCTCTGCCTAGCAACAGCAGTGGCAGTGGCAGTAGCAGTAGTTCTTTATGGAGCCTGTCAGGCCCCGTCCTAGGCCAGGTGGTGAGTGGCAGGACTGGGGCCCTCAGTTGTTGAGCAGGGGAGTCCAAATAAATGCTCATTCATCCCTCATGCCAGGGGTAGCCAACACGGGACCATCCAGATGTTTCTGGACTAGAACTCCCATCATCTATGCTGTCTGGAGATGACAGGAAGTTCAACCACATCTAAAGGGCACCACATTAACTACCCTTGTCAAGATAGCCCCTCCAGACTTCCACTGGCTCTAGCACCCTGCAGAGGCAACTTCTCTTGTAGACTAGACACTACCTGCATCCCCTGGGAGCCTTAGGCTTCCACAGAACTGGAAAGGTTTGGTACAGAATGAGGCAAGTGGCCCATACTGCATGCAACCATTTAATTTAATGACCTGGAGAGAACATTTGTTGTTGTTTCCTGTGAGTAGAGCCATCCTACAGATCTTTATTATTAGGTTTCTTTAGAGATGGGGATATCATCCACAGGCACTTTCTGTGGGCATTACATGGTTCTGTTTGATGTTATCAAAGAAACTTGTTTAAGCACATTGTTGAGGAACAAGAACTGGGACAAGTGCAGCGAGGCCTTTGATTCAAGTCACCTGTTTGGCATTCCATTTGTTTGTAATGCTTTATCTCCCTTGAGGCAGTAATGTGATGTCTACATTGGAAATTGAGATAGTGGAATGAAACTTGGTATGCAGGCTTCGGGCAGTGTTCAGATGTAAAATGTAGATCCCCAGCTCTCTCTTTCTACTTGTCTCATTGGACAAGAAGAATATGTTGGAGACATTACAGAAATAAGATTACATGCTGTATCAGCCATACTTTACAAGCTTTTTGGTTTTCTTCAACTAAAGGGTTAAAAGAGGAAACTTGCAATGTCAGGTCTCCTTTATTGTTTGCAAAAACTCTTATTCGATCCATGTTTAGCGGAAACAGTTACAAATGCATGTTCAAAATATAGAAATCTTACTTTATTTTGTGCACATCTGTTTTAGTCTGAAATGCCTCACTTGGAGTTCTGTGTTCAGTTCTGGGCACCACAATTGTAAGAAGGATGTTGACAAGCTGGAATGTGTACCAAGGACGGCAAACAAGATGATCAAGGGTCTGGAAACCAAGCCTTATGAGGAACAGTTGAGGGAGTTGGGCAGGTTAGCCTGGATAAGAGGAGACTGAGAGGAGATATGATAGCCATCCTCAGATATCTAAAGGGCTGTCACATGTAAGAGGGAGCAAGCCTGTTTTCTCCTCCTCCATAGGGTAGGAACTGAACCAATGGATTCATATTACAAGGAGGGAGATTCCGGCAAAAATCAGGGAAAAACTTCTGACAGTAAGAGCTCTTTGACAGTGGAATGTGGTGGTATCTCCTTCACTAGAGGTTAGATGGCCATCTGTCCTGGATGCTTTAGTTGAGGTTCCTGCATCGCAGAGGGTTGGACAAGACCCCCGGGGTCTCTTCTAACTCTACAATTCTATGATTATATGATTCCAAAACTACTTCAATCCTACTGGTGGCATCAATAAGATTAAGCCAACTTAAATGAAATAGACATTTTTAAAATTTAAAATTAACAAAGCAATATATTTCCATTATTTCAAAAAGCATTCAGAGCCCACAGTTTTTAAACATTAATTATTAAGGTACCCAAAATAGTTTCACAACTTACAACAAAGATAACACAGTGCCATGAAATGCCAAAACAACTCAAACTGCCTCCTTTCTGTGCTGTGAGAACTGAAGTCTGACAAAATTCAAGTGCTCATATATTCAAGCTAGAAGACACTGTGCTTACTCAAGCAATTCCCCTGCCTTTGATCATGGCTTAAATATTAGCCAGGTTGATCTTTTGCCCTTCCTTCCAAAAAGAATTGTGGATAAATAAAGCTAGAAGCTTTTATCAAGGAAATAACATTTGTTTCAGCCATCCAAACTGGCAGCAACAACCCTGGAGTCCTGCACTCAACTCCAGAGTAGATGGCAACTCCAGGAGTACCTGGCAGAATCTCAAAGAAGCTTGGCACTGGTTGCATGATGATGAGCAGGAGGCTGAAAATTCCCTTATTCTCCCGCCTTCTCCAGCCAATTGGCAGGGGTGGGGGAGATTGACTCAGCTAGGAACAGTACATAGGGCTGTTCCATTATACTAAGCCACAAGTCCAACTCTTTTCACAGACCAGGAAGCTCACCACAAGTGGTTGGTTTCTTGGAACTCACACTAAGAGATCATATCGTCCTTTTCCCTACACTGTGTACTCTGCTACATTTAATCCTCACACCAGCTGCAGAGAAACCCTCACACCCCAGATGTAATGTCACTATCTAATGTCATATCAGATGTAATGTTCCTAGATCAGCTGGCTATGGTGTGTGGTAACCACGTCCACACAGCCAACCCGCAAAGGCACAGCAGTTACTTAGTAAGAAATACTAAGCACATGGTCTTGCAAACATACATTGGAAGCGAATTACAACTGCAGTATTAAGCAATTTTTCTGATGCAATTTGCAGTAGTAACTGAAACTTCTTCATAATGCTTAAATCTAAACTAAGATAAGAAACTATATATGAGGGGTATACTACACAATTACATAATGTGCATATTCAGAAATTACTGCTTTCAGTTGTGAAAACTGTATCAATTGTTGAGGATAATTAAAGATATAGATTTTGAACTCCTGCAGTTGATAATTTGTACTTCTTTTCAACCTGTTCCCTTATTTCCATCATGAGATGGTTAGAAACAATTTATTCCAGTTTCTGTTGGAGTTCAATTTTTCTAGTAATCTTCATTGTGTGGGTAAAAATTGGCAAAGTGTTGAAAACTAGTTTTTGTCATCACAATCATACTTTCCTGACTTTGGAGAAAATTGAGCAGAAATGCCAGTGAAATATATGAAACATTTTCAAGTGTCAGTAAAAATCATGACAATATCTGGCAGGAATGACAGTTTGTTTATTTTTTTAAGTATTTTGATTAAATATGGAGTTGCCATATTTTAGTTTTAATATATGGAATATATGGAGTTTTATTTTAGGAATTTTTAAATAAAAATGGCTTTTTAAAAAGTTACCCAAAATTGCAAAGAGAAAAAGGAAACTAATCACTTGTACCATGATCCAAAGCATTTGCATCAAGGTATTTGCTTACCATAGCAATATAGCATCACAGTTTGAATTACCGCAATGTCTTAGCAGATGGCACATTGAAACTCCATTCTAAGCAGTTGTGTGCTGCCACAGCTAGCTTGAGATTACAGCTATTAACCAGATCACCGTGCTGTGTACTGAGATCAAAGCCTCTTATTCCTCAGTGTAGCTGGCAAGTGGAGCGATTGAGAGAATGGACACCATCCATTCAAAACGTAGCACTTTCAAAACCCATTGGCTTTAATTGCATGCATTTCTTGACACACTTAAGATAAAGTCCGGTTAAGTACTATCAATCTGTTACACACCTTGTTACACACACAACACTGCACTTGATGGGTCCACTGGCATGGGTGTGGCTAGGGGGGACAGGGAGGGGCAGCTGCCTCCCTAAATCAATATAAATAAATAAAAATACATAGAAAACTGAGATTCTGCCCCCCAAAAATAAAAACCCTGGCTATGCCCATGTCCACTGGCATGCTTTTAATTTACTAGGCAAGACTCCCTTAACAGGATCTCTCCACAAAGGTCAGTCATGCCTTAACTGTTAAGTGATATGAGTGTGCATTTCTGATTAAGAATGTAAGTAGCAGGATTATATTTAATTCCATTTACAAATCACTTACGGTAAACTATTTCAAAGCAATTAGATCAAAATCCACTTAGGCCAGCATTCCTTACAACCAGAAAAAGCAGGCAGTCTACCATAAATCAACTAGTGCCTCTTCTCACCCCTGTTGTAGGGCATTTAACCCCACGAGGTATTTTCCCAAAGCAGCTTTCTGATTTTGGCTATCTATGTCATATAACACTATGAGCTAAGATCAAAACTGATAAGCTCACCATTTTGGGGATCCTCCTAAAAAAAAGCTCAATATGGCTAATAAAGGTAAAGGGACCCCTGACCATTAGGTCCAGTCGCAGATGACTCTGGGGTTGCAAGCTCTTCTCGCTCTATAGGCCGTGGGAGCCAGTGTTTGTCCGCAGACAGCTTCCGGGTTATGTGGCCAGCATGACTAAGCCGCTTCTGGTGAACCAGAGCAGTGCACGGAAACGCCATTTACCTTCCTGCTGGAACGGTACCTATTTATCTACTTGCACTGTGTGCTTTCGAACTGCTAGGTGGACAGGAGTGCTAGGTGGACAGGCAACCCTAGGATAGATTAACTCTGATTCAGTGTGTGGTCCTCGTGCTCACACTATGTCTGCCATTGTGCTCACCACCAGTATGGATGCCCAAGATCCTCTGTGATGAAGATTCCCTCATCTTAGTGAAGTATCACAGACACATGTGCAGATCTGCTGCTACTACTGAAGTCAACTTAGGAAGTTTTACTGCATGAGAAGTCTAGGTGTTTTCTCGAAGTGCATTTTGGCATACTGGACTGGAGAAATGTGTAATAAAAGCGGATTCATGTAGGTAAAGCACTGAAGAACCAAATGTGAATGATAAATCTAATTTCTATGTCTTGTCACTAATGTGGCTTAGTCCATAAGTGAAAATATCTGGATCTAATAGGGTAGGGTTACTAATATGGTAGGGCTGAGGCATAGCTATTTTTTCTTTTTTCAAGAAAAAAAGGTGCCAGTACTCACCATTGTTACATACAACTTTTAAGATTTTGGAGGGGGAGGGGAGGAAGGTGCTGGTACTGCATACCCTTGAATACCCGGGGGGGGGAAGCACTAGGCTTGGGGGCTATACAGTGGTACCTCTGGTTACGTACTTAATTCGTTCCGGAGGCCCGTTCTTAACCTGAATCTGTTCTTAACCCGAAGCACCACTTTAGCTAATGGGGCCTCCCGCTCCTGCCGCGACACCGCTGCACAATTTCTGTTCTCATCCTGAAGCAAAGTTCTTAACCTGGGGTACTATTTCTGGGTTAGCGGAGTTTGTAACCTGAAGCGTCTGTAACCCGAGGTACCACTGCATTGTATGGAGCCCTCTGGGAAACCTCTCTTTCTAACTACATCCAACTTTCCCCTCACTGCACTTGTGCTACAGGCCCAGCTTGCCTTGCAATACAAGAAACACAGTAAAAACCTATAACAAAGATGTAAAAAAATACAGCAACAATTATGCTCTTCCTGCCAGTTGGTAATATTTCTCCTGAACTTGGCTAGAGCACCAATCCTCTTGAAAGAAAGAAAAAGAATCTACTGCAGGAATGTTGGCCAAGTGTCATCCTTCATATTAACTTTGAGAGAGTGATTCATGGCAACTAGAAGTTTACCTTTCACTGTACTTCAGAAACAAGATCTCATAAGTGCACTGCCTGATAATTGGTAACCCGACTCGCTACCCACAGATTTGCAGCCATGTGCAAACAAAGTTCAGCTGACTAAAGTGACTATCCAAAATACAATACTTAAGTTAGCTGCTGCCAGATTCAGCTCCAACATAGTTCAAAAGTCCAACCTGATCTAGATCACTGAAAGGAAGAGAGGAAACATTAATTGTTTTCGTTCTATCTCATGCCTTATTGCACTTCAGGAAAAACGAGGAACAACACAATGGTTGATTTCACCAAGGATTCGTTTTTAGCAGTTAGCCCCTATATTTTATCGCTCAGTAGTATGGTCATCCCATTTATTAAGAGAAAGAAGCTTTGTATCAGTTTTAAACATAAGCCACAAAAAGCCCTGCATGAAGAACTTCTTAGGTTCAGTTCATGGCTTGGAATTTTGCTGTGCCCAAGACCCTGGGAAAACTACTACTGGGTGGAGCAGATAGCAAGCACAGAACTAGAGAGGCCAATGGTATGAGGACCAAGTTACACATTATGCTACTTGCATGGTTGTGTTTAACATGCAGGGTTGGGGGAAGAAGCAGGATTGAAACTGTGGTGTCCAGGCAGTGGCAGCACCAGAAATAAAATACTGGGGAGGGCATAAAAATGCATTTCTATGGGTGCCAATATCTGAAAAGCTCAGTTCAGTCTAATATTATGGCTAACAAATCAAAACTAAAACATAACAGACATCTCCACCCTGGTACTGGCTGATGTTTTGGACTACAACTCATCATAATCATCTCTGGCCTTTGGTCATGTGAGCTGGGGCTGATGGGAGTTGTAGGAGGGCACCACGTTGTGGAAGGCTACATTATGAATGTGGTTACAATTGCCACATTAAAGAAAAAAATACAGATATAAACCAAAATGATGTGACATGAAAAATGGCTTCCCTTCAAGTAACTACAGGGGTCTGGCAACAAAGAGGTGAAAATTACCCATGCAACCCTGCTGCCAGCAGCATGTGCCTATTACACTATTCAGTTCAAACACTTTCAGAGGAGTGTGCTGGACAGGACAAGACAAAGCGGTTTGCAATGAGGACAAACTTCCAGTTTGAAATGTCTTGATTAGTAGAACAAATTACTTCAAAACAAGAAAAATGGTGGTTCAAAGGAGCACTTTGGACCAGAATTCAAGTCTGAAAGAAATAAAATGTTGACTAATGAGTTACTGAGAGTTAATGTGTTAGAAGGCCTATGTGGATTGCCAAGTACATTTCCAGTATCTTATCATGATTTATCGTAATCAGCAATGAGCTGAAACTACCAGACTCCAATTAATTTGCTTCCTATGTCAAATTGCACGGGAGGAGGGGGACAGAAGGGTGGTCCCACTACAGGATTTGAATACAAAGTATGAGGTAAAGAAAATGATCTATTGGCTCCAACATTCAGATTACATTCATATGTGTTTAGTGCAAATCAATTACTTCTCTCTTTTACTGGCACCATTAGCTTAAATTTCAACTTAAAATCACAAATACAGAGCTACAGGTATGATTTAGGAATGTTGGATGCAACACAGTAGGCAATAAATTATTTGGGGTTTTCTTTCTAAAGTATATCTACTTAGAATTAAGACCCAATAATCTTATTGCCTCCTTTAGACTAATTGGAACAACTCCCTCTCACGGGGGAGGTGTCAACAACTGCCCTTAGACTCTTGGCAAGTCCACCTCTGGCTGCCTTAACCAAACAAGGAGGAGAAGAGGTATGTGCACAGGTGATTATGGTTTTACATCTCCAAGTATCCCATCTACAGTACTTGGACTGTACAAATAGAAAAATGTCCACAGCATTAGGATAAACAGGCAAGAACAAATTTGCTTTGCCCCAGCTATGGGAGTCTTCCCCAGATATTGGGTGCCCAGATATCGTTGGACTAGAACTCCTGTTACCACTGGCCCTGCTGGCTAGGAAAGATGAGGACTGCACCCTATCAGGGGACCCAAGATTTAGGAAAGCTGCTCAGTGGTGTCTAATTCAGAATGAATATGGACAACCTTAGCCACAAAGTCCTTTACAAACCAGACACAATGGGTGACTGTAGTGGACTTCTTCAACAATTTGTGGGCTAAGATCTAACAGTCTAATGAACTACGTTTCCATGTTTTTTCAGGTCTGTGTACCATACTCTGAAAAGTCTCATGTTTTTCTGTTTGATTCTGAAATCTCTTCAGTCATCAAGTAACCCAGTAGCATTAATGAGATAGGAAAGTAAAGAAACAACAGTTAACTCTACTTTTTCCAACAGTATTTAGGTCACCATGATGTATGTATCAGGGCTGGTAGTTTCTTTTGCATTTAGAGAAAATAAGCAACTACCTCGTCTTTCAAATGTTTCGTATCCTTCACAGGAAATTACCAACAATAAGTTGGCTATATCACATGCACAGAAATCCAATCTATTGTCTCTCTCTATCAACCCGGATCATTATTTTCCTTAAGCAGCCAAGGTCTGATACTACTTGATCACTTGACCAGTACCCCCTAACTCTCTGCCTTTTTCTCTTTTCTTCCTATCTGCTCAAACCAACCTCTACCTGCAGAAAGGTGAGACAAAAGAAACAGCATCAAAGAAAAGCTCGAGGGAAAGCATACAAATTATATATTATTCAGTGCCAGCTGAAAAGTAAACATTCAGTGTGTGTCACCGAATTAGGTTAAAGGTGGGAAGAAGGGGAGTGGAAATTTGCTTTCCAGACCAAATTTTAAACCCATATGATTTGAAAAGGTCTGGCATTAAGGGAAAATAATCTAAAAAGAAACCCAAAATAAAGCAAAAAGCATAGCAGAGGTGAAAAGGGGAAACTCAGTGGAAACTGTGCAGAAAAAGCTTTGTTTCCAAATACATACACACTAGAGAAAATGAAGTTGTGTTTCTAAATAATTTCCAGCTCATTTACACTGTAGTGACAATCAGGAGCATTTCATCCACCAGCTAGCAATAGTAGATATACAAAAGAGAGCAGGCTGGAGATCCAACTGTTACAAGTGTGCAGACTTTTTAAAATTAAAAAAACCCCAACCAACCAGAAAATCTAACGTTCAGATTTAGTACCTATATTAGCAAATATGCAAATACATTTTTTCCTGTGTCTGTTTTGCAAACACAACTTAAATATGATGTAGCTAAATGCAACAACAACAAAAAAGTTTTGCCGCCTTATTATTTCTCAGAAAACGCTGAGAGTTAACATTATCTAATTATGCAAAACTATAATACAAAAATTGATTTCTTGTTTGCTGTATTAGTTCTATTTTTATTATAGGACAGTTCTGAATTGCTTCTCCCCCCTTAAATTAGATTTTAAATGAATCTTTCCCAAAGAAAAACAATTAAATTAATTATAAAGAATGCAAAAAATTTCAACCTGCATAGGTATTTTTCAGGCATAACACAAAACCTAATTAAGTAGAATGCAAACCTCATTCAGTGGTGATATTTCATTAAGCAATGCATGGAAAACTTCAAATTGAACTTAAGGCAAGTATATAATACCAATAATTCAAATCGAAGTGGCCAGATAAATCCAAGTAGCTATGAATAAAGGGATGAAATATTAAGAAAGTTCTACTAAAAGTCAATCTGCTGTTTCCCTGGTTTTTCTCTCATATCTACCTAGAATAAATTATCCCAGACACTAGGGGTAGCCAATTTTAGACTACAGATGCCAGCATATTTGACCATTGGCCATGTTGGCTAGAGGTGTGGCAACTGGAGTCCAGGAACATCTGAAGGGCACCACCTTGTCTACTGCAGCAAGAGACATTGACATTAGGCACTGCTGCATTACAGTTTTTTTAAATCGGTACAGTGGTGCCTCACAAGACGAAATTAATCCGTTCCGTGAGTCTCTTCGTCTAGCGGTTTTTTTCGTCTTACGAAGCAACCCTATTAGCGGCTTAGCGGATTAGCGCTATTAAAGGTTTAGCGGCTATTAAAGGCTTAGCGGATTAGCGGCTAAAAGGCTATTAGCGGCTTAGCGGCTTAGAAAAGGGGGGGGGGAGCGGAAAAAAATTGGAACACTCGCAAGACGTTTTCGTCTTGCAAAGCAAGCCCATAGGGAAAATCGTCTTGCGAAGCAGCTCAAAAACGGAAAACCCTTTCGTCTAGTGGGTTTTCCGTCTTGCGGGGCACCACTGTATAGCATAAGCCAGCAGAAGATTATCTAAGTCATGTGTATCCTTTTTGTGTTTGCGTAGTGATTGCAGGAATCATGGGGTTTGAATGACCTATTATATACAGTAGTATATTATATAAAGCAGTAGCTGTCGCAGAATGACTTCAACATATGCGAGCAGTGCTCATGAATGAGGAAGGACAGTTGAATATGATAAAGATCACCACAGGGGCAGAGGTAAACTTTATCAGCACAGAGGCACAGGTAAGTCTGAACCTATTGAATATTTTACGTTTTCCAAAGGTATCTTCAATTTCACCAGCTCTAACCACTATTGGGGCTTCAGTCTTTGCTTAGTGAGTTACTTGTCCATACATGTTTCCCTCTGTCCATCCTGCAGACAAACAAAACAAACAGGGACCTGAAGACTTTCTTTACAGAATCTCAATCACTAATTTCACCCAGAAAATATTCTAATTACGCAGCGATTGTGCTTTAATGCCCCGCAAACTACTGGCTGATCATTATACTGCAGGACAGAATTGCTTTCATTTTGTTGTGCTATATATGCCATGTGATTCTGCATCTAGGGATGCGGAAACTGTATGTCAAAAGTGGGACCATATGGAAAGAACCAGACCAATAGCCACATCTAATCTAACACATTTCTTCTCTATCCATATATAGTGGTTCTCTATCCATCACTGGAGCCTCTTTCAAATCCACACCCCTCACTCGCTTTGCTTCAAACCCTCTGCAAATGCTTTTGCCTGGCTGAAATGTATTCCTGAACATCAATATTATCTTTTGCTTGCCTGAATGGAGGATGAAGAGACGTGCATGTAGAAATCTCTAAAAGTTTTGCACAGCTGGAATTTAGCCTGCTCTGCAATGTTAAGAATTGCACATGTTGCTATGCTTACTTTTTACCTCCACTGCCCTCCATCATTGGCATGTGGCCCCTAAAAAGTTCCCCATGAGAGAATGTGGCTCTCATGCTTTAAAAGCGTCCTCAACCCCATAATAGGATCACCAATTACTGTAGCATCCTCTGGTCCTGAATATAGTAGAACGTGATTGTGTTTATTTCTGTGCCGTGGAAGGTTTCCACATCTGAATTTCTGCAGGAATCATGACTCCCATTTTTCACAAAACTAAAAATTGGCCCTAAAATGGGACATGTTTACTGAGGTGGGAAATTTTGTCATGTGTAGACTCATCTCTTGCTATCTAGATGTTACAGAAAAGTAGCACTGCTGTTTGGATTGGCAGAGATAGCATCCTATGGACTAAAGCTGCAATTTACTGCTCATTTGCTCCACAGGAGGCCCTCAAAGCTGAAGGACACCATCTCCAGTCAGAGGGCTATGGCCAAAGGATAATTATACCCCCAAAGAGGAGGGAGTGGGTAAGAATGCCTTAGTCTCCCAGGCCAATTAGGTTTAGCTTTGAACTCAGTGGTGATTATGAGCCTAAATTGTCTCTAGATAACATTTCTGCTATTGACAGAAAGATAAAGTAAGTGGTGAATGAACCCACGCTGAATTATTAACGTCACATTAGAGAAAACAGGAGAGGGTAGAATCTCAGCATTTTCTCCTTGATGTGTTGCTGGCAGTCTAAAAGAAGGAAAGAGTAATAACTAGTTAGTCTAAGTGATGGCTTTCTACCAGACAGTAATAATATTGTCTGGCTTTTGTAGACTACTGCCACACTGTTCACATCTTGCGCCTGGAGAAGTTTATTTGTTCAGTTGCAACTGAAATAACTAGCATAGGGGAAAACAACAGCCACTCTCAACATCCTCAACATAAAGAAGATATGCACTTTATTGGAATGAGGAAGTTCCCTGCCAACAAGCAAGAAGACTTCTGTCTTCTCTCACAGGAAGGCAGATTTTGAATGGCGCTTCAATGTGCCTTCTCTTCTTAACACAGGCTACTGAAGAAATATCCTCCCACTGAGGCAAATAAAAGCACATGAAAACTTTAAGTGCACACTGTTGGAGGGAGGGAGAATGAAAATATATACATTTCTCCACATAAATTGAAGGATGCTATAGAAATAGTGGTTACTCAGTTTATGGGGCCCAGTAAAAAAATAGACTCTCCAAAAAATGTAGTTCCCTTAATGGATTAATATAAAGATTTATATATTAACACAGTACTTAATTAAGGAATTAGGATTCCTTTGATACAGGCTTAGCTAAATATTACCACAACCTGCTTTACAAGCAAAGACAATTATTTCCCATTTCAGTCACTACATTGGTGACTGCATATATTAGCAGTTTCAAATTTCACACACAGACACAAAGGTAATACACCACCATATATATATGTAGAGAGAGAGAGAGAAGCTGAAGCAGTATGTGTCAAAGGGATTGACTCTCGCTTTCATGTTAGGAAAGAAAATACCGTATTTTTCGCCCCATAGGACGCACCGGCCCATAGGACGCACCTAGTTTTTTTTTGGGGGGGGGAATAAAGGGGGAAAAATTATTTCCTCCCCAGGTGCGCTGCGCTAAGCCCAGAGCTTGGGGTGTGCGGAGTTCAGCGCGCCCCAAGCTTCTGGGTGCTGGCGAGGTCTCTGCTAGCTTCAGCGAAAGCCTGCATTTGCCCCATAGGGCGCACACACATTTCCCCGAATGTCGGTTTTTTATATTTTAAAAAATACAAGATTTCTAAACCATATAGATAAATGACCACAAATGTTGCAAAATTCGAGAGGTAGAAAGTTCTGTCAACCAAACTATGACTGACAAGTTATTATGTCCAGGCCTTGATTCAAATCCACCCCAGCCATTTCCACTTAGAAGCCTGATCCAAAATTCACCCTCCTTTTCTCTCCTGCAGAATTTAAACACCACACAAAATATAAGCACAATAACCTATTGTAAAGTGGTCAAGAGCCACAATTTTGAACCTCAATGTTAAATGGCTCTCAAGTCAAAATGCCTCTAATTTAAGTTTCTTTCCCACTTCTCATCAGTTTCATTTGCAAAAAGGGTAGCAGATAGCCACTGATAAGCTCTGTAAAACGGCCCTTGCAAGTGGCAATTTTGCTGAGAGGTAGGCAGCAGTAACAACTCAGGCAAACATCCTGGGCTTTGTTTGGGCTGTCTTGAGAGTGGGGGCTGTGGAGCCCAACAGTTAGCCCTCAAAGCCTACAACTAGCAGAGTTAGAGGAAGAATAGGTAATCTTCCCAAAATTGTTTAGCTTCCTTCAGGTCACTTGAATTGTTTTGCATGGCAGCACCCTCCCAATTTACTTTAAATCAGCGTTGAGGAACCTGTGGCCCTCCAGGTGTTGCTGAACTCCAGCTCTTGTCATCCTTGACTATAAGTCATTCAGGCTGCAGCTGGTGGGAGCTACAGTCTAACAACATCTGTACAACTGCACATTCCCTACTCTGTTTCAAATTCTGCTTTGGGAAAATTTGTTAGAAACTCTTGATTAGAAAAACAACAACACGAATAGCCTACACTTGTAGTAAAACAGGGCTATTCTTCCAGATTATGTTAAGTGCAGGGTTAGAAAGCAGGCGGTATAAAGTATAACAAATCACATTTGTTTTCATTTTCTTCTGGGCACATACAATAAATCTTGAGTACGCACATTTTGAGTGTTTATTTATACCAATAAAAATAGCACTGAAAAATTAACAAACACTCTTTGTAATTTTTCTATTGAATCCCCTTCTACAGTAAATCATAGCCAAATAAAATAACTCAAATCCAGATGAACTTCTTAGTCACATATTTTACAGCTCTCTGGAGCTGCAGCGCTAACAACGTAATGAGTTATTTTGAGAAGGCCCTTTCTAAATGAACAAGCATTGTTTATTTGTCCTGTATCAACAATTGGAAAGACTTGGAGGAGCTCAAGACCCCATCTATTTCCCTCAGAACAACAGTCCCTTAAAAAGGAATTGTGCAAATAGAATAAAACAAAATCCATCCTGAAGGTCTTTTACAGTCTAAATAAGGATGTTAGATGACGATGAATTAGCTCTCAAAAACTGCAGAACAGAAAGAATGACAACCACTCCAGTTGCCTACAGCAGAAGCCACACCATTAGCTTTGCTGGCAGACCATTTCTGTTTGCTGCCTCCTCTAAATAATTTTGTAGCATTAGGAATTGGAACCGAAGTTTGCTACTTTCCCTCCCCCCTTTATCTCCCCCCATTCTTTTGTGTACAATGCCTAGATTGCAAGCGTGAACCCAAGGACTTTCTTGTTTTTAACGGGTCTTATGTAAGCTGAAAAGCTGGGTAATAATGCTTTAAAGATATGAATAAACCAAGTAACTTGAAGCCACAAACCCAAAATACTTACTTTGGTGACTATATATGCAAGGCAGCATAACACCATTGCATGAATTCATGTGGCAATGCACCAGGCACTGCTCTCTAAAGGATGTCTGTATTTGCTGGGAAAGTAAGTCGTAGGGTTGAGCTGTAAATTAGTTGTCAAAAGCGCAAAGGCCTCGAGAACAGATTTATATTTCTGTCCCGGTTCGCCTTCTGATGGCTTTTCTTAAGGAAGATTTAGACCAATATTGAGGTTAATAAATTGATTTGTGAGCCCTAGGTTACTAGCGACAAATTAAACAAGTTTATAATAGTCTTTTCTGTCACACCTAGCCATAATTACTTAGTGGAGCATACCAGGAAGCATTTAATAATGTAGAATAAAAAAACATATTTTAAGGAAAATATTGCCTTAGGGTTGTGATGGCCAACTGCTCCCCCCCCCCTTCACCAGATGACTTTATTATTGGAAAAGAAGGAGTGCTGTTGTACTATTCCTTTTGCACCATTGAGACATCGGCAGTCTCTCATTAAATACACTCAGTGTGAAGATACTTTGCAAGTGGTGCTGGGGCAGCTGAGTAAAAGATTAACATATTCAGCTGAATATACAGCAGGGGCAGCCAACATGGCGCGTGCGCGCACACACGCGCACACAGATTTTGTTGGACCGCAATTCCCATTATCTTTGGATATTGGCTCTGCTGGGTGTGGCACTGGGAACTGTGCTACATCTGGAGGGTACCACATTGGGTACCCTTGATATTTGATTCACATATAATAGAATCATAGAACTGTAGATTTGTAAGTGACCCCCAAGGGTCACCGAGTCCAACCCCTTGCAATGCAGTAATAACCCCCTGCAATATCCTACTCTCTCTCTCCTTATCTGCTGTATAATTAAAAGCAACTCCAACCCTCCACCCAGCAAAGGAAATTTTCATCTTTCCACACCACTATTGCCTGGGTTTTATTTGATCTCTCCTATTACTTGGCAAATCCCTACAGGTTTCTCTCTGTGTTAAATGGCTGATTGTTAGTAGGTGTCTATAAAGTAGTAGGTGTCTATAAAGCATCCATAGAACCCAGCCTTTTTGCCTTTCTAATCCTGTCAATTAACAAGACACCACTATATGTTCCAGTTTTTTACTCTGACTTGCACGTTTTGTGTTATATATATGTGTGTATTTCAATTTAAAAATTCTTTCCACCACCATCTAGATTAGAAAGCCACTTTTATTTCCAAAACAATCAAAATTTCAATAAGAACAGTTACGAAACAAAATGGCAAATTTGGAAACCTTCAGATATACTACAAAGATTATATTATCAGGATTTGAACTTTGCAGCATGAGCTTCTCTCTAAGGTCTTCTGAAGCGGTATCATATGAATGATCATCTGTGTCACCTCTTTTACTGCTGGAGTAGAGTCTTTGGATTAATGTGCTCAATACATTTTCTTGCTACAGATACTGCTCTTCTCAGAAATGTGATCTATTGACTAGATGCCCACACATCTGATAAATCACTGTGGTCTAAATGCAGCTGTGGCTCTCCTCTTGTCTGGAAGGATACAAACTGGGAGAAAAATCTGTAAATGTATAGAAGACATAATACCCATACTCTTCTCACCTGCACCGATGAATGGCTTTTCAATGGTGTGTGTATGTAAATTAAATTAGGTCATTTTTATCTACTTGCATGCAGAGGAAATACTCCCATTTTTTATCATCATGTCCGGATTGCTTTCTTGCCATTATAGGAGTCTTAAAGAAAGGCTAAATGCAGCATTTAACCACAGTCTCAAATATTAAATATATTTGTATCCTATGTGAGTTTTACTAATAGCTATAGAAATCTTCACACGCATCACTTTCTAAGTCTCTCTAGCAGTTCTGAGGCCCATCTTAAATTCCAAAAGTAATCCCTGATCTAGAAAAATCTCTAAATGGACTGTGCAGTTCTGCATTATTTTCATGTATTTGAAGTGTCAACTTCCTTGCACCTTTAGCTGCTTTCATACTCTGCTTCCTCTCTAGGACCTCAAAATAATATAGCATAATCTTCATCTGGATCTATTCCCTAACAGAGAGCCAGACATGACAAATGAGGGTGGTGGGGAGTCCAACTTTTTTGAAAGTTGAAATTCAGTATAACCTTCACAATGACCCTCTTAATTATAGATGCCAATCTGTGTAGTGTACAACATTGCAACTAGCAAGACATATTTATTAATTTCTTATATTTATTTATCACTTTTGAGTGCAGGTGTTAGCATACCATAGCAAAACAGCTTCCTCCCCATCACCTATGTGTGTGAACTCAGACCTTTCAAAACATGGTGGTAAACTCCCCAAACTTAATGACAGCAGCTGTTAAGCAAGTATAAGGAATAGATAGTTTGCATGCACACGAAAGCTTATACCAAGAACAAACTTAGTTGGTCTCTAAGGTGCTACTGGACAATTTGTAATTTTTTTTATATCTATGTTTCAACTGCGTCAGACCAACACGGCTACCTACCTGAATAAGGAAGAGATATTTATTTTAGCTAAGAACGGTACAGGCTTAGCAGCAAGAACAAGCTCCAGAAATCAAGATTCCAAAGTGCATCTGGAAGGCTAGAGGTTCATAAGCAAACAGTACGTACAAAGATGGCCCAACAGTTGACATACCCCTCACACCAAGCTTTGAATGATGAGGCAGGGCAAGCTCACTATGGCACTCTCCAGCCCTAAGGGTCTACTGCATGTGCACACATGTGCTCTTTCTGGGCAGGTGCATCGTATCTACGAAGGTGGTTCTTGGTTCCAAGACTGTGTCCTGCCCCTCTGCCTCCAGCTCTCCTGCCACCTCCTTCAAACTATGATCTGGAAACCAAGCCAGTATGTTTTAACTAAGCCAAACTGTATAAATATTACATTTATTCTGTGGTTATTTAACTTTACTATTAACTGAAGATTTATCCACTGATTTTATGTTTCACTGCCATATACTGAAAAAAATGCATACATTAGTACCCAAAACTATGACACCCCTGCTGAACATTGTCTCTTTCAGAATCTATTTATGGCCACAATCTAGTGCACAGTGAAAGCCTGTCCCATTGTATATCTTCTCACTCTGTGCAGTGTGAAGTTGCTGTTCCAAAACGCTGCAGCCTGGCTTTTGAACAGGGTGCTTTGTAATGAGCATATTATCCTGGCTGTTGCCATCGTTAAGTTACGTTGCTTGTTCTGGCCTGTAAAATCTTTAAAGAATCTGCCATCAGAGTGCCTTCAGAATTGTCTTGCCTCCCTATATACTTAGGCTGTCTGAGAAAGCTCTCTGGTTGCTGCAGCCTCATGAGATTGAATTGAAGCTACAAGGAGCCCTTTTGATACTGTAGCCCTTTAGGAATTTTGTTCCCAGTGAATCATAGCAAACCGACTTGTCTTTTAGAATTTAGACAGGTGGTTAAATTACAGACCATGGATACTGGTATGTCTCAGACCCAAATTCCCAAAGAGATTATAACGACAGGTTGATTTTGAATTCAACTAAGAGGGGAACTCATCCATGCAGTTCTGTTATGGATTCTTGCATACAGAGAATTCCCATAGGCTCAGCAGATTTTGTGATGAAATTTTTTTGAAGGCAAATCAGTTAATTTAAAAATGCTTCCATTTGCCAGATCTAAAATTACAGTCAAATCAGTTTAGCTGGGCTACTTGACAAATTATGGTATACTGGATGCTTAATATCACACTATTTAATAGATCATTGATGGCCAATTTGTGGCCCTCCAGATGTTTCTGGGACTCCAGCTTCCATCATCCCTGACACTGGCCATGTTGACTGAGGATGATGGGAGTTGCAGCCATCATTCCTGCTATATATATAACCATTTTATGTTGATCGTGTGTGTGTGTGTGTGTGTGTGTGTGTGTGTGTCTGAGTGGAAAAGAAATGACAGAAAATGGTTTGAAAATGTCAAAACATTAACTGCCATATCAACATTGTGTAAAGTTCATTTTCGATTTATTTTAAAATAAAAAATAGTGTTGTCTTCAAAGTAAGAACCGCAGTTTTCTAACATATCCCTCCGAACAATTTAGCTCCACATCCTTTGCACACTAAAAATAAACCTTTGAGGCCCAATAAAAAATGTTTGGCAAAATCTAGCTTTATAATAAGGCACACTAGGCTATCTATTAAACTTTCATTTGATTTCAGCCACTATATTTTTGAGATTACATAATCAAGATAAGGATATAAATGGCTACTAGCCCCAATGGCTACATTTTGCTTCTAATTTCAGAGGCAGAATGCCTATAAATACTAGTTGCTGGGAATTATAGATGGGTAGAGTGTTGCTATGCTCATGGCCAGCTTACAGGCTTTCTGCAGGAAGCGAGCAGCTACACAGACTGGATCAGCTTTGTCATTTGACGCTCAAGTTAGAAGTGCCTTTTCATGGCTTTATTAAGATCTTATTTAATGGGTTTACAATGGAAAGAGAAGCTATCTGAAAAGGTATCTGGAAAACACAATACATTTTCCTGAACATAATTTCCAGTATTGTTGTAGGACAACGGTGGAAACTGATATACATTGTTTTAATTTAGACCCACACCATTACCCAGCCTCATGGGACTACGAGTCTGGGAGAAAACAAGTATTGATAAATGACAACAGAGCTAACTTAATACGTCTGAATCAACTTTTATTCTTAAATTGTATTTAATCCAATCTCCAGAGGACTGGCTATGATGATGTAAGAGAAACATTCAGCTGACCTAATGGGACTTCCCTTTTCTTATTGTTTCACCTGCAGCCCCCCATGAACACTCAAAATCTCCTCCAGTGAATTGGGGAAACTTCCTGAGCAGAAATCCCGGGGGGGGGGGGAGAGCAGGGAATAGAGAAGAAGGTTAAGTCCAGTCATGAGACATTGGATGACACCTTTAAGCTTGATTTAATCCAATCATTACTTTGTACATCTCATTCATCAATAATATACTGGTGATTTCTAAAATTACAATAACTTCACCATACTTAATTGTGTCTGTCAAACCATAGCAGGCTCAAGATAAGAATAACCAATATTTCCAGAGCAAAGCACTTCATTCCCCTATATGCCATAATGGAAAATGGAGGTAAAATGATTATTTTTCCGTTCTAACTCTAGTGCTCCAATCAAAAAAGTTACTTCCAGCTTCTACTTATGTTTGCGCCAATGCCTAAAATATTTAAGAGAAATGAGAACCCTTTAACAGCGGGTGGATTTCAGCAAGTGTCATATGATCCAAGGTTGACACATGATTCCTAGGGTAGCAATAACATTGTGTATTTCAAATTTCAGGGTAGTAGTTTGTCTAGGGCAGAGACACAGAGTAGGAAATTCTCAAGGCACTTTATCTTCAAAATAAAGTGTTACCAACACCAGGTGTCCCCATTTACCGAGATACAGCTTATTAAATTCAGCACAGGAATGTTTGCAACAGTTGCTGCTCAACTTTTTCAAGAACTCTTATTTTTTCCACCTTTCAAAATTAAATATAGCTCACCTACCGAGGGGAGCACCAAACTGACTACTCCACTAAAAACAATGATCCTCGGTAATTTAAAGATTATTTACAGAAATATTGCAAAATTAATGAATGTTAGAATGATGTCAGAATGAAGTTAAGTGATTTAAGCAGCAATGCTATAAAGGTGTATGTAAAAATGGATTATTAACAGGTGAGAATCCAAAGTTATAATATATTAAGTTAAAGGATTAAGATAAAAACAAAGAGGGAAAGAAATTGCTGAATTAACTAACTGAATTGGAATACAAAAAGGGAGGTATGAGGAGGTCAGGGAAGCAAGGAAATGAATGTAAGGTGGAAAGATTGATGTATTTTTTAAAGTGTTTTTTATTTTTTTGTATTTTGTATTTTTCTTTTATTCTTATTTCTGTCTTTTTTCCCCCTCTTGTTTTTATCTATGTAATTTTTTTCTTTGAAACCTTAATAAATATCATTTAAAAAAATAAAAATAAAAACAATGATCCTCGGGTAGTTCATGAGTTGCTTTAATTTTGTGACTTGCAGAATCACAAGTGCCTTGTGCTTTTGATTCCCCACAATTAGAGTGAACGTTGGAAGTGGAACTTGCGGCGAGATCCGTGAACTCCAGGGGGAAGGAAAGGCACAGAGGCTGCTGTGAGCTACACAATTAAAGTGACCCATGAAAACGCTCAACATCTGTAACATCACAGCTGTTGAGATTTCTCCTGCTAACAAGCAATGGAACTGTAAAGGCAGCTTGTACAAAACCACTGCTCTTCTATTTATAAGACCACCTCTGACACTGGGTTCTCATGCAACTTTAGAGATGAGCTGGAGATACAGCAACACTCTTACTTTTTGGGCCACCTACTAATGTGAGAAAAAGGGACGCGGGTGGCGCTGTGGGCTAAAGCCTCAGCGCCTAGGGCTTGCCGATCGAAAGGTCGGCGGTTCGAATCCCCGCGGCGGGGTGCGCTCCCGCTGCTCGGTCCCAGCGCCTGCCCACCTAGCAGTTCGAAAGCACCCCCGGGGGCAAGTAGATAAATAGGTACCGCTTACCAGCGGGAAGGTAAACGGCGTTCCGTGTGCGGCTCTGGCTCGCCAGAGCAGCGTTGTCACGCTGGCCACGTGACCCGGAAGTGTCTTCGGACAGCGCTGGCCCCCGGCCAATAGATGTGAGATGGGCGCACAAACCCCAGAGTCTGTCAAGACTGGCCCGTTCGGGCAGGGGTACCTTTACCTTTACCTTTACTAATGTGAGAAAACAGATTCCTATTCCGCAGCTCAGGCGTGGAGAACCTTTTTGGTTCAGCAAGGCCTCATTTCCCTACACTGAGGACCAACTTTGAGAAGTGGGCAAGACCACCCACCTGTCAGCTATATGACATCATGATCTCATTGAGTGATTGGTGAGTGGCTTGTCCCATCAGTGTAGGTCCAATGGAGTGGGTGGGGAGATAGAGACTAATCATAATTAAATGGTGCATCAGCTGACCAGCGGGGAGTTCAACCCTGCTTCCTGCAGGGACTCCCTGGTCCTGAATGGGGTAACTGTGCCCCTGAAAGACCAGGTGCACAGCCTGGAAGTCACTTTGGACTCACAGCTGTCCATGGAGGTGCAGGTCAATTCTGTGTCCAGGGTGGCTGTCTACCAGCTCCATCTGGTACGCAGGCTGAGACCCTACCTGCCGGCAGACCGTCTCGCCAGAGTGGTGCATGCTCTAGTTATCTCCCGCTTGGACTACTGCAACGTGCTCTACGTGGGGCTACCTTTGAAGGTGACCCAGAAACTACAAATAACCCAGAATGCAGCAGCCACACTGGTGACTGGGAGCGGCCGCCGAGACCATATATTGGTCTTGAAAGACCTACATTGGCTCCCCATATGTTTCCGAGCACAATTCAAAGTGTTGCTGCTGACGTTTAAAGCCCTAAACAGCTTCGGCCCAGTATACCTAAAGGAGTGTCTCCACCCCCATCGTTCAGCCCGGACACTGAGATCCTACGCCGAGGGCCTTCTGGCAGTTCTCTCCCTGCAAGAAGTGAGGTTACAGGGAACCAGGTAGAGGGCCTTCTTGGTAGTGGAGCCTGCCCTGTGGAATGCCCTCCCATCAGATGTCAAGGCAATAAGCAACTATCCTACTTTTAAAAGACATCTGAAGGCAGCCCTGTTTAGGGAAGCTTTTAATGTTTAATGCTGTATTATGTTTTTAATATTTGATTGGGAGCTGCCCAGAGTGTCTGGGAAAGGCCAGCCAGATGGGCAGGGTATAAATACATTTATTATTGTTGTTGTTGTTGTTGTTATTATTATTTATTAAATTCAGGTGTGCCAATGATTTCTCCACAGGCAGCTCGTTTGCACACCCAAACTAAGCAGGACTGAACTCCTCACAAATTAGCTGGTGTGGGGCTTTAAATTCTGCTTTCTGCAGGGATTAGTGCATGGCCAGATGATCCAGCCATGTACCAGCTCCATATCTGACATCACATCTGACATCAGGTGTGGGGCTGGTGGGTATCATCTGAAGGAAAAGGCATAGAAGGCTAAATGTGGGGGACTGGAACTGGCAGTCCATCCAAATTTGAACCAAGGGTTAGAGGTTCTCCACTCCAGCTGTAGCTGTTTCCCACACCAGCATTAAGGTTGCTCAGAGTTGCTAGTCTTCCTGCAGGTCTAGGGCTTTTCACATGATACCACTGTTGCAGGATGGAGTACTGCTGCTTGTGATCTCATATATCCCAGCCTGAATTGTATGTTTATCAGGATTTCATCAATCTCAGGAGATGGTAAAGAAAAACCAATAGGCTAGCTTGACAAAGAAACAGACTTGGGTTGAAGAATGTTCTCTGACACATGCAATTCCTAGGTTTGATCCCCTTTTTAAAGTTTATTTATTTAAATGCTTAAAGAATAAATCAAACTTTTCCTCCTTTCCCCCCCATGCAACTCCCTTTTCTGACAAGGAACTCTGAAATCACATTTTAATTGTTTTGGCTATGATCTTCTTATGTAAAAGCTACTTAAGTAAACCAAAACGTCGTTCCCGAGCTATTCAGTAACTGCTTTTCTGGGGCTACAGACGACCACAGCAGGGTCGAGAAGGAAGTGAAACGCCATTCCACAAGAAATCCTCTCAATTCAAGTCATTGTGAATTAGGGTGGGGGTGGAGAGGGTGACTGGTTTGCTAATGTCGCCTTGCAAGTTCATAGCACAACTTGTATATAAATCTCCAGCTACTTGGCCCACATCATACACACTTAGCTACAGCCATGCACTAGTTCTCATAGGGTGGGGAAAATCCCCTGTAACAGAATAAAGGTACCACTTCCCTTTGAGAAATTACTACTGGTTGAATTCTTAGCTGAATTCTAAAGCCAGCACAGGTGATCTAAACATATGGGTTGCAGAAAGAAAAAAGCACATTCTAAAATTAAGTTTTTAGCAGTACCGTATTACAGTAAATCCAGAATAGAGTCTAGAACAAGCCATACCTGCACACTTGGTCCGGGTGATAAGTGGTGGACCTGGTTGACCAGTGCCACCTTCTCCAGGTCTGGTTAGAAGAACACGGATTTCATACTCTGTGTCTGGGTCCAAATGCCACAGCTTGTAAGTTGGTGCATTTACAGCATGGGTCTCTGTCCAGGTCCCAGTTGTCATATGGTATTCCACTTCTTTTAGGATAATCGGCCCATCTCCAATAATGGAATTCGCATTCAACTGAATCAGCAAGTAAGTTGGTCCAACTCCAAGCAGTTGTGGGGGTGCTATTGGTCGAGGTGGTTCTGCAAGACATAATTATAAGAGCTGAGTCAGAAAGATAAATATTGGCATAAGGCCTGGATCTTAAATGAGTAAACAACAGCAATGTAAGGAAGTATGTGAATATTTAACACACACAACTAACAATATCAGCTGATAAAAAAACATGAAACAACGGAATATATTTCAATACTTCTGTTAAATTGCCTTTAGTACTAGGGGACCAACAGAGAGAATAAACTATAACAATGGAGATTCTGCCTACAGTAGCATTGCCTAGGAGTGATTTACTTCAGGAAGCAATTAAAAGCAACACACACTTTCCTGAATAAAATGAATCCGCTAATAAACACACAGGCTTCATTTTCATTCCAGATGGCTCATATTTTGGCTAATTTGTTTCAGTTAATTAGGCATCAATGCTAAATTCAAGGCACACGGGGGTTTCACAATCAGCAGTATTGCAACGCAGCAAATCCAAAAAGCTGTATAGACAACTAGAAAAATATCTAACCTAAATAACCTATTAGGATATCCCACATGTGTTTAATCTCTTGAAAGAAACGCTAGGGAACATTAAATAACTCCTTCCTTCTGTGTCTACTGTATGAACAACTGGATGTAAGCCCCACATGAAATTCATCTACTGCATCAAAGTCCAGAAGGCTGATCTTATTGTATTTTATATTGTAAGCTAGTTTGATATATTTTGTGAAAAGAGGAGAAGATAAATAGTATATCTATATAAAAAATCAACCAAACAACAAACCAACAACCCTATGTTACCAGGTACCTAATGTATAAAGGGTCATCTCCAGGTGAAGATGTGCACTTTCTGAAACAATATGCAAAATGAAAAGCAACCATTCTTCAAAATTCTTTTGCGAATTTTGCAATGTAGTGTCTTGTGCCAGAGAAAATAATATACAAAAATGCATTATATTGGGGGTTATTGGATGCAAAAATAGCACTTAGATGCTGATGCATTTTAAGGATCGGAAAAATGAGAGAAAGTGAGAAAGTGAAATTTACCAATCATTCTATTCCCTTCTCCAGGACTCTGTGATCTCCTAATGATTGGCTTATATTGTTGGAATGGTTTTATTTGCTTATTATTTGAATAGATCTTTCAGAATCATAATTAAAAACACCTACCACTCTGCTTTCATCTACTGAATAAAAAGCAATTGTGTTGTGTCATAACTTTGGACAAACATATTTGGACAAATAAACAAGCTGAACAATAAGCACACACTTTCTCAGGAAGCAGCATTTTTTCACGTCTAGATGGAATGGCTACCACCTGCTCTTCTTTAGTTATTTTTTTCTCCCAACAGGGTTGGCAAAGAGGATACAACTGAGGGAGCCAATGCCCTCCTTTGTCCTTGCCCCTCTCCAGCTCTAAGTGAGCAATGCATGGAAGCAATATTGGAATGCTGTTGTAGAGGGTAGAGGACCCCCCGATCCTATCTGTTCCAACCAAAAGTGGGTGTTACACTAGAAAAGGGAAACCGACCAACTCTGGTTGCTTCTTCCATACTCTGGGGTCCTTCAGTCCTATCTAACGCACAATTAAAACAGTAGTTCCATACAACACTTAATACAGTGCTCTACAGCCATTGTTTTCCTCACACCTGTGATCTTTCTATAATGTTTACTCATAAATAAATCCTGGTAAGCGACCATCCCCTGCCACTTGATTCAATACCTTCCCCTTTGCAGGCTTTTCCTCTTTCTTGTCATTTCTTGCTCTGCAGATGTACATCGGGGTAGGGAACCTACATCACATTGTTGTCATGGAGATTAAATGAGGAAGGGGAGAACCATGTATAGGCCACATTGAGCTCCATGAAGGAAAAAGGTGGAATAGAAATGCAATGAATGAATGAATGCGGCGGCAACCAGTCTTAGTGATCTTGGCGTGCCCACCAGCCTAGGTGCTATTGTCCTGGCCTGTTGGCCACTGCTGCTCTCTGGGGACACCCTGGGGTGCAGGACTCTGGACTCTGGCCTGACGGTCCAGCTCTAGCTACGACACTGTGTGGTAGGTCCACATTCTACTATCTACTATCGTGCAATACTTTGCAAAAATATAATTTCAGAAATTGAATTGGGATTTGCTGAGATAATCCGCTAGAGCTTGTTAATCAACCTTGTGAGTCATAGCAATGGGATAGCAAGCTAAAAGATGAGCCCCTTCTGTCTCCTTAAATTAAGAGTTGCTAGAGGCTATATACATATAAAGCTGTCATGGAATATACGTATGAAAACGGTGCGATATAAACCCAATGTCTAACAGCCTCAGACTTTGCCCACTAACTTCTGTTTAAAGATGCAAAAAGTTTCAGGTTACTTGCAATAGGAAAGTAAACTCTGTAATTTTGAAATTATAATTGGGGAATATTTGATAGCTCGGGTTGTAGAATAAGGAATGAGAACCATTAATAGGAAACTTAATTAGGTAACATCAGAAAAGTTTATCTGGTATATTGGGACTGCATGCTTCAGTTGTCATTTAGTGTACTTTTGGGATTCTTAGTTACACCACACCTCTGGCTCTGATAGAGTATTGTGTTATGAAGAATATTAATAATGCCACTCAACAATTACTGGTTCATTTAATAACTGATTAAAATTCATGCATAATTTACTGAAACATGCAGAGACTTTATAAACATCTCCTTGTCTTCAAGAGCCTAAAACCAAAATGTATATGCTAATATAAAAATATTCTTTGTGCCTCCAACCTAAGAAAAATGTATTATGCAGTGATATATTAGCCTTATGAATGCATAGTTTAATCCACAACAAGCATGCTGTTAATTGAAGTATATTTTTCTAAACATAGTATCCTGTTCTTTGAAGTCAAAGGTTGAGGGCATCCCCAATTAGGAATCAGTGGGAAAAACGCCTAAAGTGAGCCTCTGTATCAGTTATAAAACTCCTCTCGAGAATCAGATGTTGCCTGCATTTTTAACTCTATTTCAAAATAAAATTCCACACTAGCAGAGCTGGTGGAATGGTGTTCTGCACAGTTTAGTGTTTGTTCTTAATGTGATTGACCTTCATAAGCTTGACATTTAACATCTTAATTTCACAGCAAATGAACTGTCATCATGAATGCTAGCTTCATCATTGAGATTAGATTCAGTTGGAGGTCCAAATTAGCTTTAAATATACATTGTGCATTGGAGGGGGAAATCTTATGAAGAATTAGTTTGTTTTGAATTTAGATTCATAGAATCTGGGGATTCCTTCTACTAGGAAAACTGCATCACAATTTTTTCTCCTGTGATGATTTTTTTTTTTTAAAAAAAAGTTTGCTTCCACACTGTTTAATCCGGAACCAAAAGTGGGGCAGCTAGTGCTGGCATTGGCACTGGTATGTGGGCATCTACTGGGGCTGATTCTGGTATGTAGCAACCTTTATTCTTTTAATAAACAATACGCTCATGGTGCAGCTAGCATGTGGATCTTTGTTCATTTTTACTGTTAAACTATTGTATATATTTCCACAACCAAATGGTGTTTATTCCATAGTTAATGTGGTTAGCATCAGAAGTAAATGTCACTTACAAGCTTGTGGAAACACTGGGATCATCTACTGGGGGGGGATAAAACTGCACTTGCATATAAAATGACAGCAAAGAGACATATGGCACCTTAAAGGCAGCCTGGAATTGTCCAGCATGTTGACTCTTGTACCCCCAAAAAGGACATTTGAGATCACAGTACTATGGAAGACATGAAGTAGCCAACACTAATTCTGTATCACATTTTGCAAGCAGTACCATCAATTTAGAAACAAAGTATACTCAGGTGTCATAGCAATCTGGAAAGAAAACATGGGGGTGGGGACTCTCTGGAGGGCAATAGGGCAGGGACAGAGCTAGCTTGCTCACCCCACTTTTCACATTCCCTGTCCATGGTTGGATGGGGCTAACGTTGAAGGTGGGAGATCTGCTACAGTAGTCTCTGGATTATGGGATCCTATTCAAAACACAAGCATACAGTCACAATCACAAACACTGGGTGTCTCTGTCTGTAAACGCACAGAGTGATTGAGATCGCAGTTAATCTAAGGAGGTCCAGAGAAAACTGACAGAAAGGGTACCCCAGGATGCAGCTCTGTTAAAAGAGAGATAGGATTTAACTGGGCTTTCTCCCAACACACTGGTTTAAGCTCTTTCCTACCAGATCACATTCCTTATTAATGTAAGGACTGTACGCTACTGACCAGGGCAGTTAATCAACAGCCAGCCTGTTCATTTTGAAGTCACTAAGCACCCTTGTGATCCCAGGAGCTCAGCACAAAGATAAAAAAAATAGGGCAACGTGGATTTCTGTCCTTTGCTCCTGACACCCCACTGGGCACTCTATTGGGAAACTCCCTTCACAAAACACTCCAAAAATTAAGTTCCCAAATCAGCACCCTGTCTAAAATGGTAATATAAAAAGGGCCATGTGCTATAGTCTACTAGAGAATAACTGTTCTTGTTTTAACATCAACCAAGTGTTTCCCTTTAAAGGTGGACGACCGCTTTACGGGATTTGTTAACTCCATTCATCCAGATCTGCAGATTTTTCAACAATTTCTCCAGAGAACCAGCAAGACTTTGTGACTCTTTTCATTTCTGTTACAATATGTATTATGCAGTACAGGCTCTCATTCAGACGCAAAGGAGAATGCTACCAAGCATGTACACAGACACTCTCAATAGCTTGCTCTTTGATTTGTTGATAGCATATTGTGTAAGCCACGTGGCTGCAGACGGCAAAAAGCAGAGCCTTTGCAGCACACAAAATCATTCCGACTGGAAACAGAAAGCATAAGAAGAGCCCAGCTGGGGTGGGGTTTGTTTCTAAATTACCTGTTTTACGTTTTATTCTGTCAATTTTTATGTTAAAATTCAATAAAGATCTATACGATTAAAAAAGAAGAGTCCTCTTGGATCTGGTCAAAGGCCTATCGAGTCCAACATCTTGTTCTTATAGTGACCAATCAGATGCCAAACCCACAAACAGGACCTGCGCACAACAGCATTCTCCTCACACTACTTTTGTTCAGCCATACCGAGATTGGCAGCCCCTCAGTCCTGCCTCTTCTCAACTGCTTAGCAGTGTCTCCTCTGCATTTTCCCCCTGCCATGTTAATTAAATATTTCACAACTAAGTGTCTGAGGTAGAAGATGTGTAGATTCTGTCTCCCAACTGCAGGACACTTAGGAAACTTTTATCACCTGCAGGTGGCAACAAATATGACCAGGGGAAGGAAGGTGTGGATACAAGGGGCCTGATGGATAAGAGTGGTATAACTGTTTAACAGCTGAATCATGAAAGCAGACTTGCAGTGTCTGTGTTTACGTCAGTGCTCAGTCATAGACTGGGACCTATGGAAATCCAGCACAGCCCCCAGAAACCCCAAGACTTTGATCACATCTTTTTGGAACTGATTCCATGTGCGAGTTAAGTACAAGGCATGATACCAAAACTGGGCAAGAAGCCAGAGATAACAATGAACAAGTATTGGCTGCGTTTACATGTAATACTAAACCAACATTTGGCACTCTGTGGATTAGATGCAAAGATCAAAGATCTGGTCTCACCCATTCCTTCTTCCCCTTGCACAGCCAGGAAGCAAACTTCTGTGGAAATTAGTTTTACTTGTTACAAAGCCAGGAATATTGGGTTACACTAAACTGCAGTTAGTTAAACAAGCCACCATCATAACTTATGGCTTGAAGTGGGCTTGCTTTTAAAACTGGTCAGATTTGCTGTAAGCCAGGATTCCTGGTTTGCATGACAATGACAAGCCAGAATTCTTTGCAAATTCGCCTCCCCAGCCACACAGGAAGAGGAGAGATGTGCTCATCAACTTAGTGTTAAGTCATGACTTGGAATTATTATCATTTTTAAGTGTATTACCCACTCTTCGCCAGCAGGTCTCACACATCTCAGGTAGACGAACTTAGGACTGCAACCTCTGGGACTTCTAACTGTTCCCAGCAACAATCAAAATTCAGCATTCTGAGTCAGTTGTGGTTTTTTGTTTTCCTTAGATTTGTACATCCTATTGATTTTTTGAAGTTGTATTCTCAAAAAATTATAAACTTTAAAAAAAATCAGAGAGGGGTGTGTGTGTGTGTGTGTGTGTGTGTGTGTGTGTGTGTGTTTACCATAGTTCAGTGCAGTCATGGAAGCTCCCACTTAACATGCCAACTTTATGTATAACATACAAAAGTCATACACAACTGTATAGCTGGGAGCGTTTAATCTTAGTGACTCAATGTCTCCTGACTGCCTGGCATGCTGAACTACGAAGAATGATTTTGCAGCAGAAACTGCTAACTCCTGCATATTGAATTTCACAACCTGTGCATCACCGTGGCATTTTATTCACCTCAATTTGAAACACCACTGCAATCATTTTACAATCTGTCCTTATATAATAAAAAAGGATCAGTCCTTTAGAACTAGGCACTGTCAGCAGAAGTTAAAAGCAGAATTCGCTTCGTGTCCATTGCACATGTGACCTTCTTATTTAAATAAAGCAACCATTCACTTCAGCTTAAGTGCAAAACATACACACTAAGAATTGAAGAATTCTGAGGCCAGGTGTTTGTTTTTGAGTTCACTGTCCTTCCAAGCAACCCTGTCACCACCACTTCTGGTTACCTCTCCCAGATTTTTTCATTTCAGTAGTATAATTTGAGGATAATTTGATGATAATTTGAGAGGGGTCCTTTTGTTGCTGCCATTATTTAACAATTGAGAGTCAGGAATCATTGCAATCTACTCTCTACCACGCAACAATCGGGTGGGTGGGTGGGCGCGTGCGCACGCACAGGCCAGTGGTGGTGGGAGCCAGAGGTAAGGTGAGGTCAGAGACAAAGAATGGGTGGAGCAAAAGATGCAACTCTTGCCTTTGCTACAGCCAATTTAAAGCAGCAGTTTCTATACATGCACATCTTCAACCTTCGTCCAGAAAAGCAAGAGGCATTAACACAGTTCAGGAACACATCCCAGCTAAGCAGAAGCACTTAAAGAGGTTGTGGAGCAGGGGCAGGGCTAGAACCAACTTGAGCCACTCCAATGGGTGCAGAAATTTCTAACGCAGTCTCAGACTGCGTTATTATGGAGACTGTTGAAGTGTCTCCATAATAATGAAGCCTAAAGATCTGGCAATAAACCAGGGTGACAGAGCTAGAATAATTTTCATTTGTCTTGCAACCAAATTTCCAACTTCAAAGAAGCAAGCTTATTTATATTACAGTATTTCACAATCAAAATTATTTCTCCTTCTCCTTCTCCTTCTTTAGCAGAATGTGATCAACCTGATTTGACACCAAACCAAAGCAAACTAAGGCAAACATCCTCTGCATTACAGGGGTCAGTATTTTCTCTCTGTTTTCACAGTTTCTGGCCTCAAGCAATCTGTATTATGCTCTCTGGATGGTAAGGGAATATTTGGATATGCCCATAAAACACATAAAACACAAGGAAACTGGTGTTCCATGAACACTTGGTCACCTTTCTTCTAAGTTTAGTATAATAAAATACTAACAATGCTACTGAATTACAATTGCTATACTATTCCAAAAACCAGAAGGCCAAACCAGTGCTAATATTTTGCTTCATTGTCAGCCTTTGTTCCCACAGTCAGCATAAATGGATTTCCCAGTGGTAAGTATTCTAACCCTATGGTTCTCATAATTCATTTGGTCTGAATTATTGATAAGCTTTTCGGGAAAATGGAAAAGGGTCACACAGATAAGCCAATTCTTTCTTGGATAAAACCCATAAATTATATATAAATATTGATATATCAGGACATAACACAAGTTTCTCCTACAGAATACATTTTGCTTTGTTTACAGAGATGGACAATATTCACAGCTGTAGTCATGGCAATCTACAACAAATCATGAGCATTCCATGGGCTGGTATGCAGATGCAATATTAGCCAATCATTAACCATGGTTTTTCTTTTAGTCTTTCTTGCTGGTTAAGAATTTTACTGTGGCATTTGAAGGCATAATTGTTATGTTTTTAGTCCTGCTTTAAATTTAATTTATTGTAGGTTGCCTAGAGAATTATATTATGAGGGCATTCTATCTATCATCTATCTATATCTATCTATCTATCTATCATCTATCTATCCAGCCACTATTCAATAATAAGGGATAGGTAAAAGTACTAGAAGTACTCGAAGCTACCAGCATGAGTTTGACCAAGCTGCGGGAGGCAGTGGAAGACAGGAGTGCCTGGCGTGCTCTGGTCCATGGGGTCACGAAGAGTCGGACACGACTAAACGACTAAATAACAACAACAAAGTACTAGAGGACTATACACTGCCACCAACCCCACTTCTAGCTATGGTTTGGCATTACATCTGCACATATGTTAATACGAACTTGGGTATGCTCTTAACCCAATATATGAAATATTGTGTGGGTTACATTGGACAATTCATTGCCATTCTCCTACCCATATACATGGCCCACTAGCAATGTATTTGCACTGACCCTATAAATAACTGACCAACTATAGTTTAACAGAGTATAATAGATGCAGCAGCAAAGTGCTCATAAATGTACTATTTTTATAAACTACGCTAGGAAAGTCATGATTAGTGGTTTCCTGTGAATTATTAAACAGCCAAATATTTGAAACTGTTTGAAAAGGATTTAAGTGAACTATTCTGAGTGTGCCTTGTTCCATCTGTTGAAAAATTATTCTCAAACAATACAAAAGCCAAGATGATTAAAGGTCACTGATACATAGCAAAGCACCTTATTTCAAACCAGAAGAGGGGGGAAATTAATTATAATTGCAAAAAACTATTCCAGCCACATTTTAGACATAGCATCCAATTATCCATTTCATTTTCATTTACACCTCATGGGCGAGATCATTTATCATGTTTCACGATAATGACCAGAAGGCACACAGAGAGTGATTTCTAGAGGTAACAAATTACAGACCATATTAGCATAAGCTTACAAGATCTCATCAACAAGTACTATGCATAAATATGGGGTAATTACATTTACAATGAGCAGGAATGGTTGATACGCTACCTTCTTCATTAGCAGCTGCCAAAAAAACAAAACAAAAAACTGGTTCCTAATTGAACATCCTGGTTTGCTTGCTTAAGTACAGTAATTTAGATCCTTATAACAAATCAGGAATCACTGTGTTGCTGGAGCATCAGCCAGGTAGGCATTGTAGTGGCTCATGATCTGGAGATGAATCTTTCATCATCAAGTATTATTACTTCTTGCTACCAAGCCATCCATCATGCTGCTGAGACAGCTTGGAAAGATAGTGCTGGACCCTCACATTACTGCTCCTTGAACTCTGTCTCATCCATCTTTTGCATCATGCCTGATTTGCAGCTAAGTATCATCTCCCTGCTGCAAAACCAAGTGTGAACCCCATAATGCCTCTAACCTAGAGTGCCACTCTAATAGTAATTGATTTCTTTTTACTGCCGTGCTCAGGACTTGGAAAGCTCATCTGTGGTTACTGACAAAGAAGACAACCATACAGAATTTAGATTTTTGCTGTAGGAAAAAGTAAAGTTGCTTCTTTATTCCACCATGTTATATGTGTCATGGATGCATTTTTTATATTGATGCACATACATGCACACAATATATAATATGACAAGCATACAGTGGGTGCACATCCACAAACATACAAAACACAGACATATAAGTATTGTTTAAACAAAATAATCTCAGGTGCGATACACAGTATTCAACATTTCAGGCTGCTCCAGTTGTCAGCAATTCAATTTGACACTGTAAGATGTTTACACACACACACACACACACACACACACACACACACACAGCACACACCCAGTGTACAAAAATAAGGGGAAATTATTATTAACCCCAGATTCACTCATTCAAACAATGTCTGCTTTAAAACCTCAGCAGACCATAAACCACCCAAGATTAAGTATAGTAATTCAGCTTCATCTGAATGCTGCTATAAAAGTTTAATACATCAAAATGATCAAAATGCCCCCAGTGGCAGGTTGGGATTCTGTTTCCAATTCAAATTCTCTTTAATATATGGCTTCACTGACATCTTGCATTTTCTACCATCTAGGTTGAATTCCAAGCGGCTTCCTTCTTCATCATTACCATACATCGGCTCACCAATCCAGCACAACACTACAGAGATGTCAAACCCAGTAGATTTTTCTTTTGTTCCCAACAGTGAGTGGCAGATAGGAATCATTTAAATAAATACTGTGAAAGCCTTCCTGCTGGATTTCCCCAAGCACTCATTTTTTAAACAAACCTAAGTATGGGAAGAGATTGAAGGGTGAAGCAAAGCTAGCAACAAAATCTTAAGAACAATAAAAAACTGGAATTTAGTTCTGCTTTAGTACATCTATAAACATGCCTTAATTTCTTGTTAAATATGGACAATCTGAGCAAGTCATGAATACATTCTACACTCTTACAGGAACAGATACAAATTCAAAGAGCAATGGTGATGTCTGGATTGCACTAATATAATCTGTTCTCAGAAATGAACAGTTTCATTGCATCAGTTCTTATAATCTGTATCTGTATGTGCATCAGTGCTGGTTGGGTCATTAACCAGTCAATGCAAGCAAACAACACTCTGCTCACTATAAATAACCATATTTAACAGTTTCCACGTCATGCAAGGATAGTTTTATAATTTAAACATATTGGTGTTTACCAGTTCAAGAAAACCTAACCAAGCACATTTTGGATATGAATAGCCAACTGGCTATTTGCTTCATTACAAAATATTTATGGGACCTGCAGCCTGTTTTCCTACAAACTTATACACAATTTGTATCTAACGCGCTAATCAAATTTGACATAGAAATATAAAGTTTAATTTTAGTAGTAAAAATATCTTGTTTATTCTAAGAGATGCAGCACTCAAATGAAATGTTTTGGCTCTCAAGCCTGGAGGGTTTGTGCTCTATTTTTAGTCTGCTGACTATCTGAAAAAGTAAAGCAGCACAAGCAACAGGGCAGGGAAGTTCAGGCTGTTACACAACACCATCTGAGTAGCCTACATAGCTCGGTCAATGAGGTCCAAGTGCCCCTCTAAGACTTGAGTATCTGGAATAAGATTCACTTAAGGGCCCTTGAGTCGTGCAATGTATTCAGCACCTGGGTCACATATATGTTACATAACCAAAGTTTTTGTGCTGCATGTAACATGTTACTTTTAGCTAATTTCTCAGTTTTGGTAAATTAACACAGGACTTTACTATATAATAAGGGCCACCAACCTTTTGGGGCCTGTGGGCACATTTGCAAATTGAAGAAACTGCTGTGGATAACACACACACCACAACAAACTGCACACCACAGTGTAGTTCATTGGCTACAAAAGAATGCTTTCTAGGTCTAATTTCAGTGGGAAGGAAATGGAGACATGGTGTGTACCAAGGAAGGAAGGCCTCTGTGGGCACATTTGAATGAGCCTTTTCTGTGGTGACTCCCCATCTGTGAAATGTTCTCCCCAGAGAGAGTCACTTACTGCCGTCATTACATGATGACAGTGAAAACATTCCTCTTTATCCAGGCTTTCAGTCACGAAATAATATACGGCCTGTTAAATGTGTGTGAAGGAGAATATTATTATGATTGTTATTGTTATTATATTTTTATAAAATGGATTTTTACACATACAGTATTCTGTTTTCCTTTCCACAAGTAGCTAAATGCACATGGTTTGATTTTGGATGTGATATTTGAAATTTCATGCGAATGTCAGAGTTGATGGAAATGAACCTTACCCCTGCCACACAGTCTTACAATTTCAATGCTCCTCCAAGGCATTTACAAATGGTACAAAAAGGGATTGATTATCAATTTTCCTGAGATATATGTGCCTTTTTCTTTCTTAAGAAAGAGCCTGTTGTTGTTGTTGTTGTTGTTGTTGTTGTTGTTTGGGGGGGGGACTTGACTGGATCATTAGAATAATGCCAGGCACCAAATTCATTTTAAGATATTGAAGGAATATTTAGGAGATTATTCACTCTAATTAGTTTTGTCAGCCTACGCAAAACTAGTCAGATCCCTTGGAGGAGTAATGGCATAAGACACCTATTAATACAAATACTAAAGTGTCAAAGCTGTGGGATGGAAATCAATAAAAATCTATACCTGTCAGCTCGTCACAGTTCACAAGCACTGCATTATTGACATGGCACACCTTTGGCAAACATAATTCAACTATAAACATTGTATAGAATCCACAGACGTGACCAGATAAGGAATGGTCACTGGGAGGAATGCAGAGAGAAGAAATGCCATGGTGCACTTGTAGCAGCAAAACTGTACACCTTCATCTACCCCAACTGCAATTAAACATGTCTCTCCGGCATCTGTCTCTACAGCTACAGCAGGAGCTGTAACTCTCCAATGGTTTGACTCGACCTCCAAAGGCACAGTCTTCCACTGTCTCCTGAGACAGACAGATGCCAACAAACCCCTTTGGTAAACATAATTCAACTATAAAATTTGTATAGAATCTTCCCTGTGAAATCAAAAGAACGCAATGAAAAGTCACCTAAGCTCTACTACAGTTCATGAAAGTAATGGGAAGGAGTCTCAGTGACAAGTCTAGATGTTGGCTAGCAATAACTTGTATGAATGGGGAAGGGTCATAGTTCAGTGGTAGATCCCCTTGCTTTGTATCCAAACGGTTCTGGGTTCAAGAATGCTGGGAAATGCTACTGTCTGAAACTCTGGACAGGCACCGCCCATTGGTGGAGACAATATGAGTTGGCTGGACAAAGGGTCCGATTTAGTACAGTGGTACCTTGGTTCTCAAACGCCTTGGTACTCAAACAACTTGGACCCAAACACTGCAAACCCAGAAGTGTGTGTTTTGGTTTGCAAACTTTTTTCGGAAGCCGAACATGCTCCTTTTTGAGTGTTACGCTTCCGTTTTGAGTGCCACACTTCCGTTTTTGAGTGTTACGCTGAGGTCTGTCTGTTTTTGCTATTTATTTTGTGTATGTTTTTTGCGGCACTTTTTGTTTTGTTTTTGTGATTGTGTGGTAACCAGTTCAGCTACTGATTGACTGATTGTGTGACTGCAGTACATTGTTTATTGCTTTCATTTTATGGATCAGTGGTCTCATTAGATAGTAAAATTCATGTTAAATTGTTGTTTTAGGGGTTGTTTTTAAAAGTCTGGAATGGATTAATGCATTTTGCATTACTTTCTATGGGAAAGCGTGCCTTGGTTTTGGAACGCTTTGGTTTTGGAACGGATTTCCGGAACAGATTACGTTAGCGAACCAAGGTACCACTGTACATGGCATGCTCCTCTGTCATATTTCTAGACATTTATACATGAAACTTCCAATTTTCAAGTAATAAAGACAAAAATATATTAACACAAAGCTTCTCTCAACAGAGTAATATATATTTTTATTTTTAAATTCTACCATGCCTACTTTCATCCTCCACAATGGCATGCCAGTTGCAACTGTTAAACTGCACACCTTAAATATATAGTCAATCTAACATACTCGGGCAATCAGACAAGGCTAGTTTTAACACACATTTTATCAGCAGCTGCTGTTATTCATCTTCCATTCACTAATAACCCGTGTTGTCAAAGTTTGTCTTCTACAAGCTGAAGATATTCTCATTACTCAAAATGATATGGAAGCAATACTCAGAACATGACAAAGTAAATTGCATTTCATCGTATCTTTTTTCTTCTTCCTGCGGCTGAGGGAACACGTAGATCGATACTCTTCAGCATGGGAACTCCACACTGAAATTTTCATTTGTTTCAAACAGCAACAAAAAGACCTTAAGCATGCCCTGTCACTTTCGGTTTAGGAAGAAATGCACTAATAAACTCTTACCCCTGGGTCATCTTTGACAATGGGCAATACTATGCCAGCTCTTATTAAAGGCAATTCGTATCAGTGGCCCAAAAATTTCCTTTAAAATTACCATCTTTTGTATCCATGTAGCAGGATGTCAGCTTTAAAGTGCCATCGAGATATAGGACCTGTCACTATAGTTAATTTTCAGCAGAGTTTTAACACCAGGGTAGCTTATCCCCCAGGGTATGTTTTTGACTAACGAGGTTTATTTGGTGGTTATCCAGACAAACAAGGAAGCATTACTACTGCATATTGCTTTTCAAATATAGCGGGAAGCAAGGAACTCTATGTACTCAAGCTTTAAGGTGATGCAGCTGATAACTAAGATCTTAGTATAGATAGATAGATAGATAGATAGATAGATAGATAGATAGTCCAGTAGTATCTTGGAGACTAACTAAGTTTGTTCTGGGTATGAGCTTTTATATGCATGCACACTTCTTCAGATACACTGAAACATATGTCGCCTTATATATTCTTCTGTTTCAGTGTATCTGAAGAAGTGTACATGCACACAAAAGTTTACACCCAGAACAAACTTAGTTGGTCTCTAAGGTGCTACTGGACATTTAATATATATATATATATATTTCAACTGCATCAGACCAAAACAGCTGCCTACCTGAATCTAAGATCTTAGGTAGAACTCAACGAGTTGTTGAAAATATATTTATGTTTCATTTTGTTTTGACAAAATTTATAGACCACTTAATCAAATCAAACCTCTAAGCAGCGTATATAAAATAGTATAAAATATAATTTGTAAAACTTTTAAATACTTTAAGAACTTGAAATAAAAACAAAATGATGACTTTGAAAATGTCAGCATTTCTCAATGGGAGACAAAATTTATTTCCTTAACTTTGATCTAGAACTGAGATACACACCATACAGTTGAAGCCTATTTAAAGCACACAACCCTCTCCAAAGAATCCTGGAAATTGTAGTTTGGAAATTGCAGCTTTGTCAGGAATGAACTACAGTTCTCAGAATCCTTGCAAGAAGGATGGACCTTGAATGTATTGTGCATGCGCACAGCTTTAGTACAAAAAGAAACTTCCTATATTCTTTGTACAATTTGTGATAAAGTACCACAGTGTCCCGTGGCCTTCATTCCAGGGGAACCAAACCTAGGGTAAGTGCTGGAAACTATGATGTCTCTCACCACTCAGAGATTTCTGTACACATAACAATATTAAGTACACTAAGGCTATAGAAAAGTAATAATGAATGGGAACATTTAAGTCAGGTTTTCATCTCTATTGGTATAAAAACAAAGCAAACTCCATGGAATAAATATTTAAACATTTTTATGTCATTAAATATCATTTAGATAATCTGTGGTTTTCCAAATAGAAACCAGCCACTTTTGTTTTATTCCATGAGGATTCCAGCAACGTCCAATTGGCTTCTCCTCTCTATATCACTTGAGTTCAAGGTATTATCAAGATAAACACATTTTTATTTTTAAAACATTTGATGTCAGCAATCAGAAAAGAATTTTTTTTTTTACCTCGAACAATAAGCTGAGCAAAGTTGGAGACTCCAGATCCTCTCTCAGACTGAGTAACACAGCGATATAAATCCTGATCTGTTTTTGTCACTTCCTGAAGTTTAAAGGTAGCAGCAAATCGTCTGTGATTTATGTTTTTAGTTAGGGCCACAGGAATGTCTTCTCCATTTCGTCTCTGGAACAAAAGGAAATCAACACAAAAAAACTGGGTGATTAAAACAGCATCTGATTGGTAGGATCACAAAACAAGCAACTTGGCAAGTAATGAAAGGGAATATGGAACCTTAGAAAGGTACCCATCTTTATGAGAGAGGTGTTATGTGAGAAAGGAAAAGGCACTATAGGCAGCTTGGCAAATATTTTCTTTGCACTCTGAACACTGCAGCCCATCCACTACTCTGAATGGCTTCATGTTAGTAGAGACCATGAAATGTTGTTAGAAATAGATGGCAGCTTTGTACTGGGTATCCTGATGCTTAAGATCCACAAATGAAGTATATCAAAAAGGGAAATACACAACAATAATATAAACAAATGGGGTTGTCTCCAGTGAACAACTTCTGCTTGTGCGATGAATTCTCCTCCCCTCCCACTCCATTGCTCAAAATCTGCTTTCTAGTTTCTCTCAACCCTCCAGAGCTTTAGGGTGCTGGGGGTACAGGGGACAGGGAGGAGATGGAGAAAAAATACCACTGCATGTGCGGAAGCTGTTCTGCTCACACAATTACAGATAGGTAGCCGTGTTGGTCTGCCATAGTCAAAATAAAAAAATTCCTTCTAGTAGCACCTTAAGAACTAACTTAGTTGGTCTTTAAGGTGCTACTAGAAGGAATTTTTTTATTATGCTCACACAATGACTCTGATAGATTCAACCCATGGTAAGTTGCTCATATTTCAAGTCTTGGAAAACTGAACCTTCTTGCAATATATTTTGAAAGCAGAGAACCATGGCAGAATTCTGAAGAACTGTCAACTTCTAAAGTATGGAGAACTCCATTTTTTTTCAACTGCAGCCAGAAACAATAATCTCTTGTCTCTCTTCCCCATGTCTGGTATGACACAACACATGCTATCATATAGTAAGCAAGCAAGCAAATATTACCTCTCCCAATGGCCTGTACTTCATCAACACTAATCAGATTTGGATATTGAACCAAACATTTCTGTGCAAGATTTCTGATAAAGCACTAAAGAATACCCCCTTAAAGCCCTGCAGACAACCTCTAGGATGGGAATGGTGAACCTGTGGCCCTTTGGACATTGTTAGCTTACCAACATTTGTAAATTACCCACTATCATAGATATACACAGTGCTGCATCTGGGACTACTTGACTATTTGAGCATTTTTAAAGAGGTGCAAAATGAATGAACTATGCATATACAACTCTGAACAGCTCCAACACTTTACAAAACAGCCTCATCCAGTCAAGATTCCCTGACATGTGTACCTGGGCATTTAACAATGCAAAAGTATGCTGTCCACAGGGTAAACCAGAGACAGGGCAACTGAGGCCCTTCAGATGCTGCTGGGCTGTAATTCCCATCAACCCTGGATGACGCTGGTGGGAGCTGCACTTCGGACAGCCATAGGTTTGTAGTCAAGTCATGAAGTAGCAAAACATTAAAATTTAATTTAAAATAATTTGTGTCATTTATGATTTAATCATATCAAAAGGAAGAAGAGAGGGGGAAAGAAGGTTCTCATGACTACTTTCTGTGAATTGTTATGTACTGTATGGTCTACAAAAAATAAAACAATGCAGGGAAGCAATTGTCATGCATAATGCCCCATTGCAGACAATCTTCTCTCTGCTAAATAAGCCAAGATAAACAAGCCTTTTGCACCCCACACAGAGCCCCTTTGCTTCTTCCTTTTGCAGCACAAGCAATTAAACCAGGCAACATCAAATATTGCCAGGATATTAAACCAGACCGTGCTCTAAGATCCTGGCTGGTTCTAAACTTTGCTTAACTGAAGATTTCTACATTGCAGCATGTAGATGCCCCTAGAAGGAGCAATGAACTCATTCATATCACACCTTATAGGCAAAGATGCAATTGTGTGAATGTGGTCAGTAGGGTTCATGGGAACTCAACAGCCGCCACATTTGTAAACCAAAACCGCAGGCTGGCAGAAGGTAGAAGAAAGAAATCACAACACATTATACATGGTCAGTGATGTGTCCTGCAGCCTTGTAATCAGTGAAGAATCTGACAATAAAAGTCCCTAGGAAGTAGTGCAATAGGGCCAACAGTAGTAGCATTTAGGCATCCCCAGAGAGAATCTACTCAGATAACAGCCACTGAGGCTACAGAGTGATGCTTATGTGACTCTGAGCTATTGTCCCGTGGAGGACCTAGTTAAGTGAGGCAGAATTAAATTCAAACCAGGAGGAACTTATCATCTGCTGCTGTTATAAGGTAAAACAAAAAAGGAACTGCAAACTAAGGAGCCAGGGGAAATGATCACATTTATCCGAGAAGGGAAGGCTCTCTTCAAACCTAAATGACAGCAGTGGCTTCAAAAGATGGAATGTAGAGTGACAAGAGGGATTTCATATGCAAACATACACATTTTAGACTGGAGTTCCAAGAAAAACTGAACTGAAGTTGCAGCACTTTAATATGTGAAAGTCCACCAAGAATGTGTAAATCACACCTAATCATTCTTACATTTCTCTCTGCTGTATAATATTAGGCAGAAGCAGGTGACATGTATATACAAAGTTTATATTAGAGAAATATGCATCTTCAATTATATATCACTGGCAAAAAAGGAAAGCTCCATGACCCATCAGAAAAGCATTCCCTGGAGAAACCTCAAGCCTTTTATTTATTTTATTTTATAAAACCAATATTTATATGTATTTTATTGAAGTTCTCAAGTTTTCAAGTACACAAAAATACTGTTCACATTATTAATCATATCTACATCCTGCCCCTTTCCCTCAAAAGCTGAGGGCAATGCACTCAGGATGGGTGATTCATTACCAATAAATTATTCCAAATGGGACACAAGGATCTTCAGCACTATGAGCCTGCACTCCAAATTAACAGATTAGGTTTTTTGTGTTGTTGTTGTTGCTTTAACAAAAAAATAAAAATAAACTATATACAACTCCTGGCTTCAGTGGAATTCAGCCAACATGAACGGAAAGTCATGCTGGTGCAGGTGGTACTATGGCCAATACACCGTCACATTCATAGATAAATGAGAATTTACATCCCTCAGTAGCTGTCTCAGTGCCAATGGAGAAAACATGAACTGACTGCTAATGCCTTGGTTGCAATCATATGTATGCAATTAGGCTGGCTGAATTCCACTGAAGTCAAGAAGATTTAAACAAAGATTGCACCCACTGTCAGAAGTTACATGTTCATACTGCTTACTCAAATAAACTAGATGTATACCATGCAGTATATGTATATATAACTAACAAAGGAAACAAAAGCATCTTACCACCTGTTTTTTCTTAAAATGTACTGAAGCAATCCTAAAAATATACAAGATTCTATCCCCTTTTGGCAGTGTCAGTAAAGCAGAAGACAAACATGTGGGCTTTCAACTCCATAGTCAAAGGCTGTAAACTTTAACACTCAGCAGGAAGTAAGTCCAGCAGAACACAATGAGGCTTACTTGAGAGTAAACATGGAAAATGATTCTGACTGTTGCATATGACTGAGCTGCACAAGTTCCAAGGCTCTAGTTTTCAACTGGTAGGTCAAGAACCAGGATGGCATCATACTTTAGTATAACTATAGTAAAAACAAACCACAGCTACTTGGGACCAGACACCACAAGGAACTATGTTTAACTTAAAACTGAAAGTGGACGTTCTTGATCTCCTGTGGTATACAAAAGAGAAGGCATGGGATGAGGGATGTGCATGATCAAGGCTCATGGCAAGTTCTTGCTTCTCCTGAAGCAAACCAGACTGCATGTATCTGAGGTCTGGATTCCATCTAGGTTAATCATAAGGACACTTCATTAAGCTTGGACTTAACCTACTGCAGTTTCTGTTTGGAACAACTGATATAAAAAGAACTCTTATCTTTCACAGGAGCAATATGTTATGATGACAGACTCAACAAACTACTGTACTTGTAAAGTACTAGGAAATCAATGGTCAAAACATTGCAAGCACTACTATTAGAGATCAGAGTATGCATGCTGGATACAAAGGGGGAGGGATGTAAAAAGCCAGACTGCTGTGATCAAAGAAAAGAAAGCTATTTTTATGGGAACACTATCAAGAGCACAGAAAAAGAACATTGGAAAGATACTTTCCTACAAGAGCTATAATAAAGAGAGACATCTTCTGAAGAATGATGTAATGCTGGATGTACTGTAAGCACTAGCTAATTTGCAGAATTGAGTCTGGAGGGACTGAACCTGCAGCAATTCCCCCTGAATCATGTGTCACCACAGTTGCAGGGCAGCAATGAGACAGAACAAGATGAGGCATAAATTGCTTACAAGACTCTGGTCGTGAAAGAAAAGGAAAAGGCAAGGAGATCTTTATGAATTAACTTTATAGTAAAGGGGAGAAGTAAAGAGGTGTGAAGCAAGAAATCTTTAAAAGCAATGTTGTGTAACAGCAATACACCTGGGAATCCAGTAAGGATTGATTTAAGAAGGTAGCGACTTAGGGCCTAAGCAAAGTGCTATAGAAAACAGGCTTAGTTAGCAGCGTTGCCTCCAATGCAGGCAAGAGACAGGAAGAATTCAAAACTCCAGAGCTGCCAGCCTATTCAGCGGGAGGAAAGTAATTTCCACGAGTAATTTTTTTAAAGGGGAAAGTAAACGAGTTACAAGCACAAAAGACTACTCTCGTTGGAGATATCTCTTATCCATTTATCTATCTATCATCTAATTATTTATTCATTTATTTAAGTTCTATACCTCCCTTTATCCAAAGATCTCAGGGCAGTTCACAGAATAAAAATGCAAAATAAGAACACAAAGCAGCACTAATAAAAACAAGAACATGAACAAAACAAACCCATACTGCCCCTCCCACAAAAACATTTAAAAGGGCATAGAATGTTAATCAGCTGACAGCCTAGTTGAAGAGGAACATTTTTGCCTGGCACCTAAAGATATAGGTACAGAGAGACAGGCAGCGTTCTTAAGGAAGGATGGTCTCATGCTTTGCACATCTACTGAGAAACAACAGCCACTCCCTGTTTCCTAGAGCAGGAGTCTTCAACTTTTTCAGACCCAGGATCCACCTTTAATACAAACTTGCATTGGGAGCCCACTCCTTAATTCTCCACTGCCCTCCCCCCCCCATTCCCCAATAAGAGGAGGAGGAGAAGGAGGAGGAGTTTGGATTTAATATCCCGCTTTATCACTACCCTGAGGAGTTTCAAAGTGGCTAACAACCTCCTTTCCCTTCCTCCCCCACAACCTTGAGTGAGGCTGAGAGACTTCAGAGAAGTGTGACTGGCCCAAGGTCACCCAGCAGCTGCATGTGGAGGAGCAGGGAATAGAACCCGGTTCACCAGATTACGAGTCTATCGCTCTTAACCACTACACCACAGGAGCTAACATTTGTATGTTAGCAGTGCTGCTGTTGCAACTCGCCGTGGATCAGGCCATAACCCAGTGGTGAGTCACAACCCACCTGTTGAAGACCAGTGCTCTTCACTAGTGCAAAATACATGCGTGGAAATCACCGGCCATTCATTATATTACAGATCTGTGTATATATATTCAACATGTAATGAACAAAGTTGCCCAAAGACTGAACATGGGGTGTGAGTGTGTGGATATTCCACTCTTGCAAAACAAAGATCAATATTTTTTATTACTCATATTCATCTATCATGCACAAATCCTTGGCCAAAAAAAGAAGAAGTTCATCTCAAACAAGGATGTATTTGACTTCCAAATCTTCTAGGGTTGGGCACTGGCAAACTGCTAGCTCTCATATATCACACAGGCAGGCTGATTTATGGGCATTCAGAATCTGAGTAGGTTCTCACTTGTAAATCTTAATGCATGGGGATGAAAGACAGTTATACAAGACTACAGTGATCTATCAATTGCCAGGAAGTAAAAGGAGCATATAGCATTGGAGAGGTACAAACATTCATGCTTAGGGTCACATCTGAAGCCATCTAATCTAGCTACCCTTTCCCCCCATTTTTGTTTAAGTTTGATGTATCCCATCTAAACTAGCCTGAAAAATACCACATTTTTTGCACCACAACACTCACTTTTTTCCTCCTAGAAAGTAAGGGGAAATGTCTGTGCGTGTTATGGAGCGAATGCCTGCGGGTGGCGGGGGGTGGGGTGTCTGCTGCAGTCATGAGCAGAGGATCCATGGTTCCCCTTCCCTCCTCCATGGTTACAAAGCATGGATCCACATGGATCCTCAGGATTTTTGCATTGGGCTACTCCAAACTCACTGTCAGATCACATGTCTGTGGCCACAGCATGAACCACAAAAATCATATATCCACTATTTCATTTAGAATATTTTTTTTTCTTGTTTTCCTCCTCTAAAAACTACGTGCGTGTTATGGTCCGGTGCGTGTTATAGAGCGAAAAATACGGTACTTAAGGGGATTCACCCAACCAGCCCTGTCGGCAAAGCCCTGTGCAAGGAGTTAAGCTTGTGCCATGGAGCCTCCCCTCTCTCCTCCCCCTGTATACCTTGAAATTGGCTCAAGGGAGGGGGTCAGGAGAACACCCAGGACAGCAGGAGAAGTAGAGGGGGCGTTGTTCCATCTCACTAGCTGAAATACTTGCACAAATGGAATAGCCACCATAGATGTGAAATTCCACTCTCAGACTGTTTTTCAATATTACAATTGCAGCAACTTCACAATGTTCTCTATTGCATTTTGTCTTTCAAAAATAGACTTTTAAAACAGTCATTTTGGTGGATGTACCTCTTCAGCTGAAGTGTATTCTTCCTTTAAGGTGAATATGTGGCATTTCCCCCCGCACACTATCTTTTTTCATTTCCTGTTTGCATCTGACTATTGCAGACATCCCTCACTACTTTGCTTAGTTGAATCAAACAATTTAGCAGGCTACTTCTTTTTTAAAAGCATGCTTTGTTTGCTTGTTTGACTGTTTGCCTGCCTGCTTGCTTGCTTGCTAGCACTGGGCAAGTTTTTCCAATTCTGTGTATCCTTTATGGGTTGAATATGCTAAATTGTTCTACTCTGCTTATCTTCCAAATGTTTATAAAATAATTTTATAATTACTAATATGCTCTTGCCCCAATGTAATTGCTCCTTTCGTTTGTTCTCATGATTTATTATCTCTCCCCTACCCCACCGCAGCAGCCCTGGCAATGTGTAATCCTAGGATCCCAAACATGGCACCTGCGAGCACGTCATTCAGACATCCCCTTGCTGTTGACTCTCTGCAACATAAAAGTATGGTAGGCCAGGGAAAAGGAGAAAGAAACAATACATTTCTTGTTCCTTTCAGCCACCCACTTTTAAAGCCAGACAAAAGATAGGGAACACCCAGCTTCCAAAGTTGCTGAGAATCCACAATCTTTAATAAATAGGTTAAACAAATGACAGGAACGTCTGAAAGTTAGGCCTGTTGCTATGATCATGCAAAAAGGGTTGAAGTTGTGCCACACCAATCAGTCAAGCTCTAAATATACAACAGATGCCCAAGATGGCAGACAGCTACATTTTGAACAGCATTTGCAACCATGAATGCACCATCACCTTGAAGACACTGCTTTTTATAAAGGTGCTGTGGCTTACATGGTAGGAAAAGGCAATATCCTCCACAACAGAAGCACCCTAATCCTCATGATGTCCAGAACAGAAAGCAGAAACATCTAAATGTACACAATATTCCCTAAACACAGAGAAAAGTCATGAGTTGTAGTTGCAACAAACTGAACTCAAATTCGTCGTTTTCTTTTTCTATCCTTCAATTGCTATTTTCAGCCAGTTGCTTTAATTATCTGCAACTCCACTAGGAATGACATTTCCCTGTGGCTGGGAGAAGAAAGGCATCATGCTGCATTAATGCTGATGAGCCTCTCAAAGGGTGAAACCATGGCACCCTCTTCCAGCTTTGGCCTGCCAACTAAGGAGGCATTTAGCCAGCACCTAAAGCCATTACTGACAGATTACTGACAGGATTACCAGTCATGCTTTAAAAAACCCCACCACATTTTAACTATGGGTGATAACACTCCTCATTTCAGATCCACCAAAGTCAAAGGTAGCACCAAGATCTGTGTGGCAAAACACACACACAAACGGAACTGCAAAGGCGGGTTAAACCTCTTTGCTCAAGCCAAATGATGTGTTGGTGCCAAGGCTCAACAATGATGGATAGGCTCATTAGTGGTTCCGTTATCAACTACTGAACCTAGAGCCAGGGCATATGGCTTAGCAGATGCTCCAAGGAAAGGGCTTTATTGATGGGGGCCACATAGGTGTCGTCTTATGCTGGCCACGGACAAGAGATCTCAAACGTTGTGAGACAGCTTACCACATTTACTACCATTCCCAAACTGGAAAATAGAATGAAGCAGCTTGTTTCTGAAACCTATTCCTCAGATATTTAAACTGAGCTAACCAAAAACACGGAATGTTTTTGGAATCTTCTACCTGACCCCCCAAACACACATGTGCACACGTGCATGCACACACAGAGGATTTTAGTGTTCTGAATTACCTGGTCTTGTTTTGGACATGAAATTAATGTGTTCCAAAAAGCCTTGCTGTTTAACTCAGAAGTATGTTCCAACTAAGTTCAGTAGAACATGATAGTATGTGTGCTTAGACTTTCAATCTTCCCACACAGTAGAACACAGGATCAGGCAGCCCAAGTTTTAAACATTTGTAGGCAGGCAAGGGGTGACATAACTGGGCTCCTGAGCCCCACAGGGATCCCACAGAAAGAATGTAGTTGGCCAAGGTAGCTGTGGACTCAAAAGGTTGAAAACCTCTGGGAGTGGACCTTTTGGGAAAAGATCATAGCCACAGTAGGTTCACAGTCCCACTGCCATATCCAAGATAGCACTTGGATGTAGCACTACTACATCATATTATAACTGAGTGATCACCGGTTGAGAAAATACTATCACAGATGAGCTCATGAATTATTTGATCCTATTACTTGAGGCAAGGAAAGCTAGTTGCAAAGTAATAATTTTCATAGAACCTTGCAGCCAACTGTGAACTTGCCCTCTATAATTCTGAAGAGGTTACTTTCATATATAATAGGCAGATTTGCTTTTCAACATGATTTGTAGTTAAAATATCTCAAAGTTTCCATCTATTTATCATCCTATGCGAAGAAGCACTTTCAGGAATATTTACTTGCCGTCAGAATCCTACAATAAAGAGGTGAGACATCAACCTGGGTTTCAAAATAAGCATTAACAACAACTTTTAAACAGATCTGCAATGGGTTGCAAGCTAGGTATTAAAATCACTCAGTACTGTGTGGATCCCTGTTGGTTTAGGAATTGGAGTATTGCTCCTTAGGCCTGTGGCTCTTTTTGGATAAGCCATCTGGCTCAGGTCCCCTTCAGTGGTAGTCTCTCTACTCATATTCAACTATATAGAGGGAGCTATGTTGAGGTCACCACCCCCAACTTGGTGAGGTGAGCTGCTTAGGCCACTCCTTCTCTCATGGAGCCTCAAAACTTCGATTGGTAGATAGTTTCATTGACCAGCAAAGTCTTTTATAACCAAACCTCTCCAAAGAACTGTATTGAACACCCCCATCTTTATGGAGCCTAATTGTTCAGGGAATTTTTGTTCGAACTTTTGCAGATTAAATTTGTCTCCCCTAGAAGCACACCCTTTACTAGGATTATGCACATGAATTCCTTCACAGCTTCCAACATGTAAGAAGTGGTACAGTATCCCACCCACTGGCCATGCCCCCATATGATGACGAGCCTTTTGGCTGTGTGCCCCAGTGACCACACAAGGTTAGTGAGCAAATTCTATCACATTACTTCTTGGGGTTTGGGGGTAGGGGTTGGAAATTGTTGTGCTTCGTTATCTTGTAAACTATCTCGGAGGGTTGAATTTTTAATGAAATAAACATGTTTATTGTTTTCAACAAAAAGGAGAGGAAATCTAATTATGTAATTTAGACAAAACAAAACATATGTTTGCTAAAACAGCTTTTGTCTGTTTGTTAAACAATCTACCCTAGAGAATAAAAATGAAATAATCTGACATCAATCTGATATGGAGGACTGCACACTATGGAAACTTTCCAGTTGGCCCTTTTTAACCACACTGGATCAACATTTATCTAGGTTGCACAGAGTGGTTAACATAAGTACTTGCACACTGCCATTGTTAGCACCTTAGCTATGACAATTATACAGGTTCTTTTAACGTGTGTTCACTTTGGCACTCCTAATACTCTGCTTCTTTATAATGATTTTTTTTGTGCTTATCTAAGTGTTGTTTTATTAGTGTTCCCCATTTAATGGAAACTCTTAGTCCCTAGTGATACAGCCTGCAATTACTGAACTGGTCATGTAAAGTCAAATAAAACTATGCTTAAGTCACTGAAATCGAATGTTTACAGTTATCACATTGAAGCAGAAGGCATGAGCAGTACCATTATCTGTCATCTCATTTTATTTTACTCATTAGTAACAAACGTCATGGAGGATAAGGCTATCAATGGCTATGTTACACCTCCACTGTTAAAGGCAATATGCCTATGAATATCAGCTGGTAGAAATCAGAAGTGAGGACAGTGGTGCTGAGCTCCAGTTCTGCATATGTGCTTTCCACAGGCATATATGAAAAGAGGATACTGGATTAGATGAACCCTTGGCCTGATCCAGCATGACTTTTGTGATTGTACTTCATCCTGTTCTAAAATCTGGAATTCTTTAATTCAGTTGCATCACATGGATGTAGTTTAACGTTCTGTTTAAAATCAAGGTATAATTTGCTATCAACTTCAATCAAAGTACCATATCCGCAAGTACCATACAATTTTTCCTCACCTCACTGAAAAGGAATTCCAAATTTAGCACATTGCTCCCCAGGACTGCATTTTCCCCATTTTTTAAAGTCTAAAACATATTGCTGACATTTTTAGGGTGGTTATGGTGCCTAAATAAAATAAATGTGTAGAGAGCATTCTACTGCAGAGAATATTCACTGCAGTGTAATAGCAATTTCACATAATACCTTGATTATAAGAAAGGGCTACAACTGAGCTATCACAGAACACAGAGCCCATGAATAGAGAGATAGTTGATGAAATAAAAAGTGTATCACTGCATCCATAGCTGTGAACCGTCCCTTATTTGGCAGGAAACTCCCTTATCCTAGCACCATTTCCCGCTGCTGTCCCGAACTGATGATGTTTCTTAAATTTCCCAGGTTTCATGCTCACCCGGCTCGGGAGGGAAGCAGCAACTTGGGGTCCTCTGCCTTGAGAGAGAGAGCACACGAGCTGTCTTGTCTCTGTCTCTCCCTTTTCCCCCTCAGGGGCACGTCATGAGGAGACGGGTGGCGGTGGGCAGACAGGAAGCCCCTCTCTTGCAAGACTTCTGCCGCACTGCCAGGGGAAGCCGGAGGCGGCAGCTGAGGAAGCGGCCTGAGGGAGGAGGAAGAGGCGGGGATGGGGAGGGATGCAGAAGGGCAGCGCTTCAGCGGCCACCACAGCGCCGCAACCACCTCATGCCGGGCTCGCGGGCGGCATGGGCGAGAGTCTCTCTCCCTCCCTCCCTCTCTCTCGTGCAGGGAAGGGCTGATGGAACTCCTCGCGCCAGGACGACTGCAGCCCCGACGTGCTGCTTAGCAAACCCTCCAACCAGTGCAGCATCTTAATGTAGTGATTTCCCCCTCTGCATCCCTTTGCTGGGTTGCTGCGCTGTGGGAACCACCGCTTGAGGCTTCGCTTGGCTGCTGGTTGACCAAAATCCCTTATTTTGGCTGCTGGTCCCTTATTTTTGAGGCTGCTGGTCCCTTATTTTCAAATCTGTAAGTTGACAGCTATGACTGCATCTTCTACTCATGTGAGTCAGATTTTGTTCATAAAAGTGGGGGAATCAAAAGCATTGCAGTTGTATAAGTACAACCATCTTATAATATGAAAGAAATGAAAATTAAAAACAAAGCAAAAAAAATTATATTGGAAAGCATTTTTCAGTTATGTGACTTATCCTGTATAAACCAGAAAAAGTAATAGTAATAATAATAATAATAATAATAATAATAATAATAATAATAATAATAAAAAATTTTATTTATATCCCGCCCTCCCCAGCCGAAGCCGGGCTCAGGGCGGCTAACAACAATAAAACAGTACAAAAGTACATCATAAACAACACTCTAAAATCATTCATTATAAAATTAATTAATTCAAGCCACTGGCAACCATTGGGCCAGAGCTCCGCAAAGATTGCCAAAGGAGGGAGTCAGGCTGTGCCCTGGCCAAAGGCCTGGTGGAACAGCTCTGTCTTGCAGGCCCTGCGGAAAGATGTCAAGTCCCGCAGGGCCCTGGTCTCTTGTGACAGAGTGTTCCACCAGATCGGAGCCACAGCCGAAAAAGCCCTGGCTCTAGTTGAGGCCAGCCTAACTTCTCTGTGGCCTGGGACCTTCAAGATGTTTTTATTTGAAGACCGTAAGTTTCTCTGTGGGGCATACCAGGAGAGATGGTCCCGTAGGTGCGAGGGCCCTAAGGTGTATAGGGCTTTGAAGGTTAAAACCAGCACCTTAAACCTGATCCTGTACTCCACCGGGAGCCAGTGCAGCTGGTATAGCACCGGGTGAATGTGATCTCACAGCGAAGACCTCATAAGGAGTCTCGCTGCAGCATTCTGCACCCACTGGAGTTTCTGGGTCAGTCTCAAGGGCAGCCCCACGTAGAGTGAGTTACAATAATCCAGTCTGGAGGTGACCGTCGCGTGGATCACAGTGGCTAGGTCAGGGCAAGAGAGGTAAGGAGCCAACTGCTTAGCTTGGCGGAGATGGAAAAATGCCGCCTTTGTTATAGCTGCAATCTGCGCCTCCATGGAAAGGGAGGTGTCGAAGATTACACCTAAACTCTTAACGGACGGTGCTGGCACTAATTGCGCCCCCGCAAGAGATGGGAATTGCCCCCCCCCCAATCCCATATCGTCCCGTCCCAGCCACAGGACGTCTGTCTTCGAAGGATTTAGCTTCTACCGGCTCCCACGTAACCATCCAGCCACAGCTTCCAAACATCTGGTCAGTGTGTCTGGGGCCGAGTCAGGATGGCCATCCATCAACAGATAGAGTTGGGTGTCATTGGCATACTGATGGCAATCCAGCCCAAAACTCCGAACAAGCTGGGCGAGGGGGCGCATAAAGATGTTGAAAAGCATCAGGGAGAGTATCGCACCCTGAGGTACTCCACACACCAAGGAGTGGCGCGATAACAATTCCCCCTCCAAGTGCCACCCTTTGTCCCCGGCCAGAGAGAAACGAGTACAGCCATTGAAGGACTGTGCCCTGGATCCCCACGTCGGCAAGGCGGTGGTCCAGAAGTTCGTGATCGACCATGTCGAAAGCTGCTGACAGATCTAGAAGAATCAGCAGCCCCGACCCGCCTCGATCCAGCTGTCTACGAAGATCATCTGTTAGGGCAACCAGAGCCGTCTCGGTCCCATGACCAGCGCAGAAGCCGGACTGGAATGGATCCAGAGCCGATGTTTCATCCAGAAACCCACCAAGCTGTTCCGCAACCACTCTCTCAATCACCTTACCCAGGAACGGAAGATTCGAAACCGGGCGGTAATTGGATAGATCTAAAGGATCTAATGATGTTTGCTTTAAGAGCGGGCGCACCACTGCTTCCTTCAGTTCCCCTGGGAATGTCCCCGTGCCAAGGGACAAATTGATGATATCACCCAGAGGGGCCCGCACCTCATCTGAACAGGCTCTAATCAGCCAAGATGGGCACGGGTCGAGAGGACAAGTGGTGGGCTTTCCAGCTCGGAGGAGTCTGTCCACATCGGCTGGGGATATCCGGTCGAAGTGGTCCAATACTGGACCCGAGGACAGTTGAGGGGCCTCCAGTTCCATTTTTTGTTTTTGCAAGATGTATGCCCACAAATGGACCCCATTGAATCAGCCTTACCTGGAGCCATAACTTGTTATTCACTGCATCCCTCCCTGTAGCAATGCACTGAAATGTAGCATTCTGGCCTGCATTGACCTCCACATCCCCAAGCCTCAAGAAGTGAGGAGATTTATCTGTGTGTAGGTGGAGAGAGAGAAAAATGTTACCAAAAATATGTTCAGACAAAAAAAGCCCATTTACTTCTCCCCAAAGATACACATTACTGCAGCCTTTGGTTAAAACTAATTTTTTACATGAAAGAAAATAATTGTTTCAACTCAAGGAGAGAGAACAAAACAGCCTTGATCTTTCTTCCTGCACCACACAAACTCTGCTGAAGCTTGTCAGACATGAATTAAAAGCGATTTGTAATAAGCCAAAGCGTAAAAGGATGTGAAACAAAAAAAAAAAAGCCTAAAAACTCTGGAGTGAACTTCCATTACATTATACATAAAACCACTGCAATGAGAAACCACTGCATTAACAATACAAACAATCAGATTTAATTAACTCCATATAGTGTGATCTAGTGCCACGTAGACATCCCTGTCAGTAAATATCACCTGCACCACTAAATACAGCAACATTTGACCCACTGACAAAGCTTCTCATACTAACTGTCCTGCCTCGAGGAAAGCTCAGTGACAAAACCATCCTTGTGAAATATTAGGGTTGAAAAAGGCAGTGGTGGCATTCGAGAGAGAGAAATATGCTACATAGTTTGCACACACATTACTCTTCTAAATTACCTGGTAACAGAGTCTAGGCTTAGCAATTCAATAGACTGGCCCAGTCTATTACCTTTGCAATTAACCAAACAACATTCAGTAATGCTATGCCTGTGTGGGGTGTGGGGGGGGGAAGGCTCATGTTAATTAGGATCAAGGGCCATGTTTACTGCCCTACAAATCCTATACTGGAGAGCTGCTGCTGTTGAATTGAACCTATGGCCATCCTTGCTGATAAAATTTGCAAATGGAAGAAGCTGGTGATGGAGGCATCAACTCATGGAGCTGGCTTTGATGACACAGGAAACTAAACCATGATAGTTAGGTGCTACTAACTTTGCATGTAAGCTTCAGGGGAGCAGCCATGGACAACTGTTTATCTTTCCAGAATCTGAAAAGTCTCAAGAGTACCTTCATGTTTCATTTTACTTGATGAAATGCTGCATTACAAAATTCTGTTGGGTGACAACTTTCCAAAATGTGACATGAAAAACCTCAATTTATTTCATTTTTCTCTGTTGCAGGAGCCTTGAGGGAGCCTAGCAAATTGTAGGAGACTTGTGGGAAATAGAACACACATGGAAGGTGATTCTAGCCTCTTCTTCTCTCAAGCTTGTAGTTCATCCTGGACCCAGAGGTTCAGTTGTGACAGTAGTCCCAATATGGCTTTTCAGAACCCTCAATGGATATAAAGACAGCTATTTCATTGGATTCAAACCAAGTGATCATAATTTCCAGTCTTTGCACACTTAGCAATCAATTACTGCAATGAAATTTATACCATTCTGTCCTTGATAACCTCTTAGAAGCTTTGGCTGCTGCGGGATGTGGCAACAATTGTGAAGGTGGTTTGGTCCAAGAAAGCACATCCATACTAATCGTAGAATCATAAAACTGTAGAGTTGGAAGGGACCACAAGGGACATCTAGTCCAACTCCCTGCAATGCAGGAAACCTTTGCCCAATGGGGGATGTGAGATTAAGAGTCTCAAGCTTTACCAACTCAGCTACTCCACATAGATCAATATAGTTTATTTATGTACTGCTTTTTGGCCTAATGGGTCTCCGAATCATCTTCAAGCATGATTTTGCTATTAGTTTTGATAGGGCTCTGCACACACTTTAAATGCCATTTACTCAACATTGGTTGCTACAACACTTAAAAGTGTTATTATTATATTGATAATAAGTTGAGCTAAATCTCACAGGATCATGGGAAGAAGCACATAGGTATTTTACAGATAGGATTTACAGAAGCTTGATTCTAATGCTGTTTCCCAGAAATAGCTCACTGGGTGGAGCAGAGCCATTGTGCCAGATTCCCAGCAGGTGGTTGCTGTTGCCCACCAGAAGGGAATGTGGAGGAAGCAAGGCGTCAGGGCAGTCAGCGTTGGGCAAATGCACCAGCAGTGCTAAATCCTCCTGCTGGTGCATGTGCACTACATCAGTCTCTCTGCCACCTCTCCCCTCTTCCTCCAGTGAAATCCACCTATTGGGAAGCTAGCCAAGTGGCGTTACCCCACCCAGCAAGCCACTTCTGTTGTTATATTCCCTCATTAGCTGGAACCCCAACTAATAGAAATCATATACATCTACATTTAACTATAAGCTACTCGTCTGTGAATGTTGAGAAACATTAAATTAAGGTATTTAAATTAACAAGAAAACAAGATTAATTCACTGCTTCAAAGGTGTCATTTCCCCACTTTTTAACAATTTGTAAGAGGAAAAACTAGAGGAGGAGGGTGGAGGGAGGACACCAATGGCTGGATGATGGAAAAAGCAGTCAGACTATATTGAGCCTGTCTTGAAAAAGACAGAGAAAAATGTGACTCTTAATCATTACTTACCACAAGGGTAACTCAGAACCTGGATGTCATCAATGGCAATGTAGCCATTTCTTCCATCTGAGACTTCGGCCTCAAATATTACCTGTCAAAGAGAAAGAAAAAAATGTTTACAACCATCACTGCTACAGAATTCCCATCAGTGCAGGGTGCAGATATAAGACAACACATTTTCATTACAACTGAACTTGCTGCTAGGTTTCACTCCTGAATTTAATCATTTTCACCATTCTTGATTTACACAAAGGTCAGCTATTAATTAAGGCTACTTCAGTGCCCTTGCCCTCTCATTCTGGCCTGCAATATGCAGAATCTTTAGAACAAATATACCATTTTAAAATGAAGCAAATATTTTCCAGTAAAAAGAGGGCAGATTTTTCACATACAGGCCCTTGCATTTTCTATCTCAGCAATTCAGCTGAATACCACATTCACAGCGAAACTGAAAGTATAAGATTAATATGCCTGTATGTATCTTCGTTCTCTGTTTCTGCCAAGCAAGAGATAAAAAATGTGATGGAAGGAATAATAAAGGCACTGGTATCATAGCTCCTCTGATGCCTAGCCGAAATCCGTGTCAATAGCAGCAGCAGAAATGGTGTAATCCTCCGCAATAAATGGATAGAGTTATCTCCATGCCCACCTGAACTCTGAGCACTGCAAGACTCCAGGGATGATGCAGAGAGAAGCATCAAGTACTAGAATTCAGGAAGTATTCAGTTTCAGCCCAAATCATGAGCTCTCAATCTCTCTCTGTGAGGACCAAACATATACACTGATTTCTTGCTTGATTTTATTTTCTGTTGCATTAACATGATATTAACGTGTGTTTGCAGCAGGATTTGATTGTATTTTTATATTGTTTTCTAAAGCAGCCAGAAAACACACACACACTGTGTGTGTGTGTGTGTGTGTGTGTGTGCGCGCGCGTGTGCGCGCGTGCACGCGCCAAAAACAAAACAAAGTAGAACAGCATATCATCTTAACTGTGTAGTTCTGCCTTTGGGCATAGGGGTGTTGCTTTTTTCTTTTCTAATTGCCAGTGAAGGCTTTTTTTAACCCTTACTCACCCACCATTTCACTGTGGTCTTGATACTCACGCAACCTTCATGCAAAAAAGGCCAGTTTAATTAAATGCAACATTTCCCCTCAGTACAAACTGCAGGAGGGTGATCCAGATTAGGGCCTCCATGCTGACAATTATGAGAGGGGGAACTGACACTGAGTTCCCCCCATTCCGCTCACAGAGCTAAAATTCCCAGAGTCCCCTGGACAGAGGATTTGATTGCTAAGCCACTCTGAGAGTTGTACCTCTGTGAAGGGAATAGAGGTCTCATAATACCTCTCAGCACCTTTAAAAACTATAGTTCCTAGAAATCTTTGGGGAACCCATAAGAGTTAAGCAGGGCTGGTCCCAGACACTTTGGTGCCTGAGGTGAACCAGAAATCCTCCCCCACAGGGCCGTCTTAAGCATATCCGGCGCCATGGTGCAAAAATCCCTCCAGCACCCCCCCCCCTTTCCCAGAGTTGTCGAGATTTTCCCAAGCCTCTGCGGGGATCACTCTCTTCCTGCGGAGGCTTGGGAAGGAAGCTGCATGCCCACCAGCCATATGGTTGACAGGGGACAGCTGGCGGGCGTGCAGGAAAAGGGGAGGCCGCAGGCAAAGCCACGAGCTCCCCCAGTCACTGGGGCGCCCCCAGATGCGTAGGAAGGTCAGGTGGTACCCAGTGCTGAAATTTTTTATGGCACACCCCCCACTGATATTTCTTTTTTAAGGGAGGGTTACACAGAGTTTTTGAGCTTTTTTGCCATATGCCCACCAGGGATGCGAGCAGTGATTTCTCTGGCAGATCAGCCTGTTAAATGCAATTAAGCCCTGGAACAATGCTAGCCATGCCCCCTTGCTTGCTTGCAGATGCTTTGCAAGAAGGGGAGAGCCCAACTTGTTCAAATACCCATGTCTACAGTGCAATGCAATATTAATGCGGAAACACAAACCCCACAGCAGCCATCACTGGAGGAAACTGTTCTAAAATTAAGGGGGGGGGAATATGCAAAAATATTTGGAAGGAAACTGGAGTGAGGGAACCACTCCCCCCCAAAAAAAAAAAATAATTGACAAAAGGCGCAAGAAAGTGGAGTCTAGATTTAGGCTGAGTGCACACCATACATTTAAAGCACCTAGAAAGAGCAGCACCCAGGAAGGGTGCTGGGAGTTATAGCTCTTTTGGGACAAGCTACAGCTTGGAGTGTGTGTGCTTTAAAATATGTATACAGACTTAGATAGTTTTAATAGGGAATATAACAGTTTTATAGAGGACAGAGATCTACCAACAGTCCAAAACAGTCATAATCAGGTATCTGAAGAAGCGTGCATGCACACCAAAGCTCATACCATAACAAATTTAGTTGGTCTCTAAGGAAGGATTATTTTAAGGACTTTTTTAGGGAATTTTTTTTTTAAGGACTTGATTCTTTTAAAGGAATTTTTTTGGGAAGAGTTTTTTTGATAATCTTTTTCAAGAATTTATTTTTTAAAAAAACAAAAAACCTTATTTTGTTAAGCACCTTTCATCAATGGGAAAAATGGGAAATTCTTTCATTCCTGGAAAGGCAGGCCTCACATAGAATCATATTAATTGTAGAGTTGGAAGGGACCTTGAGTCTAACCCCATGCAATGCAGGGGAGATCTTTTGCCCAAACGTTGGGCTTGAACCCTAAGAGTAAGAGTCTCATGCTCCACCGACTCAGATATCTGTGGGTCCAGCACTTACTAAAGAAAACAGCTACAGTGAAAGTTCGCATTTCATAATGGGATTATTGTGGTGATATATAGTCAGAAAACAAATAAATGAAACTTAATAAGCAAGTTATTGATCTTTTGTCAAGTCCAATAACAAAAATAAATAGTATCAACTACTTTTACATTATAAAAATTAATCTTTTGCTGCTTTAAAAAGTAATAATCAACAAGTTTACTCTACCATGACACCATGAGCATTGAACATTTTTAGCTTCTAATTGGTAATTGGCAGTAAAAAAAATGCAAAAGTAAATGACCCTAGATTCATAAATACCCAACCTTGGGCTGACTTTCATAATCATATCTGTTCAGTGGCCAATGTGTAAAAGAGATGAGAGATGGGGTATATTCTATATACACAGAGACTGTATTAGCATCTCTCAATAACAGGATATATTTACTGATTAACTTCCAATCACCAGGTTTCTCAGCCGAAACATAAACGATGGAAGAGACACCACATGCTTCCCAGAACCTTTATAAATTGTGTATTATAAAAGTGCATAATCAATATGTTTCTAAGAGTGTCATTTTGAGGCTTGTTTCTAGCATCTTCATGTGTTCTATTTAGGCATTAACTTAATACACAAAGGGGGCTAGGAGAAGAGAGAAACATACTACCTTTGCCATCCCATCACCCTTCATGAGGTAGATAATGAATTTATGAGGTGGGATTAAAAACACAGATTTTACAGGATTCTAAAATGTGCAAGAACCTTCCATGTTTACAGGAAGCTGCTTGTTCTACAAGAATGGGGAGCAGCTTCTGTGTTTGTGTGCTAATGTAGAATTAATTTAATTCTAGATCAGAATACCTGAATATGTCTTTGTTTGTTTGTTTGTTTGTTTGTTTGGTTTCACACAAACTCATTTAAGCAATTAAAAACATTCTAGAGCATATAAAGCTTAGACTGTCACAATCCAACGTTTTGTGTTTATTATAATCCATCTTCTATATACTACTTAATATCACCCCACCAAAGGAATCATAACAGAAGGCTTACATCCTTTCTTTTAGAATTTCTTTGTTCAACAAACAAATCAATCCCCAGTTCCAAAGTCAATCAAATGTAAGAAGAGAAGTCTGGTCTGACTAGAGACAAAACCACCATCATGAACACAGAATTTTACTGGAATGTGTTAACATTTTATTTAAGAATGCAAAATTCAAGAGTTTGCTTGGTGGTAACCCAAGCTAATAATTTTTACTACAAGTAGAATGGATATAATGATTATAGCAAATTACAGCTTTACACTGAGTATATGGAAAAGCCGACATGATTGCATTGGCAGCAGTGAGATGAGAAACTCGAAACTTGAGATAAAAAGACAGGCACTTGACAAACCACGCATCGCCAAAGTGGCAAGCAAAATGGCTAATTGAACCACTAGCATTTAGCACTTGGTTAAATGATATGACCTCCTCTCATATCCTCCTGTACTCTACTTGATCCCAACTGCTGAAACACAATAAATAACCCTTCCTCCATTTAATTCCCCTCCTGCACACTACTTGAATTTTTGAAACCAATTTCAAGCATTGCTAAATTTTCTAGACACTTAAAAAAGAAAGTTAAATGGGGCCCTTAGACACAAAAGCCAAGGCAATATAAATTAGCTAAAATGGACTTCAGAACTTTTTTAATAAAGGGGGGCATTCACTGAAATAAAGTTCAAATCTAACAGGACATAAAACATTTTAAAATGCTAATGAGCATCTAAAAGTATAAAAATGTTGAAAAGTAATTTTAAAAACGAAAAGGGCTTGGAAATTGTTATCAAATTTATTTTGAGTTAAAAAATGTGAGAGCCAACAACTTCCAATGAATTGAATTGAGACAAATCAAGAGAGTGATTTGCTCTACGTTCCAGAATTGTTCTATGTCTTATATGTTCAGAAATTCTTTTTTCCCTCCAAAGCAGAAATGAGGCTAAATTCAGAAGTGAGGAATGGGGATAATTCCAAGAGTCAAAAAGGCTAAGTCCAGACTTCAGAAAATGTTCAAAGCCCATTTTTGCCATGTTTCTTTGGCTCCAACAAAAGAGTCAAAAGCGGAATAGGTGAGAGAAAACCTCCCAAAGGGGAGGCTCTAGAAGAGGACACTCATTACCTCTCTTCTTATATTTTTGTTCAGTCTAGAAGTGGGAGAACCATGGAGAGATGACACCAACATTAATAACAGAGGCAAGGTCTCATTTATGTGTGGTTTGGGGAAGTCTAGCCGTATTCCTATAGTATGCATCTCTACCAAGTTCCTCTGAAGTTCTCAGAATCTGAGGTTCTTGCTTGCCTGGCATTTCCCTTCCCTGTACATTGTCTTTTATCTTGTCACGTATGCCACCTTCTGAGAACATGAGATCATTTGCAGCATTTCTGTATAATTGTTAGGCCTTTAAGAAGCCATCAGCATCAAGGCAGCGTGCATTTTTATCATAATTATTTAAAATGAGAATGTAATATAATGAACAAACCATTGACACAATGCTTCATTCATTGTTGATCAGCTCTATGGTGGATATTAAAAGAACAGTGGTGCCCCGCAAGACGAATGCCTCACAAGACGAAAAACTCGCTAGATGAAAGGGTTTTCCGTTTTTGCGTTGCTTCGCTAGACAAATTTCCCTATGGGCTTGCTTCACAAGACGAAAACGTCTTGCGCTTTTTTTTAAAGCCGCTTGAAGAGGTGCAGTTGTGACGGACCGTGCTTCGCAAGACGAAAAACATAGCAAGACGAAAAGACTCGCAGAACGAATTCTTTTCGTCTTGCGAGGCATCACTGTATAAGAGAGCACCCCTGCTCTTCTCATTGTGGCCAACTAGTTGCCTATGGGAAGCTCACAAGCAGACGATGAGTGCAGTAGTATCCTCCAGCGACTAGTATTCAGAGGCATCCTGTGTGAAGAATTAATTTTGTCTGCCCTGTATATTCCAGAATTCTGTTTCATCGGATGTTGGTTTTAGTGTTATGAGAGAGGGGAAAATATTGTTTTTTCCACATCACGCATAATGTTATTCACCTCTATCATGGCCCCCATGGACTGAAAGTGGAGGAAGAAGAATCTCTTGCTTTGCTGAGCCCCACACGACTTCAGAAAGTTGAGAGCTGGGAAAATTTTCATGCTGACAAAACTTGCTCTACCCAGGTTACAAGCTTTGGGGGCTCATAGGGATCTCTCAAAGAAATGATCATTAGAACCCCCTAAATTATCACATGTTCACTTTAAACCAAACTAATCCCCCTGGGTCAGTAGCCGCAATGGTAGTGCTACAGCTGCACAGAGATGGAAGGAAGGGCCTCTCATTACTCTTGGCCCCTGGAACACTGCGGAGCATTGTGGCAGGACCCAAAGACCTAATGCACCTTGGAAAATGTATTTTCACCAAGGGCTACTGCAAAGGAATTCCATTAGGATCAGAAGAAAGAAATAGATTTAGAGGGCAAGTAAGCCAAAGAAGACTGTGAAGGCCTTGTGGTGACTGGATATTTGTAAGAACATGCTCACATAATTTTAAGTTTCAAAAATAAGTATAGGACTAGTAATCAACATACAGTGGTACCTCTGGTTAAGTACTTAATTCATTCTGGAGGTCTGTTCTTAACCTGAAACTGTTCTTAACCTGAAGCACCACTTTAGCTAATGGGGCCTCCTGCTGCCGCTGCACCACCGCTGCACGATTTCTGTTCTCATCCTGAAGCAAAGTTCTTAACCCGAGGTACTATTTCTGGGTTAGCGGAGTCTGTAACCTGAAGCGTATGTAACCTGAAGCGTATGTAACCTGAGGTACCCCTGTACAAAGGAAATTACAGGTGGCCATGATGTGTGAAAGGCTTGGAAAAGGGTGGTTGACTATGGAGTGGGCTGTGGAAAAGAGCCTGTATCTCATCAGAACACAATATGTCATTGCACGTTTCCTCCATAATACTGACCCCTGGGCTTCTACCACCTTATCTTAAAATATACATTTAATTCTACACATGTGCAAATACTTTGTTCTCATCACACGACAGGTCTTTCTTTTTGGTTGAGGATTTATTTTCTCCTGCTAGGCTCTACATCATTAAGATGAGCAGAAAGGCAGATTCCACAGCTAGCCAAGTTCTAATTGTCCTTATCATTTCAGCAGATCATTCAGCCAGCAAATCATCCATTTCTCTCCAGCTACAGGAAAAGATGGATTCTTGCTAGCTTAATTATCCGAAGCTTGATCTCAGATGCAGGTCAGTTCCAGTGCCTGGTGTCAAGGATGGTGTTAAGGGACTGGAGACAGAAGGGACTGCCATCATGACAGCACAAAAGCCAACTTACGCTTCAGCTAGGAAATAAAATGAGTTTTGTCCTTCATGCTGATTTTTCCTCACTTCATTTCCTTCAAATTTTGATCCATTCTGACCTAATTCTTGCAACTCCAGGAGTATTTCTGGACTATTGGCTGAATTACTAAATACAGAATATATATTATATTTTAAGACATCTGAAGAACACTAAGGACAATGAGAACTAAAAATTCTTAGGATTCTCTCTTTAAATGTAGGCAGTTTAAAGACTCTATTATTACTATTATTATTATTAATTTCATTTGTATAGAGTTTACATTTTTAAGGGGGTGGAATCTCAAAGCTGTTTATAACACATTAAAACATCAAATAAAACAATCCAGAATGAAATGTTACTGCAAAAAATAAAATACAAAGTATACTGTACATTCAAAGCACCGTAATTAGCAGGAAGCAAAAAATTCAAAATGAAGCATTACAAAGGAGGTCAGCTCATTTAACACAGCAAAGTTAACAAAAAAAAAAAAATCTTAAACCAACTCAGAAGACTGTAGTTCTACAGCCTCTCATGTTTCAATGCAATTAAAAGTCCAGCTGAGCATCTCCTTCAGAAGCAACAAAACTGCTGGAGGAGAGATGACGACTGATTTGCTCTTCCCATGGTCCCCTGCAGCTGCACTGTTGCAAATGAAGCCATGGTTTGGCCTCCCATGTTATCCAGGCTTATGGCTTGTCTCGTCCAGACAAACTACAAGTTCTAAGCTGAAAAATAAACTAATTACAGCTCATTGTTTTTCTGGGGAGATACAAACCATTAGCCTGGGTGTAGGCAATATGCTAAGCCAAACATGGCTTCACTCACAGCAGCAGGAGGACTAGAGGAGGAGCAAAGAGACCATGTTTTTTCCCCCTGTGAGTTTATGCTTAGCCACAGTTTGGCTTGGCATTATGTGTGAACTGGGTCTTTGAGAGCTAAATAGATTGGAAGCAATTGCAATATACAGACTTTGGAGCAGCACAAGTTCCTTCCAGAAGCAGCGAGATTGGAAAGGATGTTTCAACATGTATTTTTACCTAACCCACAAAATTTTTGTTGACATAATAAAATGAATCTCCCTTGTGAAACTTCCAGATAATTTTTGCTTAGCTAATTTAGAAACCATGAAAACATAATTACTTCCATTTGAGTGCTTAAGCAATGCTGTGCGGCAGGGTTTTCTGCTGACAGAGCCCCAGAGGATTTTTATTTTTTTAACATACTAAATCAAACACTTGGGTGGAAAATTTGTAATCTAGCCTTTTATAGATTTTCCAGTGAAGAAACACATGCATCTCTCGAGATTTGAAAATGGAGTTAAGTGACCATCCTCTTCTTAAAACCACTGATATTACTTAACATAGTTGGTCAGCAAGTGTTTCCCATTGTATTTTCCTAATGATATTCAACCAGGGAAGTGTACTATACGCACTGTTATTTTCTCAGCAGAGGTTTACATCTGACAACTGATTACACAAATACATTGGTTCAGCTCAGCCCACACTTTCTCCCACAGGATCATTCACGATGTAGACAGTCCTCTAGAGTTTGTTTGGCAAGTGATTTTGGCAGGAAATGTGTAGTAAAACTAGCAAAGTTGAACAACAATTCAAGCATATTAACAGGGGCTGGCTGAAATTATGTGCATCCATCTTTCTGAATGAACACTGTAGCATGAATTAAGCGAATGATCTACAGCTGGGAGTACCAAATAGTAGAGGGATGCAGTGAGTTCAGGGAAATCCAAAGCGTGATATGTCCAAAATGTCCTGAATATATTGAAAAACCCAGTAAGGGCTTCTCTTGAAGGAAACCCACTTCAGCTATCCTTCTGGAATTTGACAACATTCATCCCATCAAAGAAACTACCATCTCTCCAAATTTCATCTAATTCAGCGCGAAAAAAGAAAATTAGGGACCTATTTGTCCCTAATTTGGAAGACATTAACTGCTCCTGAGGGGCTACTATGTCTACCAATTTCATTCAATTATGTCAACAGAAAAAAATTATAGGCTTTAAAAGAAAAAAAATCTGCATAATAGTGAATTAGGGAGGAACAAAGCTTAATTTTCTGAATTAAAATTCAAACCTGAACTGAATTAGGCATAACACAAAGCAAGTCGAAGGCAGAGGAAGGCACGCAGAAAGTTGTGGAGGAAGAAGGGATGGTTCAGGAAAAGAAAGGGTTAGTAGATTCCCTATCCCACACACACTATCTCTTAGAACTAGGAAGGGCTTGAATGGAGAAGAGCAGCAATGGCTTCCATGCAAGAGAAGTCTCAGGATGTGGGCACGCAACCCATCAGAGGAGTGTATATAAGCTGGAGGAGGGGAGGGGACTCCCTGTTTCTGCAGCTATGCCATAGGGCCCAGACCTGTGGGTCATTGCCTGGAGGCTAGAAGGATGTCTGTGTTTGTATCCACAGTACCATGGAAACTGCTTTAAGTGTTTTGTTTGCCAATATAGAGTTAACTAGACATTTGCTTTTCTTATCTGGGATGGCACACATGGTGAATGTGTCATTATGAAAGGCTTCTGAGCTCTCAAAACTAGTGTTGAACAAAGATAATTCCCCTCTAGAGGCATTGAGTCATTTAAAACCCCATCCCAAGAGACCAAGTCCAGGAGAGGGATGGAAGGATCACTCCATTTTGTGAACTTTGAAGGATGGAACTAATTGAGAAAAGAGAAGATAGGTACTCCACTTCCAGAGCTAATTGGGGATGTATAGTGAGGGGATGGAAGGAGTCGAGGAAGTTACATCTAATCTTCCCTCCAAACTTGCTGTGCTCTGCAGTAATTCTTCTTGTGTTGGAATAAACCCTTCCCTCTTCTTCTCTAAACTCAAATTACAGTGCAGAATACTTCCCCCTTCATTTAAAAATGCATCTAGTGTGAGAGTTAGGAGGTATAAAAAATCAAGAGGACATAATAAAATGAGAAGGCAATGATCTGCATGAAAATTGGCAATTTACTCATTTTTGTTGGGTTTCGCTTGCTAGATATTGGCAGAATAGCTGCCTTCTGCCTATACATTTTGCAGATGCATGACTACCATCGTGGGCTTTCATGAGAGGTAATGCTTGCTTTTATTTGGACTTTCTCACTTTACATTCCAACTTCATGAAGGCAATGGCATGGAATCTGGGCTCTCACTTTTATTGAACGAGGAGTAAGCTTGAGAATGTGGCCCAAGTGAACACTAAATGGCAAGACAAAGGAAGCAAATAAAAATCCTCATGAAAGTCTGAGTAGAACACATATCAACAGTAGCTTTGGGAATTTCCCAGAGCTTTTGAATTACCAGATGCATGGATCAAATGAAGTCATATTAACAGTGGGCTTGGATTCCATCTAATCAACCATTCCCAATCATCTAAATTCAGATAATGGGGTAACCGTGAGAGCATATGTGGGTGTTTGCAAGTGTCTCATTTTGTCAGGTCTGATTCATCATTTTTAAAAGCTTGAGGGAAGCGATATTAAAATGTGGACTTGGAAAAATATTAACATTCCCAAAGGTGGTAATTATATTTTACTTAGGTGGGGCCAGCCCACCCGCTCTCTGCTGTTCAAGTCTTTTGGGTACTTCATGTATTTTCTGCCCGCACTGTTCCTTTAGTTTAATAGACAAATCAGGTTTATGTGTTTCAGTAGCCTGAAGGGGAGAAAAAACTTGAACATCACAGAGTAAAGAGATGCATAAGATATAATGATGGGACCTAAGTCTTCCAGTGCTGCAAAATCACACAGGGTTTGAAATATAAGCAGTGCAAGCTCACATGAAATCAATCCAGAGCTTCCTTCTTAACAGGACTATTTATTAATTATTTTGTTAGGTCCACAGGCATGCCCGTTATCTACAGTTAAAGTGTCCCCAAGGCCAGAGCTGCAACTAGTCCACAGCCCTGCAGCTAAGAGCCTCAGAAAAGGTCCCTTTGGTATAAGCCAAGGGTGGGGAAACGTTTTGGCTCCAGTGGGCCAGATCTTTATCTAGTCTCACCCTATGGATCAACTTTAACAGCTGGGTGGGACAGCCCACCTGTCAATCATGTGCTCTCATAAGTACATCACATGATTGACTTGTGGGCTGTCTCACCCACCTGCCACAAGCCCTTGCAAAGCCTGCCCAAATTGGAGATTGAAAGGATCCGTGCAGGGTGGACTTCCCAGGTCTTGCAAGTTGCTCCTTTCAAGCTCTGCAGGGAAGTTTGGAAAGTCTGCCCTGCCCTTATCTGGGTTGAAAGGACCAGCATTGAAAGCAGCACTTTTCAAGCATCCCCACAGCCCTTCCTTTAAACTCTAGATTTCTAAGCCCCTCAGCATCTTGCAGTGTCAGCCCAGTGCTGATCCTTTCAATCTCAAGTTTGGAGGATGAGGGGATCGCTATGGTGTGGGCTTTAGAAGGCATGAAAGAGCTTGGAAATCCATTAGAGCTTCAAAGGAGGGGTATGGGAATGTTCTCAGAGTACAGAAGAATTCTTCCCTTCACCCTTCTCCCACTGTTGCTAGGTGAACAACAGAATGATTTGAAAGTGCAGGCTTTCTTCTGTCACTTATCCCAGCTGCGATGGCAGCAGGAGGGGGCAAAGGGCAAAGTGCATTGGGAAGGAGAAGTGGCTCCATCAGACAGCTTCCCCCTACTTGACCAAGGTGTGCTCCTGCTGATGGGCAGTTGGAAACAAGCCATGGTCCACCACAAAGGAGCAAATAGGAGCACACTTTAAGCTCCCAATCATTCTTTTGAAGCCCTGCCCTTACGTGCTCAGCACCTGAAGTCATATATGACATCTGCTATCGGGCTTCCCTCAAAGCAACCTCATAAGTCAAATAAGCCCAGGTGGGCCATGTTTGGTACAAAGGTCAGTAGTTCCCCACACCCGGTGTACATCATGGGCTCGTTCTGCAGCTGCTGTTGTATCAAGCTGCCCAGAAGCAGAACTAGGCAGGCTCCTTGGAGCTGGAACCACAGCCCCTTCACCAGGTTCTGGCATAGTTTAGTTCACCACCTGTCTTCAAACAATCAAGGTCAAAGGATGGAAGAACAAAGAGTACATTCCTAATTTATTTTAATAGAACGTGCACACAAATAAATAATTATTTACGGAAAGTTCAAAAAGGTGCCTATATTGTTGACGAATCCACAAAATACATTTTTTTCCCATTTTTGGCACGTATAAAACACACAAAGAGCCTCTTGGATCAAGCTAGCTTATTCTCACAGGGGCCAACCAGATACATATGGGACCTGAGTGCAACAGCACTCTCTCATCCTGTGGATCCCTGCAACTGATAGAAGACGAGGGCACCACTGCACAGGAAATATTGTGATCAAATTCTACTCGAATCAGTGGAAGACATCTCCAGTGTTGAAAACAAGCCCAATTGTCACATCATATGAAATGGCCTAAAGGGTGCATAAGACTGTAGTTCAAAAAGTTTGGACAATCTTTTTTAAAACACATACACAAAACAACTTCAGGACACTTTCCCACATGGTCTTCAGTGCCACTGGGCTTCCATTTATTCCACTTTTCAAGCAATTCTTGGCAGCAGCAATAGTCAGAATCTATTGTGCAAGACATTGTAACTCCGGCTGCCAGAGTCTGGCTTTGCAAAACCAATAAGAGAAGCACATGAAAGCATTTGAAAAGAAACCCAATTATTATAGCTTTTTGCAATGCAACAGCTGAGGTGTTGTATGGCAACCCTTTAATTTAATAAATAATAATACATTCTATAGGTTTTTAAATGTGTTTGTGCGAGGGAGGGTTATTGGTTTGTTTTTGTTTTATTGTTTATTTTCTTTTTCTCATTTTGTTTGTTGTGAACTGCTTTGCAATCTTCAGATAAAGGGTGGTATAGAAATTTAATTTTTTTTAAAAGAGAAACCTAAAAGCATAGTTATCAATGGATAAAAATTACCCATGGAAAAACAAGCCTAAGTAGATGTACCTTATGCTACAGCATCATTGCCATCATTTCTGAAGAGTTCCCTGATAATTAAAATAATCAGAGAGAGTCTTCAAAAGAAAGTTGTGCAAAATAGCTATTCAGAAGGAACTAGTAATTGTTCTTTCTTCCATAGCCTAGGTTATATGTTGACAAGGCCAAAGAACTTCTTAGCTGCATTTAATTGAAGGGAGGCTGTCTTTGAAGAGGGAAGATATCAAGTGGCCTGAAAATTACATGGCAAAAAAGATTGTCATTTTCCAGATTCTAGCCAAATTCAGACCTAAGATAATGAGTGGTGTTCTCATCTACCTACTCTCTGACATACTGAGGTGGGCGACAGGGGTGGGGTACTTGTTGAGCAACCATCTCCATTCATATTACAAATCTCCCAGTCACAATAAATGCCTTCACTGGGAGGGAGGGGAGATGTACACTACCCAAGGGACACCTCTATCAATCAGAAATACAAGTTCTAAAAAATCAAACTTTAATTGCAGCTTAATATTTGCTTTCCCCACAGTTGGACTAGCTATGCAGAAGCACCACTTCCTTCTGCCTGATAACAAAACTGATCCAGGGTGTGGGCATGAAAATAGCTTTCCATTTCCAACTTATATACAAATCAAGCAATATTTTGTATTTTAGTGTGAATCCACTATGAATTTCTCCTGTCAATAATAGAGATTGAAACTGATGCTATTCAGTTTAAATCAATAGCATGAATCCTAAGGGTGAATTCATCATCCCCTGAGCTTCAAAAACCTCTCCTGAATAACGTGCAATGGGAAAGGGCAGTGGATGGAAAGTTTTCCTTCCATGATCTTCCTTGTTAGTTTATATTACGATCCATTATTCTAGATGATTCCCTTCTCACTCACCAGATCCCCAAATCCCATTGTTCAGGAGGGGCCCAATTCTCCAGAGCTACTTTCTAGAGGATGCAGAGGGCTACAGGATGAATGAAAGGACAGATAAATTTTCCATTCATGAATTTCCTCTCATCTTCGGAAACCGTGTCAATATGCCCAATTTTGCATGCCACGTTAAACCACTGTGCTATAGAATTGGTGAGGGAGAGTGGAAATTATATTTGGGTAACCTTAAAGCCTATGGTTTTGAATCTATGGGATTCCATGGTGACAGAAGCTGCTGAAGCAGTCTGACTATTCTCTTTGTTAAGTTAATGGTCCTAGCCAAGCCTGTTATGCATCCTTTCTACATGTCTAAAGAGTTAAAGGTAAAGGTAAAGGTACCCCTGCCCGAACGGGCCAGTCTTGACAGACTCTGGGGTTTGTGCGCCCATCTCACTCAAGAGGCCGGGGGCCAGCGCTGTCCGGAGACACTTCCAGGTCACGTGGCCAGCGTGACAAAGCTGCATCTGGCGAGCCAGCGCAGCACACGGAACGCCGTTTACCTTCCCGCTGGTAAGTGGTCCCTATTTATCTACTTGCACCCGGGGGTGCTTTCGAACTGCTAGGTTGGCAGGCGCTGGGACCGAGCAGCGGGAGCGCACCCCGCCACGGGGATTCGAACCGCCGACCTTTCGATTGGCAAGCCCTAGGCGCTGAGGCTTTTACCCACAGCGCCACCCGCGTCCCAGTCTATTCTCTTTGTTAAGTTAATGGTCCTAGCCAAGCCTGTTATGCATCCTTTCTACATGTCTAAAGAGTTGGTCAACTACAAATGTGTTATCATAGAAACTACTAGCTAGTGATACCTCCAGGAGGAGGGGGTTGGTCTCCCCCCCAGGACACTACATCATCCTAGGTAGGAGCTGGAGAACAATAGGCCAGGAGATAGAGTAGGCTAGTCACATCTAGAAATGGGAGTTGGGAAGGCAGAGAGGACCTAATAATGGGGGAGCAAGATCTATTGGAGTGCTAATGCCGTGAATCCTTCCATCTTAAACACAGGTCTCATACACACACATACACACACACACACACACACACACACACGTGTGTGTGTGTGTGTGTGTGTGTGTAAATAAAACCATATATTGAAAAGATGCTACAGATCTTAGTAACCTTCATTCCAAGAAAACCAAAACCGATGCAAACACTGCCCCCCTGAAGAGTCTCAACCCTCGGAGATTGGGTGTGTATAACAATAATTTTAAACAAACTAACATGGATGAGTAGCATGCTGATACAAGCGGCTCAAAAGTCTCCTCCCTCAGTCCCTGCTGCTGCTGCTACTCCCCATATAAAACAAGCCATACTCTTGAATTCTTTAGTCATCCAACCTAGGTTGTTGCTGGTTTCTTCGAAATAAGCCAAGATGTAACAAGAGCTACCGTAGATTCCAGCATATAAGGTGATTTTGGAACCCCAGAAAATCTTCTCCAAAGTCGGGGGTCACCTTATACGCCAGGTATGGGTGGCGCGGAGCAGAGTCCGCCCCCCCCCCACTGCTGTGGCGGCGGCGACTCCGAAGCAGCAGCAGCGGGCGGCGGGCTCAGCTCCATGCCAGGAGGCTTTCTCCCGGCGCAGAGCTGAGCCCGCCCCGTGTTGCTGCCCAGCGTATTAGGCGACTGGGCTTATAAGACAAATCTCCAAATTGCAGCTGCCAATTTGGGGGGTCGTCTAATAAGCCCAGTCGCCTAATACGCCGGAATCTACGGTACATCTTTTCTAATTTCTTACACAGTACCAATGGGGACACGGGTGGTGCTGTGGTCTAAACCACTGAGCCTAGGGCTTGCCTGATCAGAAGGTCGGCGGTTTGAATCCCCGCGAAGGGGTGAGCTCCCATTGCTCACTCCCTGCTCCTGCCAACCTAGCAGTTCGAAAGCATGTCAGAGTGCAAGTAGATAAATAGGTACCGCTCTGGCATGAAGGTAAACGGCGTTTCCGTGTGCTGCTCTGGTTTGCCAGAAGTGACTTAGTCATGCTGGCCACATGACCCGGAAAAACTGTCTGCTCCCTCGGCCTATAAAGTGAGATGAGCGCTGCAACCCCAGAGTCATCCACGACTGGACTTAACTGTCAGGGGTCCTTTACCTTTACCTTACCAATAGGGTATGAACTTGTTAATTTTTAAGCCATGGCTATGGTGTGCCGCAAGGGACGCAGGTAGCGCTGTGGGTTAAACCACAGAGCCTAGGACTTGCCGATCAGAAGGTCGGCGGTTTGAATCCCTGCCGACGGGGTGAGCTCCCATTGCTCGGTCCCTGCTCCTGCCAACCTAGCAGTTCAAAAGCACGTCAAAGTGCAAGTAGATAAATAGGTATTGTTCTGGCGGTAAGGTAAACGGCGTTTCCGTGTGCTGCTCTGGCTCACCAGAAGCGGCTCAGTCATGCTGGCCACATGACCCAGAAGCTGTACGCCGGCTCCCTCGGCCAATAAAGCGAGATGAGCGCCGCAACTCCAGAGTTGGTCACAACTGGACTTAATGGTCAGGGGTCCCTTTACCTTTACCTTTTTATGGTGTGCTGCTATTCTGATTTGCCAAACAGAAGAAAACCAAAGCATTCACACAACCTTTTATGCCTAACAACAAACAGAAAATTTTGCAAGCTGGAAGCCATGATGGAAATGATAATTAGTCTCTAAAAAAATGCCTACATTTTTGACAATAAAATTTTTAACAGAATTAACTACCTAATTTAAAAGCTCTTTAATCATAGGACAGCTTTGCCACAAATGTGACAACAGTAATCCAATGCCATTCATGACTGCACATACAGAAAGGCAGTATTGCATGATACGAGCCATGGAAATGACAAATGTAGGGAAGATAAGCAAGGCAGTGCTGCTGCTAAAATATGTTTGCATACTGCAGAGGACCACTTATAACAGAACAGCAAGCAAGCAACTATATATATCAGGATAGTGAACAAAAGTTTGTGGGCAAATAAATCAGAAGGCAGACTTGACTGATCTGGCTTGTGAGAAGACCTTGATTAAAGAATTTAGGACACTATGCAGATTTGTATTTTGAATTTCTACCAAATATGACATATTGATTGTTGTTGCTGTTATTATTTATTAAATTTATATCCCACCCTTCCTCCCAAAGAAGCCCCAGATGGTATTTGAGACACTCTTTACCAGTCTCCAGAAAGCAAGGACACAGAGATGTGCAAAAAAGCTAAAATGGGCTAGCAAGGAAACTGCAGAAACGTTGTGTCCAGCCTGCCTCTTTTCCTTCCATGGAAATAACTTCAGAATTGCAACTGAATTCTATATCAGTGACTTTTTAAAAAAAAGAAAGTTGTCACGTATATGATATTTGCTCTGCCTAGTAAAAAGCTATCTGTGGACAAATGCCGGCTCCCTTGGCCTGAAAGCGAGATGAGCGCCGCAACCCCATAGTCACCTTTGACTGGACGTAACCATCCAGGGGTCGTTTACCTTTTACCTTTAGTATGTGATGACCAAGCCACTACCCAGCACAGAGATGAACACAAGCTGGGAAAACCTTTGGGTAACTAAATCAAAAAGGAGCATCTTTTTAGTTAGAACAGAGTGTGTATGTGTGTGTGTGTGTGCGCATGTGTGTGTCCATCCAGATGTTGTGGACTACAATTCTCATTATCCCCAGCCAGCATGGCTAATGCACAGGAGTTGTAGCACACAGCATCTGGGGGATGTCATGTTTGTCAACCCTGCTGTGAAGTAATTACAGCAAAATGACTAGATATGCTTCTCCTGGAGATCTTCAATGTACCTTCTTTGTTGAAACATGTGCATCACAGAGAGATTCTATATATTCTTTGCATATAAAATGTATATTGCCTGAGACCACATCAGAAAATAACATGAAACAATGTGCCAACATTTGTGCTGCCCTTAAGCAAGTAGGGATGTGGCAGACTAAAGCAATTCCACAGACAACATTGTTTAACTCTTCATAGTAACACACAGCTATTGTGAAGACGAAAAATTCATACACGGAAGACTACATCAAGAAGCCGTATGCCCCAGGGTGAAAAAGTGGAAGAGAAGAAAACGAGATGCACTCTGCAGAGAGAGTCACGCTTGAGCCCCTGACACAATAGTATATCGGGACAGCTACCACATGCCACAGAAACTGATCTAATGTCTGAGGTATGATTACCTCCAAAGCAGCACTGGATTTAGGACTGTTATTCTGTGCAGGGTGCCAAGTCAATCCACTTAGAAGATCCATTGGGGGGCTCCAATTTTTTGCCTTCACGGGGCACCACATTACAGAAGATTATCAAAGTCCTGTCCAAAATCCCATGTGCATCTAGACAACTCTAGATATAAATCAGCTGTGCAGTCCTACCTGGGCTTACAGGTAATCCATTCTGAGACAAACTTCTCCATATATCCAACTGCTACAGGTGAAATTGAGTTACTAAAAACATCAGCCAAGTAATACCAGAACCATCCCCCCCCCATTCATGGCCATCATGTTGAAGGTCAGCATTACCAACAAGAGGTGTGGTGGTTGAGTGTTGGACTATGTCTGGAAAGACCTAGGTTCAAATCCCTATTCAGCCATGAAGCTCACAGCATGACTTTCAACTAGACATCATCTCTCATCTTAATATGGTCCTTCCAAGGATAAAGGAGATGGGGGATCATGTGTGCTACTTTGACCTCATTGGAGGAAAGGAGGAACAAACTCCACTGTCGGAGGCAGAATGCTTCTGAATACCAGTTCCTGGAAACCGCAGGTAGCCAGAGTGCTATTGTGCTCAGGTCCTGTTTGCTGGCTTCTTAAACATCTTCTTGGCATCTGCTTGGCAGCAACAGGATGCTGTCCTACATGTGACACTGGCATGATCCAACAGGCTATTAAGCGTTTGTGTGTGTGTCTATGCGTATTAAGAATTAGCTTTTAAAGAATGTGTGTGTGTCTCATTATCCACACACTTAATGGCGAAGCAAATGCCATTCTCAAAAAAAAGCAGTGTGGGGTTGTGTGCAGTTCTAAATGTTGCATTCTCATTCTTCTCCTGCCTAATTAAAATGCTTCCCGTTACTATTAATTCATTGTACAACAAAAGGTACTGTACTGCAAAACAATAGATGGTACTGAATAATGACAGTCTTGGCAAAGCGCACAGCACATCCTTCTAGTTGGCTTTGGTTTAGTTTTTTTCTCCCTGCACTCAAAAAAACCACCAAGTCTACAGTCATAGTGCTGACAAAAGTAAATGATGAACAAGGGCAATGCAAACAAAAAAGAAAGAAAAATTTCATAAGCCATCTCCATGCTGTAAAACAAGGCTTTGGATGTGCAAAAATGTGAGGCTTTTGTTCAACAATAAATTTAGTCGATGTCAGAATATCTAGGCAACTCAGGCGCTATTCATCTTGCACTTGAAAGCTATGTAGAACAATCCTTTACTAACAGCCATGATTTTTCTTTCTCCCCTTCCTGTTTATCTTTTATTTACTGCCTTACAAGGCACTGTTGAATACTTCAATTTCTAAAACCAATGTACACTATGGAGGGAGGGGGAAAGAGCTGTTTGTTTTTAAACTCAGCAGTATATATTTTGCTCTGGCAGTGACATTTTCATCACACTGACACTGCCAACAAGAATCATCAAGGTGCAGTTAAATGCTTAGCTACATTGTAATATTGGAATTTCAAGGTGATAATTACTGGCATGACACAGTGATAAAGGACACGTAGAACAAGCCTTACACAGCTCAACCCTCCCTGCACCTTACCTCTGTCCCACCATGGGCCTGTCTAAACTTATATTAAACTACAGAGGGAAATATGCTTTAATACTTGGTTCCTGAAGTAGTAGTAGTAGAAATAATAATAAAAGTAATAATAAAAGTAATAATAAAAGTAATAATAATACAGTGCTACCTCGGGTTAAGTACTTAATTCATTCCGGAGGTCCATACTTAACCTGAAACTGTTCTTAACCTGAAGCACCACTTTAGCTAATGGGGCCTCCTGCTGCCGCCGCGCCGCTGGAGCCCGATTTCTGTTCTTATCCTGAAGCAAAGTTCTTAACCTGAAGCACTATTTCTGGCTTAGTGGAGTGTGTAACCTGAAGCATATGTAACTCGAGGTACCACTGTATATTAATTCTACCACGACCATCTGGCTGGGTTTCCCCAGCCACTGTGGGCAGTTTCCAGCAGGATATTAAAAACACAGTAAAAGATCAAACTTTAAAAACTTCCCTAAACAGGGCTGCCTGTTCCTCTTTCAGGCACTTTCCTCTTTCAGGCACTACTTGGGCAAGCAAGGATTCACCATCCCCAACGGGAAGGGTTAAATTGCAGGGAGGGATGGGGGTGGGTCACAAGCCTTATCCCCCACATTCCCAGGCTGTTCACTTACATCTGGGGCCATTGCTGGGCAATTGGAGGCGGGGGGGGGGGCAAGAGGCAGAGATGAGGTAGGCTGCTGAAGAAGCGGGGGGGGGGGGGGAGATCTTCCCTCCTGCTATGATCAGCTCCCCACCCCTGATCTCCCAGAACCTGCAGCGGTGACAAGGCATCAGTCTTAGATTGCTTGGGAAGGACCTGGAGGAAGGAGGAGACTTGGGGAACTGTGGGAAAGAAGGGACCTTCAGTCCTTGCCACTGGCTCATTGGAGTAAGATCTACTGGGCCTGTTCTGTTTTTGTTTCACTGAATGAAGTGTTCACTGACACCTTGCTCACCTGCTCCTGACACCCACCCTGAAATCACCTTACAATCCTTCCATCTCCTGACCTGCACCCACCAGCCAGTTCCCCCTTTCTCACCATCACTATGTAAGATCTTGCAGATCCCTCTGAGAATCTGCCAAGAAGATAACTGTTACCCATGTCCCAGGGCTGGACTCTGCTGGCCCTGTACAGTTCAACCTTGTCAACTAGCATCTCAGCTTACCATCCCAGTTAATGCCATCCTGAGCTCCCTTACTCCCTGACAGATCCTATTTAATCCCTTAGGATCTCTGCCTGCTTCCTCACGTGCTTCATACAGAAAGCTCAGCCTTCTCTAGTTGACAATGACCTTTAGTGACAGAAGTTATCGATAGAATTAGCTGCAATCAAAATATAATTCATAAGATTAATCATAGCCATATGTCCAGGAGAAACAGATGAAAGCAATCTGTTAATGCCAAAGCAAAGAGAGACTGGTCAATGTAATTGTTGAGGAAAGTGTGTTGCGTTACCAAACCATATGGGTGATTTAATTAACCAAGCTTCTTTACAAAACATAGGTAAAATTTAACTGTGTGTGACTCCCGATAAATGTTGTTCTTCTCCCTCGCCCCCTGGTTAAGCAACAACATTAAATATGTATTGGCCAGAGTTTTGAAATGAACACTGGAGTGCACTTAGGCTGCACACACATCACTTGAGAATGGTGCATCTTTTGTTAAACAATTGCATCTCAAGAAAAGACAATGATGTGTGAAGTGGGTTCTAATCCTTCCCTTGCCAGCTATTCAGTTAACTATTGTAAATTTGAAGCATATCATTCTCAACTGATACTTTTTTATATAATTTGGTCATGTACTCAAATATGATGTGAATTTGGATGCTATGTTGTCTGCTGAGCATAACCAACTTTTAAAGTTCCATCTTCCTCATCTCAAATCATCTCACTATTTTTCATGTTAAGTTCATCATCATATTTTAAAGTATTTAACCAACAACTCATAGTTGTTTACAACCATCTCAGGCAGTCTGCTGAAAGCACACAAATTTGAAATGTGCATTTTACACCAAACTATCAACACCACCTTTCAGTAATTATTTCATGCCTTTTTTTAGCTTTTCTTCGTGACCAATATCATCTAAAGCTGAAAAGTGTTGCTGTCTTCACAAAGTGTGATTTCAACGGTAATTGGGGTGAACTCCATTAACAATAATCATCACTGACAAACTGAAGCTGTAGTGACCTTTATTGCACTGATTAAACTAAATGGCTCGTGCAAAAGTGATTTGACAAAATAATCAAGACATCCACATTAGACAGTGGGTAGCATTCGGTTTTCCCTATTTACACCCACATCAAGAGTGATACTGTGCAGGAAAACATTCCTCACATTTCTTCAAAGTTTATGAACACAAACAGAAATTAAAACATTATAATACCACCAAACACCACATACTTTCTGAGTGTTTGACATGCTTCACATCTGTGATTGCACTAATAATTAAAACAACCTGCAAGAAATTAAGTGTGCTCATCCCCATATTGCAGATTGGGAGAGGCTGAGACTGAAAGAGAATGAGTGTTCCTGAGTCGTGTGTCAGGGAAAGACTAGATGTGACATCTGTTATGCAGTCTGCTCTTGTGTTGTTGATTTAAGAAAAGAAAACAAAGCAGGGTGGATCAAGACCATGGTGTTGAGAGAGCTTTAACCATTTCCCCCTATGCTGCAGTCCAAATTAGAACTGAGGTGGGGAACAAAAGATTAAAGCCCCACATCAGATCTGGCTTCCCCACACCCCCCATGCTGGCTATTCATGACAAGTATCAAATTTGTTTTGGCTCTCAGCCATTAAAACACTACACTAGCTCAAAAGACGTTTTGTAATGCCGCTTAAAACAAAAAAACAAAAAACCTGGAAGAATTTACTTTCCTTCCTTTTTTATTTTTACAACTCTTCAAGTTCCACATTCTTGCTCAGGAATGGATGAAACACCAAAGACAAATCATACAACTGGATTTTTCCAGTGCAACCAGTTAACCTCCTGTTCATACTTCATGATCACTATTCTAATTGCAGGATTAAGAGTGCACCAATATCCTAATTTTATAACAGCAGTGTGACACTTACATTAAAAGCACGAAATAAGATCCTACATATGAATCTTGATTTGTGAAGTCTAAATAAAAGGCAGGGTCGACCCTCTTACACAAGCCTGTCACTTTTAGATTACCCTATCTCCCTAGCCCCCATTCCCTCCAAGTTCCTAATACACACACTAAAGAAAGGTTGCTATCTCACATGTTGACAGCCCCCATTTCCCTGCCATTGCCACCTTGCTTATTTATTCTCCAATCCCAGGCAATGTCCATGTGCATGTGGCACCCAATCTATTGACCCAACAGAGCCACGAGCCAATCAAAGCCCACCTGGGTCAAGGACCTTGACATTGTTATATACCACTTAAGGCCAAGATGGCTTCTAAGAAATCACAGTCTCTCTCTCTCTCTCACACACACACACACACACCCCACACCCCTACCTGAGAAAGAACAGGAGTATAGAGCACAATACCCAATTTATTAGAATCACTATAATCCTGTGCACACTTCCATGGGAGTAAGCACCACTGATCTCACACTGAGTTTAACAAAAGATCTTCAGCAAATTGAAACGCAACTTCCAGATTCCAGAAAGAAGTGTTCCTGTTTAAACTGTCAGATGAAGTAGGAGCTTCAACAATGAAAAAAGACAAACTCAAGTCTTTGCTTGATTGTTTTCCTTGTTTGTCTGTCTGAGATCCTCTATGCTAATCTGTCACAAATAATCACGAAAGCCTCATTATTACAACTTACTTGCCAGAGCAAGAAGGGTTTATCAGTTACCCTGGTGAGCCAGCAAAAGATTTCATTGCTCCTGCTGTGCTCCCCCCTCCACTATACCAATATTTATGGGTATTTATGAAATTCATCTAGGATCATCAGCATTCATATATGACTGAATGTTGGACTGTCACTGTAGAATCTCCTTATTGTAAAGGTGTGCACATTTACTTATACATCTGTTTAGATTTATGGATAAACTTGCACCATCAGAACTTGCACCATGAGACCAATGGCCACCTGGCAAAACCTACTGAGCCAGCCTGCAATTCAGCAACAAACATGGCATTGCAGCAAAAGCAATGTGAAGCTTTGTCAGCGCAGCCCTGGTTGTAGCCTTCCAGCTTCAATCAAATACAATGATCTTTTGTATGACTGTTTCTGTTTGCATCCTAGTGGTTACATGAAGAAGAAAAAATACTACAATACAAAAGGAAAATATTAGGCAGTGCCAGATGGATTTCATACACCAATAAACAAACTGACAATGCAATTTCCTTAACTTGCACGATTTAATTAAGAAAGCCACCAGCATTTGTCAGTGTGAAAGAACCAATTAATTATTGCACATAAAGCAGAACTCTATATACAGTTTTTATAGATGGCTTGTTGCATACAGAATACTCCTCCAGTGGCTACAAATAATGGCACGCTCCTGTGTAACTTAGAAGAAAAAGATTAAAAGGGGGGAATGCATAAAGGGCGTGCAATTCTGAGAAAAGCTACAAATCATACTGTGTGTTTGGCCTGCGTTTGACATATTTAAACTGATGTTATAAATGTTGTGGGTAGAACTGAGAATATTTTGCCTTGCACTTGCCACATTATACAAATACAGAGTGTTAGACTGCAACCTTTTTTAAAAAACCCCAAAACCCTACAACTGCTGTGCCAATCCATAAGCAAATTTCAGTAATATTCCAGAACAGGCCCATTTGCACATTCATGTACAATCACTTGATTTCTCTACACTTGATGACTAGCAGCTGAATGTGCAATTGCGCTTTGAGGTGAATGTGAAGAGATGAGATATGAAATTTCTGCCTGAGATGCACATTGCATTCATGAATGCAGATAATCATTAAATGTTTCAATCATCAGCCTATGAATATGCATGTATGAATCAGTTCATTATCTCAGAGTGGGAAGAGACAGGCAGTGCGATTGAAGAACTTTAGACAACCTGAAAAGAGCTTCCACTATACTTTAGTATGGATGGAACCCACAACCGCATTTAACTGAAATATAATTGAGATTCCATTGGGCTAGCTAAAGAGACAAAAGGACAATATCCACTCTTTTGCAGAGGACAATTCCACCCAGGTGCCCAATACCTGATTATATGTACCTTCTTGTAGATTCTGAACACAGAGCTCGATACTTCAGGGTCTGATTTGGGTTCCCCTATTGGCTTGAAGTATGGCAGGCATCCATCATCTGCCTACCACTCCCCTACGCTCTGCTCTGTCTCCTGTTTCACTTGCATGGAACAACTGGTTATCAAGTAGACCTGCCTGGAATATTAATTCCAACTGAGAGGTTGAACCTGCACCCCCCCCAAAAAAACAAACCATTGTGGGCATGCTAAACCACAAACAAATGTTTATTTAAAAAGAACTATTTACAGTACAGTCGTACCGTGGAAGTCGAACGAAATCAGTTCCGGAAGTCCATTCGACTTCTAAAATGTTCCAAAACCAAAGCGCGGCTTCTGAAAATAGTTCACAAACCAGAACAGTCACTTCCAGGTTTGCAGCGTTCAGGATCTAAAACGTTTGAGAACTAAGCTGTTTGAAAACTAAGGTACGACTTTATCATCCAAGTTTTATTTGTGGGAGATCGGATGCCCCTGCCATTGTTCTGATTATGTTTTGAGTGTGCCCAAGTAATCTCCAGTTGCTACAGGGGTAAAAGTAGTCAAATGCATAGGTAAGGAAAATACTCTCATCAATATGACTGAAGGCACTGACTTTGCTACTAGGTTCACATTATGATTATCTCCTATTTGCATGCTGGAATTTTAGTTCCCCGATAGCTAATGTTCTAATACTGTTATCCAATAACCTCTGAACCTCACCATCTACATGTTAGCCACATGGTCCACCTGATATGGCCCCCTTGTGCTAAAATAAACCCTGAGAACCTTAAGTTTCAAAATAAAGCAAGTGGGTTTCCGCTATCCATAGTGATAAGAGTACTCCACTACTGATGCTGTTTCCAGTCCAACAAATAATAATAATGAATGAGCACAATTGGTGCTGCCCACTCTATACCTCTTCCCCTTTAGGATTATTTCTGCCTTCTCTTTGCTTCCAATTCTTCAACTGTGATTAATCCACAGAGAGACATTTCAACACATATCATGATTACTTAAGCTTTCTAAGAGCCTTTGCTGAAGGATCTTGTCAGAGGCTTTCTGAGAGCTTCAAGTACGTGGTATCAACTTACCCTAATCTACTTCTTTATTGACACTCTCCCCAAAGCCAGAAGATTATAAAGCCACGGTTTCCACTGACAAACCCTAGTTTGGTGTCCTTAACAGGGCAAGTGTATCCATACCACAGCATCCACAACTATCATAGCTACGCTGTGCCTTTTCAGCTATTTTTTCTTCTTCTTGAAATATGTTAGTCCCCGTCAAGGTTTGTGATTCTCAAATGACAGGCCCTTTTACTGCAACACAAATTGCTTTTGAAACTCCCAGATTTCAAAAGTGGTTCTCTGAATGACACTGGGAACAGCTGAAAGAAAAGCAAGTCCAAAGACCCACAATCTATTTTTCCCCGTCATGCATATTTCTCTTCTGTGGTCGTCATCAGTCCAGTTTGGGGGAAGAAATATTCAAGTGTTGTAATCTTTTACCCACCATGAAATCTAACAGCATGTGCTCTTCAGTACAGTGGTACTTCTAGTTGCGGACTTAATCCGTTTTGGGGTGCCGTTCACACCCCGAAAAGTCTACAACTAGAGCGCCTCTTCTGTGCATGTGCACAGCACGATCGAGCACTTCTGTGTGTGCGCGAAGCACGCAGGTCACTTCTGCGCATGCGGAAAGTGCGCAGATTGCTTCTGTGCATGTGTGGGCGGCAAACCCGGAAGTAAACACTTCCAGGTTTGCCGCTTTCATAAGCTGAAAGTCCATAACAAGAACAGAACGCAACACGAGGTATGACTGTACGGCTGTATATGCTGAGTAAAGAGTTTAAATGATCTATGATGATTGCTCCTCCTATGACTCAGAGGATGCAGTTTACGGTGTGTGTGTGTGTGTGTGTGTTTCAGTCTTCTATTTCAGTTTTATGTAAGCTGGCCTAAGGGCTAGTCCTGCTTATCCTTTGTTTAATATATCAGCAGTGCTCTCGGTGCATAGTGAACAACCTCATGAATAGATACACAAGGGACCCACTTAAGAATATTACAAGTATCACCTTAACTGTAGGAATGCTGTTCTGTTAGTTTCTTCTCAATTCCTCTGGCAGGGAGGCTGCTATTAAGAGATAAGACTACATACATACCAGAGATTAATTCAGAAAGCTAAACTTTTAGTTCTTTTCATACTTTTGGATAAATACCATCTGCTCCTAAAATCTGCCAATGGGGGATTTCCTCCCTGTGGAAATACTAGCTTCCAAAGAGGGATTTTCCTGAGATTTCAGTAGAGGGTTAAATTTCTCTATCCATACCTGAGCTGGACCCATTAAATTATCAGCCCTCCCAGGTGATGCAATATGCCTCTGTGAAACAAACACAAACAAACAAACAATTCCTGCAAGTTGGGTGCAAAGGCTAAGAGTGTTGCCTCTCTCTTTTTTTAAAAAAAGAAAAGAAATTACAATGACAGCCCTAGAAATCAGCAGACAGCTCCCTTTTTTCTGTCTGGGGGAGGAGAGGGGCATGAAGATCTCCCTTCCATATGTTCCACTTCTGTTTTACATATAAAAGAAAGAGAATATGAGTGAGCATGCGTTTGTTTTGTCTTTACGCATGTAAAGGTGGGAGGGGACGCACACAAGGCCCTTTGAGGAGAGACACTGGCTTCCCAAACACACTTCCTTAAGTGGTCTCCACAAGGATAAAAAAAGCATGAATTTAGTATCATCCTTATCAGAATTTATATCCTGCCCTTCCACCCAAAGACACCCAGGGAAGCAAGCACCACAAATGATAAAAGCATTAGAAGATCTATAAACTTCTAAAATAATCTAAAAACAATATCCAGCACAGACACAGACTGGAAAGGGTCTCAGCTTAGAAGGCTTGCTGGCAGAGGACATTCTTCAGTAGGTTATGGAAAGAAAACAGAGGCAGTGCCTGCCTAATATTTAATGGCGGGGAATTCAAAAGAGTAAGAGCTGCAGCACTAAAGGCACAGTTCCCATTGTGTGCATGAATCCCTCACTTGGCAGAGTGCAGTGACTTATTAGGTATGTAATGGGTGAGACAATATTTTAGGTATCCTGGTCCTAAGCTGCACAGGGCACCAAAACCAGCACCTTGAACTTAGCTGGGAACCTAATTGCCCCTCTCTCACACAGCTTTGTCCCACCCACTAATGTGTATGTCAGGGAACTGCCATCAGAGGCACGGGAGAAGGAGAGGGTCTCTGATTCTGCAGGGGAAGGTCCAAGCGCTAGAGGGAGACTCAGCCGGGAAGAAGGGGAAGAGAATGAATGTAACACCAGGGATCCAGGAGAGCAACGGGACAGGGAGGTGCAGGGGCTCCAGGACTCTTCGTTGGAAGTTAGCGAGGAGAGCCCAAGCACCCCGCTGCCCACGCCCACCCTGCGCAGGAGACTCCCGCGCAGTGAGAGGCGGAAACGATTGGGCGTCAAACAACTCTTATGTTGGCAACGCTTTAAGAAACGCCCACAGACAGATTCTACGAGTGACTAAGGGCAGCCACGCTAATATGGGCTGCGTAGTCCGGAGGGTTTAACCAGGCAATCCGATGCTCAAACGGAGCAGGATTACGCACGAGTAACTCCCAACCACTACAGTGTAAAAAGTGGGAAAGCCCTAGTACATGGACAGCCCAATGTAACTCTGCTTATACTTTACAGGAGAAGAGCAACAATTGCACAGTATCTCAATCCATTGAACCACTGTTAAATGGCTCTGATGGAGCATACTAGCTTTCTGGCTCTGAATATCCAGTCTGTTTTGCTTTGTACTATGGAGTACTTGGAAACAGAGGTCAGCTATTAGTGTCTGATACACAGAATAATGAGCAGACTGAAAAAACTGTATCAAAGAGGAAAAAACATAATAAGTGATGAAAAGATGAAAGGGAGAAACCTCACAAACAAACCCAGCAGATTTACAGAAGTCTTCTAAATAGTGACAGCCTGATTGAGGGCCAAAAGGTTTGTGCAACCAGAAAGACAGGGCTGCATTTTAAAAAGCATTCTGCTGTGACACATCACATAGGAGCAATTATTTTCACCATGTCAATATACGTATAGGCAACTTGGCACTGTGTCAACCCAGCTAACATGAACAACCCTGGTGAACTTTTCCAAGAGCAAAATCAATCAGGCAGCGTTCTGGAGAATTCCAGTGTAAAATAAGCAAAAGGCTTGTTTGTATTTATGCTCTGCTTTAAAATAATGTAGGAGTTTAGCACAAAGTGATGGTCATCATCAAAGTTAGGACCTTCAGACAAGGCATGATTTGCTGGTTCTGATAATCTCAGAGATTTTTTATGAACTTCTATCAGAGAGCAGTCCAACATGTGACCCAAGGGCCACTTGTGACCCTCAAGGCCCTTTTTTGTGGGCCTTGGCAACATTTGATGTTGTGCGGCCTTCTCAAAGCCAGGTAAGCAAGGTGCTGGGCTTTGGGAAGGAGGTGTGAGGGCAGGTTCCATGTCAAAGTACTCTTGCAGCCCACTTGGTATGAAAAGTTGGGTCACCCTGTTCTATCATGTTGCCTCTTACTCCTACAGTGGTACCTCTGGTTACGAACTTAATTCAGAGGTCCGTTCTTAACCTGAAACCGTTCTTAACCTGAGGTACCACTTTAGCTAATGGGGCCTCCCGCTGCTGCTGTGCCACCCCTGTGTGATTTCTGTTCTCATCCTGAGGTAAAGTTCTTAACCTGAGGTACTACTTCCGGGTTAACGGAGTCTGTGCTACCTCGAGGTGTTTGTAACCCGAGGTACCACTCTATTTATCTAAACTAAAAAGTTCCAAATGGTTACAGAATGTGGGACTTTTCAGTTTAGAGAAAAGGCAAGTGAGGGGCAATATGACAGAGGTTTATAAAATCACGCATGGCATGGAGAAAGGGGATAGATTGATGTTTTCACCTTCTCCTGTAACACTAGAACTCATGGACACCCAGTGAAGATTAATGTTGGAAGATTCAGAACAGATAAAAGAAAGAACTTATTTACACAGTGCAGAGTTAAACTATGGAACTTGCTCCCACAGGTGGCAGTGGTGACCACCAACCTAGATGGCTTTAAAGAGGATTAGACAAATTGATGGAGGATTAGGCTATTGATGGCTACTAGCCACAAAGGCTATGTTCTGCCTCCACAGCAGGAGGCGGCAATGCTCCCAAATACCACTTGCTTGAGACCACAGGAGGGGAAAATGCTCATGTGCTCAGATCCTGCTTATGGGTTTCCTACAGGCATCTGGTTGACCACTGTGAGGACAGGAAGCTGGACTAGATGGCCATTGGACTGATTGACCAGGTTTTTCCTATGTGCTCATGCTTGCTCTGAATAAGGTTACCTTCTTCCTTTTGGATCACTTCCACAGCTTGGGGACATTGACAGAACCAGACCTTACTTTAGATTCCCTGAGGAACACCTGTGACATCAGTTGGCTTTCACCAGCAGAGGTGGTCATCCCAGACAGAGATATAGCTTAGCTGCGGTTCGAATCCCTGTGACGGGGTGAGCTCCCGTTGCTCGGTCCCTGCTCCTGCCAACGTAGCAGTTCGAAAGCACGTCAAAGTGCAAGTAGATAAATAGGTACCGCTCCGGCGGGAAGGTAAACAGCGTTTCCGTGCGCTGCACTGGTTTGCCAGAAGTGGCTTAGTCATGCTGGCCACATGACCCGGAAAGCTGTCTGCGGACAAACGCCGGCTCCCTCGGCCTATAGAGCGAGATGAGCGAGCAACCCTAGAGTCGGTCACGACTGAACGTAATGGTCAGGGGTCCCTTTACCTTACTGTTGCCCATCCAATTGTAATATCCAGATTTGATTACTGCATTTTTATTTTTATTTTACAATGGGATGCTTTGAAGATTTAGACCTGTAAAAACAGAGCACTTAATTGAAGATCAGTGCTTGAAGCTAGCCATAGGGGGGCGGGGGAATACCATGGTTTGAACAGACCCACTGGCTTTCTGCTGCCAGGCATTCAAAATCCTAGGTTTTTAACCTTTTAAGCCCTTTAGGCTTAGGGCAGGGGTAGGCAACCTAAGGACCATGGGCCACAGGGGGCCCATGGGGGTCATTTAACCAGCCCATGAGCCGCCCCCAAACCAAGCCACCTGCTCGGTCAGTCCCTGCGCACTGCGCTAAACCGGTGCAGTGCGGCGCAGGGACTCACTTCCGCGGTGCTGAAAATCGCGTCTGCACATGCTCGGACACTGAAAATCACATCTGCGCAGACACTGGAAATCTTGTCTGTGCAGATGCAGACGCTGGAAATTGCGGCCACGTGTGCTGACACACACACATGCAATCCAGCCGATGGAGGGATCTCCGCTGGAGTGAACTGGCCCAGGCGAGGTAAACCTTGCCAACCCCTGGCTTAGGGGATCTGAGCACTGAAGGACTGCAGTCAGATAAGAACCTGCCCAGCAATTATGATCCTCAGACTGCAACCCTATGCACACTGAGAGGATATCCCATTAAACAGACATGTGCAGAATTGTACTGTCAGAGGCCTTTCACTGGGTGCACTGAAGTAGCAAATGGGGAAAGGTATATTTCCATGGTGAAGCCTTGCATATATGGTAGCCCTGTCCAGCAAGATCTGCCTGGTTTTTTTCTTTGCTACAGTTTACATGTCAGGCTAAGACCTTTTTTAATATGCCTAAACACTCTTAATGAAAGGTGATGTTGGTTTTCTCCACTGACCACCCAAACCTTTGCACTAATGGAACAAGGGCACTGGATACTATCAAAAGTGCTGCAATATGGCACCCATAACATGTACGCCCAAAGTTTTTGAAGAGGAAAAAAGGAACATATTCACAGGGCAAGAGAGTGAGATTGTAAAAATAATAGCAACTGGTTTCATATTAACAATTCAATTAACTTGAAGTATTCTTTTGTAATTTACAAGAATTTAAATTAAAAACAGTACAACTTGGTATTTGGCAAAACTCAGGAATAAATTAAGTCAAGCTCTTTTGGCAGGCCATTTCCTCATGCCTTGCAAAAAAACAAAACCTGGATGAAAAAAACAATTCATTGCCAGATAGCAAATCATGGCACACTACTGCTTAGCAACACATTATTAGAAACCAAACAAGACACCCAATAAATACATATTTTTAAAAGCTTTACTGAATCAGTGATTTGGTGGGATTGAAATAGAAAAGGTCCTGTATTTTCAAAGGAAGGGTGCTATTTAATCTTCAGAAGTCAAAGCGAGCTGGAGTGTGTGTGTGTGTGTGTGTGTGTGTGTGTGTGTGTGTGTGTGTGTGTGTCAAACCTGGCATTTGATCCCACTAGCAATATACCTGGATTATCACTCCTATGTTTTCTAGTCTTGGAATTACTTCTCAGAATGCCTCTCTATAGCTGTCACTACCTCCAGTGAGCCATTCATGTCTGCCAGCTTGAATTACAGATCAGATTCCTGATCACCAGCATAGCTTTTTTTATTATTAATAAAAATATTTATACACTGCCCCTCATGAAAGAATCTAGGTGGTACACAAGAACATGTGCAAGTACAATAAAGCATATAATACCACAAAACAATACAAAATAGCCATTGATATGAATGGCTCATCTTGAAAAAGTTAAAAAAGTTAAAATGAAACTTTAGTGCCAGGTTATTGGCTCGGCACATAAAACTTATCACCACTCAGAGAGGTGGGATGACTACACAAAGAGGATCCTTAGCCCTGTGTGAATGGGCTTGCTACCATAGAGCCAAATACAACTGCAAATCAGCACATAATACTCAAGTTCCTAACTCTCATGCTACAATTTGTGTCTCTGCTCTGAACTTACCCTTGCCACATATTCAATCTTAATTTATAGATCTTTTATTTCATGTATTTTGGTCATATGGAGGTGGTGTGTGTACGTTTTTTTTAAAAAAGATCAATAGCCATTTTGAAAGTTGCTATAATTTCTCCATGGGATATATTTTTTCTAATGACTAATGTACCTTTTCTGCAAACAACAACATCCGCTCCCAGCAATTATTTGTATTATGACATAGAATTTCCCAAAGGCAAAATTATTTGTATGCTACACAAGTCGTTGTCCCCCATTCCTATCCCCCCGCTTACTAATATATGGAACCTGGTATATTTGCTACTTCACACACAAAAGACTAGAAGTGACAAGATACAGAAAAAAGAAGTTTTACTATACTTTTAATGAAGATTTGGAGAAATTTGTGGATCAAGCCATGATTAGCTGTCTAGGCGGCATCAGTGACTTTACTGCCTAAGTCAAAAGGGAAGGCGAGATTTAGAAGCTATTTTCTGATACGGGTGACAAGCTGAATAGCTGGAAATTCCTGGTAAGATCTCAACTGGATGGTGATAAATTTTTTGGTCTGGGCTTTCAGCCCACATCTTATTTACAGTTTACTGCTGTAGAACTAGAGTGGGGTGGGGGAGAGGAATACTTTCAAAAAGAAAAAAAACCAATGAAGTCTACAATCCCTCAACTTGAAAGTCTATTATTTCAGAAGTTTTCTCAGTCTTCTACAAAGGAAAAAAGAGGAATATATATATGAAGAGGCAAAGGGTGGGAATCACCTAATTAGTCCCACTAGGGGAAGCCCACAGAAAGCCTTCTGGTCGTGCAACCCCCATGTCCTCCAAATTGGGTATAGCAGATTACCAGGCTGTAGCCAACCATCATGAAACTTTCCCCATCTAGTGCCCTCCAAATGGCTTGGATTACAATTCCCATCAATCCCAGTCAGCAAGGCAACTGTTCAGGGATGATAAGAGCTGTAGTCCAACAACCTCTGAATGATGCCATACTGGAGAAGGCTATGCTACAGCATGACAAAATAAGGCTATCCTCACAATAAGCCGAACCCAAAGTAGCTGCAGGGAAAGGATTAAGATGGCATTTATCACCTCCCTGGTTCAGCCAGCTGCCCCCTCCCTAATAGTTTTTATCAGCCAAGAGGGGCAAGGGTCCAGAGTGCAAGCGGCTGCCCTGACCAATCCACGCACTTTGTCCACATTCTTGAGCCTTACTCATTTATCTGGAACATCACATAAAAGCTTGTGGTTCTCTGGAGTGAGACAATGTGGCCACAGTCTCACTTCTAGGAGGCCTTGCGCTTGAAAGGTCATGGTTAGTTCTGTGCTAACAGCTCGGTGAGCCTTTATTCATTTGAATAAAAGTGCCATATAGTTGTATTTCCTTGTTATAAAGATATATTTACTCTTGAAACCAACTGTATACAATTATTTTGAGGTGGGTGTCTCAGCACTATTGTATCATAATTCCAAAAAGCCAATAAAAGACCTGTTTTCAATAAAGCTGTTAGGTTATTGACTTGCTTCCTGAACTCGAACAGAATTACAAACATCTGACATATGCACCATGCCCCCGAACAAAAATAAGATGTTGCTAACCCTTCACATAACGATGCATTATACTTCATTGTGTGTGTGATTAAACAGCTCACACCTTTAAAGTCTTTTTCATGCACCTGATGAAACAGTCTGTTATCCATAAAATGTCATGACATAAAGATCCAGTTAAGGCCAGATGGAGTTGCAGTTCTTCCCCTGTGGTGTGATCTCCAGCTGCTTGAGAATGTCAGCAAATGAAATGACCCATGAGTAGGGCCAACTGCAAGGTTACTGTCTATCCTCAAAGAGAAAGGACAGTGATTGGGTTAGAGAAAATCCCGCTTTCATGCTCACGTTGTGCTGCGGGATCACACCCTAGAAAAGCACCCTTGGAGCACATCTATGAAGGGTTTCATCTAAGGAGCCTCAGCCCTTCTGATCTTTTAATCCATCTCAGGTTGAAGTTGGCTATGTCGACAGAATCAAAATAAATGATTCCAATATGACAATAAGGAGCAAAACAGATTGGGGGGGGCACTGTGCATCTGGTGATACGATTGCTCCTTGTATCTTTTCTAAAGAGGCAGCAAGCAACACAGCTTGCGCTTGACCTGTTAGGACTGTTTGATTTCAGGACACAGCTGCAGGTAATTAACTGGCCTGTGAGAGCTGATCGAATGAATGAGTGCACCCAGAGAGAAACCTGGAAGCTGCTCACATCTGAGCAGCAGGGTAATTAGTTACACAGTTAGGGATGCGCCCGAAGACCTTTAATGGGTCAGGAAAATCCTGCCACACTGCAGCAACTTTGTACATCCCTTGGCAATATTCCTCAAGGACACAGAGAAGAAATGGATAACTTGGAGCCCACCAAGCCTTGATTTAGCGCCAGAGGAAGATAGAAGGACAGTGTACAGTCCGAGGATGCCAGTGATGTGTTTGCTGCTCTTCAGCCTATTGCTCTACAAACTTGCCCTACTTTGGTTATAGATAGCTATCAGAAATTAATCAATTCCATCTTAACAATTGGGAAGTTAAAGGACCATCAATGTTAGAAACTGAGATGTGAAAGCTAGGAGTTAAATGGCACCTTAAACCTAGGTTATAGGCACTACAATGGAATGTCTAGGCGCGCTTTTCAAAATAACAAGAATGAAAAACTGGAAATGAATAAACTGCAGCTAAAATATTAGGTTCATTTTTCACATGGTTTAGTCCTTCCCCTGCCCACCCCGCTAATATTCTTAAGAAGGTCTCTTCTCTAGTCTTCAGAGAGTAGCTGGAAAAGGTCCTCCTTTCCTTCCACTCTGCAGTTTTAATCTGAAACCTTAGGCACAGCACTCACCCAGAGCTCAGAAACTGCTCCTGCTAATGAAATTCCTTGCCACAAAATGTGCCTCAGTTTCAAACACTGAGGACCATGTGGTTCACGGGTTTTTAAAGGATTATGCGATTGAGACTATTGAAGAAGTAGACCCAGCTGATCCTTGCAGTTTACAGAACACTATCAAATTGTGTCATATCAGGGTTATGTAACCGAGTAGAAAAGTAACAGTTCCATTCCTGTATAGTTTTAGAGCTATATACACCCCAATCAACAGCTTTAACATCATAAGCTATAGTTATATTAAATGGCAGTCACATTTGCATGGCATTCTTATATATATGATTTTTAGCATTCATTCTGTATGTTTCTGAATCTAAAGCTACCACTTTCCAATACTCAGGAACAAAAAAATGTGGGAAGCACTACAATATTGTCTGAAAGCACCTGGGGAAAACCAAGGAGGACAGACTAAACCACTTTCTGATAGCACCCATAGAAAACATTACTGTGATCTAATATGTGTGGGATAACCAGCCTCATATAACTAACATGCTTAAGTTTAATTAATGCACTAAACTGTCCTGCTGGGCTTAGCTCATGTTGGGAGGAAATGGTAATCAAGCCTATTGTTCAACCTCCAGCCTACCTGAGAAGCTCAGTGTGTAAAGAGGTTTGAACTGGTCGCTCCAGCTCAGACCCCATGGCTCTCACAAGCCAATCTTCAGTTCCTATACTAATAATTTAACATCTTTCACCACATTGTAACTAAGACAAGTTTTACTGTACTGCCTGTGCAACTTTTTTCTGAATGATGTATGAAAAAGCACATGAATCTGACCTTTGAACAATTTGTAAGTAAACCATTTTAAACTTACCAATTAAGTGGTCTTTTTGTAGGCTAGATGAAGAGGGAAACATTGGGTCTTCTCTGAGTTAGTCTTAGTTGGATGCTTTCCATTAATAAACAATTTCTTCTTTAGTGTGAATTCAATTGTCTTTGATTACACATACTTTTTTTTTTAACTACCCAAGGTCAATATAATTGCAAACAGTCCTCTGAATATTGCAAATGAAACAAAATTTTTAGTGGACAAGCTTTCTTCTTGGTGTTTGAACTTTTCCTTAAATAGCAGTGTAACATTATCTTAAAAGGATAAAAATCAGACTAGCCTCCTTTGGACAACCTCAATTGCAAAACTAATAGTTCTTGTTATCATTTCAGATAATTATATGCTTTCTAGTGTTCTGCTGCAGTCCCAGAACTGATACACCGCCTTCCACAAAGAGCAAGCATCAGGCTAACTGTATGTGCCATATTTTTGTGTCACATTTCCCCCCTTCATTTTTTCCATTTACAGAGCCAACATTTTTGTGTAGCCCCCAAACGATGAAAATCCATATATGGAAGTAGCCTTTCCAATAGCACAGAAAATGTTTTACGAGCAGTATTTATCTGTGTTCCCAATTTGCGGTACGGCAGTCAGAGATGTTGGAATCATGTCACAATAACCAGAAAACTGGAGCGATGCAATGCATGCCATTCTCTTGAGCAGTCAATTGCAAAATCAGGGCATTCACTAAAGTGTTGAGGCATATGTTTCGGGCAATTTAAATACACAGCAGTACAAAATGATGCCATTCCTGACCTTAATAGTCAGCACGATCACTAACAGTTTGTTCTATGAATGGGAGGCAGCTTTGCTTATGGATGGACCCCCTTTGATGAATGGAAAACTCCTACCATTTATGGAAACAAAAACTTTGTAACATAGGAAACTGCTTCCTACTATGATCCTGAGTCAGACGACTGGTCCATCTAGTGCAGGACTGCCTATGCTGACTGGCAGCGTGGGTCCAGGATTTCCAACAAGTGTGTCTCCTGGTCCTACCCGGGATCATCTGCATCCATGGCTGATGCTCTACTACACACCTATGGCCCTCCCCACTAGATCAAACCTATTGTTTTGGAATCGGTACATTTTCTACTCCCTATCACATATTTCAGTTGGAGTAGGCAATGTACAGGAACAATATGTAATCTGCATCTCCCCCTGCCTAGAGCAAATAAGAATATTTCAATTAGGAAATATTGCTCCTGCATCCCCCAGCAGCTCTTCCTCCCATAGCTGTGTTGCCTTTTTTGGGAGGGGGGAATGACTTTAGGGGAAATTTGATCATAGATCGCCTGATGTTATGATGCAGTTCAAAACAAACTATTTGTCTTCAGATGCAAAAATGGGAAAATCTCAAGTAGCTGCAGTCTTTTATAGCAGGGAGGACCTTTGTTGACCCAAAGGCCATATTCCCTAGGTTGCAACTTTCTGCGGACATGGCCAGAGTGGACTCTTACTTTTGTACAGTAGGCTACATTCCAGGCAATGTAAAAGTCAAATATTTCTACATCTCCCCCACCCCACCCCACACCCAACAAATATACTCTCCATCCCGACAAGCAAGAGGCATTGCCCTAGTTCAAGGACACATTGCAAAAGCACTTGAAGGTGAGGATCAGGGTCGATGAAGGGTGTGGCCTGGAGAGAGAGGTGTTGCCAACTGAGGAAGTGGCATGGCTTGGGGAGAATTCCAGGGCTGCATTTAGGTAAGTGGACTGATTCCCCACCTATGTGGACTAATTCCCCACCCCCCTGTTTAATTGGAAAAGAGAGCAAAACCTGAGCTCATGGCTGACTATTGCAGTTTCACAAAGCACTGCTCCATTCTACATCATAACTAAACGGTGAATTGCTTTGAGGTGTCAGAGGATGTAGCACAATATATCAACACATGAAAGTTGGTTGTTGTTTTTTAATGAACAAACAGGAATTTGTCACTGAAAATCATAATCTTCTCCACAATCAAACACATTCTCTCATTATTAATATTTGCTTATCCCTAGCCACTCCACATTGGAATGCTAAACGTGTCAAAACTTTTTTGTTTATTGATCCTTCCAAATGGATAAAATCCCTCATGGAAGAAGTTCAAGAAAAGGTGACCTTATGAATGAAGGCCCCTCTGTTCAGAGCCACCTCATTTGCAAAAGCAAAGGGAGGACTACAAAACAGCATGGACTCAATATGCTGCAGATGGGTTATTTTCGAAAAGGGGCCAAAAGAGACCAAATGATTGACAAGGAACTTGGAAATAAAACCACTTGTGTTGCATTTTGAAAAGAAAGACACTACTTGGTAGTTGTTGTGCAAATCTTCCAGAGGCAACGAAGTACTTATTAAAAGATCTTTGGAGAAAATGTAAGGTCATTCTCTCCCCATTTCTGACCTCAATATAAATATATGGATTGGGGACAGGGAATTCCTTGAGAGCATTTATTATTATATTTAGCATTTATATAGCACTTCGAAATGTCTCTTAAAAGTGTTTCAAATCCAGTACTTTGCTTTACAACTTCCCTGTAAAGCAGGTTAGCATTATCTTTCATATTCTGAAGATGGGGAGCCAAGGGTGGTATCAAACTGACACATCCCATTGCTGCAAGGATTTTTCCTTGTGGAGTGGAACTCCCCCCCCCCAACTTTCCCTGTACCCTTCAAATTTGTACCAGGAAGCCTCAGGTCAGATATGGGAATACATAGTGGAGGAAAAGGAAATCCTTAGGCAGGCAGGAGACTTACTTAGCACTACTTTGGATACAACCCCAAGGCTAATAAGGCATGTGATTTATTTAAGGCTACCCAGTGTGTTCGTGGCAGAAGTGAAATTGACATTGGGGACTTTCTCTGATTCTTAGTTTAGTTCCTTGGCACTAAACCTGAGTCTGGACCTCCAAAGAAGACAAGGATCCAGTTGACAAGGGTCTGGGCTGCAAGTAGAGATTGATGAATGTGTCAACTTCAGTTTCTCTAAGTGTCTCATTTTTCAAATCTTAAGTCCAAGTTTTCCACATCAGTTTGCATTTAGGGGTGTTGTTTTTTCATTTTTTGCTCATGAAAAATAGCTGGCACTTTGGTGCACACTGATCCTACTACACACATTTTTGCAATCAGTTTTGCCTAGTGAAACACGTTTTACATGCTTTGTTTCATCTTAGGGCTAGAGAACAGCTTTTTAAAAATTGGAGAAGTGTAAATGTGTGTGTGTGTGTGTGTGTGTGTGTGTGTGTGTGTGTGTTCCATTAAGAATGGAGTGAAACAAGATACTACTATGGGCGTAGACGTAGTTTATGACATTGTTTGAGACCAAAAATCATCAAAGTGACAATGATGTTGTTGAAGTTTTATAAACTCACTAATGAGTTTGCTGGAATCAAGTTACATTGGCACTCAAGTCCAATCAACTCTCCCCCCCCCCCTGAGAATAATTCACAGTGCAGGCCTTAACCTATAAAACAGTGAATTGGTTGCTTCAATATATCAGACAGACAACCCGTTTGCTATCCTATCTAGCATTGCTCTCTCTTTTAACATTTACCAAGCATATTCTCCTGACTGCACCATGTGTAAGCTGAAGCCTACTGATGAGAGAGGTGAGTCGAAGAGTTGCTATGGAACTTAAGCCTTTTTCAGCACCTTATTTTATTCATTTATTTCATAAGAGTCATATACCACTTGATTGTTTAAAAACAACAACAAGCCTGAAAAACAAACAAACCTCAAAGTGGTTTACATATTCTTCAAATGCTACATGAATTTCTCACACCTGACTTGTACAGACTTGGTGGTGAGATTAAACAGTGTGGAGACATTTTAATCAGTTATCATTTGTGTTGGTTTTTTACATTTTGATTAATGTTCTAGTCCACCCCCCCCCCTGCACGTGCACGCGCCATAACACCACTCCCAAGTCCTCAGGGTAGAGTACTAGTATTGCTGCCATGGTTCCTCCATTCAGCCAGGAAATCCTTAGGCAGCAGCACTAAAACAGCACAATAGAAACCCAACTCAACCAAGGAAGGTGGTGGTGGAGGAGAATCATATAAACTGAGCACACAATTTAACTTTTACAGAGATCTTCATGCCGCTCCACCATCATCATGCTATTTCAGCACCAAGGTTTCCTCCCTCTCTCAGAACACTAGAGCTCAAGGACCGCCAACGAAGCTGAATGGTAGAGGATTCAGGACAGACAGACAGACAGAAGAAAGTACTGCTTCATGCAACACATGGTTAAACTATGGAACTTGCTCCCACTGCAGGCAGTGGTGGCCACCAGCCTAGATGGTTTAAAAAGAGGATTAGACAAATTCATGGAGAATCAAGCTATTGATAGAGTACACAGTTAAACTACAGGATTTGCTCCCACAGGAAGCAGTGATGGTCACCAACTTGGATGGCTTTAGAGGGGGAATTTGAAAAAATTAAGGACAAAAAGGCGATCAATGGCTACCTATTAGCCATGATGCCTTATGGTCTGTCTCTATGGATGGAGCCAGTATGCTTCTGAATTCCAGGGGCTGGAAACTGCAGAGAGGAGAGCAGATCAGATCCTGCTTCCATCAAGCATCTGGTTGGCTACTGTGAGACCAGGATGCTGGACTCGACAGACCACTGGCCTGATCTTATGTTTAGTTCTCGAGCTGAACAGATGGACTAAAGCCCCATCTAAATAAACTGGCATGCCTGACACTGGACAATACCTCTGTTCTTTTTTACGAAGAGAGACCTGACCCTCATCTGATAGCTGAGAATCTGTGGTGCTAATAAATTAAACAAAGATTAAATCTAGCTGCCTTATTTGTCTCTCAACACTACACAGGCTGCCACCTCACACTCTGAGTCATCTGCTTCCAAGGACAGGCGTACCAAACTCCACTATGCCCAAGTGGGGCAGCAAATTCCCAGAACTCACTTCAATCTTTCCCAGCAGGATCAATGCCTATTAAGTGATGCTGATAAAAGCAAACACTGCCAGATGATTACAAGGCATTCACATATGTGCCAGTTTCAAAGCAATTATTTCCAAGTGCATGAGCGCACACACACACACACACACACACACACAAATAAAATTAAAATGTTTTCCTCTTTTTCCCCCTCCTGGCAATCACACACCAGCTACAAGTTAAACATTCTATTACTTGAGTTAATCATTCAGAGGAACATTCAGAGGGAAATGACAGCATAACCTTGGTGGTAGTCACAATCTCACATCCTACCTGCCTGCATAGGGGTCTTGGCTTACCTGTGCAATTATATACCTTCCTTGGGATTAATTTAAAGGATAGTATGCATGCACATATTTGTATGTGTGCTTTATTTACCCAAGGCTCTCTAACATGGAACATGTATGTATGACTTGGGCCTGTGTTAAGCATTACAGCACAGCTCTTGAAAAGCAAATTCACGGCTGTCAATCCCATCTTAAAATGCGTGTGGCATTCAGCTAGTGTTTGCTAAACTCTCTACAGGGGCGAACATGCAGCCAGCAGAGTTACTGAACTGGAGCATTGTCACAGAGAATTGCAGCTGAACAAAGGAGACATTCATGCCATGCTCTTTAGTTGTAACGCAACATTAAAACTAGGATTGGGGGGGAAACGTGCACACAGAAATCAGTGCTTTTTAAGCAGCTGTGTTGCCCTCATGCCCTTAAAGGAAGCCCTTACAAAAGGAAACACACACACAAAAAAGGCTCAGTGTTCAAAGACAGAGAAAACAATTCACACTGACGGGCTCTCTCCACTCATGAAATTGTACAAGATTATACAGCTTCCAACTACACTCCATTAGATGGCATTTAGAACGAGATACAACTGACTATAATAGAGAGCTTGTGTAAACAAGAGCTTCCAACCTCCTCCTCTTTTGATGGGGAGAAATGGAGGAGATTTAATTTTCCCTTAGTATTCACTTTGCTGTGTGTGTTTAAACAAAGCCTCAAATGGCAAGGGATAGAGGAAGGAGAGCTCTTGTGTAGCACAGCTTCCTTCAGGGTCCCTTCCAACTCTACAGTTCCATGATTCTGTTTATTAAATATCTATATCGCCCTCCACCCGAGGATCACAGGATGGTTTACAATATAGAAACACAAAAGTACAAAGCATAGTAACTGACAAAAACAATGGGACTAGGATCAGCATAGCATTTGCAAGACCCAGCGACCTTTCACTTCCCCAACATGGGATAAAACCTATAACAGTCTTAGGGCTGGTATAGTTCTCTTCACTCCTGTTAAACGAATGGGAGGGGGGGAGTGAAAAATGAGGAGGGGGAATGTGCCCCACCACCTTCTGGCCTAGCAATCAAAGTCCAGCAGGGTGTAGCAAGGGTTTATTTCATATATTTACATTTATAAAAGACTATTAGCAGTGCTTTTTCTCAGCAAAAAAAATGTTTAGGGGTACTCTCATTTTGACTCAAGAAAATCACCATTTTATAGTTCAAATCGATAAAAATATAAACAGTAAATGGACTGTTGTAAAAGTACAAAGATTCACAAAATGTTTAGGGGTATGCATACCCCTGTGTCCCCCCAGACAACAACTACACTGACTATTAGTATAACATCTGGGTGACTAAGAACTTCCATCCTCGCATGTCTCTACTTGAGAACACTTTTACTTATCATGAACTGTATTGTTTCCTATCCACAGCTCCTTCCTACTACTTAACATGGTACCAAGAACACACCATGTAGAAATGCAAACCACTTTAAGAAGGCGGGATCCCAGGAGCTTTACATGAATGAAATGAAAATGTTAATTCATATAGTTCAAGGGTCCTGCGAATTTCACAAGGGGGAAAACTGTGAGACAGATATTCACATATAGACACTGTGTGTGTGCGTGTACACACATGCACACAGAAAGATAAACACACTCATCTATAAGAAACAGCTGGAAGAGGGGGAAATATCTCCTATTCTGTCCTCTTCCCTGCCTCTCTGATCTCAAATGTCCCCTCTTCAAAATAGAAAGGAGGCGATCTGTCTCCTGTTATACACCTTTGTGGGGCAGTAGTTAGAGTGCTGGACTGGGACCTAGAAAACCTGGGTTCAAACCCACATTTAGCCATTAAGCTTACCAAGTGGCCTTGGGTCAGCACCATCCCTGTTTAACTTACTGCACAGAGTTGTTGCAAGGATAAAATGGAGGGTGGAACCATGTGTGTGAGAGAGAGGGGGGAGGGGGGACAGAGTTGTAATGTGGGTGTCAGCTGTTATTGGAATTCAGTTTGTGTTCTCTTGGCACTGAATGTTTCTGCAGTGTAGCATACTCAGATCCCTGGTGATAATAATAGCAGAAGAGAACAAAGAGACGGGTGGCTTATAAGATTAGGATGGAGAAGGCCACTCTGGCCACAGTGTTGGAAGAAAGATACAGAAAATCTGTTGTGTCTGTGTAGAGTAGCAACACCGGGTGAAATAGGAGAAGGGATAGTTAAGGCACAGTATCACAGATTCCTTACATGAAGAGGCTGGGTGCTTAAAATTAGATGCACCAGAATGCTGCCTACTAGGAAACCAGGTAAATAATAATTGGCCAGACACAACATGTCTGGGTATTGAGGAGCAAGGGAGCATCTTCTCAAAGCCAGCTCTCAGGCTGGGTGTGTGTTATACCTCTAAAGTGCACTTTTCCCATTTCTCCTTTCCCCCCTCAATAGAGAAGCGCGACATGTTTCAAGATACTGCCTTGCAGTTTTTCCACTTTGATGAAAGTCACAGTATAACCCCCTTTAGGAATTAGCAATCCTTCAAGCAGAAAGCAATTGTATTAAGGGTTTACCTGGTATTCATTGGGCCAAAAGGTGCTGACGGCCAGTTCTGCCCGTAGCCAGTCTTTGCCTGTGGAGCCGGTCACATTCCAAATGGGATTTGCCAGGGGGCCCTTGTTTACCCTAACCAATATGTTCAGAGTTCCAGGGCTCACCCCTTTCTTGCTGTACAAAAGGTAGCTGAAATCAACACAGTGTGTATCATTCTCTTTCATAGTAGGAAGCTGGAGTCGAGCCTTCTCTCCGTGGCTGTGGTGTGAAGAATCCACTATCATGTACGACCCTGAGAAGAGGAGGAAGAAAAGAGGTAATGAAGTCCAGACATTCAGGGAAAGGAAGTGGTTCCTGCCTTCACAACGTTTGTGCACTTTTTGGTCATGCGCCATGATCTCTTGGCACAATTTACTACAAGTGGTTTCTATACAGGCACCCCTAATGTTCACAAGGCCTTGCATTTGGGGTAATTAGGAGGAGGTGTCAAGGAAAAAGGAGGTCATGGGCTTTGGTGGATAAAGAATTTAGCATTCTTCCTCCACAGAGACTGATCAGATGCCACCAGCATCGGGTAGCTGGAGTTCTCAAATTTACATCAGTGCATTTATATGGAAGTTTATATTAGTGATTTTATAATGGGAGAAAGGGGCTCATGAAAAATCTCTTATACCATTCAGATAAGACTTCCCAAGATCCATAGGAGCAAAGGACTAGTTCAGTGACAGCGCAGAAGTTCCCAGATTCAGGCCTCAAGACTTCCTGGTAGGGCTGGAAGGGGCTCTTATCTAAAGCCCTGTCTAAACCCCAACCACCATGGCCAATGGTCAGATGTTCAACTATGCTGACAGGCAGGCCTGTGAGTAAGTAACAGTTAGCCATCTTTGTCTTACTGGAGGAACTGGCACTTCTTCATAAGCATGATGCCAAAAGAAATACAGCAAAGCTCAGTGTTTGGCTATTTGGGCTTTTAAGAAAATGGTTTATAATAGATTACTGACACTTACACCTTTGAAACCATTTATCTACATTTATATGCAATGAGGCTATTCTGCATGCCAACAAGCTTTCTAGAGATCTTTATTAACTACTCTTGAAAATGCACTTGAGGTAATGGAGGATAGATTGCTGAAAGGTTATTGCTCAATGAAAATAAAAAATAGGTCAGTATGTGACAGAAAAATCAACATTTATTTTGTTTGTGTACAAACCTTTTAATTGCCTTTCCAAGCAATTCAGCATTGCTAAAGTTAGTGTTTAATAACACAGACAGTAATGCTTTGCAGATTCAAAAACACCTCTAAAAAGTTATTACTGACATGCAATTATATTTTACTTGTGCATCTATTGAAACAAAAAATATTTTTTGTAAAGAAAAAGCAGCTAAAGTTCAAGAGTCCAGTTTACATTTACATTTGATTAACTAGACAGTAACCACTGAAGTGATGCGTGTGGGGTTTTTTTTAAAAAAAATGGGAAGACTACTTATTTTTTTTTCAGTTTGCTTCTTAAATCTGGGAATAAACTGACACAAGTATATTTGCATTTATAATTATTGGCAGTTATGATCAGTGATGGATCAGAGAACTTTATTAGGAGTGTCTGGCATAATTTCTACAAGGTACATAGCACACGGACTATAATATTTTATGGACTCAGCAGTTGCATGGACATTGCTGTCCTCAAATGCTTATATTGTTGAGCAGAAAGAGGACAGCAGAGTGAGTCACATATGTTCAATGGGTCACACATTTCAGCCCAATCCCCACATACTTGTTCATTGGGAAGTGCCTGAACTCAGAGGCCCCGCAATTATTTATCATAGGTACCCTTCACCTAGGGTACTGAATCTATTAGATGGGAGATTCATTATGCAGATTTTGGAGATCTCGCATGTTCAGGTGCACTTATACTGCAGGTGCACCTGAATTCAAATTCAGCATTTCACTGATGTATAGCTCAAAGGGCTTAGTACATGGAGTCAACATTTTTTTAAATTGTATTGTATGTGGTTATTCTATTGGATTCTGTTGTTAATAGCCCTGAAATCTTTATATTAAGGGTGCTATATAATAACTTTTTTAAAACAATTTCACGTTTATTCAATGAATCTATCAATCTGCTATGACTATTTTTTGGATCAGTTGACAGCCCAGGGAAGGGCCAGTGTTCCATGGTATGTTACATGAGTTGCGTGCAAAAATTCAATCCCTGACTCAAACAGCTCAGTTGGCTAGAACATGGTGCTGATAATGCCAAGGTTGCAGGTTTTGTCCCTGAACAACTACATATTCCTGCATTTCAGGGGGTTGGACTAGATAATCCTCAGGGTCCCTTCCATCTCTATGATTCTATTATTTCTAGGTAGGGATGGGAAAGACTTCATTCTGAGACCATGGAGAGCTGAGACCAGTCAGTATGGACCAAGATTGACCTTTGGTCTGGCTCAGTATAAGGCAACTTTTTAGGTTCTTTCCCCAAAATTTCCCAGTCAGTGTTACAGCTATGATCTTTCATGGGAAAAGCAGATCTGACCACTGTCACACATGCTCTGATTGGGTTAACCTAATGTATGTGAGGTTGCCTGTGGAAATTTCAGCTTGTGGGAAATGTGGCAACCAGATCAACATCCAATATAGTTATATTTTTGATGGGGTGAAAATGCTATAGGACTAAAGTGGTACCTTGGGTTACAAACACTTCGGATTACAGACTCCACTAACCCAGAAGTAGTGTCTCGGGTTAAGAACTTTACCTCAGGGTGAGAACAGAAATCATGCGGCGGCAGCAGGAGGCCCTATTAGCTAAAGTGGTACCTCAGGTTAAGAACGGTTTCAGGTTAAGAATGGACCTCCGGAACGAATTAAGTTCTTAACCAGAGGTACCACTGTAATAGCAGTATTCTGCTGCCATGTGCAAAGGCTTCCAGTAAGTTCCTGGTTGCTGTTTTTTTAACTACAAAACCCCGAATAGTTTGGAACTACCTCCTCCCGTATGATCCTGTTCATCTGCTGTGTTGAATATTGGAAGTTCTGCTATGTGTTCCACCATTTCAGAAGCAAAGTTGGCTGGAACCTCTGCAATTACAGCACCCAGTTTATGGAGCTCCATTCCTAGAGAGGTGAAATTGGCACCATCTCTTTTAAGCTTCAGGTAAACAAAGACTTCTTTATGCCACCAAGCTCTCAAGGGAAAAATTGGCTGATAAGAAAAATGAAACAGGTAAGCTGCTCTTTCAGAATCTTCTGCCCCATCCCTACCCTGAATGTATTGGCATCTCATCCAGACTTCAAAACTGGAAGTGAGCCCAAAAAGAGATTCAGGAATGTATTTGCATTGGACCACACCTTTGCCCAGATAGCATCTACCTTGGCCCTAAGGCAAGCAACAAGACCAAAGCAGGCAAGCAGCCCAGAATGAACAGAAGAACACGCTCTAATTAGTCCAAAAGGAATTCTTAAAGGTTGGCCAGGGCTCCTATTTGTGACTATTGTAGCATTATTCTTCCTGCCAATATAAAGAAATTGGTATATTAAAAAGGATTTCTACTAAAAACATTGCAACGGTAAAATTGAATATCTTTTAAAAAGTTATAAAAATGGTTATACAGTCATACCTCGGGTTGAAGTTGCTTCAGGTTGAGCGCTTTTGGGTTGCACTCTGCGGCGACCTGGAAGTAACGGAACATGTTACTTCCGGGTTTCGCCACTCGCGCATGCGCGGAAGTGGCAAAACGCAACTCGCAGACGCGGGTTGCGTTCACTTCAGGATGCGAACGGGGCTCCGGAACAGATCCCATTCGTATCCAGAGGTACCACTGTAGCATCAAAGATTGTGCTTTGTTCATTTCTCTCTATTCTGGCTTCCTTAAAAAAACAAAACAAAACAAAACACCTCACCCGCTTACAAAACTAAATTAGTAGGAAAAACAATCCTACCACCTGCATGTTAGTATTATTATGCCCTTCAGAAATAAAATCACTGCACCAAAAGGACTGCCCTTTTAAGTTTCGTTTGATAGCACTGTGTTAGCCCCAAACAACTAGTCGTACCTTGGAGTTGAACGCCTTTGTTGTTGAAAAAATCAGCTCCCGAACACCGCAAACCCAGAAGTGAGTGTTCCAGTTTGCAAACGTTTTTCGGAAGCTGAACATCCAATGCAACTTTCATGGCCTCTGACTGGCTGCAGGAGCTGCAGCCAATTGGAAGACACGCCTTGGTTTTTGAACCATTTTGGGAGTCAAATGAGAACCAATGTACGACTGTATTTTGAATGCTTTTCTTAGCTATGAATCACAGCTACCAGGGCAAGAAATGGCCACTATATAGTTGATAAGAAAGAGAAGTGACAGTCACATTTGTGCATCACAACCATGGCTTACTGTGAACAATCAATAGGCTAATGCATGTTGCTGAATCACTCCCATTTCACTGCTTCCTACGTTGAGCTGGGAGCAACAAACCACCAAACTTAGCTAAGCATGACTTGTGATGCAGCACTTGTGGTTTGTCTATCTCCAAGCAAACCCTGATGCTAAGCCCAGGTTTGTTCACAACTCAGGCCTCGAAAGCTGACATCAGCAGCAGATGTTGACATAAACCTGGAGACTACCCCTGCAGGTTAATTCTCTGATTTCTCATACATCATTGTACAAAGATAAAAGCTCTATTGATTATTCTGGCCACTTTTCCCTCTGGCCAGTGGCACAGTGTCGAAAGGGGTCATAGGGGTGGTGGCCCCAGGTGCAAAATTGTTAGGGGTGCAAAATTTCAACACCCAGTGTTGCCGCAATACAGCTGTACTGGCATAAGTGGTCCCTTAGGCTGAGAAAGGTCCCCATCCCTCCTGTAGGTGGTGCTATAGATTGCAAGAGCCACTTCAAAGGAAGCAAAACCACAGCAATTAGTTCAGCAAAATCCTTCCCCTCTCTTAGAAAGCCGGAAAGGCTGGCGTCACACATTGCATGGTGGGTCACCTCCTTCCGAGTGGCCTTGCTATCTGCTTTGCCAAGAGAAGAGAAGAGAAGAGAAGAGAAGAGAAGAGAAGAGAAGAGAAGAGAAGAGAAGAGAGAAAAATGAAGTGGATACATCTATAGGGAAGCTTTTTACGGTTTTATGTTGTTTTTATATGCCAGAAGAGTGGCTGGGGCAATCCTTTCAGATGGGTGGGGTACAAAATAATAATAATAAGCTGGCCCACTTCTGCAATCCTAGGGTTGGGTGAGGCAGGGAAGGGGGTGTGGGGTGTGTGTGTGAGCGCAACCTTAACAACCCAAATAAGTTTGAGAATAGCAGCTTTATTATGTTCAGCTAGAGCCCTAAAGATGGCAGTTAGCAAGCTGATATAATGAAAGGGAGAAAAAAGATTGCATCAACAACTCTCAACAAAGGCCTAACCAGGCTATATTCTTCAGCAATCTCAGACATGCCCATTATTTTGTGAAATATAAATTAATAAATAGAAGCAGAGGTGCAGAGGCCCAATGGAACAGTTACACTGTAGAGTTTGGGTTATTATACAGCTTTGCCTGGCAGGGGGAAAAATAAGTACCTTGAGATGCTAAAAAGAATGAAACTTTCTCACAGCTAATAAAACACATTTATTTCTCTCAGTATACTTGGTAGCTATTACATCCTTCAATTGTGAATTCATAAAGAAACCTGAGTGAAATAAAAGTAATGCAGTTACATGGAAAATGTATGCTTTATTTTGGAAGCGTCAAAAAGCATTCCCCATCGGTGCCATGTTGAACACTGAGTTTGGAACAATGAGCAGATACTTATTTACAATGTGTTGAATCCTGGTTCCTGCATCTAGTGTGTCACTAGCTATCAACTGGCAAGCAAAAACAAAATTCCAACCTCCTAGTCTTGGCAGATGCAAAGGGGGCAGAGATTGCCATTGCAGTTGCAAAACTGCTATGTCCTCTCGTTGGAGGTGCAAAATCAGACAGTGATGCAGAACCAAACCAAGATGCCTCTTACCCTCTGCAGCTGTGAAGAGGGGAGCAGGGATAGTTGCTGTGCTGCTTACATGCCCAGATGGGGTTCCTCCTTGACCTCACACGAAGGCGCAGTGCAAGGCCAGAGACAAGGGGAGAAAAACTGTCTTAGCAACCACAAGTTTTGCCTTGGCTATCAAGGCCAGCCAACCCATAGCTGTGGACCCTGGGTGACAACAGTGATTTTGTTGAACCTTGAGTGCATTCAGTCCTGGGGGTTATGGCATCAGGGTTCCTGATTTCAGTGGTACCTCTGGTTAAGTACTTAATTCATTCTGGAGGTCGGTTCTTAACCTGAAACTGTTCTTAACCTGAAACACCACTTTAGCTAATGGGGCCTTCCACAATTTCTGTTCTCATCCTGAAGCAAAGTTCTTAACCAGAGATAATATTTCTGGGTTAGCAGAGTCTGTAACCTGAAGCGTATGTAACCCAAGGTACCACAGTATAATGCCAGGACTCCTTTCTTGGTTTCTATCATTCATTTTACACTGCAGAACCTGTTGTGTTATACAACTGTGGCTTTTTGATCAATATACCACCTTGTCACACTAAATTTAAATGGCAGGAAAGAACCATGTTTGCCACCTTGAGTTCTTTAAAGGAAATGTGGAATATAAATGTAATAGAGTAAAGCCAAAATCACATATAGTTAAAACACTTTAGGTTCAATGGTGGGTGGGATTGCCAGTCAGTTTTCCTAGAATCTGCCACATGCATAAAGCTGAATGTGCACAAGTTAACTACAGTGGTACCATGGTTTAAGAACAGCCCTGTTTACAAACTTTCAGTTTACGAAGTCCGCAAAACCGGAAGTAGTGTCCCGGTTTGCGAACTTTACCTTGGTCTATGAATGGAAGTTGAATGGTGGAAGGGCACCGGCGGTGGGACGCCTCATTAGGGAAAGAACGCCTTGGTTTAAGAATGGCTTCAGTTTAAGAACGGACTTCTGGAATGGATTAAGTTCATAAACTGAGGTAACACTGTACATTTAAGTTGTGGGCTTACTATGATAATAAAATCACAAGGAAGAAACCAACAAGACATGCATTCATGAATAAGTTAATGAATGAACTAACAGGACTAACCATCAGTTCATAAACTTCTGGGCAATGGCTAGTGTAAACAGAATTTGAAGCCAAAATCACGCTCGATGAGAAGATGGCAAACACTTGCAGTTTTCTATGACTATACTAAAATGAGATCATACCAACAATTGGTCCTGCCCCGTAACCTGACTGACATAACCTGCACCATAAACTAACGAAGCACTAATGAAGCTTGCAAATTGGCATGTGAAGCTTCCATTTTGACATGATTATACTGCAGGTCAGACCACCAATCAGCCTAGCTCTACCACCTGTCTCTGGCATGACCTGTGCCATAAACTGTAGGGCACTAATGAAGTACTTAAATTACTCACCAAGGCATAGGTACTTTCCAACTTAGACCCCATAGTCTAGACAATAATACAGGGTCCTGGCTATGATTATATGCATATGGTCAGCAGGGGAAAAGAACCCTTTAATTACTGGCTGCCCTGTTTGCTCTCGATTCATGACCCACTTTATTTATTACGTTTTCAGTGATCGAGTAGTTAGTGACTAATTACTTGATGTATGCTCTTGACAAGCTCCACTAATTAAAGAGTACACCACAGGTGTCTTGCCGAAGCTAACGATCTTACCATAAGCCAGTCTGCAATCAAGTGAGCTAAAGAGTTATGGTCCAATTCTCAAAGAAACCCAATGCCCTCAAATCAAATCACTCTGCATGGTCATGGCCTTTCCTGCATGCCAACAACCTGAAAGAAACCTCAGGACTGACTATCCTTCATTTCACATCACAGGCTCTCTCCTAAAAAGGGTCTTAATATCTTTTTTCATTTGTAGGCAATGCCCACAGCTTGTTCATGGTGACAAAAGCAGCAGCAAAATTGTGGTTTCTTGAGCTCCCTTCAATAAAATTAGGCAGATGTGTTGCTCTGTGTTATTTTAATATCTGCAAGTTAAGCTAGGCAATAAAGGAATATTACAATGCTGCTTATTAAGTACCCAGCTATTATTTAACATCACTAAATAAGGCCCATTTAAAGACAAGAAAAGGGGGAAGGGAACCATTTTGAGAAACTTCCATGTTTCTAGTTGCATTCAAGATTTTACCCAGGGCTCTACTTACAGATCATTTGCAGGAGCAAAATGCCACTGTGATACCCAAGGGTTAAAGAACTGAAGCTTTCAGGAAATAGGATTTGTTTTCTTATTTCCACCATAATTATATCATTAACTGGATGGTAATGAATTTTATCCTGCCAACCTAGCAGTTCAAAAGCACGTCAAAGTGCAAGTAGATAAATAGGTACTGCTCCGGCGGGAAGGTAAACGGCGTTTCCATGCACTGCTCTGGTTCGCCAAAAGCAGCTTAGTCATGCTGGCCACATGACCCGGAAGCTGTACGCCGGCTCCCTCGGCCAATAAAGCAAGATGAGCACCGCAACCCCAGAGTCAGTCACGACTGGACCTAATGGTGAGGGGTCCCTTTACCTTTACCTAATGAATTTTATTTCATATGATATGACACTTATTTAGTGGCACTGGTAAAAAAAAGTGTGGTAAATTTTTGCTTTCCAAGTTCAGAACACAATGCACTGAATAAATCAAACTTTTTTTTAATTTATGAGATAAATATAGTTTGTGTATATTAAACTGTACTCCCAGGTGCAAGCCAAAGTTATATATAATTATATGACCTCGGGGTCATAATGGCTAACTGAATAAAGGTTCTGAGCTAACATGCAGCACCCACGCAAAAGGTGAATTCCATGTTAAAAGCTGCATAGACCTCCCTTTGATCAATTAGTATATCAATCTTTTTAAATAAGAAAAATAGGGATCATTAGGAAAGGGACTGAAAATAAACTGGCAATATAATAATGCCATTATAGATTGGTGCAACTGCACTTGGGGTGCTGTGTAGAGGTCTGATCACCTCAACTCAAAAAGGGTATTGTAGAGCTAGAAAAGATCTAGAAAAGGACAGCCAAAGTGATCAAGGATTGAAGTAACTCCCCTAATGAGGAACGGTTTACTGTGCACCATTTGGAGACTTTTCAGTTAACAAAAAATGGTGAGTAATGGGGCACCTGACAGAAGTGTAAAATTATGCATGGTATGAAGAAAGCAGATAGAAGGACGCTATCTCTCTTTGGTCTGATTCAGCAGTGCAGCTCTTATTTTGCATTTTAATGGTAGCCTATGCAACAGCTCATTACAACAGTGTGTCTCAGTTTTCATCAAAAGCAGCAGTGATAGCAGCCCAAACTAATTTGCTGTGCCTGGACTGACCACAATTGAGGTTCGGAGCCTAGTGAAAACTGTATTAATGTGGAAGATTCCTGAGCAAATGCAAAAATAATTCACTTTATCTTATGTTGGGAGAATTAGCTGAGTGACGTTTAAAACAATTACAATCTTTTGTCTTTCATGAGATTCTTTTGTCATGGATGTTTAGTCATGGATGTCCATACCAAAAGGAATCTTGCATAACAGTGTTTGGAAATACTGGTTGCTGGACTGCTCTTTTAAGCAATAGAAATGTCTCCAAACCAAAATGTAGCTTTGGTTACAATTATTGCCCAAGGGAGAAAACATGTATCTCTGTTTCAAGCCTTATCAAGCTGGGGTGACACAGGGAATCATACCTGTGTCTGAATTAGACATGTCTCCATCTCTGCTTACAATCAGTATTGTAAAATGCTTGTTAAGAAGGGGGGGAGGGGGACCCAGAGAAATGATATTAGAGGCTGTGAAATGACCCACTATTATGATAAAAAAGCACCTGCATTCTTTAGCTTCGACTAGAAATGGAATAGTGTTGTTCAAAAGCTGGATATTTCATATGAGAATGAGCTGGCTGAGCAAAATGGGAATTTAGCAAGATAAGCTACAGTAGGCATCCAAATTCATTTGATATTCACCTCCTTAAAATGATCAAGTGAAAAAATGTGAGACTCATTCATCTAGGCAGAGATTTTCATGTTCATTTGGCTTTCCGTGCCCCCTTCAAATTCCAAGCAAGATTGGTTAAAGACTGATTTGAAAAGCTAACTGTTATCAAGGGGGAAATGCTTTAAGAAGCCATGACTTACAAGGAGAATCTTGAACAGGGTCTGAACCCCCCACCCCACCCTCCCTTGCATGCCACACACTGTTTGGCATTAAGCTTTTATTTGCTGACAGGCTACTGTGTTTTAAATAAAAAACTCAGAAGTTTTTTTAAAAAGTGCAAGCGCTGCATATTAAAATAGTGGTTTAAACAGAATACAGAATGTGCTGTAACCAAGACCGCTGAGCTTTTTCAGCACTGCACTGTCGTGTCCTGTCTCACAAATCATGCCTCCCTCTTAAATGAATAATTCCAGAGGCACTACAAAGGTTTTTAAGGCACATTTTGAGGGCACTGGAGATTCTGACTCTAGAGGGGCCAGGCTTTAAGCTTGTTTTTCTAGGTCATGTCAGAGGGGCAGGGTGTCTAGATTTATGATCACTCTTTGAACTGTTGAGAGGTAAGACTTAGGACTAGGCGGGATGTAGTATAATTATGCATTATTCAGTTTGTGTGTTGTGTTTTTTTTTAAAAAAAAAATCTAGTTATATTATTGGGGAGAAAGGGTTGAGGAGGGCCAGATCTTTCCTTTAAAACCCCTGAACAAATGCATATATTTCTTGTATATCCATATGCTTTATTATATCCTATAAGAACCTGCATTGGAGAGGAAAACACTTTTCATTTAAAAGTCTTCTGATGGCCAGCAGTGAACCAACCTTTTGGGAAGCAGGCCACAAAGAAAGTGTATTGTCTGAGGGCATTCTTTGCCTACTCACGTAACATTATCGGCTATATTTGACATAGATACGGAACCTACCATTCACTGATTTAAAAACTGATTGTCCTGCACTTGTTTTGTTTGGTATTAATATTGCTCTGTATGTTTTACTTTTATGTACCTGAAACTGTACACGGGTAGCACTGTGGACTAAACCACTGAGCCTAGGACTTGTCAATTGGAAGGTCGGCCGTTTGAATCCCCATGACGGGGTGAGCTCCCGTTGCTCGGTCCCAGCTCCTGTCAACCTAGCAGTTCAAAAGCATGTCAAAGTGCAAGTAGATAAATAGGTACCGCTCTGGCAGGAAGGTAAACGGTGTTTCTGTGAGCTGCTCTGGTTTCGCCAGAAGCGGCTTAGTCATGCTGGCAACATGACCCAGAAAAACTGTCTGCGGACAAACAACAGCTCCCTCGGCCAGTAAAGCGAGATGAGCGCCGCAAGCCCAGAGTCGTTCGCAACTGGACTTAGCTGTCAGGGGTCCTTTAACTTTACCTTTTTACCTTAAACTTAATGACAATAATAAAAGTTATTCAAAAAGAAAGAAAAGAATACACCACTCTTAACACACACTACGTTGGATGTGCAGATACAACTGTGCCCAGGGAATACATCCCTTATGGAGGGTAGCAGAACCTGCAGTTTCTGTTACAGAGAGCTTGTCAGTAGCAAGGAAAGCACACTGTAAAGAAAGGAACCTTTTCTCCCTCCTTTGGTAAAGGATACTGAGGGGGAAGAAACTAGAGCAGACTTTTTCATGGTAGGGAATGCTGGAAAGAAGAGGTGAGGAACTTGTAGCGTTCTGGATGTCATTGGGCTATTGGCCATGTTGGACGGGGCTAATGGGAGTTGCAATCCAGCATCAACTGGAAGGTCTCAAGTTACCCACCTCTATAAGAAAAGAAAATGGTGAGCATATTTTGAAAGGTACTGATGAGGTTCTGACCTGCATGGGAGCTTTGCTTTTTACCCTGCAACCATTTCCCATATTCTATCCAGGAAATGGCACTTCTCTCATGATCAGGTACAAATTCCTCTACTAAATAACAGAAAACAAATTATTCTTCTGAATTCAATGTCTCACTCTTCTGATTCTTCCTTCAGTACAAGCATTTCTCCTTGTCAGGCAGAACAATCCTCCCTCCCCATCCCTGTGTGCTGTTCTGGGGGTTATCCCCCCCCCTTCAGAGAGGATTTGGAGAAGGTGCAGGAAGAGGAGAGTAGGGGGAAAGTGAGGTAGAAGACCCTTCAGCGGGCTTCTGCTAGCATGCCAAATTAGTTGAATTTGGGCCATAAATTTGTATTTGGGGAAAAATATTTGAAGGTGGAGTATGTTTAGAAAGAAGACTAAGTGTGGGGGAGGAGTTTCAGAACCATTGCTTTAATCGTAAGACCTGTCAAATATTAGATTAGGTTCATTATCCGAGGCAAATCTAAGATCAGAAAAATCAAAAGAAAGCCATTTAATAAGTTGTTTAACATGCAACACTAAACCATGGTTTAAGGCTACAAGCATGAGCCATAACAAGCCTGAATAAAGCCTTGGGCTCACACACTTCCTCCTCCCCCTATACAGATGGAAGAAATATTTCTGAAACATTTATTTAAATGTTTAAAGAATCCTGACATGTGAACCAGAGATTGAGATAGAATTTAAACCACAATGTCCCTAACAGAAGAGCCTTCCTCAAACTGTTAGCCTCCAGATGTTTTGGACTACAACTCTCATCGACCCCAGCCATTGAAATAGGCAGCAGTGGAACACAAAAAAACCATTAATCTCAAAATGGTAAGTTAGTTCGTATTAGACGGAATAGATACACTGCTCTTAGCAGCTCTTCGCTGTTGCCTTGCAGCAATACATTGGTATGAGGGTTGTAAATAAAGTGTTAAATAAAACAAGAATCTCCTGAAGCTGCTCATTGTGAGCTGTTGCTACATGCCTCTCAGTTTCCCCATTTGTTCCAACTTTTCACCAGATGAAAACATTACTTTTTGTCAAATTTGACAATGATCCCTTCAAAGGAAGCCCACTTGCTTTTAGTGCATCTTTGGTGGTGTGAAGCGCCAAGTGGACTGCTAGTTACTTGGTGGGCATTGCCTCTCAAAAAGGTTTTTAAGGCAAAAACATTGGAAACCTCCCTCTAGGATTAGGAGGAAAGCGTATACGCTGTAATGAAAGGTTCTATAGATTAATTATTTGCTCTTGCTCTCTCTCTATTTGGCATCACAGTAATTGATTTGGACAAGTAACGTTTGGATAAAACCGGGAGATTGTGTCCTTACTTAAAATACAGCTTTACAAAGTGAAATCAATGACTGGCTCTAAGACTTTAAAACCGTGCGGAATTTTGTAAGATCTTCCTTGCCCACAAGTTCAGTTAGAAATAATTGGTTATAGTATCACTATTAAATGAACAGTACTCTTTCTCCCAGTAGGGGCTGCCATAGTAATGATAGAGCACTGTACTTAACAGCAGGAGGCCAAGTCTCATGAGGTAGACTGGGCTTGAGAACATTATAGTCCCATTATCCGCCATTAAAAAGAAATCAGGCAGCAAGTGTCAAAACAGAGTTAAGATAAATTCCATTCCAGAGCATCAGCCATGTACGCGGAATGCAGAGGGTCACTTAGGAGCAACAGGTGCTTTAACGAAGCAGATCCGGGATATGACACACATCCTAATCCAGATGTAAAAAAAGCAGCTATTAGACTTCAGAAAGCAGGTTTCCGAGAAGAGGTGGTAAAGAGAAATCTCAACCATGAGCACAAAAGATTCTGTGTTCTGCTGAGGGGGGCGGGGGAGCAGGGCATCTTAAAGCTACAAGGATCAAATAAAAGATGACTCTCATAGCAAATGGGGGCATTCATGCTCATAAATTCAGCATTGTTTCTGACATGTACTCTTAAATATACCTTGCTATCAATTTTGCCCCCATCCTCTCCCTCCTAAGTCGGAAATGGCATTCCTTTATATTTTGATTGTGGTTAATTATCTATGTTTTATGTTTACATGGGAAACTGTTTTCTTTTATCTTGATCTATTAATAGTGGAGTTCTAGTGCCTACTCTGAATAAGTCTCATGGATTCCCAGGTAAATGGGTATAGAACTGTAGCCTTATTTTTCCCTTTGCCCCGGAGCTCAGGAAAAAAACCTAACAAAACACATGGACTATGAAACGGATGTGGGAATAAGCAACTTCCTCTATCTGTATGGGATTCACCAGAGGCTTGTCATGGTGTTTCAGTTGGAAACACGAGAGTACCAAACTTTACTGAAAAGCTGTAGGCAAAGTAGGGGGCAGGGAAAGAAGTGACTATGCTTGAGAGGTAGGGAGCTAACAGCATACCAGATGTCCCACTGAGACCCACCTGGTTGTACACTGCACAATGCCAAAAAGACACGGAAGGCAAAGGGCATGCATTTTCATTGTCTACCAGAGTCCCTGGCAAAGTGCATCTTGGTGTCTGTTGCCTGTTAGGAAGATCTGGTGAAAAATTCTAAGCTTTCTTCATCATCCTTTCTTTTGAGCAATGAACTCATGGGAGAAAATCCATTGTCTTCATGTTAAAGAATGCACTGCCTCAGTACCAGTACAAGGGTGCAAATCATGAAGCAGCATGTTTAAGGAGAGTTTTCTGATTTCATAATGAATAACACCCAATGCTCAAGTCTCTGCACCTCTTATTTTTAACATGTGAATATAGAAAATGAGAAAACATAGGGATCAGAAAAACATTGCGATAAGGAAGTGGTTAGGGGGCAAAATTTCAACCAAATTTTATTTTTCAGACACACCCTGGCAAATTTTTGCCATGATTTCTGCTAATCCTTTTATAACAGGCAGTGGGAGCCTCAGGCAGTAAATGTCTTGGCGGGTCAGACCTGTAAATGAACTGTTTGTATCTTGGTTCCAACTTTCCAACTCCTGAAATGAAAGAAATGATAATGGGGAAGGGGTAATTAGGTACACTTAAGATATTTTCCTCAATGGAAAATGATTGGTGGGGCACACATTTTTGGTAGAATTGCTGAAACAGTTGGTCAACGTGGAAAGAATTTAAACTCAGTGATCCAATCCATATTCTGTGGTTCTCAGGACCTCTGGGTAGAGAAACTCTTGAACCTGGTTCTTTTAGGGAGTTAGATAGATATATCACATCCTTCATCACATATGCAGCCTGCATGTCTCCTGTTGCCAAGAAGGCCCAACAGAGCCTTGCCTTGTCTTACTTCACCTGTGAGATTAGTCATTGTTTGTCTTTCCTCCTGTATAAAAGTTCAACTTGCCATGAGCCCAACTGTGCAACATAATGCTCTGTGTCCAGCCCATAGCTCACCTCCAGAGCCCCATTAGTTTCCTGCCCTGCTCCAAGCAACAAATGAGCCTTGAACCGTGTGTTTTTAAAAATGTATTAAAATATATATATATAGACATGAAAAACAATTTACACTACTTAGAGCTAGGCAGGTTTTCTTTTTATGTATACACACACACATTCTATTGTTACATGTAATCAAAGTGAATTCAATGAATCCATACCTCACGTATCAAAAAGGAGTAACAGTAATTATACAATCAACTCAACATCCAAAAGCCTGGCCACACCTAAAATTTACCTCATATTTCTAGATCAGCGTATCAAACAACACCAAACACAATAAAGTATGTTAATTATCCATCAGCATGAGGATTTCTACTTGTGTGGTGGAACTTTTCCCTTCCACCCCCCACAAATCTGTTCAAGGGGACCCCACAAGTTTCTGAAGCAATTTGGGGGGGGTGAGGTTCACACAGGATGGGGAGAGAGGGTGAAGTTCTGTTAGCACATGGAATTATTATGCTGACAGAGCACGTTAGTTGGATACCACCCATTGTTCCTTTGGACTGCAGTGAACACACTAAAGAAATGTAAGTATCGGCATTCTTCCATTTTACTATCAGCTTCAAAGTTTCTCTGACGGTATCAGTTTTCTACAATTAAAGATGCTAACACAATTATCACTGAAGTTAATCATTCCTAGCTCCCTCAGTCACCCATTGAGGAGTACATTCCATTAGCCGAGCCTTCTGGTGCAATTCTACTTTTGCTGTTTTTAAAACCCTTACAGTCTAGTTCTTCATGGCTTGCCAAGGAAGTTGCCCACATGAAACTCCCCGCCTTTCTTAGGGCAAATGAAGAGGGAATCCCTAAGAACAGCTGCAAAATAATTTGAGCCAGTAAAGACAGGTTGCAGTTAACACACACGTATTGAACTCATATTGCACAAGAAGAACTTGACAGCCCAAGACAAAATGACAGCCCCAAGGGAAGAACGGGATTCAGGCATGCTCTAGCTGCTGTTATGGGGTGATTAATATATTGTCATGTCATTAGGGAATTATTCTAAAAAGTCAGTTCACAAGGAGGCAAGCTATAGCTAGCAATTATTTTCCCCTTTTTACAATAGGACCCCTTAAACTTAAGTCATTCAAATACAAGTTTAATACATTTCACAACAAATAAGGGTTTAAATGTTCTTAACTACTTGGGTGTTCCAAATGGGATAGCCAGGTGCCTTTCCAACAGTACAGAAATGACACCAACACCCCCTGCCCCAATACCTCCTTATTTAAGATTTCTTGCACAGCCTTTACCAAAAGGTCCCCAGGGCAGATTAGAACAATATAGTAGACAGTTATAAAACCAAATTATGAAAGCAACAATTTTAAAAGCAAGTAGCACAGGACAACTGCTCCAGCCAAAAGAGAGCAGTATGGATTCAATGATAAAGGTGGGTCCCAAGGAAGAAAATTTCTTAATGATCAAAGGCAAGGGTTATCATCTGGTGAAGGCTATACAAAAAAGATATGCTAGACACACCTCTGTGAGGAGAAAGTTCCACGACTAGGGACTGCCACAGAGAAAGCCTTCTCCTGGGCTACTATTGCCAGTGCATACCCAGAGGACTGGCCACCTTTAATTAGGCGAATATTCAGCACAACCAAGGTAAGCAGCAGTACAGAGATACCAGAAATATGCAACCTAAAGTCATGGCTGGCTGTTTCAAACTTATCTTTCAAATTACCTTGTCAGTTCTCTGGGCACACAGCCTCCAATCTGTCCAGCCAATAGCGCAAATGTCCCTCCAATCTGTTGACCAGCCTCCCCCAGCATGGTGTCTTCCAGAAATCATGGGCGACAATTCCCATCAACTCCCGCCAGCACAGCTGCAGTCCATTATATTTGGAAGAAATCACATTGGGGAAGGCTGCCCTAGACCTTGTATGAGGCACTCTGTTTCCATTCTCCCCTTAGCCTCTTTCTTTCCCCACCTTCCTGACTTCCAGCCACTCTTTCCCCACAGTCCACTAGCAGCTCCATCTTCCTTCTGCCACCTTGCCTCATGCATCTTCCTCCAGTGCAATTCCACCCTGCCTGCCTTCTCTTCCATGGCATTGAAGTAAATGCAATTCATTCTGAACTCTAATTTGCTTTGAAACAACTCTGTAACGTATTACAGCCAACTCAGCTGAAGTCGGGAACTGTGGGGAGTTGGAAAATAGAAGGAGAATATATACTTGGCTTTTGTAAATTAATCTTCCCAATTTCAACACGCACATATATATCAGCCTGCACATTTGCCAGAGTGCATTTTATTTGTCCATTTCTATTTTCAGTAGGCAAAAGCACTGCAAGCACCTAATACATTTTCTTCTCTTTAGTATACCAAGCAAAATGTAAATCGGTACTTCCTTAAAGGCACACAAAACGACCAAACAAGCCGTGCAACACAGGAAGTCACTACGTCGCCAGGGACCTAAAGTCTTAGTTACTGTAACAACTTGGAAAAGCCATTTGCAATCTGATTCTCCTAGGTATATCGATTCCCTACCCCTCATCCCACCCCCTCCGGATGTGCCGTTAGTAGGTAAACTCATTAGCTAAACTCCTGTTCTATCATGTTGACAGGTGCAACTACAGCAAGCGGGAGGAGACAAGCACACACGTGAGGTGCCAGCTGTGCCTTAAATCTTATGGACATAAAATATTTGTAGAAGCAAACACCACCACGGCATAGAACAATACAAGTTCCCACCACCGCGTCTCCTGCCAAGCAACATCTGCAATCAATCCATATGTGTCTCAAGAGAGCGGAGGCAATTTGAGGGCTAAAGTAAATGTGATGTGGGGATTTCACGACTGGAGCTCCTGATGAGTATTTTTCTCCTTTGCAACAGCTTGGCAGTGGGAGGATTTGCATCAGGGCAGGGGCAAAGGTCTAGCCTTCCAGATTCAAATTGGTGTGTATGTGTGTATATATACGTGCTACATCAGGAGCTGTAGTCACAGAATTCCCACATCACATCTGTGTGATGCGTGCCCCCCCCCGCCACCGCCTTAGATGTTGCTCACCTCACATGGCAGTTGCAGGAAAGGCCTTTGTCATGTATGTAAGCAATGTAGTAACATTTCAAATACTCTTACTGCACATAGGGTAGTGCAGAGATGGAGCTTTCTTTCCACAGTAGTGCCGTCACTTTTGGAGCATGAATCCCTGCCAGGGAGACACCGTGCACTATGGCAGATTACACACTGCTGCATTCCCACATGTGAAGTGTCAGCCCAAGAGTAACATAGAAGGAGCATCTAAACTGATCTTAGACAAGTGATGATGAAGAAGAAGAAGAAGAAGAAGAAGAAGAAGAAGAAGAAGAAGAAGAAGAGTATGTATAAGGGGTTTGGGTGGTATTTCTCCCAACACTTGTTTTCTGCCTTTCCAAACTCATTCTTGACTTCTGCTGAAGATACTTTTAATTCTGAAAGCTCATTCACATTATGTGACAAGCATGCTTGCCCTAAATACACCAAAGTTTGTAGTACCAAACACTGTGAAACATCAACAAGGAAGGGCGCTGAACACATGTAGGAATTATCTGTGACCTGGGTGGATTTATCTGTTATCTGTTTCCAGATCACATGGAGTAGGCTTCTCTGTTGCAGCTATTCACCTAATTTGTGAATTGTGTTGGCAGGAGACACAGCAGTGGTGGGCAATGACCACAGCTCTTTTCTTCACACAGTAGTTACTATGTGACTTTTAATGTCTTGACAGGACTTAACTTCCCCCTAGATCTTGCTCCTTTGCCCTTACTACAACATAAATGCTCCTTGTGCAACACTCTCATGAAATTGTGTGAGTCAAAACTGATTTATCCAGGAGAATGGATGGATAAAAACTAATAACCTTTTTTTAAATCTAAGGAAACAACTGATCCATCAGTGTGTGAACATAGCAGGGGTTTGTTTTTTTTAAAAAAAGTGTAGAACATATGGGATTAATAAAAGACACATCCGCTGTAGAAAAATGGGAACTATGTAAGATGTAGAAGAGGCAATGTGGTGAAAAAAATGCAAGAGGGATTTGATCTAGATCCCCTCAGTCTGCATGTGCAGCTGCAGTAAAGGGACTCTGAGTGCAAATATGACTCTACATGAGAGTGCCCCTGGATCAACAGCAACTGCTTCATGTGAAGGAATTCTACACACAAGTAACAGTACACATGTTGAGCCCCTTCAGACACCCAGTGGCAGGCCTAGCCTGTGAAATCCAGCATTCCCGTTCCCTGCTACACACATTCAATGGATGATGGTTACAATGTCTTAGTCAAAGAATTATTATCAATTTTAAATATTATTTATTTAAAATTATTACTTGCTGCTTTTTCTCTAAGTAACTTAAAGTGACTTAAAGCAATAAATAAATAGCAAACGTTTAATCCTGCATAAAAACAAAACACAGAAAAATCTAAAACTCATATTCTTAAAAGGTGGGACTAAAACATCCCACTCGTGGTGGGAGGCCACAGATAAATTAAAAGCCAAAGGCCTGGCAGAAAATAAATGTTTTTGGCTGGTGCCTAAAGGTTAAGCAATTATCGTGCCAGGCAATGCTCTCTGGGGAGAGCATTCCACAAGCAGGAAGTCACCACTTTAATAGCCCATTCTCTGGACCTCCCATGAAGACCAGAAAAGGGTCTGAGACGATGCTTGCAGGGTCCAGTTCATATGGGACAAAGTAGTTCTTAAGGTTAAATTGGGGGTCAAATGCTTTCTGACAGCATCCAGTCTAGAAATTTGTTCACTTCCAAGATTCCCTTGTTGCCACACACTGGTGACACATTATTATATTTATCAGAGTCATCCTCTAAGAACCACAGCACTCATGTCATTGGTTTCTGAACTAACTGGTATATTTCTGTAGCATTAGAATCATAATAGGGTATGCCTGCTATGTTAAACATGATGAAGTGATGTACGGCATCATCATGGAAGCCCCAGGTCACATAATATATTCTATGTTTACATGCACCTTCTCCCTCTGTACCACTGATGGAGACTTTGACCTTCAATGTAGCTTTCCATGGTAATTAAATTGGGCAACTAACTTCTTGATTTATATTTCAAAGGTCAATTAAGCATGCAGCAATGTCTGGCGTGTAATCAAATTGGGAGAAGATTAAAACGTGAGCCATTAATTTTTTTGATAAGTGGTGCAAATATATATGAAAAATGCTTGGTAATCTATCACCTTCAGCTCTTTTTCCTGCACCTTTCTCTCCATTAATATTACACTATACACCTTCCTTCTGGGAATGCTACGCTTGCAGTAGTTAATAGGTTTGAGTTAAACTTGCTTTACAACTTGTTTATTAGCTGCAAAATTTAGTGTTTTAAGGAAAAAGGCACAATCATTTTACATCCTCTTTTTATGGCTCCTCTATCCTAGGCGATTATAATCTCTCAACTTTTTTTTTTTTTACATCAGATTCATATAAACATGGCCTTAATATACCAGTGATATTCGCACAAAACACGCATTGCCCCATACTTGAAGATTTCAAAGAATCAGTAGAGATTGCCAACCCACGGTGGTGGTGAACGACACAGAGTTGTCACATCTTTCCATAATGCCAAGTGAAAACTCATCAATTGGCATGACATCACCACATTGCAAATCATGTGAGGAAAAATTTCAGAATGCACAACTTAAAGATGTCCATCACATGGAGAGCTTCAATAAAATTCCAAGGATAGAGAAGAAATAAATGCAGGGAATTGAACTGAACTATGTCCTTCCATTCACAGAAGGTATTTTGGTCCAGCTCACGGAAGGGGAGCAAAGGTTTTTTTTAAATCAATATCCCTGCTGCTTCTGATGCCCCCTGAAAGTCTGCTCCACAGCACAGGGGAACCCTAAAATACACCATAGAAGATGGCTCATCTCCATTCCTCTTCCAATTGTGAAGACCTCACCTAGATCAAAGCCTCTTCCGTGAATGCAGGGTGAATTCCATGAATCCATTTGTGGAAGGACACCATTGTATGCAACCAAAGTACTCTTTGGCAACAGCTTCCTTAACATTTAGCTCCACCTTTAATGAATAGCAGTAATGAGTAGTTACTGTATCTCCTTTTAAAGTACTACTTTCAGAGATAGGTCCATATAGTAGCCATGACAACTCACAATAATTAAGAGAGTACTAAATCCAAGTTTTATTCAATCCCTAATTTTCTACTATTAATGACTCTGATGCAAGAGGAAATCATTCTGAAACACAAAAAGTAGTACCATCTCAACTTTACCACCAGTTACAATAGGCACTTAACAGTGAAATAAGACTGAAGGTAGTTGCTATCTACTTAACATGAAGGTCAAAGACAAATATCACTGCATGTAATTTTTCTCCCTATTATAACATTTCAGTCCATTCTGGAGGAGTTAGAAAAGCACACAATTTCAATTAGGTTTTTAAAATAATTAAGGAATACTTGCTTCTTTGAGACACATGAAACTTGTATCCACCTTGAACACAGGGAACATCAGCATCTACATTTCAATTTCAGACCTTTGATCAAAGTTTGATTTTACAGATCTATAGCTTTTGAGATCTTTACCAAAAGTCACAAGCTAGTGACACATTGCAGAGTGAAGTCTTTGTAGCCATAAGTCATCAATTAGAAGTCACTGTAGCTAATATTCAAGAAATAAACACTTCCACTAATGTTCTTTGCAAGGAAAAACATGTGTTTTACAGCAGGGGTGGCTAACCTGTCTTTCAGTTCTTGATGGACAATAATCCCCATTAGCTACAGCCAGCATGGTAGCAGACCAGGATGATGAGAGTTGCAGTCCAGTCACATTTGGAGCATCAAAGACTAGTCACGCCACTTCTGCATAGGTTAGAGTATCTTTTTTTGAAGCACTACCCACCTGCAAATTCTTGCCTGTATGGCAATTACACACACACACACACACACACACACACACACACACAGAGCTAAAAAAAGTAGGCATCAAAAAACATCATCATTCAACAGTACAACACCACTGAAAATTAAAAGAAAATGGGAAATTAAGCCATCCACAATTAAGTCACATAAACCAGCTCCTCGTAATGATCATGTTCTGTAACTATTAAATCTGAACCAGGCACAGTTTTTGTAAAAGCAGCACAAAACAAATGAATGCAGGCAGATTGGAATAGAGATAGGACTGCTTGCTAATCAGAAGCTGCAATCTGTAGATGCAAACCCCAAAGTTCCAAGAGGGCTATCTTTCCAATTAATGCTAGTTTGCACATACCATATGCACATGGGTATAAAGGCACCAGTCATATTGGAGTGGTAGCGCATTTACTGAGTAGAACATAAAAAGAAAGAACTAAAGTGGCTAGCACAATTATGCTACACTGCATTCATAATGTGTGCAAGTCTGGCATCTCACAGGCTTACAGAAAAACTAGTGATGCCAGAGTAGGACCCGAATTGTCTCAAACTCAGTAGAAGAACAGCTTGCTCCAGGCTACATCCTTTCACCCTACACCAACTGTATTAGCTGAGGGAGACAGGGCTTCCTTATAATCTACCATGGTTGCTCTGTGAAGGTGCTGAGGAAACTGGAATGTTCTGCACGTCAAGGGTTTCTGAAATTAGGGCACTTATCTCTGTTCTTTTTTAAACAAATGCTTTAAATACTTGATTATTTGACTAGAGAAGTGGTGGAAGTGTTTGCTTTACCAGTGAACTGCCACTGCACAATACCTAATACAAAATAGGTATGCTTGTGTGTTAGTTATACAAATCAAGAATATTTACCACTCCCTCCACTTTGAACCCCCCAATCACTATGAATTCTTAATTGAGCTATTTTCTGAACAAGAAAACCAGATCACCTCTTGAAATCGAAACCAGATTATCCAGCTGATGCAATTCCACTCATGTAAATATTTAATGTTTTCACAGCACATGGCCATGAAGAGAACTTCATTGGAGAGACCTCTTTCTCCACTCACTCACCCCAACCCTAGCCATTTTGAATGCAATAGCAACTTAACACTGTTAAAAGTTGACTTAACTCCACTGTATCGATTAAGATGGACTCCCTAAATATATATACAGTGGTACCTCAGGTTACATATGCTTCAGGTTACATACACTTCAAGTTACAGACTCCGCTAACCAAGAAATAGTACTTCAGGTTAAGAACTTAAGAAATAGTACTTCAGGATGAGAACAGAAATCGTGCTCTGGTGGCGCGGCGGCGGCAGGAGGCCCCATTAGCTAAAGTGGTGCTTCAGGTTAAGAACAGTTTCAGGTTAAGAACGGACCTCTGGAACGAATTAAGTACTTAATCCAAGGTACCACTGTACTCTTAATTCTTGGAAAAGTCAGGCTAGCTTCCTGGTGAGGTACTAGGTTGCTAAGGCAGCAAAGGAATGGGATCTGTGTGAGACATCAAATGGGTGGCGTCCCTTCCCCCAACTTGCAGGTACTTAGAAAAACATAGCCAGAGTTAGGAGCAGAGAGTTGGAGTGGTGTGGGCTAGAAGCAAAGCAGCAAGCTGGAGAGAGGAGAGGGAGAATATTTCTTCTTTGAATGCAAGGCTGCAGCTATGGGGGAAGCAAGTCCTATTGGGGTGTTAATGCTGTGAACTCCTCCATCACAGGCTCTGGTTGTAGATGTGTGTAAATAATCCATGTATCATAAAGACATTCTCTGCTATCCCTGATTCCAAGGGAAGCATAAACCCTGGGTAAGCACCTGGAATCCCTGGAATCTCACACTGCTTGGAAATTTGGGTGGCATGCAACATGTAACTAGAAATGCTGGTTGTAAAAATCACTCAACTTTTTGCGTAGCAATTTTAGAATAGGGATGGATTGGCTGACCAGTAAAACACTTATGGGAGGCATCTCTGTTTTCAGAATGAATCTTATACGTATACAAGTTACTGGTACATTGTAGATGCACCCAAAGGTAATAAGTTAAAGTGAATTAGCACTGTACTTCCTTAGATTGTATTACATCTTTTATCACGGACAGGGAAGTTTTAGAGAGAAACACAAAACAGTTATGTTTTTCTTCAGTACACTGAATTTATTTTGCATTCCAAGACAGCAAGCTTAGAAAGGGGGGGAAATGTTTCTAGGTCTGCAGCAGCTTTAAGATAAAAACTTTTAACCTACAGAAATTTCATTAAAACCAGGACATTATATTTATATAGATATGGGTATGCATAACTAATCACCAGAACTAATTGCTGAATTAGAAATTTTTCTATGCTGAGCGCACAGATTCAAATACGTAGTCACATTCTGTTCATGTGTTGAGTTATTAAGCAGTCACTTTACAGAGCCCATGAAAGCAACATTTTACCATGTGAAACTGGTGCCTCCTGTGCAGCAAAGAACAAACCCTGATTAGCAATCACCATGTGGTTTTTATCAACTACAGTGCCAACATAACCTTTAACAATGGTTAACAGTCCAATCCTATTCACCTTTACTCAAAAGTAAATCTCACCAAGTAAACCACACTAATTCTCAGGTATGTGTACATGGGATTACAACCTGAGGCAAGGTCAGAGAGCAGAGTTTCATAACCTATCCTGTCTCCTAAAATGTATAAGGGATAAATATTGCTTACATGCCTACAATGAGCTCTACCAATTCCTCTACTGTCCAACTTTCATACACTTGTTTATGACCCACAGGGGATGAACGATTGCCAGTTTGGTATCATACTGCATCCTGGACTCTTTTTGTTTGTAGGATTCAGCTACATTTTATGCATCGAGTAAACTAATTACAATTAACAACTAAGTTAGGTCCATTAATTTTAATGGGTCTACTCTGAGTAAAGCCTAGTTGCATGCCTGTGTGCATGTATGTGTATCCAGCTAGCCACGGGTGGAACTTCAAAAAGGCAACAATAGGTTTCTTGGTTACTCATAGCCAAAATTGCTTGTGTGTTAGAAACCTAGCAGTTTAATAAAAAGAGGTTCAGTGCAATGATATAGCCAGAATGTATTGTTGCTATATTTACCATTGTAAAACATCAATGAATGCTGTCTCAGCAGCAAAACATAATAAGGGAATACAAATTACATGCTGAACAGCCAAAAGGGATAGAGATTCAAAAATCAATATTTACGTCGACAGACCCTCAGATTCTGTGGAGCATTACATGAGAAAAATGTGTAATGATTTTACTATTTCCTCCATCTCTTTTCTATGATGTTGTCTGAGTAATTATTTTTTGAAGTAGAATTTGATGTTGCCCTCATTATGTCCTCTGCCTCAGCACTCCCATCATTGACTTATTTACTCAACACTTATTGTCTCAAATTAGATTTCAAGGCCTGTAGGTCATAACGTTATGCCTATTAGGCCGTGCAATAATGAAAAAAAGATGACGAAGGTCCTGATTAGGACCTTTAAGTAGTGCTCTTTCACAGCCATGATATTATCTTCAAACACACATATTTACATAAACTAAATATTATTACACGAAGGTCAAGAATTCAAAGGTTATCTCAACAAGATAAATGATATGAACAATTCCTCACTAGTTTACTTTGCATTTGCAATGAAAACAACTAACCAGTCAGCTACTGAGATTACCAGATAATGCTAGCCTACCATTCCCATCATCCTTGACCATTGGATGTGCTGGCTGGGGCAGACAGGAACTTCAGTTCAACAGTACAGTGGTACCTCGGGTTATAGACACTTCAGTTTACATACTCCACAAACCCAGAAATAGTACCTTGGGTTAAGAACTTTGCTTCAGGATAAGAACAGAAATTGCACGGCGGCAGCAGGAGGCCCCATTAGCTAAAGTGGTACCTCAGGTTAAGAACAGTTTCAGGTTAAGAACGGACCTCCAGAATGAATTAAGTTCTTAACCCGAGGTACCGCTGTATCTGGAGAGCCACAGGCCTTCTGTTTTAGATACCTCATCTTTAGAGCAGGAAAATTTACCACTCTTCAAGGTTGGGGTTTTTTTAAGTGCTCCACAATGTTAATGCACATACAGTGACCTCAGTTCTCTGAGCGCTGATCCTTATGTAGCCAAAAATGGAACCACCCATGAAAAGAAAAAGAAGGAGGAGGAGGTATCTGCATATTAAGCCAGCAGTAACTCTTAAGCTGTAAGAGGTTATAGGTAAATGGGGGAAAAGAGAGTGGAGAGAACTAATCTAAATGTTTTACAGAAAACAGCTTTGCCATTTAAAAGATATCATTGCATCTATTCATCCCAAGTATTCCAAACACTTCTAGTTCCCATATTCAAGAAAACTGGCTGAAACTCGCCATATTTTCCATTACCTATTAAGGCCTCCTGTCACCCTCTTTAACTTTATTATTTTCAAGCTCATTTAAGTTCAGTAAAATGACAGAAATCTAGTTATCACAGAATACTGCAGACTGGGACTCGAGAAGGTATTAACAAGTGCAACTTAGTGCTAATGACCGAACACCATGTTGATTAACAAGCTGTACTAAACAGGTTTTAAAAGAGAGAGAAGGTGCTTAGTCAGCTCTGGAAATTTATTTTGATAGACTCTCTCATTTTCTTCTCCTAACAAGGCCATTAGTTTTAAAATGAATTACTACAGAAAAAACGTGCTCAGTGAGATAATCCATCACCAGTTTATTAAAAGAGAGAGCAGAATGTTTGACTGTAAGAAAGAAAAAATGCAAACTAGGGGTTCATAACACTTAAGGGTTCTTCAAAAAATATATGAAAGATGTTATATTACCAAAAACTTAACTGTGATTTAGCATTCAGGTCTGATTGCAGCACTGCACACTTCTTTCCAGAGCAGAGCAGTTCTTCCCCCACAAAACTTGCTCATGGTTAATTATCAGGTCAGCAGTGATGGCTGCTGACTATGGTTAAAGTTAACATGGATGTGAAACTAGCCTCAAGCAGCAGTTAAGAAGGAGTCCACACTCCAGAAAAGATGTTTGATTTAAGCAGTCTCATGCTTATATCAACCATTGAGAGAGATGACAACCTTTAGAGTCAAGTTATTAGGATATTTTCTTTTGGCTCCTAAATGTTCGCTTCACAGGGATGAGGAACTTGTGACTCCCCCCCCCCCCGATGTTGTTGAACTCCAACTCCCATCATGGTGGGCATTGCAATCCAGCATCATCTGATGAACTACCTGCTCTGACGTGTCAAAATTATTCATACAACTGTGCTCAAGACATATCACAGGGCATGTAGGAAACATTAAGGTATTTTACATCTAAATGCCAAAATCAATTTTTAATCCGTTTTCCTGTATGTTTTTTGTAGTCAACTTATATTGGATTTTTTATGAGACAGTGCAGACAATCTCATAAACCATAACCTATGTAGTTGTTTCAATATTTAAGACAAAGTGCACAAAAACATTCCTAATTTCATTAGGCAAGGCACCAACTGAAGGCATGTTCTTACATTGGGAGCTTTCCCACATGTGTTACAACTTTGCTTTTGCAACTTTTATCTTCAATTACAGCTGAAATGCAACAACATTACATTCTCAAAATAGCAGATGCAAGACAGCATCTCAGCATGTCCTTTCTGCCTCCTGTAATCTCTTGACATTCTTCAAAATGTACTTTTATCTGAGAGGGCAGTGGCCTTTACACTAAAAATGTGCCCTTCATTAAAAGACTCTCCCTCCGACAGTTCCTTTGTTGTTGCAGCTGGAAATGGGGCATTTCAGATGTGGTAATTATAACTGTTGGATTTAAAGATAAATATACAACTATAGCAATATCATTTTGAAGTAAACCGCTTTAGAAAATATACTGTAGCAAAATATCTAGACATTTCCCTGAAAATCCAACACTACTATGGGAACCTATGGGCCTTCATCTCCCATCAGCCTCAGCCAGCATAGCCAATGGTCAGGGATGATGAGAGTTGGAGACCATCGCTCATCTGGAGGGCCACAGAAACACAAAAAGCTGCCTTATACCAAATCAGTCCATCTATCTAATTGACTGATACTGTATCTACAGGAGATTGATGGATCGTCCTGAGACAACGTGGAGGTATGGTGGCCTTTGTCTCCCTGGCAGTATCCCAACAGTATTTACACTCACTAGCAGCAACTCTCCAGTCTGAATATGTGAATGGACCAGTGGATGTTGTCATCACATGGCCAGCCCCACACATTCCCACCAGGCCCTTCATTCAGAAACTGACACCTGGTGTCTTGGTTTCCAACTGACACCAATTGCTACTCCTTCACTCATGTACAAGGCTGTTTGAAAATAAAGCATGCCACTTTGCCAAGAACCATATAGTAAACTTCCAAATCCCTGTTTAATTCTGATTGGCCCGTAAAATCATTAAATCCATAAAATTCAGAGAAGCTCTGGTCCCTAGGCCTAATTAGGTCCAGCATGTGTCCCAATTTGTCCTGCAATTCTGTTTTCTCCAAACCACACCCGCTTCCCCCTCACAGGCATCACATGTGACATCAGGCATGAACCAGGTAAGGATGGAGCTCCAAAGAAACAACTGGAAGCTTCAGATGAACTGTTGCAAGTTTGCTATCAGGCTGATCGGTGGTTACAAGAAGTCTCTTCAAGGCACACTGCCCACCCTCAAAGAAGCCCCCTGTGAAGCTGTCACCTTACATCATAATGATGCCTTGTGATTGTCAGATGGGCAGCCCACCCAGCCTGTCAAAGTTGGGTATCTGGCATAGAGGGGAAGGAAGGAAAGGATCCAGCCTGCTGCACTGCTAAACAGACACTGGTACATTGTGACAGCAACACTTGCATGTCATCAAAAAGCAATTGTGGATGCCATTTCCGATGCTAAAGGACCATAGAGATTGACAAGCTTCCAATCAATACTGCATATTCTTTCAGTTAAGCGCTAGAATTCCATTCTTTTCAGCCCTAGAATCCATTCATGGGACATATGCTGAAGTCATGAAGATCTAATTACCCTCATGGAAAAGCAAAGTTATGCGGCCGCCCATCCCTGGAAGCAGCTTGTTCCATACTGCATGCTACTTTGTGATTTGGATTTATTTTTGTTTTCTTGCTAGCAGTGCTGGGCTCCAGGTTGAGGGCATGGGGAAGCTTGGCAGGAAACCACCAGTGGGCCCCTCTCCTCTCTCCTGCCAACTGAACAATATTGTTTCTTGCCTCTGGGTCCAACCACCATCACTTCCTAGCCAGTGGCACCTGGTGTTCTTTCTACTTACTTCATTGTTTGCTGTTTTCCCCTCTTCTGGCGCAGAGCAAGAGGCAAATGACAAGAAAAGAAGTAATAAGGCAATCAGTTTTGGGTAGTCAGCAGTGGCTGTGTAAATCTCCTATCAAAGTTCAGTCTTCAAGTGTTATTGGACTACAATTCCCATCATCCCTAGCTAGCAGGACCAGACCCAAGTAGAGAATACTGAGCTAGATGGCCCAATGTTCTGACTCAGTATAAATCATCTTCCATGTTTCCTAACCATAAGACCATGAAAATACAGCTGTTTACTTTAGCTACAGACAAGGCTGAAGCTTTCAAAACTTTAATATGAGCTTTATAATGACAATCACTTTACCATACACTGTACCAAAGATTTTGCTGCATTTTATGTGTGGAAAAGCCACCCTTAACATTTCTGAAGTATTATATAACTATGTCTACCGAAGCAACCGTCTAGATTTCATGGGCTCATGGTTCATTTATTGCACCCATGGCACTTTCTGCCAGAAGGTCCCCAATGCAACGTGCTTCGTTTTAAATAAAGCTCTTACCCTTAAGAAATTTTGGCTGTCAGTATGGTTCTGATTTTGTGTGGAATCTAAATGTACCACTTGCTACCTGTATGGGCAGAAGGGTCAGAATTTTTTAATAATGAAATGTGCATTTCAAAGTTTCTATTATGTATACTTTCAATTAGTCATGTCCAGGCAAAAAAGAGAGCAAACTTAAGAGATAACACTTGCGCATGAAAGAAGCTGAGCAACTGCTGTAGAACAGGACATGGATACCCTCCAGCAACTTTAAGTGTCTTGTAAAGGACAACAAGGCAGAAAAATCTGATTCTTGCATCATCACTCTCACCCTTATCTTATACACCCTGCAGCAGGAATTCCAGCTCCTTTCTTCCATGTCAGCCACCCGCTAGGCAGAAAAATAAGATACTGAAAACAGATGTGTGAATTAAAAGGAGAAGAGAATGAGAGGAGGGGGGAACTGAAGCAAACAAGGTATCAGAAGGCTTGGCAAGTAAGCCGGGTTGTCTAACCTCTAGCCCTCCAGATGCTGTGGGACTCCAACTCCCATCAGCCCCAAACAGCATGGCCAATGCTGGGGGGTGATCAGGGGTTGTGTTTGAACAATATTTGGAGGGCCACAGCTTCCCCATCCTTGCCATAAAGGGACTATACATAACATGGCCTAACACAAAAATTGAGACTAAAGAAGAGAAATGAAAATGAAAAAGGAAAACTGTTAACTAAGAGAGGATAGGGCTAATCACATTAACAAATGTGCTTGTCAGCTCTGTGGTTAAAAATGATCTGGTAACAACTGCCCTCCCCAAAAACCTTTTGTTATTGCAAGTTTTATTTTACAGCCAATTAAAAAAATAATCTATGGAAGACATTTTAAGCACTATCACTGATTTGCTGATAAATAATATTCTAAATATTAAAAGTTGAAAATTAACAAGCTAGCTGGACACTGAAGGATTTTCCCATATGAAAGTAATATATATAAAGATACAAATCCAAGTGGCACTGAACACCATCAACAGTATTATTTCAAACTACTTAAGCAGTATCAGAGGTACCTAAAGTTCAGATGTTGAGCACTGGAATTCAAATCCCAAGTTCCATCTAGCACCAAGTGAAGCATTCAAATTCAAATGCACCAATTAATTGATTTTATCACATGTGTTGCAGCTCCGATAGAAAGGGCAAAAGTACAGGCTCAACGGAAAAGGATGACATTTTCAGTCTTTGTGCCCTATAATAGACTTATGAATGAACTACGTTTGACAGCCTGATGTGACTATTGATAAAAAAGAAAAAACCAGATCCGAAATTCTTAGGGGCATAATATAGCTTAGCAGTAGGTTTTCGATTCAATGTCATGTAATATCTTCAAACATTCCTTTTACACCTTTCAGTGAAGCATTATGTACTTCATACATGACCTTCCCATAATAAAGAGAAAATTTTCTTTTTAGCATAATTTAAATGTGCAGCTGAAATCAGTAAAATATAATGGTTAAAGCTAGATAATAAATTCAAGGGGGACTGGATCTTTCCCATCAGAAGTGATTACTGTAGATAAAATTGCAAATTGTCTCCCAGTTAGGACATGCTTTAAAAATAACCTAGCTGAAACATTCCAGACAGCTAGCTTAAAATCTTTCACGGTTGACCTCTAAATCCTATGTTAAACTAGATCATGGCTTAGCCACGTGTAGTAGTAACAGGACTGAGAAAGAAGCGCAGCAGCCATGTTTCAGGCCAGGAACTCTCACATCTGCTCATTTGGTCTAAGCCATGATTTGGCTTAGCATTATGTGAAATGGAACTCACACTACCAAGACACTGTGTGACATTTTTGCAAGTGTAAGATATCTGTTGGATTCGTCTGTTGTGCTACGCTAAGAACAGGGGTCCTGCTAACGGAACAGCTGTAGCATGAGTGAATTTCCACAATGGGGACATCACCCCATTAAACCAATTAATTCAATCTATAAGAATTAATTCAATCTATAAGAAATTATAAACTATGTTGAACCCATAGAATTTAGAAGAGCTTGGAATCTTGAAGTGATGGGCTGCATTCACTCATTATGGTAAGCCATAGTTAATGGATTACTATATATGCACTGGTGGCTCTCACTTTGCTCCTTCCCAGCAGGAGTGGGAGGAAAAAACTATAGCCCCCAGCTTAGTGAGATGGGAACTTGGCCAATGTCACTCAGAACAATAACTGTTTCCAACTTACTCCCAGATATTCTGCCTTCCAATAATTCCACACCGTGTTCACCTTTTCACTTAACTACGAGTCTTCTCTCTAACACAAGTTAACTGTGATCAAAACTACTACTGAGACATCTAAAGTAAATCATCATTTCAAATAGTGGTTGTGGTGGCCATGTTGCATGTTTTATACCAGTGTTTTTCAACCTTTTTTGGGCAAAGGCACACTTGTTTCATGAAAAAAATCACGAGGCACACCACCACTGTGTGCGGAGAGGGAGATGTCAGAGCCCCGCTGCTCTCTATGGGGAATCGGATGAGAGCAGACCGCCTGTCCGCTCTCATCCGATCCCATCCGATCTGATCCCCACCCAGGACAGATGGAAAATAGGGTGGACACAGGCTGGCGCCCGCCTAGTGGGCGAAAATTTGACATTTATTTTTTTAAAAATCTTTCAAAATTTTCAATTTTTCAATTTGCACACCAGGTAAATCTCGCGGCACGCTAGTGTGCCGCGGAACAGTGGTTGAAAAACACTGTTTTATACTATCATAGTAATATAATAATATTCATGCATTGCTTTGCACCTAACACTGGCCAATCTTTGAACATACAGTTTGTAACAAGTGCCACCATGCCTACCTATGTTGAGTGACTTTGATCTCACACAAGTGCAGTGCTGCATTACCAAATAGGCAGAGTAGGCACCGGTCTATGGGCCTCACGCCTTTTACAGGCCCCACAAAAACAGATCAAAATAATATTGATTTGATCTTGAATGAAAATTACAACCAAGCTTTCTTAGCTCAATGCTATCCCACTTGAGCAAGTGTGTGAGGGAGCTCCCGAGATTTCGACTGTCATGGGGCCTCCACAGGGTTTAATCCAGCATGGACAAGTGCATTGGTTCTTAGTACCTACTTTTTGATACCTAATAAGGGGACTTAACTTCTCAATATTCTAACTGGATAGCAAAACTGAGCCTGCTTTAAGGTTTTGATTTTGCAGGCTTGCCATAGCTCACTGATTGGTGGGTGGGAGAAGGCAATGCAGAGTTTAGGGGAGGAGAAGCATCTGGAAGAGGTATATTTTCTACATAATATATATAACAAAGGATACATTTTTTCCTTCAGTAAACACTGGAGCATGTGTGACTATTACGGGGTTGTGTTCCTGCATTTATAACGTGTTGCCTTGTTTAACAAGGAAGGTGCACTGTAGCATCCGGCCATTTATCAATTGCAGCCAGTTAATGATAGAAGCCTAATCGCTAATTACAAACATGAAAGCGCACCCACTTTTAAGGATAATTAATTATAGCAAATGGGCGGTGAGAAAAGGGGCTTGCAAACCAGTTGATCTAATTTTACAGTGTAAAGTTCTCATTCTTCCTCCTTGCAAATGACACAAATGGTTCGGAGGCACAAACAAAGGAGCCTCAACCTTATTTCTTCCTTTCGTATGATTAATTATTCAATAAACTATTAATTGAAAAATGCAGTTGAATTTCAGAAGCATTCATTTTACTCAGCATATCATTTTGTCTAGAAAGCACCGATTAAGCTGTTCATCAAAGGTGAACAGACAAGGTCAGCTAGGCTGCTCCTCTTCAGTTATTCATTATCTTGTCCACAGTAGTAATTAACAATGGAAATATTTCCATAAATCAGATTTTTTTCTGATATTTGAAGTTGATGAACAGCCAGAAGATCATATGCTAGTATTATTGTTGTTGTTGTTGTTGTTATTATTTTGCTGTTATCCAACACAATGCAGTATAAATATATCAGGTAGAATTTTTTATCAGGCGATAGTTAACCTGGTCTTTTCTTTTTTTAAAAAATGAGGAAACCATCAGCTAAACCTATTTAAGCAAACTTTTTGCTTATGAGGAAGACCCTAAAGAGCAGATTTACCAATGCACAAGAACACACACATTTATTCAAACCTTTTCATTAGGTCTAGAGACCTTTCGGCATTACAAATTGCTTAGATGAAAATGTTAATATTCCACATTGAAAATAAAATTTGATGGCATATGTAGATACTTTGAATGATCTTTACTGTACAGATTCAGCACAGCTATTTTTAAACATGATATATTAGATTTTTAATTTGTTCCATGTTACTTGATTTATAACTATAATTCAGAAAATACGTATCATCAACCAAAATTAATTTGAATTGGAAAGGGCAGGAGGGGGGAATCTTTGCAGTAAACAAAATTAATTGGATACAATCAGGGATCTAAATAATTACTATGCTCTCTGTATTTGTCACTTACTAAATTTAAAGATTGTGTCACTGTTAAAATGTTTAAATATTTTCAATAATTGTGTTTTCCTTTACAAAATACACTTCAATTTGTATCTATTTGTGGGGAAGCATCAAGTAATTCTAAACACATATACCAACTCTTCCATATTTTACTCTGGCTAAATCAGTGGCCAGAAGACAGAGTGGTAGATACAATCAGGGGGATTTTTACAGATTGGCCAGGATTTCTTACACTTTGTTGTTTAACAATTGCAAGAACATTAAGATGCCACTTCCCTCCACCTCTCCCACCCAAATTATACTGCTAGAATGAAAAAAAGCTGGGGGTAACCAGGAGGGAATTTTGAGAGTGGAAGGGCTGAATTCAGTTTAGGTATCTAGATAAGTCTTTCTGCCTGGCTCCTGCTGGGGGATTGAAGGAGGTCTAGTAAAAAACAACAACAACATAGATCTCGGGAGCCTGAAGTCTGTTCACAGTGGGCTAAATGTAACCTGTAACCTCAGTTTTTGTCACTAAGGTTTTTATTCTGTAACCTCAGTTTTTGTCACTAAGGTTTTTAATTTCTTTTATTTTTTGTTCATGTTCTCTTAGGTTCAATGGTGTTTGTACAGGACAAATTGCTGGTGGCTCATTCTTTGTATCTACCGAAAAGTGACAGTGAAGGCCAATAGCTAACTTACAGCCTTAAAAAAAGGGAGATTATTTTCTTCCAAATGAAGATGGGAAGCCTACATGTAAATGCTTCTCAAGGTTCCAAAAGTAAAGTCCCTTGACCAAAAATAAAATAAAATAATGTCAACATCATTTTCACTAAGAAGGCATGACAGATTTGTAATATGCTACAACTGTGACTGGCAACCAAATGGAGGGCTTCTGTTCAGAATTTAAGGAACTCCATTCCATTTCCACCACTATCTTTCATTTCATCACCCCAACCATCAGCTTTCCATGATAACTGAGCATGCTCATCTTCACTGCGCTTCTCCCATTTTATTTTGTTCAAAAAAATTTTTGTACTTCTACATGCTATGATGTTCTGCCAGGCTTGTTGATACTCCCCTCTTTTGCATAAGTAGTGCTATTTCGATTACATATGCATTAACACTTACACACCTGAACATCAAAATTAAATTTGAGAGATAGGGAGGGCACATGGAACTCTTATGTTGGCATGTGTGAGTCATTCTGTTTTGGAATTTAGCTATCTATTCAACTTCCCTGTGAAGTAGGCTACTGTTATCTTATTACGAGTTGCACTCAGTTTTATTATTATCTAAAGCAAGGTAAGTTTATAGTTAAGACATACCTGGAAGCCTTCACAGTCAATTTTATTAGTGTTTCTTTTACACAGCTGAATCTTACCACAACCTCATCCATTCCCCCAGCCTGCTCAAAGGATAACAGCTCTTAGAAAAGAACACTCTGGTTCCACACTCCAGTGGTGTCCTTCTCACTGACAGAAGGCTCTTTGACCCAGCAAACAAAATAACATCTCTCTCTCTCTCTCTCCGAACAAGAATTGACATCTTGTCAATTCGACCTTCAGAACAGCGTAGAAAGCGGTGTGGAGGCTGAATGAGATCAGCAAACAACAGCAACTCCCCCTACCACCAACCTCCCATGTCCCACTTAAGGAATGTTGACTGGATCAAAGACCCTTCTGTGTGATGGGCACTACTGGGTGCTATAATCCTAGCCATATTCCACAGAATCAATGCATTTAGCTTTCACCATCACTATAGCAACTCTTACCTGGAGGCATCTCCGGTGGCAAGTAGTGAGGCTCTTGAGCACTAACATGAACCCAGTCGAAGTCGTCATATGGGTCTTGATGGTAATCGCAGGGCCCTGGACCATCATTAAAGGTGCAACCACCTAAAAGAAAGGGAAGGGGGGAAATATGTTATGTCTTAAATATCAGATTTAAGAGTACATGCATATAATCTTATCCAAAGTGTTTTCTAAAGGGAAAAGGTCAATGAAAAAAGTTCCTGAGCTTCCATACCAGGAGTGCTGTTTTTAAAAGAAAATTTGAATAACATTGTCCCTCACCATAATTTGCTTACAATTTGTCAAGTTCAAAGAAATCCCCTCAATGGGTCAGAAATCACAAGCCAAGCAACTCAACTCCATGTGGTTTAGTACAGTGCTCAAAGGGTATGGTTTGAAGGCGCATGAGGCCACCACCTTGCTAAGGTAAAGCAGATCTAGTTGTGGTCAGTGCATGAATGAATGACTGCCTGGGAACCACATATAGACTGTATTAAACTCCACGATGGAAGGAAAGTGGGATAGAAATGTAAGAAAATAAATATTTATTTAAAGGAGCATGTGAAACGGTGAAAGATGGATGGGACAAATTGAGTAAGAACTGAGGAGAGACTGCAAAGTAAGGTACTACAAACACTGAATTAAACTTGACATTTAGCAAAATCCACAGTGAAAGAGAACAAAATGCACTAAAACTTGCATTGCCAGAGTTTTAATTTAATGTTATTGACTTACTAGTATTGATCTATCAACAAAAGGGAGGAAGATAGAGAGATACGATACAAACCTAAACACCAGTCAACAAGGCCCTAGATCTGAGGACTGCGTCTTTATACGGTTGCTGCTGTTAAGGTAAAATGAATGCCAAGGAAATTCGAAATTCAGCCCATTGTGGGAAGAGGGGAAAGAACTGGCTTTGAAGGGGAGGAATGGTTTTATTTTTGCAATTCAGTGTAGTTTCAGATGTTTTGCTTCAAGAAAGCTGAAGAACCCAGAACGCATGGAAGGGCAAATTAAAGTTCTGCTAGAAGAACTACAGCAGGGATGGAGAAGCAGAGATGGTAGCCATATGTTGTTGGACTGCAACATCAACCTCACACCAACATGATGGACAAACATTCCCCATTCCTGAAATACAGTACTGTATAGTTCTTGCTCCAGAAACATGTATACTGCAAAGAGGGAAGTTATGTGAAAGAACAGGTGGCGTCCTGCCTCTTCTGCAAGCAAAACTTGCTATGTTGTATTTGATATCAAGTGAGAAGTAGGCAATCTTAAATACAGAATGGAGACATTACAAAGAAAAGTGTGTGGAATAAGAAGTTGTGCTTTTTTATGAAAAATAACTAAGCAAATATGAGCAAAAAGTTACCGGGAAAAAGCTAAGACAATTCTGTGCAGTCCTCCCCCAAGAGCTCAACAACTCTGGGTAATCCACCCACCCTATCCACGCTCCTTCTCCCTCCAGTGACAATGGGTAGATCACTGCTAGTTTTTTTTATACTGGGAGTAGATCACAATCTCTTGGGAATTGGACATGCCTGCTCTAGGTCTATCGGCTTTGCAAGAGGTGAAGGTGTCCAAAATGTTGTTTGCAGAGCTCTGGATTGTTTTTATTTTGGTAACATTTTAAAAAGTTGAAAGTGTCTCGCATGGTTTTTATAGAAGGGAAAAGAGAACAAAAGCATCAAACAGCCCAGGGCTGTCTTTTGCATAGTCTGCAAATGGAAACTACCACCTAATTCCTACATAAACAATATGAGCTAGATGGGACCATTAGTCTGACTCAAAACAAGGCAGCTTCCAATGATCCTACTCCTGATTTTCAATACCTTTATTACAATGATCAGTTTGACAGGTTCAAGTTTGTCACTATATCCTGACAAGGCCACTGTGATTTGGTGCATTTCCCATTTTCATCCCAAAACGTGTGTCTGCGTGCCCTTAAAAGAACTTTTAACAGGTGAGAAGCCATGCATTTCACAACACCATGTATTAACTGGCTCCTATTTTAGAGGCTACAAACTGCCAACCTTCTTATGTAGCAATACTGATACAAAAGTGCTAAAATGCAGCTAAAAGCTATCCCGGTAGGAAACCATAATGTTACACCACATTACATCGGCACCAACTGAGAGTTCAACTATGAGTAATCTCAGCTGCTTTATATATCCAGGTTTATAGGCACACACTCTTTAAGGTTTAAACCATGCACATTTTCCATTACTGTGCACTATATTAATAAAGGTTACAAAAGGAATGCCACCACTGTCTGCACAAAACGATAACACTGATCAAAAGGTCTATTAATACCACAAAAGTTCAAAAACCTTATAAATGCATGCACTGCTAGCATAACACCACACTGGAAGCATTGCTGGGGGACAATCTATAATTTTTTTTAAGGAAAAAATACAGAATTGTATCATGCAGTTTTGTTTATATTAGGTTCAATAAGCGGCTTGCCTACTCTTCATATGTAGATTTATTCATTAGCATTATGTACAGTTGCCATGTGAAAATCTGAACAGAAAAATTGTTGAGCTGTTTTTTTTTGGGGGGGCGCAAAGTTGTTGTTGTTTTAGTTTTGCCATTTTTGAGCTATTTGTATGCCAACCTTACATTATGGAACTTCTACAAGAAACTAATTGTTTGCAACAACCAAACCTAGACTGTGACCATATTATAGACTTCTAGTAGGCATCTTTATGCAGTGGATATCAATTAATTACTGAAAACAATATATTATTATTGATTGATTTATAAACTGCTTAATATCCTAAACGGCTTCAAAGTGGTTTGCAGTTCTAAACTAGTTATAAAAATATGTCCAAACATTATTAAAACACACAATAAAACAATTTCATCAAAACATTACAAACATCCAGAATGAAAATGTACAATAAATTTAAGCTCACTAAAACAGCATAATTAAACAATTAAATGGGCAATTAAAGCTTATTAAGTCAAGAGGTGCAGGTCAGGAGATTTCAAGTGTACTAATACTTAAAATGTGGTCAAATTAAATCACATATTATGCAATAAATAACTTTTTCAACCAAACTGAATTGCCAACATCACTGGAGAAGGGCCATTGCTTTGTAGTAGAGCCTATGCCAAGGTCAAACCTTGGTATCTTCAGTAGAAAAAGATCAAACAGGAGGTGATGGGAATCACCTTATCGTCAGAACCTGTCAGAGGCGGTAATATTGAGCTGGATGGACCAGTGATCTTTCTCAGCATGTCAGCTTTGTATGTTCACTTTAAGCAATAATATTGTGGGAAACAAGCACACTAAATGTATAAAATTCTGTATCAGAGTTTGATGCCTATCCTGAAATAGTTTATTCTATACGTCAACCGAGTCACTGAAATATGATCATGTAATACCCAATGGCAGTAATCTTCTGCAGATTACATGACACAAGGTTCATAACAGACCTGCTTTAATAAGTTGGCCATATTTTCATGGAAAGTGAAGGGACAGGTCACAAGTGGAACTGACAGTAGCACTGCAGTTTACAAAACAAGTCCAATGAACTCTATAGTCAACCATCTGTATAACCTATTTCCAAACCTGCTATTTTGGCCTGTACCCAACAAAGCAACATAGCACTACATGGATGCTCCATCGGTGCAATGATTTCTGGTTACATAATATAACTTTATCCCCCCCTCCTCTCCCCTGAGGCCCCCCCACCGAGTTCTAGAAGTTCCCACAACCCCCTGGAGCAGATTTGGGTAGGGTGCTGGCTGCACAGGGAGAGGAGAGTGGGGTGCTGATAAGGTGACTTTAGTTGAATACTGCCCTTCGTCTTCATACAACATTACATGATTTATTGTTATGGCATAACCTTTGTTATGGCATAACCTTTGTGGCTTATATTAAACCACACACTTGGTACAAGTTCAGAAAAGTGTGTTGGACCAAAGCCTAAGTTCATATGCACACTAGGTTAAAAGCTTCCCCTTAAGGATGAAGTATTGTCACAACCATGTTGTTTCTGAACATGCTCACCTGAAGCAAAACCTGAAGAGGTTCAAGTTGAGGGTGGATGGCAACTTGGAAATGAGTTAGAATCTGAAACACTCCTACTAGCTCAGTCAGCTAAGATGTCACTCCATATTTAACAGAAGAAGTGGCAGATACTGACATGCATTTATCATCAAGATCAATCAACTTTGGGGGGGGGCAACAGTGGGGGGGGGAAAATTCACTCCTTAGGAAATAATGGAGAAATTCAAAACAACTGGATGTTGTTTGGTAGCAAACATAACTTTAATATCTCTGACAACACTGGACTGATTTTCTAAAGCATCTAAAATCAGTTCTATTTCCACCCGAGTGAAGTCTTTTATATATTAGGCATTTATGTATCACTTTAGACTGTCAAACAAAAACAAAGAGCACTGTTTTCTACTCAGCTGATTGCTATGTCAGAGCAACTGTCAAGGATGGCAGATTACAGAATGGAAAGGGGGAGGCGAGAAAACGTACCAGGAAACAACATTAAAGCCTCTGAAAAGTTACAACACTATTCTCACTGAGGGACCTTTTTAATCAGCATCTGTCATGACAAAACTTAATGTTCAAATCTTGCCTACTTTAAGATTATAATAGTGCTAGAACCATTCTGCAGCAAAACCTTCCATTGCTATATAGAAAGTTAAACTGATAAAATGAAGAGTGGTATTCCTTTAAGCAATGTTATCATTGTCTGCTGTCACAATACCAAATTGACATACTGCTTTAACACACATGCCTTAAGGGCAGCCATTACCCTTTTTAATGGCTTAAGTGCCCTCAAGTATATAAATGTAAAAGTACCAATGGATCTCACATGGACTCGTTTGGAAGATTAATGTTCCTAATTGCTGTCCTTCAAAGCCCCTATTAATTTTAGGAATCTAAATCCTGATTAGTGCTAACTAGTGGCGACAGTGCACAAGCAACTTCAGAGTTTGCCATTTACTGCTTGCAAAAAACCAGCCAAGCCAGTAACGGTAAATTTCCACTGTGCACAGCAATGGAATGCACACTGAGTTTTTAATTCGTTTTTTAATTCAATTGGTTACAAACTAAACTCAAAGTAAATTTGTATTTGGGTGTTTTGACCCATCTTGTAAATGTATTGATACAGATTGAGACTGACACCTAGCATATCCAGGTTCGTGCCCATTCTGCTGACTTTTATCATGGCTTCAAGGAAGGGACAATGGCTCCTGGTAGAGCATATGCTTTGCATGCAAGAAGTCCCAGGTTCAGTCCTTCTAGGATAGCTAGTTAAAAGGGTCTCAAGAAGCAGGTGATGGGAAAGGCTTGTGAGAATGGCTGCTAATCATAATCAGACAATACAAGGCTAGATGAATGAAACAGTCCGGCCTGGTATAAGGCAGTACCCTATGTTTTGTGTCATGGCCACAACTGATGTACCACAACTGGGTAAAAGGTCTCTGCCAATAGGTGTCTATTTTGCATTGTATTGTACTGTGCTGTTTTTAAAAACATGTGCCTACTTTTTTTAAAAAAACACACCCTGTTTTTATTGTATGCTGCCTTGAGTGAAAGGTAGTTCATGGATGAATATGACTACTTCACAAGAACATTCAAAATTGCCACATAAAACTTAACTCCTTGACTTCAAAACAGAATATATTCAAGAGGTCAATGGCTCTTTGGTGCTCTGTCAAAAGCCATTGAGGATGAAATGGAAGTATTTGTAGATCCCACGAGCACACTGGGGTCACGTCTTACTTCCTCCACCCTCAGAAGTGTAGGGGATGGTGGCCTAGGCTTTCTCGGTAGCAGCCCCTAAACTGTGGAATTCCCTGCCCGTGGGGGTATGTTTAACATCTTCATTGTACAGCTTCCACTGTATGCTGAAGATGCAGCCTTTTACTCTGTTGTGTGGGAAACACCGCTTTTGTGGTAGCTATACTGTTCTGTTGTGGCTGCATTATGTTCAGAAAGCATAATGACATGATAGTTTATTGCAAAATTAAGAATATGTGGCATGTATCTCATACTACACAGCCAGCAAAGTCTAGTTCCCCCTCCAAATAAATTTCAATACAAATTACAGAAGCATTAAGTATATGAAAGTATAACTAAGAACAATGAATCAGCATAGTCTATTATATGTTTTAAATGTCACTCGTGCACATATATTCCCAAGGGTGGTAGGTTAAGAGGATAATAAGAAACCACTCTTCCCTGTGGTCAAAGCACACAGTTTTTATTCATCAACATGGGCAAAGCTCCATCATAATGTTCATTTTACTGCTGTAGACAGTACCCCCCCTTTGTCTGTATATTTGGCTGCCATGTGAAGAGTCTCTATGCACATAATGCTCCTCCATGTGAGCAACTATAGCTCCTTCAGTACAGCAAATGAACACACAGTAGGTGGCAGGGGTGCCATCTGTGTGGGGCCATGGGGGCTGAGCTCCAACCCCCAAATCTCAATGAAGGGACAGCCCCTCTCTCACACACACGTCACACACACACACCACAGGGCATCAGCACAACATGTCAGCATGCTCTGTGGCATGCGTGAGTTACGTCATCCCGCCACGGGGTGTGTGCACTTGACATGCTGATGTCACATGGTCCCTCAATCACAGGGCCAAGGGGGTGCGCCTGGTGGGTGGGCGTGGCCGTTCTGCACAATGGCGGGGCAAGGCTAGCACATGCACCCATTCTTTCAAACATGGGATGGTGTTTAAAACCACTAATATAAAAAGCAATGTAAAAACAAATCAACTCACCTCTCATCTGAATACTTCACTAATATTTCCAAAGAGCATTATCATCCCTTAATGACATACCAAATAAATAAGAAACTGCCAAGACTCATTTCAAAATCCAGGCAGAATGCCAGCTAATCAGGAATTAACACTACAAATTAGATATGACATGGTATATCTGGTGCATATTTCCTTTCAAGCCAAAGTCATTTCTTCATCCATAGCTGAGGTTAAAAATAACCCTGATATTTAGGAAACACTGAATGTTACTAAAACTGATGCAAATTAAACTCATTCTGAAGTGTACTAATTGAGACAAATCTGAGGGGAGCAATTGACAGAAAGCAACTGGAAATATGAAAAGGCTGCATATTGTTCACACCATGCTATCTCACAATATATCAATTAGCTTTCAACCTCTCAGATCACTGTACTTCAGGTACTTCATCATCATCATCATCATCACCATTATCATGTAGCCTGGAAATAGGAAAGAACCTGATTCAACAAGTAGGAATACATACCAGCCAAATTCAGGAGAAAACCAGAGACCTATATAGTCATCTGAAACAACAGCAAACAGAACACTACAGAAAATTACACCTCTCTTTGGACTCCTTGAAATCTGATTCTCCACTTCCTTTCTAGCTTGAGCTTCCAAAAGCATGAGATGCTGCATTTCCCCATCTGCTCTACCATCTAAGGGCAAAATGGTCTCTCATGATGGAAGAGCTTCCTGCCAGCATATCAGTTTGCAGAGGATCAAGTAGCGCTGTCATCTCCTCTGCACATTCAGGGCAGGTCAGAGGCTCCACAAGATCAGGGCTCCTAGTCTCATGGAAAAACCTATAAACTGAACACACAGAGATCAAGGGAGATCAAGAGTGGGACACGGCCCCACTCATTATAAAACAAAACTTGTGGGTGGAAAGAAGGGAAAGGGGTAATGTAAACAGGATGGGAATGGCTCATCCCACACTTTACCTGATAAAACAAACCCAGGAAGAATACAGAGAGATCTGGAACTGAGAGTTGCCGCTGAACAGCAATATGTACAGTAATGATGGAGGCAACATGGAAACAGAGGTAATCACCCAAATGGGAAATTCCATTTAGTTCTTTACTACAAAGAAGTAGCGCTGAAAGGAACACCTGAGAAAGCAAGTACAATCCAGTGCAAATTCTGCACATTAAAATGGCATAATCCTTTGTGCAGACTGCACCAGTAGCCACTCCATGCAGAGGACAGGTTAACTGGAAGGGGATCTGGATAGGTTGTGCATGAGTGCTACGTAGTTTGCAGGTACAGTGGTACCTTGGTTGTCAAATGGCTTAGTTGTCGAACAAATTGACTCCTGAATGCCGCAAACCTGGAAGTAAGTGTTCCAGTTTGCGAACGTTTTTGGAAGCCAAATGTCTGACGCGGTTTCCACTTGAGTGCAGGAAGCTCCTGCAGCCAATCGGAAGCTGTGCCTTGGTTTTCAAACAGTTTTGGGAGTTGAACAGACTCCCGGAATGGATTAAGTTCAAGAACCAAGGTACCACTGTATAGGAAGGGAAAGGGAAAGAGTGGCACAAAGCAGTGGTTGTTTACATTTGTCAGATACAATTTTCAGAGACAGGTGCCAAATAAGCCTTATTATCATTTTTAATGAGAATACTATTAGACACTGAAGGACAAATTGCAAGGGGCTTGGGTTGTATAAAGAACAAAATTCAAATAATGGTTATAATGGAATTGCTCAGCCACCCCAAAATGAGCCTTCAAAAGTCTTGCAATATTTTGCAAACAATGAGGGTACATGTGGGATAGACATGCACCCACTATATGGAACATTCCCAAGCGACAGGGGAAAGCGACATGCCAGGTGGCCGGAAACTGGAGCAAATATAAAGCTACCATTGTCTGTTACCAAGCGTCTGGATTAATGCATCAAGTGCAACCTGAATCTTTCCCCTTTCAAGTAATTCTCTAGTTGACTGAATGCAAAAATGACATCAGATATTCTATGGAGTAAATAATGATAATCGCTTCTAAGCCAATTTCACATTCAGTAACACCTTCAGTGATCTCGGGAGATACCAGTGTGGTGTCAAAGGGTTGCAGAAAGTGCTTTAGACAGGTTTGGCAAAACATCTTACTGTAGAAAAGCTCTGCTGCAACCTAATTAGCAGTGACAGAACAGAAATGAACTTGAATCTTCTGCAGCTTACCTGTCATTTGAGACTCGCATCCTTATGAATACTGGACTGAGGATGAAAGGGAGCAATATTCTGCATAACACAAATAGGCAAGATGGTCTTAGTTTTACCACACAACTTACAAATCCTATTTAATCAATGCCTATTTGTTTCTATTTCAAAATGCTCAGAAGAGAATATGACTGTTTTACAGGAAATTGATTGCTCTGGGGCCAATATTTAGCCTCTTTTTCTCATCAAAAGCTAGTTTTACTCGTAAGTTATTTCAAATTAATATAAAAAATTGTAGCAGCAAATCATGTTGCATTTCAGACAGGGGAGGTCAGTCACGATCCCTCAAGTTACACTGCCTTTGATAAATAGTTCACTTTCCTTATTCAAAAATGATCAAACCATTCTTTTTCCATCCAATGTGTCCCATACACTTAGGCACACATGCTTTCTCCCCCTTTTTAAATGCCAGCAATCTTTAGTACCAAGCCACTGAACAGGGGGACTTTTTCAGCGCATAGTTGGTGCAGCAGGCAAAGCTCCTGCTCATGGCAGGCATCCGTAAAACCAAATGATGTATGTATTTCTGCTCTGTGACCCTGCTCCATCAGAAAAGGTGCAACCCCATCCAGAGTCGGCTATCTACCTTCTTCTCAGTCTAGAGAGCTACTTACTACTATCAAATTCAGACTTATCAGATTGAGCATTAGTTTACTTGTCCTCATTGTTGTGACTACCAGTGATCCCAGCTCACTCAGGAATTCCACTGATCCAAGGAGAAGAAGTTATAATAGAATATCTTTATAATGGCACTGAATCCCATTTTGTTGAATTACTGTTCCCAGTAGTTTCATGTACACGTTAAAACAGAAAGCTGAGGAATTAGTATTTGTCACATGGGATGAAAGAGGATTATATCAGCACCATCTTCTGGACCTTACCTGTCAGAAAGCAATGCCTTTCTCAGGTAATCTTGCCAGATGCTCTTGACCAGCCTTCCCCAACCTGGTATCCCAATAGTGTTGGACTACAACTCTCATCAGCACAACAGTGGCTATGCTTGCTGGTGCTGATGGGAGTTATAGTCCAAAGTATCTGGAAGACACCCCATTTCTCCCTCGCTTCAACCAGTGCACCAGAATAGCTTGTCCCTAAATCAGGCCAGGGAAAAAAGATCAAAATGCATAGAGAAAAATTATTCCAGGAGAGACTTCCTGCTTCTGGTCCATGTGATGGAGGAGGCTCTCTCTACATTGGAGAGAGGCACAAGTGGCGGAGAGGAGAGCAAATGGGGCTAAAATCGCTCTCTGAAACCTCCCAGCCGTACGACACGACTAGGGGGCATGCTCACGCCTCAATGCACCCCTCCTCATAGAGATTGCAGGGGGGGAGGCACTGGGTGCTAAGTCCTCCACCCTGATGCAAGTGGGGGATCACCCTTGTAATTTTCGGACTCAACTGGCATTAAGCAAGGGCGCTCACTGGAAAAGGTGCTTGACATCAGAACTGCGGGCTAAACAGCTGTAAAGGACTGAGGTTTGAGATCAGAAAGGATTCCAAACGTGTTGGGAAGTGCAAAATGGAGAGGGTGGCTTTTTTGTTATATTTTGAAGTCTCTTGGGTTATTTAGAGACCGCCTCCTGAAATAATGATTATTGAAATAATGATTAATGACTACAAGTGGGAATCTGAATATGTGTATGGAATGCTTAAAGCAGTGGTCGGCAACCTTATCCGAGGATGGGACGGTTGGAGGAGCACCTGTGTGCGTGCGCACACACCATCAACCCAGAAACCAGTCCCTGCACCACACCACGCAGCACCGCACCGGTAAGAGTGGGGGGGGCAGCGGGGGGCGGCATGGGTCAGTTAGACAAGCCTCGTGGGCCGCTAATGGCCCGTGGGCCTTCAGTTGCCATCCCCTGGTTTAAAGGATAAAAGAGGGGGTGAGCCTTTTGTTTATTGGAGGGTGTTTGAGAACTCCCCATGAAAAGACTCTGGAAATTTGGATCCAGAAAATTTGAGATAAACTCTTGCTATTATTGACAAGGCTAAAGTAAAATCTTGGTGTGGTGGCGCAAAGAGAATAGACTGTGAACAACATGGAGAGATTCAGCAACTCCAGTTGAAAGGCAGCGCAGACCCTTGAGTATGCTGATGGAAGAAAGCAGGAAGGGAAGGTGGTCCCAGACTCTCTGCAGGATGGTACTGAGAGAAATACCCCCCCCCACACACACACACCTCTGCGTTGATGAGATTTAAAGGAGAAGAAAATGGATAGATCTTGGAACTTGTTGCGAACAAAGGCGAGGACTGTCGCTTTCGGACAACAATGTACATCTTGGAGTATTATGGGATGGAAGTGCCAAGCTGGGGAGGAGGAGGGGCAACCAGAGTTAACCTTGAGATACCAGCTATGCCAGGGGTGCCAAAACTTTTTTCAAAGAGAGCCAGATTTGATGAAGTGAACATGCGTGAGGTTTTTTAGGGTTGGAGTTGTTGAGCTTTTCTTATGATTTTACCCCAGGACATTTACTGCCACGGGGGCCGGGTTAAATCAACCAGCACCCCCGAAATGGACTTTGGACATGCCTGAGCTATGCACAGTGGCGTAGCGTGGGTTGTCAGCACCCGGGGCAAGGCAAGTAATTTGCGCCCCCTAACCAGGTAGGGGCAGAGAGCTGCGAGTGCGAGCGCCCCCCCAGATGTTGCACCCGGTGCGGCCGGCTCCCCCTACACCCCCCACGCTACGCCACTGGCTATGCACTGAACAACAACCATAATAGTACTGCAGGCACCCAGAAAGGAATGCCACTCAAGGTCATCTTTGGGAATGAAGACGTTTGATATAAATGGCAGAGAATAAGGCCAATGAAGATTTATCTTTTATGAAGGTTATATATCAGAACTGTTTCGATTAATGTCTGCAGGAGACTTTGTGGATATTTAAGTTATAATTAGATATCTTAATAATTACTCATAAAGGAAACCGCTTATAAGTAGTAAATAAGGAGGCCAGATACAGGATAAAGGAAGTCTTTTATTTGGTTGTTTGTATTGTTGTATGTTATGCTTATTGTATGTTATGTTCACGTTTAATAAGGGTGGCTTCTGTATTGGGGGGGGAGGTTATGTTATGTTGTAAATAAAATTTCCAGTAAAAATTTATATATAAAAAAACCTGTCATACACAGAACGAAAGGAAAATAAGTATTATATTCTCATTTGAAGTTTTACAAAAGTATGTAAATGCTTTAAATAATGTTTCAACACAAATGGAAACTGCTAAAAATACAGCTGACAATTAAGGGATAATTTTGGGTAATGAGTTGTAACTGGAGATAATGTAAAATACACAGTAATATTAGAAGCTAAGGTTGCATCAACAATGGTGAGTGGGAAGTCATTTAATTAAAACTGTATTAATTTGGTATTAGTTTATAATAATCTGTGATGACTGGAGTGAAATTTGGAAGATCAATAAAAATAATTGGCAAAAAAGAAAGAAAGAAAGAAGAATTACTCCAGGAGAACCTAGAGATCACATAGGCCCTTGAAGGAATCTTATTTTGCAGGAAATATTAGAAGGGAGTTGTTGGCAAGCAATTTGGTTCACCTAAACTAGTGAAGGAAAATCCATGGGGAAAGGAAGGAAACATGAGACTTTTCAGTTTTCGTTCATCTAAGGAAGAAAGGTAAATTATTTCAGCGGTCAGAGAGTGGCCTGGAGCTTATACCACTTGTCACTACGTATAGCCAAGAAATACTTCCCTACAGACTGCAGATTGCCTCCGAACATGGATCATGCAACACTAAGCTACTTAGCTTTACTAAACTGTACATGCCAACAGGACAGCACCGCAAAACAGAAACAAACCCAGTAAAATTCAGAAGATAGATAGATTAATCCAAATGAGAAGAAGAAATATTGATTCTACTCCATTTTGAGCACAGAGCTCTTTTTCAGGCAACAAGGAAAAGCAGACATATTAGATTGCCTCAAATCAAGAATCTCCAACACAAGTTACTTTTCAAGCTTTACTAGACTGAACAGCACCGTGAGAAAACATAGACAACAATATATAGAAATATATTAAGGGGGAAAGCCTTCATAAACAGCAGTAACCTCCAAACAATAAAAGCCGCTTAAGACCATATAAAAATCAATATTTCATAACTGGCACATAACACATTGGAAATACAGCACAACATAAGAATGCTAACTTCAATCACCAATGGATTTAAACCTATAATACCTTATTTGCGCTAGATAGCCATTGAATAACAAATATGCAGTTAAGTGAAACCTATAAAAAACTGTTTGGAAAATGCTTTGTTAAAAGGGTTTTTAAAAATACATTGAATTTTCCATAAGGCTCGCCATTGCCATCTAGTGTCACATTGTATATTGCACTTCAAACATACTTAAAATGTTTTATTTGCAGCTGTATAGCTGAGTCCGTACTCTTTTTGCAACTTTGTATGGGTGTTGAATGAACATTTCAGCATTCTTAACACTGAAGAGTTAAACCCTGTATTGTTCAACACATGTAGGTGTTTCTTTTTATATTATATGAAACTGCTATATCTTCCCAATGGCCCAGAAAGCAAGGAGAAGAAGCCAAAGGCTTCCATGTAGCGGCTGGTGTGCTAGCAGTTATTAAGCCTCAAAATAGTTTTCAAACACTATACAAGTAAGAATTTCAGCACTAAGCATTCAGTAATAATACTTGCTAAATCTGGCACACACAAAAATAGCTGGCAGGTAACCAATGGAAGACAAGCTGCAATACTTGGTAGAAATTTATTTGCAGGGTATGGTAACCATGCATAAGCAAGCTACCTAACACCAGATCACATGGTCATTAGTTCATCAAGCTCTGTGCTGCCCCACACAAATCAGAAGCAGCTCTCCAAGAATTCAGATGAAATGTGGTATCGCAAGCATCACTATTTTCATCATTGGGGTGTATTTAAATATTTGACTCCCCTCCCAACTCACGAGGCAATGAGGAATGCATACAAGAAGTTTGTGCATCCTAGGAGGGCAAGTCGTAGGAAGGATGATAAATCGAAAGCCTTCTTATGCCAAATTTCCAAGCTCAGATCCTTTTGTACAATCTCAGTGTTGCCCATTACGCTTATCAGTACTGCCTCTGTAGAGCCCCAAAGAATCTGTGGCCATATTGTACAAAACCAAGCGCACTGCTTTTAATAGATCTTAAACTTCCATTTCAGAAGGCATTATTCCTATATAAGTCATACCGTTAACTGTTTGCAATGGGAGTCTGAGTGGCGGTTGGCTTTCCTTTATCCTTATATAGTGTAAGAGAACTTCAAAAAATCCTGCAAAGATTATACAATATCTTTCTGGTTAATGAAACCAATTCATATGCAGTTTTTACTATTCTCAGGTGTAGCAGCAGGGATCAGATAGACTTAATTAACGGATCTGTCACTGCTGCAACCCTATCTCAGGTACCTTAAAGAAATCACTTAGCATCTGAACAGTTCTACAATACTGTAAGGAGCGGTGAAAATAAGATTTCTAAAACACACAGAACCGCCTTATCTTGAAACACACCTGAGACCAGGGCTATTTGCTCTTTCTGGCATACAGCTTGTGAGGATGCCTGGGAAGTAACTGGCTCATAGAGAAAAGGGATTGTGGGGACCAATGGGGATCAGTTCCTCTGCAGTCGAACATGTAGCTCAGTAGGTGTCCCTTGTAGGTGGCTGTTTTCACCAAGGTTGGAGCTATAAAGGCTGTCCCTCAACAAGAGACACTTAACACTGTAAAACAATGGAGGCAAACATCTCTCACCAGCAGCCTCTAGTGATTAGCTGAGAAGGACCACACACAAAAAATGTCATTCCAATTTTAGAAAATGACATCTCTTGGCCTCGGGGTTAGAGCTATGAAGGAGCTGCTGAAGTACAGAATACTAAAAAAATAAAATGTCAGCTTAAAATGCAATGAGTAAAAAGCCAAGGGACTGCACTCAGACAACCTCATATACTTACCTCTGCCTTTGGGCAGCCAGAGCTTTTTGGTCATTCATCCAGAGTTGAAAGGGGAAGGGGCGAAACAGTTTTTTTAAAAAAGGTATGATTTGCAGCTATGAGCAAGAATTATTTAAGACTGGCTGCACTCCTCAGAGGACTGAGAGTCTACTTTAACAGAAGTCTTTGAGGTTCGGACAGTGAACAGGCTACAGTACGAGGAAGATTAGCTCCCCGCCCCCACCCCTTCCAATAAGTATCAGTAATATTGCCATACTGCAAAGGAAACAAATTAACTTTATACTGTGGCATCCTGCTCACCATTTAAACATAAATGGAGAGAATGCATGGGGAAAAGCACACAACGTTTTGCATTTAAATGTTTCCTTCGAACAAGGCCACTTTTTATTTAAAAAAACAAAGAGTGCTGTATTTATTTTATATACTGGGGTGAGGAGTATTTTCTGAATGCCAACTGCTGAAAACTGTAGGAGGGAAAGGTGATTTTGTGCTCAGGTCCTGCTTGCTGGGCTATCACAGGCCACCAGGAACATTGTCCATGCTAGAAGGTGGGAGGGGAAGGTTCCCCCACGCCTGTTATTGAGAACCTCAATGCAAGAAATTAAAACAATAAAAGTGTCACTAAAAAAGTTCACAGCCAGAATTCAAAACAAACAGAAAGTTAAAACCACAACAGAATAGACAAATCAAAACTCATATTCATATGACAAGCCAAGTGGACTTTCTTGTTGCTTTTGAATACTAGCTGCTTGGAATGTGCAAAGCATTCCACATGCCTTAGCTCAGTAATCCTTACAAATATTCTGAAAGGCAGCTTGGCATTATTAACCCAATATTGAGTTGGAGGTCCGAGGCTGAGCGACAATGGCATAAACCATGACCAACGTAACAAGTTCATGGAAGAGATGGCATGTTTGATTCACAGTGCATTTTCTAATCAATCATATACTGGTACTTATTTCTCAGTAGACATGTATAGGACAGCATTGTCAGGGCATTATATTAGAGCAGCAAGCCACCCCATAGTCTGAGGCTCATTCCCATGGCTAAAAAGCATGTGCCACACACTTCCTTGGGGAATTGATAGACACACACACCCCTCCCATGGTCAGTTACATAAATCAGTTCCAGAAAGTATAATAAGTATAAAACACATACCAACACAGTTTTAAACTATTAAACTAGCAATTGTTAACACAGGAACAGAAAAACGTGAACCCACCCCAGACTTTTAGAAAAGAATTATTTTAATTGAACTTCTAAAGAAGTTCAACAGAGCAGAGCAGTTTTTGAAAAGAGGCAGTGTTTTCAATCATGCAAATACTACTCAAATGTTAAAAGAAAGTAGAAATGCAGTTGGCATTCCGTAGTACATTAAGCATCTTTGAGTTTGGGATGAACATTCCTAGCATCATCCCGTTCAACCAATTACTGTAATTCTTTTTTCTACACACATAGCCCCTTAGTGACATCAGCATCTGAACAAGTAAACTTCCACTTAACCATAGTTTCCTGTTTCATACAAATTGCGAAACTATGATTATCAGCTTCAGAACAAGCCAAGATAGCAAAGGACAGTTTGAATAATGTCCTGGCTTGTTCCAAATCTAGTAACCATAGTTACCTGCTTTGGACCAAATGGTTATTGAAGTTTATTCTACCACAAAGAGAATAGCGAAGGGACTGTGTGCATAAATGGAAAGGTCAACTGGGAGAGAGTTCCACAAAATTGGGCCCACAATACTAAATGCACAAATCCTTGAGATTACAAGTCATGCACCTGAGCCATGGGGGACCACTAACAGTGACTTCACTGAAGACCAAAGTGATTGAGCAGGGATATTAGGGAGCAGGGGACCCAAATGGTTAAGGGCTTTGTAAGTTAATACAAGAACCTTGAACCTGGACTAGGAGCATATGGGCAGCCAGTGCAATATTTTGAGAACTGGAGTTATGTGCTGGTGATAGCCTGTCCCTACCAGCAGCTTAGTTGCAGCATTTTGTGCCCACTGGGGCCTCCAGACCAGCCCCAAGGGTAGCCGCACATAGAGCAATAACTGGGTCTTGAGGTTACTAACCGTGGCCAGACTATCACTGTCCAAGAACAGCCTTGTTTGGTGTTCCAGTAAGAGCTGCTAGTCATTGCTGCTGTTACTTGGGGGGGGGGGGTCTTTATTTTAGAATTTCTTATGATTTCTGTGGAAATTATTCAATGTGTGTATTCTGCTATTTTATTTATTGTTTATGACCACTTTTGTTATGTTTTTAAATTACTTTTTTTACATGTTATAAGCCACCTTGTGCATGGTTTTAACTCTGGGAAGATGGTACTCCTGGCCACTGAGGCTACCTCAGTCTCCAGCAACAAAGATGAATCGAGGAGCATACCCAAACCCCAAAATGGTTGTCCAAACTCTCTCATAAATTTCAGCCAGCCAAAAAAATAAAAGCAAAGTATCTCAATGTTGCCTGTGTGCAGGAAAATGAACAAATACTAAACTCTGAATGCACATTACAAGCACAAACATGGACCTCAGAATGCAAGGCTGTTATTGGACCATTGGTATATCCATGACAGCACAAAAGTCTACTTTTCCATTTTAGCCATGAAGTTGACTAAGAGGGGCATTCCTTTTGTTGTGATAGGGGAAAGAGAGGCATAAGAAACAGAAGACACAAAAGTGCAGATGGAAGAAAAATCTTCACAGCGGTCAATACTGAGAGGCTTGGAATGCAACAAAGAAATAAAACTAACCCCAGGCCTGCTTTTATACAACATGCACTTTCTCCAAACAGAATATTAAGCAGTCTGGATGCAATTACTCTTCTGACAGGCTTGTAAAAACACCCTACCCATATAAGTTAATAGTTCATAATTCATACTGATAGCTCTGTGCAAACAATAGACATGTATGTTGCTTAGCAATGCTCAAGAGTTTACCACCTTAAATCACTGAGCCTGTGAGTGAAAAACGAATGGGGCTGTTTTATAGCCAGATCTGCACTTTCAAGTTTTAAAGTAGAACATTTACTGGAGACATTAGAAGTAAATGAAGGTTTTAATCTTACAGCACTGTCACTTTCAGTTCAAATAAAGAATCGTGGAAACTATTCAGAGACACACATTTCTGATTTGATACAGAGCATTTAATCTTTTTAAATGCACACATGGTTCCTGCTGGCCAAGAGAAACAGTTATCCTGGGAGTATAAAATGGCTCTAATCTAATACTAACTTTACTATTATGAGGCTTTTATTCAGAAGAAGACCAAACACACTGCTGCTGCTGCATGAATAGCAAGGTCATGGTATCTTGCAGGTTTCTACTGCACCAGATTCTGGCTCATAAGTGTTGTACACTATGCATGCAAATTAAAATAGGTGGGTTTATAACATTATATTGTTAAGGCTATCCATGGCTACTAGCCATGGTGGTTTTGGAGGCATCAATGCCTCTGAATACCAGTTGCTGGAAACCATGGGAGGGGAGAGTGCACTGGTGCTCATGTTCTGCTTACTAGTTTCCCATGGGCCACTTGCTGGCCACTGTGAGAACAGAATGCTGGACTAGATGGGCTACTGGCCTGATCCAGCAGGCGATCATGATGTTCTCAAGTTCTTAGATTTAACAAAAGTTAGGAAAACAAGTATCACTGGCTTCATTGATTCAGGATTTTATATTGTCCTCAAATTGTAAACAACCTCTCCCATTTCCCCCCACAGTGAACAGCATTCTTCCCCAGCCCAGTGATCTCTGGACGCTTTGAGCTACAACTATGCTGGCTGGAGCAGATAGGAGATGTAGAAACATCTTGAGGACACTAGATTGGGGAAGGGTGGATTTGTAATGCGCTCAAAAGCTTTGTGACATTGTTTTCCCATAGAAATGCTCTGTCTTAGCCTGAATGCAAGAGACCTCAAGCCTCTAGGAGTGCATATCATTCTGATAGTTGTGTTATTTCATCTGAAGGATAAGCATTTTACAAACATTTCTATGTCCTTAAGTACAATGGTTTCAGCTTTTCATAAGCAGTACAGATCATAAGCAACAATGCCTTTATGGTATCATCTGCAACCCACTGAGGGGGAGAAGCCCACTACAATCATCTGTGTCTCCAGCCTAAGGGGAATACATAAAACAGTGTGAAAGTTTCCTTTGCTGCTAAGTCTTTCAGCTGTAACATGATTAACAAGCTCTGCTAAGCCTGCACTAGGCAATGAGGAAGGACCTTGTGTCTGTTTCACTCCCTCGTTTTCAACAAGTGAAGGCATTATGGATGAGTTACTCATGATTATTGCTTACAAGCTAAAAGAAGGGGTGGAACAGCTGGAGATGCATAACCAGGAAAGTACAGCAAGGTCAAGCCAACCTGCTAAAGGGAAGGGAGATTCACAATGTCATGGAAACAAAGCACCGTACAGAAGAGCAGCAGACATGTCCAGCCAATGGCAACAGGAGACTTTAGGTAGCCAACATGGTACTCTCCTGGACTAGAACTCCCATAAAATCTGACATTGGCCATGCATGATAGGGCAAGTGTGTGTGGAGGGGGGTAACCTATGGCCCTCCAGTTCATTCTGACAATTGGCTATACAGAGGCCCCAGAGGCCTGTAGCTCTTATCAAGTATGATAATAAACTATATGGGGGGACTACTTAAGAGACAATGTCTCACTTTTCTGCACATTTGGGGGGGGGGACCCTTCCAAATGCTGTATAGCAAAAACAGCAGCAGCAGCAAATGACAGTTCATTCAAAAATGAATCCAAATAGAAGATTAATGGTGCCCTGCCAGTATCTGGTAGAGGAGGGGAACCTTAAGTGTATAATTTTTGGACTCACAATTGCTTCTTTCCGCTTCTGCTACAATTACTTAAGTACTGTGTCTAGGGCTTGCTCACCTAAAGCTAGTGATTAAATGTATTCTTGGAGCTGACAGTATGTAATTTTGTCCAGTGTCCTAGTCTGCTTGGATATTATTAAAGCAATACTTGGTCTATTTTGGCTTCAGTGAATCAAACTTAGTTCCATTAAATAGTTAACCAGGGAGTGAACTGAATAATAGGGAATCTCAAAGGACTGCACACAGAAGATAAATTTACCTTTTGGAATAACATGCCCAATAATTGCAACATGAGTGTGCATTTGTTGATCATCTCACTCAGAAAAGTGAGTGGTATTCAGCTCTGCCGTACTCAGAGTTGACTAGTTTAAGTCCACTGATTTCAATGGGTCTGCTTTTTGAGTACAGTGGTGCCCCGCAAGACGAATGCCTCGCAAGACGGAAAACTCGCTAGACGAAAGAGTTTTCCGTTTTGGAGGTGCTTCGCAAAACGAATTTCCTATGGGCTTGCTTTGCAAGATGACAATGTCTTGCGAGTTCCTGCTGGGTTTTTTTCCTTCCCCCCTTTTTCTAAGCCGCTAAGCCGCTTATCAGCTGATCCGATCAGCAGATAAGCCGCTAAAAGCGCTAATAGCGCTAATCCGCTAATCCTTCAATGGGCTTGCTTCACAAGACGAAAAAACCACTAGACGAAGAGAATCACAGAACGGATTCTTTTTGTCTTGCAAGGCACCACTGTATCTTTACCACCTTTCAAATACCACCAATTCTCAGTATACTGTATGCATAGAAAATTTGCAGCCAAAAGTGCTAACATACAGTGGAAACAACCACAGTCCAGACGTGGTTTGTAGAAACAGGGCCAGTGCCATGTTTGAGGAGGACCTCTCCATGTTGGCAGACCTCTGCTCACAGACTTACCTGGCAGAAGCAACTGGGTCAGTGATCTTCCATTTGAAAAGATTCCACAATGCCTCAGAGTGACACAACATTAGAGCCATTGGAGAAATATAAAAGGGCAGCTTGCTGAACCAGCCAGCCAACACCAGAGGGAACAGGGGAGGTATAAGTTTTGGTGGATCTTGCTGACTCTGGGTAGAGAGGTGCTTCCATGATCATGCGAGATTCTCTATTTCAGACCATTTAAAGAATTCAGATTTTAAAAGCTGTAAGTGGATTTCAGCATTCTATCAAAATTATACTATAAAGCATTACTTGCAATAATGATTTAAATTAATCTTGTACTCAGTAGAGGCCCCTTCTCCCTTTACGATACAGTATTGCTTTGTTGAGTACCTTGTTGGTCCTTCCACATCAATGAACACAGCAGGTTACAAATTAAGAACTAGTATACAGTATATCGCAGATAGAAAGGTTTTATAGAGTATTATTGTCATAGTGGAAAATCAAGAGCATTCAGCTACATAGCGATTCATCCACATTACACATGATTCAGTCAGCAATTATTATTTTTTGAATTTGATCTAGCAGGAATTTCTTGTACATGAAATAAGACAATAAATAGCAAGCTGGAATGCCATAAATTACACTCTGGCCAAGAACAGAGACACCAACCTCCTATTTTATCAAGTATTTGGATCATTTAAGGAGCATGTTTATGTCAATACTCTAGGACACCTCTTCAGAAGTAACACACATTCCAGCCTCTGACTTCATAACCACCCAAACGGTGTTATCAAAATATAGGGCATCCTTTTCTATCCTGCAAAGGAGGAATCTATGTATAGGAAACACACACTTCTATTCATCTCCATATTGCCACATCCTTGTTCCTACAGCAGAAATAATACTTTCCAGCACAGAAAGGGTTCCAATTAGACTAATGAGCAGCACAAGTTAACACAAGATGGAACACACTGGTTTCAAGTAGACTCGCTTTCGCTCTCTGTATTCACCAGTCCCTTTCAAAAGTGAACTGAAGCGCCATCCAAGTGCAGCAGCAAGGTTTTTGAGGACTAAATTCAACCGTGCCATCTTCACACTTAAGACGTGGCAGCATTATTTAGTTCTGTGTCTATTTGGGTCATATGAAGCTGCCTTGCACCAAGGTCCCATCTGCACTATACATTTAAAGTGGTATCGTACCACTTTAAAACAGTCATGGCTTGCCCCAAAGAATGTTGAGAAGTGTAGTTATTATAGGTGCCGAGAGTTGTTAGAAGACCCTGCATTCCCCTCAAAGAGCTACAGTTCTCAGGGTGGTTTATCAGTCAATCCCTCCCTTCCCAGGAAAGTCTAGCTATCCAGTTCTCAGGCATGGCGGGGACTTCATATCAACTTCTAAACTCTTTTTAATTTTGTGAAACCATGTTGATATACACTTAAAACAAAGTATTCTATCATATAACGTACTTAATAGCACATCAGGATGCATTGCCCCATGAATTCCATTATTCCAGAACATAATAAATAAGCTCCACTTTTCAATTAATAAGTTATCCTGTTTGACACTTTTACTTTATTTGACCATGCCTTAAATTGCTAGGGAGACTGGCTTCTGCACCCCACCCCATATCTAACGTCTATCAGTATATGGCATTCTTAATAAATGAATTATCATTTTAGTATTTTTAATGTAACAGAGTAATATCCAATAGTAATTGGATCTGATAATAGTTCATATCCTGTGGTTTTTAAAATAATCATTTATTACAGCAGTACTAAATGTTATTAGCCTGGAATACAACCAGAACGGGCAAAATATTTTACACACACACACACACACACACATATATATATATATATATATATATATATATATATATATATATATGCAGGTTTTGGTGTCTTCGGGTGTCTTCCCGTGTAAGAGTCGGGGTGTCTGTGCGACGTTTCGACGAGGTCTCACTCGTCATCTTCAGGCTGGTGCTTTCGGCTTCTTGTTACTGGAACAGAGCAGAATCTGGTGTTTGAGTTCCTATAAATACTGTTGAGGGGTGTGGTGTATAGCCTCCAACGTTCTGGGCAGAGAGGAAGTTCCTAGATTAGTGTGCCTTTTCTTCTTTTGTTCCTTAATTACTTGAGGGATATCTTGGGTGATTTCATGAGTGATATTCTGAATACCACTGGGTGGGTCATTAAGTGTAGATTAGTTGCTAACGCTTTCGTGTCTTGACCTCTTGAGCTTGTGAAGAGTTTTTCTGAGAAGATGGCTGTGCTGCATTTAGTTGTGCTCTGGCTTGGCTTCGTGTATAGGGGCGAGCTGTGGTTTTGTGCCTTGTGCCAGCCAGATCTGTGTAGGGATTGCAGGGGGGTGCAGCATCCGGAGGTGCCACTATAGTTTGGCTACTGGATGGAGTCTGTAATATGTCTGTGGAGAGGGTCTGGGTTTGGGTCTGGTGTGGTTGATTGGTGACGGCGTTCTGTGTGCCTCTGGTTCTGGTGTCGGTTTTTGTGGGGAGGGCTAATTTCCAGATGTCTGGCAGGCGGGACGTGTCGTCACGCTTGTTCATGTTGTGAGGGTGTTTCTCTATCTCGATGGCTTCCATGATTATTCTCTTGTGGTGATGTTCCATGTTAAAGAGCAATTTGGAATCTGCAAAATTAATTTCGTGTCCTGTTTCTTTCATGTGTTGGAAAAGAGAGGAAGTTTTTTCTTCTTTTTTGACGGCATTCTTGTGTTCTGCGATACGTGCATTTATTCGTCTGTTTGTTTGTCCAATGTACGTGGCTGGGCAGACTTTGCAGGGTATTTCATAGACCCCTTGGTTTTCCAGCTGGATTTTGTCTTTTGGGTTTCTGAGGATATTGGCTATTTTTTGGTTGGTGCAGAAGGCTGTTTTGATATTGTGTTTATGGAGGATTTTGCTGATTTTGTCTGTAGTGCCCTTGATATAAGGAAGGAGGGCCATGCCATTGTTTTCTTCTGTGTCTTGGTTTTTGGGGGGTGTTTCTTTTTGGATTAGCTTCGTAACCCTGTTTTTCTGGTATCCATTGGCGATTAACACATTTGAGAGATTCTGTAACTCAGTTGTCAAGTGGTCTTTGTCAGCCAGGCGTTTGGTTCTGGAGATGAGAGTCTTGGCTACGGAGTTTATTTGTGCAGGGTGGTGGTGTGACCCTCTCCACAGACATATTACAGACATATTACAGACTCCATCCAGTAGCCAAACTATAGTGGCACCTCCGGATGCTGCACCCCCCTGCAATCCCTACACAGATCTGGCTGGCACAAGGCACAAAACCACAGCTCGCCCCTATACACGAAGCCAAGCCAGAGCACAACTAAATGCAGCACAGCCATCTTCTCAGAAAAACTCTTCACAAGCTCAAGAGGTCAAGACACGAAAGCGTTAGCAACTAATCTACACTTAATGACCCACCCAGTGGTATTCAGAATATCACTCATGAAATCACCCAAGATATCCCTCAAGTAATTAAGGAACAAAAGAAGAAAAGGCACACTAATCTAGGAACTTCCTCTCTGCCCAGAACGTTGGAGGCTATACACCACACCCCTCAACAGTATTTATAGGAACTCAAACACCAGATTCTGCTCTGTTCCAGTAACAAGAAGCCGAAAGCACCAGCCTGAAGATGACGAGTGAGACCTCGTCGAAACGTCGCACAGACACCCCGACTCTTACACGGGAAGACACCCGAAGACACCAAAACCTGCATTCCTGTACCCGTGAAAATCTACGAAAGCATATATATATATATATATATATATATATATATATATATATGTATGCGTGCACAACAGGGGTTACATTTGAAACGCTCTTTATGCAAAGCCATCTACCACTAAGTTATGGTCCCCAATTAAAGTTTCTATCCCTTGTTCACTTAGGAAGTACTTAACAGGTACACACAGTCTGGTCAGAAGCAAACCCCTTCAACCCATTGTGTTTATTTTAGAAGTTGTTGTTTTTTAACCGAAACGATAACACTCCCATTAGCACCGGCTTTTAAAAACTTATCGGGTAATAAATTGAGTGTGGGTTGTAACACATAAGCATTTTGTAACAAATTCAGGTCTTAACAGAGGTACCCATGAACCACACAATTATTGTGACAAGGTTATTTTCCCCTGGGAGAGAGGATTGAGCTTAGTGGTTCATCAACGTACGTATTGAAATTGCTGAGGCAGATCAAAGTGTGGGGAGGAGGAAAAGTGGTGGGTGGTGAAGTGCATGATCCAGCACTCTAATTCATTCATTGACTACCACATTTGCACGGCACTAATTTTAGTAATTAGGGAGAGAAGTCCATTATTACACCATCCATTAAATAACGATCAGTAAGCTTAATGGCTAATTGGAAAAAAAAAAGATTTATTGTACAAAGCATACCAAATCAAGCCAGAGTCAGCTACTAAGAACATATGTTGGGTTCCTTAATGTATATTTTCAAGAACTCTACTGCCATTTAGGGAGTGGGGGAAAGGACCCATGTAGAAGTGAAACAGAGCCTAATAACAATTACACTGACAGGAGCAAAAAGTCATTCATAGTGAGCATAGAGAGGGAGAAAACAATTCTCTACATGCTTTCAAGCAGCTGCTCTACTGTTAATGGTAGAACATGGTGCTGATGCATGCAGGTATATTTAAGTCATTTCTAGATGTTGCCATATTTCACATACAAAAGCTGCCTACTCTTGAATAATGCATACCACAGTACACTGAATTCAAGAATGTTAGATGCAAGGCAGGATTTTCGCTTCGTCAATTAGACAGATGACCTGCAACTACTGGAGTGAAGGCTGTTGTGCAACAGAAGTGAACTTTTTCAGTAAGTTTCCATTCCTCCGAGACAGAGACAATCATTTCTCAAGACATCTGCTGTCCTCTGGCAGTTTAAATTTCAACACAAAGGTGAGCTCTTTTACCATGGCAGGTGCAGGTTCTCTCTCTGGCTGCTTTCCATGTCAGAAAGACAAATTTAACTATGTTGTCACACAGGGGCTCAAAGCAATGCCCTGAGACTGGTCTAGTTTGGAAACATAGACCTTGCGCTGACTATAAGGTACATTCATTTCCTCTTCCGTGTTCTATCCTTTATTAACAACCACCACATATGGCGTGAGTAGCAGTCATGTTAATAGCTTTGGGTTAAAGATCCAGATTTCAGCTTCACTCATTTGTGGGAAAATGAGAATGGGTTCATTTACACATGTTCCAGAGCTGAAGAAGCTTAATCATGAGCAGGCACAGAAACGAAGAAAAACAAAATTAGAGAACTGTTAAACAAGCAAAGTATTTTTAGGAATGTCATACCGTTGAAGAAACCTTACATATCTGTTTTAGTTGATTAAGCAATTTTACAGTCAATTAAGTTTCAGAGGTAAAAGCAATTATGAAGCCAAAAGTATGATTTTAGATGCTTGCATTCACCATAAATGAGGCATTCCCACCTAGACCTAACAGTATCTTGAGGTCACCATAGTGGCTACTCCTGGCCTAGTGAGTGTGTGAAGAGGTCTTCTCATGAAGATGAAGATGCAGCCCCCCCCCGTACTAACTAAAAACGGCAATGCTGTGTGGCAGCATGCCAAAAACAAAGAACAAAACTCAGTCACTAAAAAAACCCAAACAAACCAGCAACTATGCCACCATCAATAGTAAGTGCGGAAAGGCCCTAGGAGATTCTGTTGACACTGCTAAAAAACATATCCACAACTCAAGTCCTACCATTCAAATGACTGGGAGCCAGTTACATATATCTCCAGTGGCCTCTTAATGTGCTCTGTGCACACTCCACAGGTGCTGGTTCTATGCAATGCGGCATACTCTACATCAACCATTTCATCCAAGGTTGACAAAACCATACAAACTGTGCATCAAGATTGCATGATGAGGGAGGGAATATTCTAGGCATATGAAGCCACACTTGGGGTAACTAGTTTTCCATACCTGGTTTTTAAACTGCCATTGCAATCAGATTTAAGTAGACATTTTAATCTTTTAAACATAACCTGCAAAAAAGGGCACAGTTGCTCTGATGCTTTGCATCAGTTAAAGAGTGAATCAGCTTGCCGTGTGGTTCGGTTGCCAAAAAGAGGGCATAAGGCGGCTGCAGGGCACCTACTGCTTAGGGGCAATAATGTAGATGTAACTGACCTATGTAAAGAGAAACAATGCTAATGCATGTAAGCAGCATGCTTTCACAAGAAAGAAACACAATCCACCTTGGAAAAGCTTGCTTTCCCCCCTCAAGACTTAAAGAACTGGAATGAAGCAGGTGTGCTCTGGAGAGTGCTTTCTTTCAGTGGATATACACCTATGATTTGCAGTGTTTAATTGGGCTCCAGCTGGGGTTAATTGTTCCCCCCTCCACTGTTCTTGCTGTTTTTATTTCTTTTCTACACAACAGATTAACGGGAAACAGAAACCCCCCTGCTCCAAGGCTACAAGACGGAAGCTGTGAGCAGGAGAAAATATTTGTCTTTCATAAGAGCACAAGCCAAGGGTATGCAACATAGTGCGCTCAAAATGTTCAGGGGGTTCCCAGCTCCCATCGCCCTCCGTCCCAGTCACCATGGACAGTTCACAGAGAAATATAAGTCATACCATGTAAGTGTGCAGGTGCACAGAGCAAAAACTGCAAATGCTTCGCTCTTCCCCAGAGGGTTCTCATTACTAAGCCATGGCTTGGTGCAGTGTTGTGTGAGAACCTAGGCCAACAAGAATAAAGCTTAGTGTTGCACTGAGTTCTCTGGTGCATTGTGGCAAGTTGGGGGCCCACCTTGCTGAGATCCCTTCGTACTGGGAGCAAGTCCTCTACGGAATGGCAGCTTTGACCTATCTTCAACTGCTCAGTTTATAGGGAACATTTTTCAAAGAAAAACTCCTTAGAAAAATTACAGGGAAATGTCATCTATAGCTGGTTGTGTTTCTTTCTTTTTTCCATTTTAAACAAAACAAAACAAAACATGAACACCAGACCAAACAAACCTCATAAGAAAATGTTCAGCTAAATCCACCCACGCAACAGTAGGAGCTGTTATCTCAGAAAAACGATTTAGAGGTCATAATTAATTTGATCACTGCTGCAAAAATAGGGATTGCAAGAAACTGGGGAAAGAGCACAGCTCCTACTCTTTTCAAGTGGAAAAAAGTGGTCTATCACAACTACTCAAATTAAATTACTATAGGAGAATACAAGCAAGAAGTGGGTGCTCTACATGATGTTTTGGAATAAAAAGTACGGTGGCACTATAAAGCCATATGTTGTTGTTTTTTATTTATTATGCTATCATCTGAAACATTTGTTACCAGTATATTACAAACATTAAAAATACAGAAAAAAATAAATGAGCTAGAAGTAAAAGCTTCACAGTCAGATGAATACAGTGTATTATGTTCTTCACTTCTTGTTTATTGGAAATTTGCCACCTGCATAAAGGAAGTGCATAAATCTAAATAGCTTCTATAAGATAACACAAATGCTTGGCTAAACATCAGGTGTAGGAAGCCACATGGTTATTTCTTTATTTTAAGTATCCCACCTCCCGCCCTCCTTCCACTAGATCACATTACAGTGGTACCTCCGGTTGTGAACGGGACATGTTCCGGAGGTCTGGCCATATCTGAGGAATTCACAACTGGAGGACAACTTCTGCACACCCAGAAAAATACTTCCGGGTTTGCCGCGTAAGTGGAGGTACAACTGTATTAGGAAAAGGTCAAATAGTATTATCTAGGATGTGGCCAGCGAAAAGCCACAAATTACAAACAGAATTCCACAATAATCTTTAAGGGAGGTGTGAAAATCCTATGTGGTATTAATATTAATGAATATAACTAAGTTAGCTCCATTCATTCAATGGGTTTGCTCAGAGTTAAAATTTAGTTGAGTATCATACTCTGTACCTAAAATATAACTTTATGTTATATGGTGAAATTAATTTAAATAAGGCAAATGGTTAATAAGGATTGTTGGGAATCCAGAATGACTTTGGACAGCATGGTAACTAGCAAAAAGCAGAAATAAAAATGCTCAGTTTGTCCTGTATGAATCAAGTATGATTTTTGGTCTTCCTTTGTCACATATTATGAATAGAATCAATCAGTTTGACACTTTTTTCTCCTTGACTTAACATATTATCCATTCATTTATGAATCCTTTTTAGTTATTGATAGAACATTTATATCATATATGACAAGTCTCATCATAATATAAAATACTTTTGCAATATCTTTGCAGATTTATTAAAGAGTATTAATTGCTAATCATTTACTTAATCTTGACAATTTAATAATACAAGAGACCGAGTTATTATTTACTTCTTAACACATTTTTTTGCCCTGCTCTTCAGTCAAAAAATACTCCTAGAGAGGCTTACATACAATCATTAAGAACAAAACAGTCCTTGCCTGCAGGGTTAGAATCTAAAATACACGACACAAATGGGAAAATAGATGAGAAGGGAAGGGGGGAAAAAACCACAAGTACAATTTCTTAAAATTAAACACTAGTTCTTATAATGACCCAATGGAATGGAAACAGTCCAGGGAGAGGCAGTAGCAAATGTAGCTGGCTCCCCTCACTGAACTGACAGTTGCCTTTTTTTCCCTCTCTCTCTCAGGCCACATGCAAACCATACCCGTCAGCTGCCTATAGCACAGGCCAAATCACCTGGCAAATTAAGGACCTGTACTCTCATCCTATGAAGCCCCAACACTGGTAGAGCCGCAGGTGTGATACAATAAGGCAGGCATGTCCAAAGTCCGTTTCAGGGGCTAACCCGGCTTGCTGGTTGGTTTAATCCAGCCTCTGTGGCAGTTTATTTCCTAGGGTAAAATCCTTAAAAAAGTAAACAACTTCAACCCTTAAGAAAAGCTCAAAAACCTCAGGTCAGTCCTCACGGCCCTTCACTTCATCAAATCTGGCCCTCTTTGAAAAAAGTTTGGACGTCACTGCAATAAGGGATGGGGTGGGGGTTAAATCTACACTCACTCTCCAACACTTACTGAGGATCTTGGGCAATTCACTATCTTTCAGTCTAATCCAACTCACACAATTGGCAAAATGATACAGTGGGTGGGGAGGGAGAAAACTCTGTGTGATCCTTGAATGAAAAAGTGGAATAAACTAGGAGAAAATTAGGCTCTTTGAATGAAGAATGACATAGAAATATAATAAATACATAAAATATCATCTCACATCCCCAACAAGATCATATAGCCACAATTTACCCTTTCCCCTTAATCTGTTATTTTGCCTATTTGGATCCGAGGTCAATCTGGATTCTCTGTGGAACCTGTTGCCCCACCCCTTCAAAAATGACATAGAAGTGAGTGATTTCTTTCTTTGGGGGTGGAGAGAACTAAAACCTATGTGACTTCTTGCTGCATGGGAGTGTGCTGCTGCTGCTGCTGCCGTACTGAATGAGGAAGCCAGTGGTGTCGCAATGGGTGGCGTGGGGGGCGGTACACCCCGGGTTCCATGTCTGTGGGGGTGACAAGAAGTCACCCTGCAGGGGCTCAAGGCGGCGCGAGCAGTCATTGCGCTGCCTTAGCCACCTTTGGAGAATCCTCCATTCGCGGCTGCAGCCACGAGCAGAGGATCCCGGCACCATCCGTCCAGCGCTGGAGCGGTGCTGGCAGCAAACCACTATACAGCACATGTGCAGCATCACTACGCATGGTGTATGGCCTTATTTAGCAATGCCTCTTTCCCACAGAATATATAAGCTAGAGCAGCTGGTGCTCAGCAGCCATTTCTGATATTTTGTATAACTCCGAGTTTATACTGTTTCTATTTTTTCCTTATTTGAGTGCTACTGTGTTTTCTGATATAATTATAGTGATGTTTGCTAATTTTGTAATGCCTTTCTTGTCACTGTGAGCAGCTCTGAACTCAGCGCTGTTGGAAAAGTTGAATAAAAGGTAAAGGTACCCCTGCCCTTACGGGCCAGTTGTGTCCGACTCTAGGGTTGTGCGCCCATCTCACTTAAGAGGCCGGGGGCCAGCGCTGTCTGAAGACACTTCCGGGTCACGTGGCCAGCGTGATGAAGCTGCTCTGGCAAGCCAGCACCAGCGCAGTACACGGAAACGCTGTTTACCTTCCCGCTATAAAGCGGTACCTATTTATCTACTTGCACTTAGGGGTGCTTTCGAACTGCTAGGTGGACAGGAGCTGGAACCAAAAGATGGGAGCTCACCCTGCCGTGGGGATTTGAACCGCCGACCATGCGATCGGCAAGCCCTAGGCGCTGAGGTTTTACCCACAGCGCCACCCACATCCCGTGGAAAAGTTGAATACAAATATTAAATAAAAAATAAATCCTTACACTCTCAATAGGGAACAGAAGAAAGCATTCAAAGCAGCCAGACAGCCTCTGATTACCAACTTTCAATAGACATATAACTTAACTTTAAATTTAGCTATGTAATTTAGTGTCAGCCATGAAGGGATACTTTGATTTGTACTTTTAATTAAAACTGCTTTACACTGTGCTCCTTGATGGAATTGTAAAAACACTGGGCTGTATCGACTTGTGTCCTTCCACTCACAGAAGGTTCTTCTATCCAGCAGAGGCTTCCATAAAGTGTAGCAGGGAGATGCCCCCTGCACCCCCATATCTGCTCCAGAAGATTGGGAAATCCCTCAAAACATACGAGATGTCATATAAAGACTAAATGGAAAGGGGAAATGTGCAAAAAATCATTTCCTCCTTGTTCTATTCACTGAAACTAGTTCAAAGAACCTTCTATGAATGGAATGGCACAATTCAAACTTAAGGAGTAACCCGGCACCTCAAAGAAAACAGAAAATGTTTATTGTATGCTGTATTGTTGTAACTCACCCAGGAATCTTTGGACAGAGGGGCAGGATCTACATTTTTAATGAACATCTAAAATAAATGTGAATCACATCCAAAAAGCAACAATTGGCGTATTAAACACCATTCAGTTGTGTGTTATTTCATTCTGCTTCTGTCCTAGAACTAACTTCTATTCATTTGCACATTACAATGCCTTATTTTAATAGAATAAAAGTGACACGGAAAGACACATGCCTTCAATTCTTCCTTTCAGGCACTTTTAATCTCACAATGCACTCTCTTAAACACACACACACACAGTCTCTCCTCTGTGGTGAATTCCTGGGTTTTTCAAATGCGTGTGTCACAGCCTTTACATTTGTTAGTATAAACCAGACACTCAATGCTTTATCCCTGTCATTTGAAGGAGTGTTGAGAGACAGAAAACAGAACAATGTATGTTTAAGAGGGCTTGGCTATCAGCTTTGAACATTTGCCTGAATTTTTTAAAACCATATGTGAAAGCCTACTTTGGTTTTTGAACCATGGTTAAACATACCCCCACAGAATTAGTTCCAAGCAAAATTTAACCAATGTATAAATAGTCAATAAAAAGAAGTGTAGTGAGTTTATTTTTTTTAACAGATTGCAACTGCACCTGAGCTCATCAGAGCCCTGTAGTCTCCGCTAGAGTTTCTGTCTGTATTCATTTCCAGAATACAACAAAGAAAACCTGATTCCACTGAGCAGAAGAGATAGTGGTTACTTATTATTTCTGAGAGAGGACAGCCTTTGCATAAATGTTTGGTTTCAAGAGACACACAGTGAAAACCTGTAATTACCAGTGAAAACAGGCGGACAAAATTAAGCCTTAGAGGATCCGTGGCAATTGGCAAATGGCTACCCACAGTGGTGGATCTTCGCATCTCAAATTTCAGTAGTGCCCTGTGCAACACCAAAATTTGGCACCCCACCTGGTTTCTCGCTTTCTGATGGAGCGTTACAGTGCCTGCTGTGGTGCTCCAGAAGCTCTGCACCCAGTGCAAGTGAACCAGTTGACCTCCCCTAGACCTGCCTTTGCTACTCACAGGAGCACAATTTTTAAGCAGCAATTATTTGGCATGGTTTTCACTCTTTAGATAGAGCATCTTTTAATTATATTATAAGGGCGATCAGGATTTCTCAGAAGCTGTCATAGCGGTAAGTAGTGTGAAACTGCCCTTAATCACTGAATAAACTACTGAAATATTGGGAATTTCCTAACTACAGTGGTACCTCGGGTTACATACGCTTCAGGTTATATACCCTTCAGGTTACAGACTCCGCTAACCCAGAAATAGTACCTCAGGTTAAGAACTTTGCTTCAGGATGAGAACAGAAATCGTGCTTCGGCGGTGCGGCGGCAGCGGGAGGCCCCATTAGCTAAAGTGGTCTTCAGGTTAAGCACAGTTTCAGGTTAAGAACAGACCTCCGGAATGAATTAAGTACTTAACCTCCTGTACCACTGTATTGAAAAAATGAAACTCTCTGCACAGAGTCTAGTTTCTGCTTGAAAACTGAGAAATCAATTAGGCTGGGGAAAACATCCTACACAATGCCAAGGGACAGGAGGAACCATGTTGGTGGATGGCTAAAGCTGATGGGGAAATCAGGGGTAGTAAGCTGACTGGGTGCAGAATATTTAAAGGAATCAGAAGTCCCAGGGCTCAGGAAAAGAGATACATTTAAGCAAAGGAAGGGCTAATGACATACCTATGGAAAACATCTCACATTGCTGAAAGACAGCAGTAGGGGAAAGAGACTGTGACACTTCCTTGAGGAAGTAGATGACGAAATGTGAATCTGAATAGTGGGAGATTCAGGACAGATAAGACGGCCACCAACACAGATGGTTCCAAAGTGGGGATTGGACACATTTATGGAGGAAGACACTTTAAACGGCCAATAGTCTTGATAGCTGTATATCCAGCGTCAAAGGCAATATGACTCATTACCCATTGCTAGGAGTCACAAACAGAAGACTCTGCCCACGTCCTCCTTGTGGGCTTCCCATAAGTTGGCCAATGTGGGAACTAGGATGCTGGTTAGATAGGTCTTTCATCAGATACAACTGGTTTTTTTCTTATTTTATTAGGAGTTTTTTAAAGGTTGGCTGGCCAAAACCTCAGATTTCGGCTGTGTGCTTCTGGTAGGAACAAGTGACCAAATGTTTTCACTGGGGGAAGGCATCCTGCATACCTGAGTCTTTGGCACACTGTTGCTATCCTGAAGCTTAACTTAAAGCAATGGCCACTGCTGCATGTATGGCAGACTACCTCACACCTCACAAGCTGTAGTGTCGAAAACATTAACAAATGCATTGCAGCACACGGTCTCATGGACCAGAGTCCACTTAGTCAGATACAACTTGCTCACAAAAGCTTATGCCACCATACATTTGTTAGCCTTTATTAAAGGTGCCACAAGGTTCTATTTTTACTGCAAGAGACTAATGCAGCAACTCTTTAGGAATTAGTCAATGGAACTCTACATTCTCCTAATGGCTATTTACCTTCATGTTGTTACCCTTTGTTCCCTAACAGAAAACAAAAGCAGTAAACCACAAGTTCTCAGGAAAGAGAGGTTAATCACTTCCAAATCAGCTGTCATCCCTATGTTGAGTATCCTTAAACCATATGAAAGTGTGTTTCTCTCTGTGATGCCTAGACAACATGGCTAAGTACAATAATTAATATATGACATGATATGATATGATATGATATATGATATGATATGATATGATATATGATAGGATAATATTTATTCTCTTCGTCAGAAGATCACAGGGCAGTTTACAACAGACCTGGTTGCTTCTCAGAAGCTGTAACACAGAACTTAACTTTCCTTTTATGCTCCCAGAGGATTATCGTCATATTAACTGAACAAAAAATAAAAAATGTATAATACAATGGAATGCCATCAATCTACCAAACCATGTTTTCCAGGAAAATATATTTTGAAGTGTTTATTCAGCTATGACAGCCAGACATAGGCATGCCTGCTTTAGATTTATTAAACTCCAAACATTTCAATATGACGTTTTGCAGATGCTTATGCCCAGCCATCCAATTCATAGAGATATTGCTGCCTCAAGTACCCCAGAACACAATTCTTCAGAAAATGAAAATTCAACAGCGATTGCAGTATGAGGGGGTTTGCCTTCAATAATTTGTTGGAGGGGGTCTAATTAAAGTGCTGTAGACAGATGCATTTTAATTTAGCATCTTCTGCTCATTAGAATTTAACACTCTTTCTTTGTCCTCTATTAAGTTTAATTCTTGCTTGTAACAGTCAAGAGGATGCAGATGGAAATGAAACTGACCAGAAAGAAGAAAGGAATTAGGATAGGTTAAAGGAATTTTCAAAATAGGTTTTGAATAGTGCTTGGGGTTTTTTAATTACACCTGGTGAAAAGCATCTGAAAAACAATTAGGAGTAATTTCTAAATGCTTTCTAAAGCTTGTACAGTGTTGGGATTTTTGTGATTGGTGGAGAGGTGAGCTTGTACACTATGACCAGTAAAGAACTGCCTGCAGATCATCCAACGGGTTCAATGTAATCACCAGGTCGCAAATGAACATGCATAACATTTCTCTTTAATAAAGCAGTTTCCCTGTTCAAATGCAATGGAAAAGTGTGGTTTTCCATTACAGTGTGTGAGAGAAGAGGGTTAGCAGTCACAACACTTGTTCTCTATCAAATGAACCATCGTTTATCAAACTGATATAGTTAAGTTTGCAGTGGTGGAGAAAGGGGATGCGGCTCACCCCAGGTGTCATCACTGGTGGGGGGGGTGACAAAATAAGTTGTGTTTTAAAAAGGGCTCACGAAACTTTTTAGGAGTGACATGGTGGCTTAGGTGCCTGCAGGTTCCGCGTTGCCTAAAATGGCAGCGTGGGACTTGCGTCTGCCTACTGCCTCTCCCTCAGCCGCCCTACAGCTGAGGGGGAGGCGGCTGCAGGACACCCCCCCCCCGCACCAGGCACCTGAGCAGCTAGCTCTGCCACTGTATGTTTGAATTGCACCACAGAGTTAATTTTTAAAAGCAATCTTCTGGTACTCCTCTTTCAATGCTAAGTGCCAGACGGCAAGTTTATATAATTAAGCAGCAAATCTTCGTGTCGTTTTATACCATTGTAGATGAGGAGTTGCATGCTTGAATCTTTGATGAGGGGAGGGGAGCCACACCTCTACATGTTCAAATTGCATGCCATGGGAAAGAATTGGCCACCTCCCTACATGCAAGGACATCACATATAAATTCATGGATAATGGCTCATATTCTTAGTCGCCACACTAAGCTAGCTCTCATGAAAAACAGGGCATGGGGAGCAGAACATTGCTGGATTACCTGGACATTCAAGTCTGGAAAAAGTAGAATGGGTGGTTATTGGAATCAGAGCTTGTGGCAGAAGAGAGAAAAATGAGTGGACACTGCCTGCACGAAATTGGAGGACATCCTGCTCTAGAGCAGAGAAATGAAACTATTCTGACAGCACAAATGGCCAGCAGATTAATGGCGATTCAAAACCTGAGTTTTCGAAATAAAAAAACTAAGTGCATAACACAGCTGCAGTTTTTACCTTTGGATTAGGCGACTCTTATTAGTTTAATGCTTCCACAGCATATAATCTATTGGTTTCACAATGCAGGCTGTAACTAAATGTAACTTTACAAAAGGCACATCCAAGGTCCAAACTTCCATTCCAACCATTTTTAGCCTCTGTTGTGAATGCACCACATGCCTAACAAAAAAAAGAGAAAGGCTCTTTGAAATTCATCACCTTCCCTTGTTTCTTACTCCTCTATGACCTATTAATGCCTCATTCTTCCCTCTTAGCAAGTTTCCTGCTTCGGAATTCCTTTTTTCAGACTCATTCCTAAACACCTGAAACTGAATTCAAATTAATGTGAAGTCTGACAGCTCATTAAATCAATGCATGAGTTTCACGTAACAGAAAACAAGGTGGCTCTGTGCAAACAAGTTTATCAGGAAATTTGCTGCCAAAGTATTTGCCTTTTTCTCCATCACCAAACCTGTTGGTTTTGAACTTGATGTGAACTTGACATGCCAAAGGGAGTGGTGGATATTTATAAATCCAATTTAAGATGTAGCTAAGGCAGATGGGGTGTAGGAATAAATAACTGTGCCTTCCATATTTTGTGATAGTTTGGGTAAGTGATTCATGAAGCAGACGTGGGCATAATCCTCATCTGAATTTCCTTATAGTTCACAACTGGAGATGGTGAACTAGGCAATGTTGCAATTCATCTGAATACTGTATACTTTCCTTCCAGATACTAAGTATAAAGGAAACCTAGATCAAGTATAAAGACTTAGTATCCTCATTTAAAGCTAACATTGGGAACAGAGGAATCTGCCTATTGCTGAGTCAGACCATTCATCTATCTATTCAGTTCCGTTTACATGAACTGGCAGTGACTCTCCAGGGTTGTGGATTAGCAGCCTCTCCCAGCCTGACTTGGGAGATGATGGTAATTGAACTTGTGACCTACTGAATGCAAAGCAGGTATTCTACCACTGGGTTATGGCCTGTCCCCACTGCCAATTTCTCAACCACCCTAAAAAGATTAGGGTGTAAATTGCCTCCCTGCCCCTCCTTCCTCTCTTCTCCAATACAAATTATTTCCCCTTTCTTTGTCGGCCACATCCCACAGCTCAGTACCCAATAACCAAGACTAGCCATAGTGAGTCCTAACCAGTTGCCATCTTACTCAATTATCTGAAGCAAGTTTGAATGCTGTAACAGGGAGCTGTGCTCGTGTTTACCATGGTCAGTGGGGATATAGATGTAATCTTAAACCGCAAGTAATACATATTTTGTCTCACAATTATGTGGTTCTAAGGGAAAGATGAGGGAGATAGATGGTGGGACCATCTACAAATATAGCCTTTTCCAGATCTTTTAACCCTGGCTAAGAAAACCCCTGTATTATGTTTGTACTGGGTAAATTGAAACAAATTTTAAAAAACCTCAACCAATTATAGTGTGGTTTGTGTGCTCCCAGGCATTCTATTCCAAATCACTGCAATCGCTTTTATTCGAGGGCGGAAGAGGAGTGCATTTGCTTTTTTATATTAAAAGAAACCCTTTTCTCCCCCGTTTTCTTCTCACAATTTACTTATGCCCAGCTTCAAATATAAGCAGTCTCACTGCCCTTAAAGGTTACCCCTGGGTCCTTCTTTATCTTTACCACAGAAATAAAATTAACGTAGCCCTGGGGTTGGAGGCAAACCATTATATACTTGTGCTTAACACACTTTTATACACACATTTAGGATCTATCAATTTAGAAGCTCTTGTTCACCACCCACAGCTACTTCCTCTTAGCCTAGCAGAAAAATAGTTCTTCGCTGCTGCAGGCTAATTACACCATCTGTTTAGCCGCCATACAGCAACGCTACAGACATAGCACATTAACTCCTTTAACATTCCCAAACGGAGCTGCCTTGGGCTGCCCTCATACTGCTTCAGACTGTGAAAGACACAGTTGGGGCAGAAGGCAGTGGAACTCAAAAACTCCCTATTATTTGTATTCCTTGCTTCCTCCAATACAGCTGCAGCGCTGAGTCTCCACAGGGACTTCAACAATCTGACAATTTCCCTCCACCTCACCTCAGTGCTGTAGTTGCCAGTTGTCAGGACTGGCAATAAAAACCATCAATCTCCCTTTCTCACACATACACACAGGCGAACCCATAGAAAAAGGGAGAAAAATCCACGCAAGGCAGCATGGCTTGTCAAAAGAAATAGGCTGTTCCCAGGCAAAGCATGCAAAACAGAGAAATGATTCAAATACAGTCTGAAGTCTACATTCTAAAGATCTAATGCCCAACAGGCCAATGTTTGGAAATACGGCCTGTGGAACTTTTACACTCTCTTTATATGCACACATCCTTCATACACCTTACGGTGTTCCTGAAACTTTACAAAACAGGCCCTCTGTTTAGGAAACTTATTAGACCTTCTAGAACACCACAACCTAACAAAGCAGCTTCTCTGGGTTTACTTCCCAAGCTCTCATCATCCCTCTACCACTTTCTTCCCAAGCCGCCTGACCCCCATCAGCTGTGGCTCCTACACATATCTTACTCCTTTCCCTTTAGCAGGGGTGAACTTTGGTCTTTCAAATTTTAGTGGTGCCCAGTGCAACACCAAAATTCAACACGCATGCCCCTACCTCTCACCTTCTGTTCTGCTCAATACACTCTGTCGGTTTGGGTGTCCTGCAGCCCCTAGGCTTGGTGCCCAGTGTAGTGGAACTGGTCGTGCTGCCCTAAATATACATCTGCCTTTAGCAGCTACAGCCAACTACAGGTATGGAATAAGATGCCACAGCAAACACATGCATGGTGGAAACGTCAGACAAGGAACAGAAGGTTGCCTAACTGCGGTCACCACTTTAAACACACACAAGCCAGAATCATCTCATATAAATGTCAGCTTTCAAGCCTAATTTGTAGCGATCAGGTTTGTCAGACCCTCCAAATGTCTCTATTTTCCATGGATGTCCCCGATTTAGAGAAGCCGTCCTGGTTTCTGATTTGATCCTGGACTGTCCCACATTTCCTTACGATGTTCCTATTCTCACTGGAGAAATGTTGGAGGGTATAGAGTTATCTGACCCCTGAGCCATCTGAAGGCAATCCTGTAAGGTAAGGGGAAGGGTTTTTTTTAAAAAAAATGTTTAATATTTATTATGCTTTTATATATGCTGGAAGCTGCCCAGAGTGGCTGGGGAAACTCAGTAAGATGTGTGGGGTATAAATAGTAAAAATATCATTATGGAATGGAACGTCCCAATTTTCATCAGAGAAATGTTGGAAGGTATGGTATGCATGAATACAACCATTTTCCAGTTGTAGGATTTACTCCAAAGCTTAATTGACTGAGTAGCAACCAATACATTTTATGGTTTGTCAAATATTTGAGCTGAATATACTCAACTTTTGAGAACATCCTCAACAGTGCTAAAAATACTTCCCCCTTTCAATTAGTTAGTGGCGGTCCTGGTATAAATTTCCACTCATTCATTTACATTGAGCTCATTGTCAGTTAGCAACACCATTTATACAGGCAACTGACTATGTAGCATCATGATGTCCTCCTGTTCACCATATAATCCCTGACAGAGTGCGGGGCTAATCAAGGAAGCAGCAGCCTAAAAGGAATTTTAAAGGGATCTCTTTTTAAAATACATTTTTTTAAAAAAAGATAAAGGACCCCTGACAGCTAAGTCCTGTTGCGAACAACTGGGGCTGTGGTGCTTATCTCGCTTTACTGGCCGAGGGAGCCGACGTTTGTCTGCAGACAGTTTTTCCAGGTCATGTGGCCAGCATGACTAAGCTGCTTCTGGCAAAACCAGAGCAGCGCATGAAAATTCTGTTTACCTTCCCACCAGAGCAGTACCTATTTATCTATTTGCACTTTGATGTGCTTTCGAACTGCTAGGTTGGCAGGAGCTGGGACTGAGCAACTGGAGCTCACCCCATCGCAGGGATTCGAACTGCTGACCTTCCAATTGGCAAGCCCTAGGCTCAGTGGTTTGAGACCACAGCACCACCTGCATCCTGTTAAAATACATAGGTACTGTTTATTTGTCTTTGAAATTTACAGTGGTACCTCGGGTTACATATGCTTCAGGTTACATATGCTTCAGGTTACAGACTCCGCTAACCCAAAAATAATACCTTGGGTTAAGAACTTTGCTTCAGGATGAGAACAGAAATTGTGCTCCAGTGGCGCAGCAGCAGCGGGAGGCCCCATTAGCTAAAGTGGTGCTTCAGGTTAAGAACAGTTTCAGGTTAAGAATGGACCTCCAGAACGAATTAAGTACGTAACCAGAGGTACCACTGTACAGATATTTAAAAATAAATATTTCAGATAACCTTTTCAGCATTTGCAAATGTAGCTAAGCTATGTGATCCTCTGCATTTTTATCGGGCAGCATTCTTATTAAAAATATAATAAAAGTATAGCTAACATTTCCCTTCTCTGCCTAGCTCACTGCATCCTTTCTATTCAATTTCATTTTCAATAAAAGCAATTGTATCCAACAGGATAAAGATGAATCTAACAAGGGTTTTCAACCCTACCAAAATTATTAAGTAGATACCCGATAACCAAAGCAAAATAATATTCACTTCAACTTCTTGGAAAACTTTAGCTCATTATATAATTGGGCAATGAAGAATCTCTAGGCATCGAAAGAATGCTATGTTTAAAACTATCACTTTCACAAAACAGACTAACAGAAAAACCCTCTTAGCCTGACTTCATCTCTGAACTTTTGAAAAAGCTACACATAATCAGAGGATACACAAGCTCATTCCACTCTATACTTCAAGACAAGGCTTACTAGCATCACAGAAGCATTGATAATAAAATTGAATAGGAAGGATTCAGTGAGCTGAGCAAAGAAGGAAAATTTTAGTCATACCTGATTATGTTATTTTCAGAAGAACACTCAGATAAAAACACAGTGGAACAAATACATCTGCATTTCACTGCTAAACATGTTATTTGAAATATTGATTTATATATATTAAAAGACCTGTATGTTTCAAAGACAAAATAGCACTCATTTAAACATTTATATTTCAAAACTGAGAATTACCTTAACATTCCTTGGTATTCATCTACAAATCAATTTAGATGTCATTTGAACAGTAGAGCTCTATACCAAGGAAAAAAAGTATAAAGTCCTTGAACATTGCAAGAAATAAAACCTATTTTCATTAGCCAGCTTTTATTCATGTCTTCTAATTACAGCCTTTCTTTGTTCCAACATTTTCTACCACTAATGAAACCATAATTAAAAAAGATTGGGGGGGGGAGAAATCCACTAAAACAGGGACTTAGCTTGTGTAACTTATTCTGTCTGAATTTAACTACCATTGGAAAATTACTAAATGGATTAAGCCACAGTACATGTGGTCAGTGCTACCTAGCAAAAAGCCAGCTATTCATTAGTGCTGCACACAAGCACTGTGTGTGTACATGTATACAGATATTATGGCTACATCTCAAAAATGTCTTTAGATATGGGTTGGCACAGCTTCAATATTACAGACTGCCAGCAATATTAGGGATTGCCAGCAATAAAAGCAGAGAGTGTATGCTACAGGGAACACATTAAGTGAAAACAAGTCTCTGTATGCTTCTGTATTTCGGGGGTAGCAAAGCAAAGTAAAACTGAATATTTGGTCCAGAGATAACACACCCATCCTCTTTGCCTTTTCAACTAATGGAAAAATACCAAGCTAGCCAACAACGTTGTATTATATAGATAAAGATCAAGAGCTGTACTGCAGCAACCTTTTTTTTTAACCTTAATGTGGAAAAAACTTTAGCAAACGTCAACCAGTGGTGAAAATCCAGCAAAACTGGGCAAAACTCGTTTGTCACATGGTCTCTGTTGTCACCGCAGCTTGAATAAGCAATACATTTGCAGCTTGATCAAGACACCAGAGAGACTGTGATTCTCAACAGCAACAGAGAATTGTACCTTCTTTTTGGAGGATATTTCTAAAGCTTAACCTCAAGCCTTCTTAAAGTGAAAGGCAGAAGGTTGCATGGTCGGGTTCTGAACCCAAACACTATTGGATTTGCACATTAGAAATGAAATAATAAAAAGGAAAACGTGTCTTCCTCCTTCGCAGGATTTTAGAGTTCCAAATTAGCCAGTCCTTTTTGCAGAGTGGCACCAATACGTACATTGGCAAACCAACCTTCTCTCATTTATCTATTTCTAAACTGGACAGCTGTGTGTGTGCCAGTTGCTTTTGTTTTTTCCTCTTTTCATTTATTTGCATCTGCACCCCCAGCCCCCAAATCCAGTTTAACAGAGCACATCAGCAATTGTACATATCAATGAGAACAGCACAAAAAAATGTTATTTTGATGTGATGGAGAACATGGCCACGATGGTTCTTTTTAAAAATTGTGTTTTATTTGTCTATGGACACAACACTCGTGCACATCAGCAATCTAGCTAGAGAAAAAGGCACATAGGAATAGCACTAATTGGAAAATGCAGCGCACTTTACATGCCATAATTATGAAATTCATTTTAGAAATGTTGAAAATTAGGAAAAAGGGGAGCACAAGGTGAGGAGAGCAAACTACACAGAAAAGCAAGAGGGAAACCCCCAACTGCACTTACCACTGTGGCTTCATTTGCACAGTATGGTAAGCCAACCTGTAGTTTACTGGGACCACGCAAATATGCCAACTTCATAAAGCTTTGATTCTCCCTGGTCTGTTTTAATTTTTTTAGCACAGCACATTATGGCATGTGTGTTTTTCAAACCTCTGACCATGTTTGATGTTTCTCCTTTTTCTTCTAACATAGGACAAACCCTTGGCTACAGCTAGTGGTAAAGGGTAAGGTACCTTAACCACAATCCCAGGTTCAGATTACAAACTAAGAGAAACCTTGGTTTGGCTGGCCTGCCACACCATGATGATGCTGAGCTAAATGGAACAAGAAAGAGTCGAGCAGATATGAGCTCATTTCTGGGAGCCATCACATTCATGCTGTCCCAGCAAGCCATAGTTTGGACTTACCATGTTGTCCAAACAAGGCCTACATGTTTTCATGTTCAAATGGGAACTGATATCTCTCAGTTCCCTCTCACTGGTCCTCTTTTGAAGATAGGAAGTTGCCTTATATCAAGTCAGACTATTGGTCCATCTAGCACAGTATTGTCTATGGTGATTGGCAGTGCTTTCCAGCATTTCAGAAAGTGGACATTTTCAGTCCTACCTGGAAATGCTGGGAACTGAACCTTGGAACGTATGCATGGAAAACAGAGGCCCAATCACCGAGCTGTGGCCCGTGGCAGCCCTCCAAAATCTTATCATTTTGCACCCAAGATTTCTGCAAATCTTTTGCAGTCTATAAATTAGTACCTGCAAGTTACTTATAACTACACAAATCATGATTATTTGTCAATCAGTGAGTCCCACTGCTTTCATAGGAACTTGGGGTTGAACGTGCAATTCTGGAGCAGTCTAGCCATGAAGAGTCACTTGTGGCCCATCATTTTTCTTCCGGTGACGTGCATCTCAGTTTATCAGTGGGGGAAAAGATGAGCAATATTTTTAAAAGACAGGTGTATTACATGTATCCATAGCAGAAGAGAATTTCCAGACAGTCAAGCCAAACCACTAAAATGACTTGCTTGAAATATGTGCCAAGATTTACCAGTAAGATTACACAGGAATGAAGGGAATGTAGAACACCTATTCATTATTACGTAATCAACTTGGCAAAAAGGCTTAACTGCAACACTTTCTCCACTGTAGTCTAATGCAAATAGAAAAATTGCTTGAGGGGTGAAAACTCTTAAGATTATTAACAGCATTTGAACCAGACAGGTTCAAATTAGTGGGTTTTGCAACAACAACAACAAAGGTCAAATGTGATTTTTTTTTAAAGGATTATCTCACAAAAATCTCCTCCTAAAGTAGGAACAAGAGTTTCTGTGAGAGTATTTTGTATAAGGCTGGTTCGAAACCACATGTTTTGGTGTTTGATGATGGCAATTATCAAGAAGTGCTTAGGAGGCGTGTCAGGCTACCATTTTCTCTAATAATGAACTCAGTTGGTTGAATGCCTATCATTTTGGAAGTGATACAAACTCAAGAGACACCCCAGTATCTTAGAAATACATACATTTGTAAATGAAAAGAAAGGCTCGCTGCTCCCCCACCCAAATACATACACACACACACACACACACACCCCTGCCACTGATGGGATCTTTAGAGTCTATCACTGAAATATGTCTGAGACACTCAATATTTGTGTGTCAATGTCAATTCCAGTGGCATAGGGACATATCTGGAATACCGCAATCGGCAGCATTGTACAGGCAGAAACTGGCAAAATTTCAGGGAAAATCCAGACATATATGGCAGCAGTGTCGTTTTCGCAGATTTTCTATAAAAACAGCTCAAAAACAGCAAAAAGAAATTGCATAAAGAAGCTCAACAACTTTTCTGTCTGGATTTTCACAGTTTGAAATATGGCAATCCTACAGTGGGGGACAGAAAGGGGAAATTGGTGGGGAGGGTAGAAGAGAAGGTCAAGTAGGAGTGGCTCATCTGGTTAGGGTAAGATGCAGCAATACCTCCCAATAGGGGTGTCATTGCCACTTACCAAAAAGGGATGGAGCGAAGTGACAGTAAGAGCTGTATAACAGAGAGGAGTGAAGGCCTGGGAGAAATGGAGAAGAAATGCGTCCTTTACTCTTTTCTCCACACTCACTTCCCCAGGAGGTCTGACTAATCTCCTATTCCAGGCCACCCACATCCCTGAGCATGAGCAGTGCTTTTAGAAAGTGGGAATGCACTGTATCATTTTTTATGTGTTTCTTCATTAGTATTTGGTCATAACAGAGCAACCAAGCTGGTGCTCTGTAGATGTCATTGGGCTTGGGGCTCTGACCATCCCTGACCACCATTTGAGCTGGAGTCCATTTGGATGGTGCCAAGTTGACTGTCCCTGTTCATACGATAACCCATACATCAAGCATAAACAAGTGATGGCAGAGTGTATGAAAGAGAGGGCATGCAACAATGAGTGTGAGTGAGCATGTAAGTGCCATATACTTGCATGCTCCCAGCGAAAGCTTCTAGCATAATCAACTGTGCACATCTTTGCTTTAAAACAGCCTGCCAACATTACCCACAGAGAAAAAAATCTTTAAAAGCAGCACAGGGAGCCAAAATCTAATTCAGGAACTATGTCAATTTTGGAAATAACGACAACGACCAAGGTCTCCGTTTAAGTATCTACCCGTTTCGAGCTGTTTAGCATTTCTAGCAACACGCTTTAGAAAATGGGAGTCAACAAGTGATTTTCAAAAGCACAGCTGCCGCGGCACCTCCCTCAGACCTCTTAGACCTTCTCAACAGAATTCAAAGCTAGTTCACCCACAGCCACCTCCAATTTTGTTTTCATTTCTGCCTCCTCACAGAGGGATAAATGGAAAGTTACAGTGGGAAAATGGCACAAATTCTTAGCATAGGCTCCGTAAATGACTGCAGTTTTGCCAGGAGAGGGGAAAAGAACACAGGTTACACAGGCTACAAATTGAAAAGATTAAATCCAATTTGTTGGTTCTCTCTCCTGGGCTAGGTTTCTATACTGAAACTTCTCTCTGAGCTTTTGCTACAGGCAGAAGTAATATGCTCAAATATTAAAAACAAAAACAGATTTCTGAAAACAAATATGACCTGCACCCAAAGCTCTCTCTCGCGCTCGCTCTCTCTCTCTCTCTCTCTCTCACTCACACACACTACTCTCCCCCCACAAACAAAATCCTTTGCTACCTTGGATCCATTGAGTAATATTGCATAGCTAGAAAAGGCCAAGGAAATAGGTCAAATATAATAAACAGCCTTTACCTACCACACTGAGAAGTCAGCAAATGGATAAAGGAATCTGATAGCAGAGCTCAGATGTGCAGGGTGGGCAAATACCATAGAAAATGAACAGAACACCAAGATAGGCTGAACAAGCATAGTAAACATGATGAGACCATCTATAGCCCCTAATCATTAAGTTGCTTTTTTAAAAAGAGAACTCTTTAGTTGTATTTTTAATATAACATTACATGATTTGGGCTTTTTCATGCAGCAGCATGCAGCTACCAGTCATTATCGTTAAGTGTGGTGCAATAAAGTAATTCACATGCACAAATTACTTGATATTATTTGATAATAAGCAGCAATTCTTGCAGGACAGGGGTGGGCAGAAGCCAAATTTACTGGATTATTTGCTGGGCATTGGCAAGAAGTTGCAGCTCCCAATTGTTTAATCACAACAACTTCTCAAAGGTTCTCCCCACCACCAGCCCATGCCTCAGATTCAGTAGTTTGAATCCCTGATGTGTAAGTAACACAGATATACATATGCAGGTCATAAGCAGGCATGGCTCATGGGGTGCAGTAACTATTTGATTCTGACCCTGAGCCACTATTTCACGTTCCCACAGAGCTACTGGACTTTGACCACCAAAACCAAAGGTCCAACTTGTTGTTGGACTACAGCTCCCATCGTCCTTGACTGCTGTGGATAATGGAAGTTGGGAATCCAGCCACATCTGAATGGCCACAAGAGAATCCAGGTTTGTTCCCTCGCTTTTTTTTGTTGTCTGTGCATTGTGAGCAGGTGTAACACTGACCTAGTTCACACATCACAGCAGCCAAAGTATTGCTTACCTGGAGTTTGCAAAAATGCTTGCTCTCAAAGAGGAGATCATACCTGCTGGGCTTTTTAGCTCAGCACAGGATAGCAGCTAAGCCAAGGTTTGGCTTAGTGTCAACTGAACCCAGGATAATAATTAAGCTCCCTCCTCCTCAACCAGAAGTTGTACCCCTAAGTAAACCTTGGCTCCACTGCATGGTTAACTATAAGAAACCTTAACCATGATCCCAGGTTTGAAGGACAAACCTTAACTTAGCTGTCACACTGAGATAAAAAGCCCAGCAGGGAGCAAAATGGGTGCAGTTTCGTCCTTGAGAGCCAGCATGGGTTAGGTTAGCTTCACATGACACCGAACACAGCTACTATCTGATAGTTTTTTTGCATTAACATTATTTTTGATCTAATATTTATAAATCCTTAATTCATGATAAATTCTGAACCCAGTGACCACATAAACTGCACATGTGAAAGTCAAGCACTACCTTAGTTATTCAAAATAAAATTCTATTATTTTATTTATTTTATTTATTTTTTCAATAGCAATGCCCATGCAACAATAGGCTAATTTTCTCGTGGGAGAAACTATTTTTCTGTCATTCTGAAGCATGCCAAGTTTCAGAAATCCAAATATGGGAAAGATTTCTTAATTTTGCTTATTTTGAGGCATATGTGTTTCTTATTTGTTTTGCTTGTAAAAGAGTGTAATCGCCAACACACACACCCCAAAAGGGCAATCCAAGATTTAGCTATTGTATCTTGAACAATGAAGTTGAAACTGCATAAACGAAATCTAAACATTATGAATGAAAACACAATAAAATATTTAAACCTGGAGCTTCATATATGGTTTCCACAGCTTGTTGATACATGCTTGCTTGGTGTGAGAAACACAGACACAAATGAGTTAATATTTATTTTATCAATTTCATTAAAAATATTGGCAAGTAATCCTTCATCCACTGATACCAATGTGGGGTACAGAATTTAAATTGGACCAACCAGCTAAATCATATAATAGATAACACACACACACACACACACCAAAAAACAAAAAAACCTCACAATCCAAACAAAGGCATCTAAGAAACAGCAGAACAGGTTAATATTCAATACTTCCAAAAGCAACAGCCCAAACTGGGTATGACAATTTGTAATGTGCTCCCAAGGTAAAAATGTGCTATTGGGAGATGGTGTGTGTGTCTGTGTGTGTGTGTGTGTGTGTGTGAAATTTGATTCAAGCGCTAGCATTTAAGCTTCCCGATAGCAAAAATACAGCCAAATTCTAGTTTCAAAAGTTATCTCAACAAGTAAAGGATTTGCTTATGCTAGATTGCTTTTTATAACTCTGCTTAGCATCTGTGTGTATAATACCTCAAAGCAAACAGATACGCTTTTCCTACACAAGTTTATCTTACCCATCTCAGAAACTAAGCATATGGCCAGTACTCATCAGTGCTATTTAGATGTAGGACACAGATTACAAAGATTACCCTCTACCACCACAGACACACCCAACCACAATAATGCAAGAACACAGACTAAGCACCTGAAGGCTTTTTCACTACCTCATTTGAAGATCAAAACTTCAGATAGGCAAAGTTGCTCTTACAGCTCCAATTAGTAGTTCTGCATGAACATAAAAGCACTGCTAAATGTATGAAGAAATTACGCAATCATAAAAGCCAGTTCTAACCACTATGCAAACAATACAGAACAGTAAATTGTAAATCGAGGTGGGTAATCTATTTCTGACCAAGGGCAAAAGGCAAAATCAGGAAGAGCAATAGATGTGACTCTTACTTTTGTATAGTAGGCTACATTCCAGCCACCTAAAAATCACAGGGCTTCGAGAAAGATGCACACACACCCTTCACTATAGCCACCCATGCAATTACCAGTATCCCAATTCAGTGATATATCTCAGACAAGTAAAAAATACTAAAGGAGAGTGCCAAACAGGTCTAGTGAGAGCTGTGGCCTGAGGGAAAGGGGTGTTGAGGGAGAGAGCCCTGAGAGACAGACAGAAACGCCCCTGAACCTCAGGTTCCTCACCTGTTGTAAATGTGTAACTATTCAGCTTGGAGAGTGGTAAATGGTCTATCCAGCATCCAAAATTTTGCCTGGATTTGGGAAGACGCAGCTTAATCTATTTATAAGCAAACTACAGTGGTACCTCTGGTTACATACTTAATTCATTCCGGAGGTCCGTTCTTAACCTGAAACTGTTCTTAATCTGAAGCACCACTTTAGCTAATGGGGCCTCTCGCTGCTGCCGCGCCACCGCCACACGATTTCTGTTCTCATCCTGAAGCAAAGTTCTTAAGCTGAGGTACTATTTCTGGGTTAGCGGAGTCTGTAACCTGAAGTGTATGTAAGCCAAGGTACCACTGTATGTATGAGGAAACCGCCTCTCCCCTAGTGCAACTCTCATGTACAGGCATTGGCCTTGCACCAGTGGTCAAAGGTGTGGGAAATAGTAGTCCAGCAACATCTGGAAGGGGATAGTTTCCACATCCCTGGATTGAGACAAGATAGGGGCCTACACAGACTCAAAATAAGGCTCTAAAGGTGCCTAGGACACTCCTGCAACCACAGACCATACATGAATCACATTATTATTATTATTATTATTATTATTATTATTATTATTATTATGCAATGTTCTGTAAAAGTTCTCTCAGAAATTAACATGAACACCCATGAAAGAAGAATTGTGGACTCTCTGCACAATATACTGACTGTGCGCAAAGTCCCCTAAAAACCACAAGCTTCTCCTCCACCAAAAGAATCTGAGGAATCCAGAGCGAAAGTCATAAGGAAATTAATCCCACACATTTATTTGAACAAGCCAGTTAATAACCGCTGCATTACAGTAAAGCACAGCTCCATCCGAAACCTTTACCAGCTGCTGAGTGAACTTATTTTCTATTTGCAAAGCTTAAGAGAAACAGAGTCGGGCTTTAAAGCTTTATCTCAATTATACTTATTAAGAGCAAGTACTACCTTTTAATATTAATCAGGACTTAATAAGGCCTTCCTTCCAGCTGTACAAAACACCTCTTGTTCAAGCTCAAACAACTGAAAAGGTATTTTTAAAATCATGCCATGCATTCCAATTGTGGTGATGATACAATTCCTTGGTGCTTGTGATCCTTACAATAAGGCTTGACCGACCAACAATACAGTTCCTACTAATTATGTGAACCTGGACTGGGGGGAAAAAGAACACATAAATCAATCTTGTGCTTGTCATGACTATTGTAATGTGCTTTTAATGAATAACAGTTTTTTTAAAAAAAACTGATTTTTTTTTTGCCTTTTTCCTCATTCCAGAAGAGGGGTGGGGGTGGGGAGGGAGAGAAGAGAAAAGGAAAAGGAAAAATCCAGGCGAGTTTTACTCAGAGGCACTGCCATTTTACCTTTTTTCTTTTAAATAACCAATGTTTCATCTTGACTTTGATTTAAAGTTAGGCTACCTCTAAATGGAATTTGAAACTTTACGAGAGAATAAGTTCAAGAGGAAAGGGAAAGAGTCGGTGTTGCGTCTAGGAATGTTAATTTCACTGCATACACAATTAGGGAAAGTCCAGTTCTCTTTTTGCCTTCACAAATGGTTAATTTTATCAATTGTGGTACAAGAGTAACTTAACTTGAGGGAGCATCACACAGCGGAATGTGCAACAACCACACACACATGCTAATCATTAGTCTGACAGAAAAACAGACCCCCCCTCCCACTCTGAGAGCATCAGAAAAGGCCCTGGAAAAACACATGGGGAGAAGACAGGAGGGATTCTTTTAGAGCAATGTTGAAATCCACACACAGTGTGTACGCTTTGAAACAAAAGGAAAGCTGGAAGAAAGAGCAGAAAAGATGTTCTAAAAAAGTAAAAGTTAGAATATTCAGCAGCCCTGAGTTTTTGCTTGAGTGGTATTCAGATGCATGTTACTAGAAGAGAGATAATTAATTCATGTTACTTGTATAGTTCCCCATGTCATGGAATACCATGAAGATGACAACAAGTCCAAAAACAGATGCACAGGCCAACTTTTGAGACCACTTATTGCGCCCTCAGGTTACATCATCTGGGCTTGTTCGGCAGGGGTGAGCTGGAAGCCCTCCTCTGACGTATTTCAGGTCGCACCTTTATCTCAGGTGCTTATCAAGGATAAAAGGTAAAGGTAAAGGGACCGCTGACCATTAGGTCCAGTCATGGCCGACTCTGGGGTTGCAGCGCTCATCTCGCTTTATTGGCTGAGGGAGCCGGCGGACAGCTTCCGGGTCATGTGGCCAGCATGACTAAGCCGCTTCTGGCGAACCAGAGCAGCGCACGGAAACGCCGTTTACCTTCCCGCTGGAGCGGTACCTATTTATCTACTTGCACTTTGACGTGCTTTCAAACTGCTAGCTTGGCAGGAGCAGGGACCGAGCAACGGGAGCTCACCCCGTCGCTGGGATTCGAACCGCCGACCTGCTGATCGGCAAGTCCTAGGCTCAAACTGCAATAGTCACAGCACCAGATCAAACCATGGGCAACTGTCATGGCCTGAGGTAGTTCTGTGTTCAGCAACAAACTCACAACAGCCCCAAACAGCATGGTCAATGGCAAGGGGTGATGTGATTTGTAGTCCAAGGCAACTGGAGGAACCCAGGATTGCAAAGGCTACTGCACAACAAAAATAACAACATAAGCAGCACTTTCTGATTCAATAAGCTAGAAATACTACCAGTGACTATAGTAATATTTTATTAAGACATTTCCCTGCAAAGTACACTTTGTCAGAATCATTATACTCAGTCACTAAACAAGACAAGTGCTATGACTTTTCATAAGCCTAATGGGATATGTGCTATTTTAGAGGGTTACCTGATATTATTATTATTTTGTAACACAAACTGCAGCAAAGAATAGTTTTGTGCAATTTTAAAACAGTGTGCAATTAGAATACAGGCAATATGAAAAACAAAGCTACAAAGAATCCAGTTGTGTGTGATTTCGACTGCCACCTACTGGTCACAGTCAGATCATTTTAAAAGCATATACCGTACTTTAAAGTCTAGTGATTTAATTATAAAGCAGAGTCGTCCCCCCCAAAGTTGAGCAAATACCAGGATGGGGGGGGGGGAGAACCATCTGGAATAAATATTGCAAGAGGTATGTATAACCACAAAGAAAATGCACTAAAATATGCATACAGCGTGTGGTGTGAAATAAACTTTTCCAAAACCTGGGTAAATACAATAAAAGCAACTGTGGGGGGAGGGGATGACTTGCTCAGAACCACTTAGAAAAGTGTCATTGTTCCTGAATGGAACATGTAAAATTTTAAGGTGGTAAGAGCTGTTGAGCACTTGCTATCTCAGGGAACACAGTCCTTTTTCTCTTCTTATTTTTTCCAACTACCAGATTTAGAGACGGATCAAACAAGCCATACACTTAATGTGTTTCAGAGTATATTATTTAATCCTGCTCTCTTCTCTCTATCAAGACAGGCAATCACACACACTACCTATTCCAGAAACACCTCTCTCTGATTCAGAGGAAGTTTTAATTATTCCACAAGCCCACCCTTTAATATACTAAGGACTATTACTACGTTGGCCCTTTCCCTCTTTATTAGTGATCTTGTTCCTTTGCCATGTGGTGGCCTTTTGCTATTGTCTGCATTTTCAATTTTACTTCAAAATAAAACTTCACATGAAAACTGTCACCAGAAGAAACAGCATGCACAGAAGCAACAACTCTGCCAGAACTGTCTTGCCCGTAACAACACTGAAATGAGGAAAAAACACCCCACGGCTGGCGAAGTTCTCCTGTGCAGCTTTTGCAAGTACAGTAGTACCTCCTGTTGCGGACGGCATTCGTTCCGGAGCTCCGGTTAGATCCTGAGGTTTCCATAACCAGAGGGACCACTTCTGTGCACGCACGCATGGTGGTAGAGTGCTTCTGCGCATGCACGCACAGCAAAAACCCAGAAATATACTTCCGGGTTTACCACTTATGTATCCTGAAGTTTACATAAGTGGAGGGATACGTAAGCAGAGGTACAACTGTAGAAGGGCTCTCTGGCAACGGACTTCAACTGGTGGGTCGGGACCCACTACCAGGTCAATATCTGATCAAAGGTGGGTCTGCAAAAGGGCATTGAATGTCAATCAGTCAAAGGCCTGGCTGAAGAGGAACATTTTTGCCAGCAGCCAAAAGGGATATAATGAAGGCACCAGCTGAACCTTCCTGTGAAAAGCATTCCACGAATGAGGAGCCACTGCAGAAAAGACCTGTTTTCCTCTTGTCCACTCTCTGGACCTCTCATGGAGGAGACACACAAAGAAGAGACTAAGAGGATGATCTCAGGGTCCAGGTAGGTTGAGGTATTGCGGTCCTGAGCTATTTAAGGTTTTACAGGGGGAAACAAGCCACCATCTGGGCTTTGAAAAACAGGGTTCCTCACTGGGGCACTGGGAGCTAGCAGACTGGGCAGCAACCCCAGACTGTGTGGTAGTTAGTTCCCTTACTCCCAGCATACCCTCCAACATTAATCCAATGAAAATAGGGACATCCCATTCCATAATGATAATTTTACTATTTATACCCCATAAACCTACTGGGTTGCCCTAGCCACTCTGAGCAGCCTCCAACATATATAAATACATAATAAAACATTAAACATTTAAAACCCTTCCCTAGACAGGATTGCCTTCAGATCGCTCGGGGGGGGGGGTCAGATAACTCCATACCCTCCAACATTTCTCCAATGAAAATAGGGACATTCTACTGTGCCCTCCAACATTTCTCCAATGAAAATAGGGAAAAGTGGGACATTCCAGGATCAAATCAGAAACTGGGATGGCTTCTCTAAATAAGGTACATATCTGGCAGGGTTAGAAACTGAGATATGAACGCTAGGAGCTAAATGGCACCTTAAGCCTAGGTTATGGGTGCAACAATGGAATGTTTAGGTGCATTTTTAATAACAAGAATACAAAGTTGAAAATGAATGAACTGCAGCTAAAATATTATGTTTATTTTTCACATGGTCTAGTCTTAGGCGCAGTACCTCTCTCAGAAATTCCCTGCCACAAAATGCGCCTAGAACAGTGGGAGTTTCAAACACTGGTCCCTGGAAAATAGGGACACTTGGAGGGTCTGTCTCAGGGGGCACTGCTACCGAGAAAGGCAGTTGAGGTGAGGAGCAGTTCTAGCACAGCCTCACCTTCCTCAAACAGACCACAACAAGTTGCCTTAGGACTCCAGTAAAGCTGTGCTCTGGCTTGATGAGAACCCTTTTTAGCCCACTGACAAAATGATCCATGGTATGAACATCATATTGAATAGGACATGGATGCCAAGTTTGTTACAAAATTCATCTTTACCAAGTATATTTTTTGTATCCATGCTATACATGATCTTCTGAGGTTCTGGTAAGGAACTCAAATGTTTCAAAACATAGTTTTCAATAAGCTACCTTGAGAGAATCCAGATACAATTCCTAATTAATATCAATAGACACCTACATAATATATTCCACAGTCTACCCCATCTTTGCCTATATTAAGCATCAATACATGCTCTCAGAATTCAGATTGTAAAACTTGTTGTCCTGTACATTAAAAAATAGTATGCATCACCAATGAAATACAGCCTTTGACATGTTCTGTCTCTCTGTGTGTAGCTGATCTCAAAAATAAAAGCCTCTTGATGGATTAATGCCAATAGTTCCAAATTAATCAGCCCCATAATGCTTTGCATGTGCCTACACATTGGTCTTTACATCACAATAAATCTTGAGCCATTAAGTTTCATTTTGCGTTCTCTTACCATAAATTACTCACATCATGCGCCTATGCCCACAAACCCTGTATAAGAAGTTTGCTAAGCTTTGACTAGCATGCTAACAAAATACTTGAACATTGTGCCTTAAGTCAAAACATTTAGACATCAGGAGCAGCCTTGATACATTAGGTTCCCCTCCCCTATCCTGAATACAGGGCTGTTTATTGGAGATTCTGTGCCTTTGACATTCATCAACCAAGGCTGATAGCTTAAAACTGTTTAGATCTGTAGATCAGATAGTGGAAGCAAATTTTTATTGATAGACTTTTGAGTTAGGGGTATACCTGCTGTTTCCCGAGGATATTAGATTGTATACCTAAATACAGTGGATTTAAATTAACTTACATCTATTGATTTCAATAGGTATACCCCATTTAATTAGTTAGGTAGTTAGATACAACCTATTTGTCCTCTGCATTCTTGTAGCAGGTACACAAAAATGTTAAAAGTGACCTTTCCTTCTAACAAGCAGTAGTAGCTTTTGTATGTTAAAATGAAGATTGTTTTACATTGCCCTGTCTCAGAAAGGCACCTAAACTAAGGTGTTGTCAATGTGTAAATGTAGTGAATTTCAACCATCTTGTTATTCCAGAACAGCACCATCTGGACTTGCTTCAGCCTGCAATGCATTCAAGTGCTGAAGGGGTGAGCTAAATCCTGGAGGAAAAATAAACAAGACCTCCGAAAATCAAGCATAAGTGAAGTTCTTCTTCCCTTCCATTCCAGGTCTCAAGTAATCAAACAGTAATGAGATGATTATTTTTGCACATTGCAATGAGTGATATGCAGAGTTTTTCTGAGAAAACAAAATGGGGTTGTATTTTCAATAACCTGAAATTGTTTGTCCAGTGTAGACAAGAATTGTTTTAAGATAATGAATCTGTAGGATAAACAGTCCTGGCTTCTTGAATCTGTAAACAAAACATTTATTTACTTATTTATTTGGATGTTTGCACTATGGCCCATAGACATTTGTGAACTGCAACTTTGAAACTGACCAATGCTAATTTGCTGCCATGACCTCAGATTGTCAAACTGCAATCATACAAATATGTCTTCCATTGAGATTCATGCTATGTCTACACAAAATGAGGGTTATATACTGTGTTTTAGCTTTGGGGAATCAGTACTGTATTATATATGCAAAAAAATTCCTAACACTTTGGCATCTAATTTAAACCAATTTGATTATGCCAGTAGAAACAGGTAAGAAGCCTCTTAATCAGAACGGCAAACATTATTAGATTAATTTATATTAACCAAGTGGAACAAACTTTATTTATACCAGAAAAAGAGTATATGCAATACTTTTAGATTTACACCCCGCCCCCACTGATGTATGCATTTGTACGTGTATGTTTATAAACACACATACACACTTATGTATTACTGACAGCTGCTTTGGGTTCCCTTTTCAAAGGATTAGTGGGGTAAGCACATTAGAATTAAAAAGGAAAAAGGAAATAGTTTATCCAAGCTGGAAATTGGCACCAGTGGCATCTCCTTGTCAAGCAACCATTGCAACTCCGTATCTTGTTATAAGATGCAGTGCACACATTTTTCTTTCTTGGCACAGGGAGTTTTAGAACTGGGCTATAAAAAGCTGTTTAACAATGCAACCCTATCACTGAGTTGCATCAGCTGCAGAAGGATCACTCCATTCCAAGATAGTAAAGTGTAGTAAACTTAATCAGCCTTACTTAAAATGTCATAACATCTTAGTCATCAAAACTTTATGAGCTGGGCCATAGCTAGGATGGCACTGCGGGGTGGGCAGCAGACTAGGGAGAGATGTAGGTTTGTGTAATCTTAGTTGTCACCCTGTTCTCTGTTCTCCTCTATACTTTTACAGCTGTCAAAGGAGGTGCCAAAGTTGGGGCTCCACTTCAGATAGCAAAAACATATTGAGCTGGCACTGATCACTGATTGCTGCATAACAAGGGTGCTATCTGGTGAATGCAGACTCACTTGGAAAGTGGGGGTCCTGGTTTAGTGAACTATGTGGAAGGGGAAAGAGCAAAGATGAACTGCCAAGCCCTCATTCTCAATGGACAACTAAGCACAAATGTCTGCTGTAGCTGCTATCTGTAAAACATCACTATATTCACTTGCAACCTAGCAGCCTTTCAACATGCACCTAGGCCAGAACTTTGCCCTCCCAACACTAAGTAAGATCACAAGAGAGGCCAATAACAAGCAGCGTCTAAGGAGCAGCCACTAGATCCTCTGCATAGGAAACAATGACCTGAATCAGCCATAGATTTAACTTGCAGAATTCCTGTTATCTTTGAAAGCTGCTGGAGGGACAGAAATGTACCAGGTGTGGATTTACACAGCATGTGGGAAACAGTGAAAGGGAATACTGCACCTGTTGCCAGGCACCACTTTCAAAGGAAGAGGGAATCTGCGAGAAAGGAGGAGGATAGCAACACCATTTCTCTAGGATGCTAGCGGGACTCGCTCCATATAACTGATAGTGTTCATAAAAGCCGGCACTGTTTCTGCCCTCGCTCTGTTCTTCTGATAGTTTGCACATGCATTTGCTTGTGGAGTGAGTCCCTCTTACTCACATAAGACCATTTTCATGATAGGTACAAAATGTGAGGGGGGCACTGGGGTGGATCTCTACTACAACAGGCCAGGAAGGACTGAGAGTCTGAATCATCACCATAAAGGCTGGAGTTGGGGTGGGGGAGAGAAACTAAGCAACTAAATGACTTCTTTATTGCTCCCCAGTTATTAATGAAGTAGTGTTACAACTATGAGGGGCCGGGAAGAGAGAGAAGAGGCTGAGACCCACAGCAAGGTGTCCTTGGAAAGCATCACCAAACACTGGCCAGCAGCATCAAATGAATATCCACCAGTTGTGGCACAATGAGAAATGGACTAGGCAGAACAGAAAGCACACGGAGGTGTACACAAGTCCAACAGTGATCAGGATTTCCATGCACTGATCCAGGCATGGTCAACCTGTGGTCCTCTGGATGCAGCTGGACTCCAGCCGTAATTCCCTTTCCACTGGCAAAGCTGGCTGGGGCTGATGAGAGTTCACAGTCCAATATCCAACACCTGGAGGGTCCGCAGGTTGCCCAGCAATGCTCTAATCACTCTGACCAGTTGTCTAAGCTAAAAAGTGGGCTTTTTAGAAAAGATTGGAACTCAAAAAATTGACATCACCTTAAGTGATTTCAGATCTAGAAAGTTTAACTTTGTAAACAAAACTTTTTAAATATGCCATGCTAATTTTACATCTCTGTAGGACAAAACTGTTGAAAGGAAATACTTTGTTTAGGGGGAAACATCAATAAAGCATATCAGTGTTTTAACAGACAGTGTAACATAAACAAACTCAAACTTGTACTTTAGAAATTATTTTTACTGAAATACTCGTAAAACTTTTTTAAAACATACTTGCAAAATGTTATTTTTAAGAGACAACTCAATAGAGCATGTATTCTCCATCTTTCAATGTAAAGGAAAAGAACAGAAACCATCACATACTAATTTTAGCATGCCCAAGGAGCTATGCATGCATATATATGCTCTCTCTCTCTCTCTCTCTCTCTCTCTCTCTCTCTCTGTGTGTGTGTGTGTGTGTGTGTGTGAGAGAGAGAGAGAGAGAGAGAGAGAGAACACACTTTGAAACTGCCCAATTTGCGTTATTGTATAAGCTCATGTTTATTCATTGATTTTCTGAAAAACTGCTTCTTTAGAAATGGAAAATGGGATGTGGAAAAACTCAACATGGAAATAAATTCCACCACACATCACTAGTCCCTTTCCAGCCTCTGTATGTCCTCCTTCAGTACCAATTTATATGGCTTGAGTCTGGGGTGTATAATGCACCAATCCTCTATTCGATTTATTATAAAACTTATACCCTACTTTTTGACCTAGAACTCCACAAAGCAGATAACATGCATGAAAACAGGAAAACGATTAAAGACATTATGAAGGCCTGATCTACAGTTGTAATTTCAGGGTGCTGGTCACTTGAGTGTGAGATTGGTCTTATAGTTGCACTCCTTGTCCCTTTTCCATTTACCATTATATCATATTCATTAGACCCCAAAGGGCTGTTGACCTTGTGGAGGCCACATTCTCAACTTCTAGACATGTGACTCAAGCCCACCACAGTGTACAAGAAACCAAAACTAGTATATAAAACATACACCAAAACTAATACAGTTTAAATAGCAAATTCCTACCAGTGGCACCTTAAAGACCAACTAAGTTAGTTCTTGGTATGAGCTTTCATGTGCATGCACACTTCTTCAGATACCTTTTTTTTTTTTTTTTACTATGGCAGACCAACACGGCTACCTATCTGTAGTTTAAATAGCGGTTCACCAATGCAATATGATTAGCGCACAATAATTAAAATTTCCAATTCTGAATAGAAATAGAAATGTCTTAAGCATGCATCTGAAATAATGGATTGTTGGTGCATGCCCTATTTATAATGATAACAATTTGCACATTAAAGTGGACACAGTACTGGTTGGATACAAGGTGAATAGCAGAAGTATTTGGTACTACCAGAATGTCATCTGCCAGGGAATGCAATGATCAAGCAGATGCTTAAGGCATGGGTAGGCAAACTAAGGCTTGGGGGCTGGATCCGGCCCAATTGTCTTCTACATCTGGCCCTCAGATGGTCCGGGAATCAGCGTGTTTTTATATAAGTAGAATGTGTGCTTTTATTTAAAATGCATCTCTGGCTTATTTGTGGGGCATAGGAATTTGTTCTCCCCCCCCCCAAAAAAAATAGTCCAGGCCCCCCCCCCCCGGTCTAAGGGACAGTGGACTTGCCCGCTGCTGAAAATGTTTGCTGGCCCCTGGCTTAAGGGGAGAGATGGTCTCTCAAATAGCCTGCTAGCAAGGTTGCTTAAACAACTACCAACAGCAGGCCATTGCATACAGCAAATCAAAATCCTCCTCCCCTAACTGGATGGATAAGAAAATATGGGAAACATCATTGTTATTCAAGTTGACATACCAAGCAAGAGCTGTAAGCAATCTTGAAGAAGCTAGACTCCCAGGAAGATGGGCTTTTTTTTGTAACTGCTTGGAATAAAACAAATCAATGTAGTGTGTTCCTTATAATTCTTTTTTGCCACTTTAAATATAAAATGTTATTCTTTTTCCAAATGGGGAAATGCTTACATGTGACCACAATGAGACTAATCTATTTGTTCCTATTCCCCTATAAAATGTTATTTTAAAAAATTATAAATTTAAGCAAATTTGAAAAAGTTCAAGTTGCAATCCTTCACTCACCTGAACTCAGTGGGACTCACTTCAGAGTAGGACTGCATTGTTAATTGTTTATTCAGCTCAATTGGTTGTTGAATAAAAGTGCCGCTTTGTATACATTAACAGCCTTTTAAAGACACATTGCCTGAAACAAAACATCTTCACACTTGCTGAATCTTCTCTTCATATTCTGCTAACAGTATGTAAAGCACATAATGCTAAACAGAGAGCTGTGAATTCAGTCTACAACTTGACAATGAGGAAAACCCCAAGGCCTCTGTTTGCAAGACTAAAGCCAGATTACACTCATTTAGCTCTAGGAAGTTAAAAGATTGGTATCATATTGCAACTTGCTATCATTTTTTTTTTTAAAAAAAACTTGCTCCTCTGGGTCCCCTCTCCTACCCAATCTTACAGGGCCAGGAGCATTATTCAACTCATTCCAGCAAGCTACTCCCCCTATTCAAAAGTGATGGGGGGTGGGGGAGGCAGCACCAGAAATCTGCAAAGACATGCAATGTAAAGAAAATGTTATCTATAAAATAAAATGAGTGTGATAAACAGGTTTTTTGGGTGGGTGGATGGATAGGTGTGTATTCTCTCTATAATCAAGCTCCAAGCAGGCATAGCAAAATTTAAATCTTCAGCACAAAGGCCTGTACTAACACATTTCCAGCCAGGAATGGCAGAGATTTCCTGTGGAATGTGGAGAGAAGTTTTCTCAAGGAACCACAAAACTTATTCCTCTCCGCTAAAAGACTACTCAAAACATTTTCTCAAGAAGAGCTGACTAAACTATAGAGAGGTGGGGTGGGGAAGCTTTAAGCTAAAGCATTTTTTCCTTTCAAGAAAGATTAGATGTTAGAACAGCCACAAGCCAAGTTAAATCTGATCCACTGAGTACTGTATTCTGCAATGGATCCACCTGGGGTGACAGGGACAGGAGATGGCAGGGGAACGCTGCAATGCACCTGGTCTCAGATTGGCTGCATCATTGTGGTTACCAGGAGTGGTCAGGAGGCCAGTGTGACCCAGGGGCAGCAGCAGGAGCGCCAGACTGCCACTGCACCCACACTGCACCAACTTCACTACCACCTCTCCCCTCTTGCTCCTGGTAATCATAGCAGCTGATGGGAGTCCCAATGCAACACACAGCATTTGTCTGTAACCCACTCTTGAGTGTGAAGACCAAGTTCTAACACAACCAGGGAAGTTAGTAATTATTTCAGTGTAATAGAACATGAGACATACAGACAATTCTTTTTATCACATGACAACTAGCCTGTTGCAAAGAGGTAACATTGACAATTATTGCTTTACCAGCTTTTGCCCCTGTTCCCCCCCTACCACTGGCAAGTGGTTCCCCCCAGAAGATTGCCCAGAATGGAATGCAGCTTTCAGACTGGAAAAAAAGGCTCCCCACCTCTGTTGAAAGAGCCCTGGAAAGGTGTTTCAAGCTCAGTTCATGGCCCTGGAACTGAACTCCCAAGAATCTTTGTGGGAGATGATCTTAAAACTCTTTATATTATCAAAATAACATGCTATCATGAATGGGCTCCCAAGTGTTTTTAGAGCAGAATTCTCTATTTTTAAGCAAATATTTACAGTCTGTCAAGAGGTTATGGCACTGGTGAGAACCCTGTCAAAAATTGTTGGCTAGTGGCATTTCAGAATAAGCCAAGCTGTTGCTGGTATTTCTTCACTGATTAACCGATGGTAGAAGATAGTGATAAAAAGGAAGTATTTTAAGGTTATCCTTGCCTAAGGTCCCAGTATCATCATCCTCCGCAACAGAAAAACTTAGTGTTAACAGCCATCATCAGCTCATATAGTCTTGAGGAAAGTTAGTTGATAGCATTGAAGAAAACAAAGGTCCTATGGCACCACAGAGGCTTGCCAGATCGCTGGAGGGCTTCTACTGCATGAGTGCAATTTTTTATTATTTGTGCAGCAGCCATGGGGAAGCCTGAGCAGCTTTGGAAATGGAGGGGGTTAACTCTTTGTCTCCCTTCCACAGCCCCAACAAAATATTCCTCTCTGAAGTTGCTATCAGCATTTCAAAGGAAGTCTCCATTGACACCAAAGGGAATTTCCCTTGAAAATGCAGTAACTTCAGAGAGGCCTTGTTGAGACTGCAGTATGCAGAGAAAGAAACTTACCCTCCTGCCAGTGTAGGCCAACTCAACCTGCTGATGGTTTCCTCGAGAAATCTCTCTTCCTGGCAGGATATTTCCTCATGGAACAAACCGAGGGCAGAGACTAGGAGCACAATCACACCATCCATTTAAAGCCCCACGATTCCCCTTTAAATAGTCATGGCTTCCCCAAAGAATTCTGGGCGCTGTAGTTAGTTGTCAGGAGACCCCTAATTCCCCTCACAGAGCTACCATTCCAGAGTTCCCAGGTAAGAGGCATTGCCTTGCAAATTGTGGCTCCTGGAAGGGAATAGGGGTCCCCTAACAATTCTCAGCACCCTTAAACTCCCAGAATTCTTTGGAGGAAAACATGACTCTTTAAAATGGTACCACGGTGCCTTAAATGTATGGTGTGAATGTGACCTCAGTTGTTAGGTACAGCCCAAGGCAGTCACATTGCCTACTTTGGCTATTTGATTAGGCAGGAAGTTGCAAGGCAGAGATGAACACAAAACGTGGTATGCTTACACATAGGGAAGATAGGAAGATTCCCACATAAATCAGTTGCTAGCTCACCTGTATACTGAAGGTTAGTGCCAGCAACATGCACTTTCCACAGAACATAACACTCAACACCAGGCCTCAGCTGACTCATGACCCCTGCTCCTCAAAATTAACTGTGCTTTCATCATTAGTGAGTTGCACTTCATCAATAACTGTGAATCAATGCCTGCCTCAAGTTACTTAAGTTACCTTACCTTTCTGCTTCTTGCATCTTTTGACATTTCTTTCCCCTGCTTCTGTATTTAAAACATTGGCAGATGGAGAAAAAAAATCTGCCATTCTGTCAAGTTAGAATAGTCAGCCACATTAATTCATTTTATTATTTATTGCATTTATATTCCACCCTTTGTTCAAGGAGGTCAGAAAAGCATACATGGTCTTCCATGCTTGATTTGAGCCCACAAGGTGAGGTCAATTAGGCTGAATGACAGGCCAAAGGTCACACAGTATCACAGACCTGTATAGTTTGAAGGGACCCCCAAGAGTCATCTAGTCCAACCCCCTGCAATGCAAGGCTCTCAACACATGGTCCCCCATCCAATTTGAAACCATACAGGACCTTGCTTAGCAATCTCTGCAGACCTAGTCCATCACATTGGCTTTCATGGCAAAGCTGCTGAAATCTGGTGGGAGTGGGGTTGCACACACATGCACATATCTATGTGCTTAGAATCTGTAATAATTCCGAAATTGCAAATACTTTTCAGCCTGTCTCCCTACTTAGCCCTTAAGGATGTGTGTGTATGTATGTATGTATGTATGTATATGTGTGTGCGTGTGTGTGTGTGTGTGTGTGTGTGTGTATACACAGAGAAAGAGAGAAAGAGAGAGAGAGAGAGAGAGAGAGAGAGAGAGAGAGAGAGAGAAATGGGCCATTAGAACTAAAAAGTCTGGTGTGCCATGTTCTCTGAATCTGCACCAGGGGAAGCAGCCCCTTTGGACATTTGACTTACGATGGAAGCACACTTCTTAAAGTATCTTTTTTATTCTTATATAACTGAAACTCGTGTTCTCATTGTGCACCCAAACAGCTACTGAACATGCTGTAGCTTCTCCAGAAACTTTGTATTGACCTCATCAAATGTGAACTCAAATCAGAGCATCAGCAAGCCCCAGTATAAGTAAAGATGCATATGCATGGATGCAGGGGAGAGGTAAAAGTGTGTCATCTATTTACTAGTTTCACATCCGCTGGTGCTTTTTGTGTTTTCTTAGGCTCATCTTTCTAACCACAGGGGCCAAAACGTGTGTGCTAAAAATGGGATGAGAACAGTTACGATGCCAGATTTGTCATAAGACTTCATAGACAAATGTATTAAAGACAATAAACGGCGAATGGACAAGCCAACGCTTCTCACTTGCAGAATCAGAGGGTCAGCAATGCTAGCAAGTATACTTACACCATTTAGGAAATCAGCTGAAAGCCACCCCTTTTTAAACAAATTTCAAAAGACCATCCTTCCAAGCAGCACCCCCATTTTAAAAAAATGCATGCATTCTATGGCATTTTATGAGTTCAAAACCCAAAGAGAAGAATTACATATAAAAGTATATTTTAACTGGTTTTCTCATCCAGCACCCTAGAAGTCTCCATATTTATATTGAAATTTAAAGGGACCACTTGCCAGCAAAACCTGTTGCAGTATAGTGCTCAGAAACTCAACTAACGCTTCAGACTCTCTCTCTTGAGTTCTACAGGTATGTGGAGTCATGCTTCAAAATGTACATGAGAGCACATACAAACCCACATTATGTTTACCTTCTTGTTAAGCTGCTAGTCATAGTGTTAGATGACCCATTAGGTTTCCACTTCTTTTTAATAGCATCAAGGGTCACCAGTCTTTCAAAGCTCATGGACACATTTGGATTTCTGGGCAAATGCCATGGAAACCACCCTTCTGGTCACTTCTCCCCCTCCAGCAAATCACTCCATCCCAACCCAAAAGAAGACAGAAAAAGAGAAGGGGCACACATACAGCTGAAGTGGGAAAATATGCCACTCTTTGCACATTCTCCTGCCTCGCCAGCTCATGACCAAGAGGGCAGTGAGGCTGTGTGTGGGTGTCAGAAGCTTTGTGAGCACCAGGAGAAGAACTTAGGGATGCCATTGTGCTTGCCATTTTGGCAACTATGGCGCAGCTAATGTCACAATTATTCCATCAAGTGTTTCTGAAGACAGAAAATAATCCCAGTTAACTCAAAGTTCATTTCAGAGTATCTGATGCGTGTGAGCAGGCTATAGTTTTAACAAAGTGCACAAAACCATCTTTTTTGTTAAAATCATTCTTAAACCACAGCACCTGAGCATATATATTTTTTTTAAAAAACCAAATTGAACACTCTCCCACACACACTAATAATCAGAACAATCCAAAAACAGTTATGAATCATAAACCAATGAACCAAAATGATTCAGTACTTTGTCAGCTGAAATACAGCAATCCTTGAAAAGGATTGTGACTGGCAATCAAAACAAAATAATGAATATGCAGGAGACTGTTACCCAAAAGAAAGTTGGGGGAAGGGGGTTGTTAATTCAAGTTACATGCCTGTTGGGTAATGACACATCTGCCTCTAACAGCATCCAATTCTACGAGCCATCACACAGAGGCAGCAACTCAGTGTTCTGGGCACAGCGGTCTCAGCAACATCACAGTGGGACCAATTAGACCCTTGCACTAGAGGAGAAAGTGCTGGCACCCCTCCATCCAGTGAAGCAACTCCAGCACACTTCAACAGCTAAGCCTTTCCCAAAGACTTATTCAGGAGAACACAGGGCTTGGTCTACTGCCAGAGAACCAACAATTCCACAGCCACAACAGTGGCTGTTTCCAAAGCAGCAAGAGAATTTAGCAGAGTGACTCCACTAATTGCCAAGTATGGGAAACAACTTTAATTTTCACTCTACAAATGAGTTTGCAAGGGGTCAGTTAAAGCTAATCTACTGGATTTAAAGTTACCTAACAGAACAGCAATACTCCCTCACGCCATGGTTCATACCTGAAGGTCCTGTATACCTGAAGGAGCGTCTCCACCCCCATCGTTCAGGCCGGACACTGAGGTCCAGCGCCAAGGGCCTTCTGGTGGTTCCCTCACTGCGAGAAGTGAGGCTACAGGGAACCAGGCAGAGAACCTTCTCGGTAGTGGCGCCTGCCCTGTGGAACGCCTTCCCATCAGATGTCAAGGGAAAAAGCAACTATCCTACTTTTAAAAGACATCTGAAGGCAGCCCTGTTTAGGGAAGGTTTAATGTTTAATGCTGTATTGTGTTTTTAATATTCGATTGGGAGCCACCCAGAGTGGCTGGGGAAACCCAGCCAGTTGTGCAGCGTATAAATTATTATATTATTATTATTATTATTATTATTATTATTATTATTATTAATAATAATGGACACAATCTTTTGTTCTTTCTGGAACATACACATATGCATAGAACTATTGGTGAGGAAACTTCACCAGCTGGTCCCTGCTTCAAGTCTTCCAACTGTCAGGAAGAAAACCCACTAAAGGTTTTGAAATGAGAGAGGCCTTGCATCTGAAAGCCCAGAGCAATGGAACTCCCAGACATACCAAGCCAATGTCCCCCCCCCTCCCACCTTAATGCTTTCAGGGCCACACCCTGTACTTGTTAATTAAGACTGTCTTTGTGCTCACCTGGCCAAGAACCAGCTCACCCATCAAGTGAGCTTCGAGGTAACAAAAGGCCATCATTGAAATGCAAGAGCAATAGATGGGGGATTGTCTTCTGTAAATAACCTCTGCTATTTATATCCACTGCCAATTTCTTCTTTGTTTCATCTACTGATTCAGTCCTCCTCCTTTATGCTTTGGATTGTTACTTTCTCCTCCGCCAACCCCTCTTTTGCCTTTCAAATACTTTCAGGAGTATTCACACATTCCATTTAATGAGTGAACCATCTGTGCACCTCTACATGCACCTCTATTTGAGCTTTAAAAATCAGCAAATGCACACTCTTTCACCCAAAACTTGTACATGTGCAGAGCCAGCCTGTGCCTTTGTTTAGTGTGTAACATATGTACAAGTCTATTGCTACATTCATAAACTGGTCCGTGTGCATTTCATTTATTTATTACTTTCATTCATTTCTACCCCACCTTTCAGAAACATTCTCACAAGGCAGCAAGCACAAATGCATAAAGTAAGCATACTACAATATATAAGTGCATAGCTAAGACTATCAACACATTAAAAGAACCGGCACATTAAAATAACCATCAGCCACAAAACACCATGCAATCAAATATTTGTAGAAAAGCATCACAAAATTCAGCAGCAGTTTCTTGTGCTTTTCTATTAATAGACTCCCTTTCTTGGTTAAGTTGTGATGCCTTGGCTCTCTCCTTCCTTTCCAGAAACCTAGTGGCATCACTCCAAGACCAAGCTTCCTAAGATATGCATGCTAATTTCTGTTAATTTGGCAAAGGTACCAGTTTCCTGAGTCAGCTCTACGGAGTGAGTTGCCAAACTAGAGCAAGTGCAGAAGGGAATAAGAACATAAGAAGAGCTCTGCTGGATCAGGCCAGAGACTCATCTGGGCCAATCAGAAGTCTATGTATGGGAAACCACAGGCACAATCTTCCTGACAGGAGAAGGGCTGTATGGGAGGTTGGTGCACATTGAGTTAATGTGCATATGCTCCATTTAAACATTAGTGACATACATGCACTGGCATGTCAATATGGGGTAGGATGTGATCTCCCTGCTTTCACTTCACGTTCAGTATATTTTCTTCAGTGAAGAAATAGACAGGCCTTCAGAAAGACCAAACCCTCTTCGGTATGTTAATAAACAACGGGGTTAAACAGAACAAACATGTCCTTTTGGCTTGCTTTGCCTATACAGTTATGTTTAAGGAAGCAGAAGGCAAACTTTTAACGGCTCTTCTGCCCACTATGCAACTGCTGTGGGTTGGTCTTCTTGTCTACTTAATGCCAACTTATATCCTTCCTAAATCAGATGATCCCTATTCTGCAAGTTATTGATCTCCCTGGAGGTGGACACTTCTGTCAAGTCTCTAGGGCTCATCCATCTCTTCAGGGCAATGCTTTCGTTTCTAGATGAGATATTGTGTGAAATTCATCTCTACAGGGGAGGACATTTCTGTAGATATTACAGTTAGACCCCACCTCCATTTTCATTCTGGTCAAACAGTTGAGGCTGATCCTCTCTAACACAGGAACTTGCTTTTCCCTGTGTTACCTGCAGCTTAAATCTGAATGCTCGAGCTACTATTAACTTGTATTTGAGCTTCACCCATCCTTAACTGACTCCCTAGTTTTCTCTGTAGAAAGGTTCTTTATTTTAAGAGGAGGGATACAGAGGTCTGTCCCATCATGTGAAACCCACTTCAGTTTGAAGCAATGCAGCCCTGGCACAAGGTTACTTCTGCCTTGTGACCTAGGTCTAAACATCATACGCAGTCATTTAACAATTCGCATTAAATTAGCAAATTCTCAAATAATGAGCAAACTTAGTGAGCAAGTTGCAAGGGGCAAGGAGCGCAGCTTTCCAAACGCTAGACAGCTGCTTATGTACAGCCACATCATAGTCTTAACTAAACAGATGAAGTTTGGGAACATCAGGGCTAGAAATCTGGGAGCTAGTCCAGTTCCAACCCCAAATCTGCCAACTTTAAAGCTTCCCAACAGGTTTTATAGCAGCAATCAAAACAGCAGGCTCTAAATTAAAGATTTTATTAAGCAAGGCAGCCAACATTCTGCAAGGCCACGCACCCAAATCATGCTGAAAATGGCTATTGGACACTTTTGAGATTATAAGATTATATTCTTAAAAGAACAACAACAAAAATCTGCTAAGGGAAGCATTTGCCCTGGGAAAAGCTTCCATTATCCCTGGGTCAGGATAGGGATATGTGTGTATTATACATATAAAATGTCTGCTCTATACACAAATACAATAAAATCCAGGTTGTTAGAAGCAGCTTTGATCCTACATGTGGAGTGTTTATCAAACTACATTTTTTTACAGAAGTTGACCCAGCTTTTCAAGTACTTCTAATCTTTCCAGCTCTCCATTGAGTATCTGGAATCCAAATGTTGTGTGTTCACATGTATTCTGCCCTCTGCCACGGGAGAGATCTTTGGTTTCTTCCCTTGTGTGCATTGATTTTTTTTGGAGGGGAGGAAATCTGAATCCCTGCATAGCAGAATGAATTGCTTCTTTTTGTCCCTAGTGCAAAAGATTCAGATTTGTTAAAAGGCATGATAAAAGCACCAAACTCAGTGTCGTCCCCCCCTAAAATTTTGACTCAAGAAAATCACCATTTTACAGTTCAAATAGGGAAAAATAAATACTGTAAATGGACATAAATACAAAGATTCACAAAATGTTTAGGGGCATACCCCCAGAAAAAAGCACTGACCAAACTCAGTTGAAAATTATTTTGTTTTCAGTGTCCATCTAGCTGTATAACATGTAGCAATCTAAAAGACTTAGAGAGTGTATAGATGCGTGTTAAAGGAAAGCTTTGCTGCCTTTAAAAAACATATGTATTGATGTTAGGATTGTGGCTTTATATAAAAGAGTTCAGTTGTTTTAAAGATTCTTCATAATTGTTTTATAAATATTTTTATGTGCAATGGGATCTTCACATCTAATGGTGGTCATTCAGAAACCCAGAATATAGCAACTGCCCTCCTGGGGTAGGAATGAGCATCAAAAATTCATTACACCAGTCACTTCTGTGGCAGCAACACTGGCTGCTTGTAGTCCTCTGAGTACAATTCAAGGCTGTGGCCTCTGGATTTATGCAAGTGACCATTTCCTCTCCTCCTTCATGACTGGGTGAAAAGCAAGCTTGAGTGTTCCGTTTGAGATTCATGGTTGTGTAAATATGCACACTGAGGTTTGTGAATAGGTAGGGCTCCCCAGTTCCACAAATGCTTTTTCTTCAGAAGAAATAAACACGAGTGGCACTTTTCTTTTCTTCTTAAACTCAGGCATAGATGCCCAAGTACAAAAACATTTATATTCTGTCTTTCCAAATATAAACTCTTTCAGGGTGGCTTACATATTATACCCACACAACAGAATAAAGTAGGCCTTCCCACCCCAGCTGAAATTCAAACTACACACAGATACAGCACCTCAATTTGATATCACTGACAAAATGATACACAGAGGTATAGCCCATGGGTAGGCAGGGGCCAGATCTGGTCCAATCGCCTTCTCAATCCGGCCCGCGGATGGTCTGGGAATCAGCATGTTTTTACATGAGTAGAATGTGTGCTTTTATTTAAAATGCATCTCTAGGTTATTTGTGGGGCATAGGAATTTGTTCATTATTATTCTTCAAAATATAGTCCGGCCCCCCACAAGGTCTGAGGGACGGTGGACTGGCCCACAGCTGAAAAAGTTTGCCCATCAAACCATGGTGTTTCACATAAGCAGACTTGCTTTTCAAGTAGCTAAATTTGTATCGAATTTGCAACAGAGAGGGTGGTGAGTGGCTGAGGAAACCTTCAAACATTTTGCAGAGGTTATACTTCTTTAAATAAAAAAGCTCAAAAGCAGTTTTGTCATCTCTTTATTACTATAATTTTGTTAACACGGGGAGACTGCTTTCAAATCAAAACTACAAATTAGGGACCAATTATGAAATCGGCACCAGCATTCTGATAAAACCTCGAAAGCAAATCAGAATACATTCTTCTGGAAGAAATGACTAAACATTTACCAACTTATTCCTCATGTTAAGTGTATCCTCCAGGGATTGTCTAGTGTATCAGCTAATTAAACACAAGCTATCCTGTAGAGCTTCTTGAATTCTTGATTGCTTAGGGGCTTCTCAGTCTTGAGGACTGAGGCCAACATTCCTCACATTTAGACTGCTTCACAAACTACATGGGATGCATTAATATCATTTACATGCTGCATTCATGTTTAATGTAGGTTAATTTTCTGGAGCCATTTCAAACCTTTACAGTTGGTTCTGAGGTAAACAACTAAGGAAGTGAGAGAGAAAGATGAAGTCGTCCCCCACCCCACTCTACTTACAGCCTATGAAACACAGATTTTGCTGGAGCATGAAGCTAACCTTCCTTGTTTTCAGGCAAGTCAAGGATGAGATGTTTATAGTTAGCATCTGGATGTCATTATCATGCACAAGCCATCTATCCAATGACCTCAAAGTATAACCAAGATCCACAGACGCTATTAAAAATTACATGTGGTAGTCCTCCAAATCCACAGGATTGCTGTGTAGCCTGTAAATCTTAGGCTAAAAGTTTTTAAGCACATAGTTTGTCAATTGAAGAGTTGGGTACATTCCCATCTCCCAACCCAATGACTTCCAAGCAACATCAATGTCCTTCCCCTCAGTCCTATCAACATTTATAAAATAAAAATGACACACCAACCACCCTGTTCACAATCTGGTCAGAATTCAGACTGGACATTCTGAATTTTAACAACTGTGACACTGTATGGTACTTGGCTTTCCTCCACAGGCAAACGGCATCTGGCAGCAGATCAAAGCAGGGAATTTTCAGCAATTCCCCCTCCCAGCTATAATCCTTCAAATCACCTTCAGTGGTTCTCAACCTGTGGGTCCCCAGATGTTGTTGGACTACAACTCCCAACACCCCTGAGCTCTGGCCTTGCTAGCTAGTGGTGATGGGAGTTGTAGTCCCAAAACATCTGGGGACCCAAAGGTTGAGAAAGGCTGCAACCTAACTCTCCTGAGCAGATCTGGGGGCACAACAGACACTGGGGGGCGTGAGAGAATCCTCCAAAACTGCCTTTCTCCTAGTCTAGGGATGTCTTCTGTCCGCAGGTGGACATAAACTGGATGCCACCCACAGGAGAAATTATTTTGAAGCAAATTAGCCCTGATGGTTTGGGAAGCACTTTCCCTTTCTCAGCGCACTTTTCTCCTCTTACAAATGAGATTCAACACAATGGGACTGGAAACCAGGTATCACATGTATGGCTGAAGAATGAATTACTCTGCTATTGTGTCACAGCTCTGACAACACACAAGGGAATGTTTATGTGATCATATTCTCTTCTAGCAAACTAGGCTGCTGCTCCCTGGGGAGGGAGCAATTTCATACATTCTAAAGCGACCAATGTGAGGTACACTATAAAAAACTGGGCTCTGGCCAACTGCACATCTCTGTTTTTTGTTTAAGAATGAGGTTTGTGGTTATTTCACATGTTTTTAATAAAGATGTATTTCATTTGTTGTAAATCACCCTATTATTTTTTAATCTGTTACATTTGAGCTACACACTTAAAAACCTCTTGGATACAGAGACAGAAATGTAACACTGAGATGCCCTGAAGTTGCTTTTGGTAAAATAATGAGCACAAACTCATGGGCAATATTATAGATAATTCATTTATATTCTGCTTTTTTCCTTAAGGAGCTCAAGGTAGCCTAACTGGTTATCCCACCCCCATATTTTATCCTCACAATAATCCCTGGACGTAGGTTAGGCTAAGTCATGGGTAGGCAAATTAAGGCCCGGGGGCCGGATGCGACCCAATCGCTTTCTCAATCCAGCCCACAGATGGTCTGGCAATCAGCGTGTTTTTATATGAGTAGAATGTGCCCTTTTATTTAAAATGCATCTCTGGGTTATTTGTGGGGCCTGCCTGGTGTTTTTACATGAGTAGAATGTGTGCTTTTATTTAAAATGCATCTTTGGTTTATTTGTGGGGCATAGGAATTCATTCACATATTTTTTTCAAAATATAGTCCTTCCCCCCACAAGGTCTGAGGGACAGTGGACTGGCCCCCTGCTAAGAGATATTGACTAGCCCAAGCCACCTAGGGAGCTTCCTGGCAGAGTTGAGATTTGAACCTGCGTCTCCTAAATCCTAAACTCCTATCTTCTCTATCAGCCACCATTAGCTAGTGTATACAGATTATGCTGAAAATCACTGTCTAAGAAATTTCCAAACATGTTCCAAGGTGCATATTTTTCTTAATGATGTTAAGCACCATTCAATTAAGGAAACAGTTATTTTGTTTGCTCAGCAAATGTACTTCAGTGGCTGTTTCCATAGCAAAATCCATCGCTGAGTCACAATTTTGCCTTTGTTTGGATAGTTTCTTAACTGTTTAAAAATACTGCAAGTACACCAAGGCATTTGTTTTATAATGGCAACAAAAATCAACTGAACCCAGCACAATCTATATGTGCTGTTGTGATCCAATGGGTCAATAGACGCAAATTGAGGACAGAGAAGTGTGGTTCCAATTATAATGTCTTCCAACAGCTTCTGATAAATTACTCCTTTTAAGGAATACCATCAACATTTTTTTGAAAAATGTGTATGGCCATTAATTGCAATGCATGGTCAAGGAGCAACTCCATGAAACACTTGACTCTTCAAGTGGCATGGCTTTATATAATTCAAATTAATTTCAGAAACAATACACACAAGTATCCAAACACTCTCTTCAAGTCGAGTGGTTAAGTAAGGACGAAAAAACCTGCCTTGGGTTTTAAAAAATAAAAATAAAATGCAATTTTAAAAATTAACTCTTTCACTGGAATACATTAAATACACCGCTTAAAAGCAGTGTTAGAAATTCAGATATGAGTGAATCATCAAATATTTCCTAAAAACTAAATTGCGGTCACCACAATGGAATGTCCAGTTGTGATTTTCCCCTCATATTATTATTATTATTATTACTTTCATTTTTATATTGCTTTCTATTTTAAAGAAAAAAGTGATTTGCAACACTTTAAACATCAAATCAAACAATCCAGAATAAAACAAATTCAAGCTTTAAGGAAAGTATTTCAGATTGTTCTCTAAGTGATATTTTGCATTTCCTATATTTATTAACCTACTTGATTTAAATAGCTAGCCCATAGCAGAAGTAATCCAGAAAGCCAGTATGGTTGTACTTGTTAGATTTAGAAGCCACCTCTTTCCATACACACCACCCTGGTCACTTAGCTATGGATGAAGATCTGTTGATAGTGCCACAAGGCAAAGCAAGCTGTGACTTGAGCCTCTGCTTTTTGTGCCGTGCTCCCAATTACCTAGAAGTCTCTTCCCTTAGAAGTGAAACAAGATGCAACATTGTTATGTTTTCGGTGTTTGCTGAAAACCATTATTTTCTCCCAAAGCTCTCCAAATGACTCCTTCATTTCTCCTGGGGTTAATCTTTGTTGGTTTTTGAAACACATTAATGATCCCTATTATATTTAATACAGTGGTACCTCGGTTCTCGAACGTCTCCATTGATGAACATTTCGGAACCCGAACATCAAAAGTAAATGCTTCCGTTTTCAAATGCACTTCGGAAATCAAACGGCTTCCTCTGCGCCTTTTTCGATTTTCTCAATTGGATTTGCAGACAGCCCTTTGCGCCTTGGTTTTCGAACGTTTCGGAACGGTCTTCCGCAATGGATTACATTCAAGAACTTGGGGTGGGGTGGGGGAGGAGAGCTAGGAGGAAAGGATTCAGGAGTATCCTGGTGAAAACTTCCTTCTGTTTAGGACCCAAACACTGCATTTTGTAGAGAACACTGGTTATCTTAACCAGTTTGGGCCACCAGTTTTCAACACCATATCTTATATTTACATTTTCGTTATCTGTGTTCTCAGCTGTTGTGAAATACTTATACAAAAGATAAGCTGTGAAGGAGGCTCATTAGCTGAATGCAGCACTCTTCAGTTGAGACAAGTTAATTCAACAATAATGACCATTAAGCCCTAAGCCTGTTTCTGCCATAGTTGTGAGAAGTGGCACTTAACTCCTTATTTCCAGTTTTGTACCTGATTTCAGGGATGCGGGTGGCGCTGTGGGTTAAACCATAGAGCCTAGGGCTTGCCAATCAGAAGGTTGGCGGTTCAAATCCCTGCGATGGGGTGAGCTTCCATTGCTCGGTCCGTGCTCCTGCCAACCTAGCAGTTCGAAAGCATGTCAAAGTACAAGTAGATAAATAGGTACCACTCTGGCGGGAAGGTAAATGGTGTTTCTGTGTGCTGCTCTAGTTCACCTGAAGCGGCTTTGTCATGCTGGCCACATGACCCAGAAAATGAGCGCCGCAACCCCAGAGTCGTCCGTGACTGGACTTAACAGTCAGGGGTCCCTTTACCTTTACTTGCCTAATATAAAGGTGTTGTGACCCAGGGATAAACAATAATGTTAGTACGTCCTGCCCCGCTACTGAGTTTCAATCAAAGAAACATCATTCTTTATGTTACTCAAGCTTACAAAATCAGCACTGATGTCAATTTGCAGAAGTTTTGTGTTTTTGGAAGCATATATGAAGCAAAACCAAATTTTCTTGCTTTAGAAATCTGCACTTGTCTCTAAAACATAAGGCTTTGAGTCTCCTGAGCTGGATCATATTGTTTCAACTTACACTCACTTTTCCCAGAAACGTTTTAAAAAACCATAAATCAATTTTCAGTATAGTTGTCAAAATTCCACAAGCCCCATTTATGTCTGGTTAGCTTTAGGATTTGCTGACTTTTGAAAACACTGCAAGATAGCCTTGATATCAAAATAATACCGTACATCATTATTCATTATTGGTACAGTGGAGAGTGTTCTATTACACAGCTGGTAAGAAATTGTACAAATTATAGAATTATTCCTTTGCAAGTTCTCTGCTACTGTGACTAATTACACAATGTTTTAACAGTTGAAAACAGCACAATTTATTATCTGGACAACATTACTTTGTGGATGTTCCTTTCACTGTCTCTGATTTGAAATACCCAAGAATATCCTCTGGAGAATTCCTGCCTCTGGAGTGTTGCAGCCAAATGTAATAATCATAAAAAAGAGAGGTATGTTACAGAGAAGCAGTGTTCACCTTTCACTCATAACAAGGAGGCACTTATTAATTCCTGCCTGCCCTCTGACTCCCATTGGCTCCTTGGAACATACACATATTGTGGACCACTTGCTAACACAGCAAAGAAAGTGAACATTATACATAACATTAGCTCAAGAGCTGGGTGATATTCACCTCTGCACAGAAAGTTGGCAGGATGAGGAAAATACCCTGAAATGGCATCAAGTGATAGAGGCACACTCCCCAAACAGGCAAAGAATTGCTCAGCAGATTTCTCTATATTCTCACAAAGTATAAAGGAAGCTCTTAGTAATGACTCCACTGTATATGAAAGACTGATAATATATTTATTTATATCACATGCACAAGAACCAAGTCCCCAAAAAATATTTGAGGGGCCTGGATCTCCCCACAAAGTGGTGTGCATGCTCTGCGTCATGTGATCAATTATGCGGAATGGGGCTCACCTGCCAGCCCCCCCCAAATGTTATCCAAGTTGGCACCCCTGATCCCATGTTTCACCAGGCAGCCTACATGGTTCTCCCCTTCGACATTTAATCCTTAGAACAGCCCCGTGATGAAGGGTTGGGCTAAGAGACAGTGACTGGCCCAAGGTCACTCAACAGCTGGGTGGGGATTTAAACCCAGATCTATCAGATCCAAGTAAAAGAAGAGTCATGCCCACTTACTTCCAACCTTGCGCTATTTCCCCCCACTCCCCCACAGAATGAGGCACTATCATCAGCCTTCAGCCCCCAAACCTGCCAGGACCTTATTCAGCATAGAATCAGAATTGCGAAGTTGAAAGAGACTCCAAGGGTCATCTAGTCCAAGCCCCTGCAATGCAGGAATCACAGCTAAAGAATCCGATAGATGACCCTCCAACCCTTTGCTTAAAAACCTCCAATGAAGGCAAGTCCACCACCTTCCAAGGGAGTCCATTCCACTACCGGAATGCTCTTATCATAAGAAAGTTCTTCCTACTGTTTAGTCAGAATTTCATTTCTTGTAATTTGGTCCCTTTGGGTTGGGTGCTGCCCTCTGGAGAAGCAGAAAACAAGCTTGCTCCATCTTCCATGTGACAGCCCTTCAGATATTTGAAGATGGCTATCATATCTCCTCTCAGTCTCCTCTTTTCCAGGCTTAATATATCCAATGTCCTGCTCTTCTACCCCTTCACCCCATCTATCGAAGGCTTTTCATTCTAAACACTTGACGGAAGTTATCAGAAAGCCACTTGGGCAGAGAGCCATTTTCAGAGAGATTTGTGGACCATATTTAGGTCGGGTGTCAACACAGTGCTCTGCATAATCCACTGTAAAAATCAACACAAGCTTAACGTACATCGAGCCACACTGACAACTGATTCAAGAAATAAACTAGAGACTACAATAAAAATTTCAATTAACATGCTGGTGATGCACATCAATGAGATAGTGAAGTCACAGCTAGTAGGCTAAGATTATTAAAGATGTTAATTAAATGGTGATCAAGACAGTCAGCATTTACACTGTATCTGATAATTTTAACACAGAACAGTAGACAGGAATTACAATGAACTTTATATAATCAGGCGAAAGGAGATACGGAAACCAATTATGATGTAAAAGTTGGGTGACAAATGTGTGCAATGGTATTACATAGTATTAATAAAGTATCATAATATTTTCTTCTCTGCATATGTGAAAAGTGGTATATAAATCACTTTATAAATAAATAAAAGCTATTATTGTCCTTTATTTCAGGAAAGAAACCATACTTCTGTAAATTTGCTATACCCAAGATTTCTCTATAGCAGACCCTTGAACACAGCATATTGAAGGAAGTGTTAGCCAAGCTGAAAATTCACAGAAGTATAGAGGATCACTGAGGATTCAATAAGATTACTGAAAAGAAACTACTTTTGGGCTATCCATGGCTGTGAATGTGGTGTAATGTGGGAGAGGTTCAAATCCCAACTAAACCACGAAACACACTGAGTGATCTTGGCCAGCCACCCTCTCTCACAACGACCTACCTCACAGGTCAGGTTTGTTGTGAGGATAACATGGGGAGGAGGGAACCATGTACCCCACCGAGTTTCCTCAGGGAAAGATGAAATACAAATGTAATAAATGCAGTCTGTGGCTGTTTCCTAACAGATGGCTGCTTCCTTCCCACTTAAGAGCACAAGCATGTATCTGACAGGTGCTCCAGCTTAATCACCACAAAGTTGAAGGAGGAGCTTAAATGCACCTTAAATACACTACTTTAAGACTGTTAGGCTATAACTTGTTCATTTATTTATTTTATTTAGGAAATTTATATATTGCTTAACATTTCTGACAAAATATCTAAGCGGTGATCATGCATCAAGACAATTCACAGACCATCTGACTGAGTTTCATACCTGCACCACTGCAGGTTAGCTGTGAATAAGAATCCTTATCTTAGTTTCTTTCCTAGCAAAATTCCAGGATACTGATGCAACCCTTAGGCGATTACTCTACATTTTAAGCCATGAAGTAATCCAGAAGTGTCGAATACACAGTTATTACTTCCTCCCTTGGGGAGGGGAGCAGGGAGAGGGGAGAAGAGACTACTATGAAGCAGCATAAGCAAGTTTTTGGCAGCAAGAGTCACACAGAGAGACCACAGATTTAACAGCATCAGGAGTCAGATTGTGACAACCAAACCACACATTTGAACTTGCTATAGCAAGACACAGGCATAAAGACAAAGTGCTTTTGTGTAGGAGGCGTGTGCAACATGTAAACAGGTGTGAAACCCAGACCCACTTCTTTTGCTTTCCATGCCCAAGGGCACAAGAAGCAGAAAAGTTTTGATTTCTAAGGAAGACAGATCAGATGCTCTGAAAACATGGACAAGATGTGTATCAAACACCCACACTTTCCATTTGCATTTGTGAAATGTATCACCTACAATAAAAATAGACTTCCAACTTGGGCAAATAGGGACTGTTCTAATCCCGGAAGTCTTCCAACCCAAAACATTCAATCAATTTACAAAAAGTCCTGCCAAAATAGAGGAGGGAGGGCAGAAAAAATAAGACTGCCTTTGAAAGCTGAGCTTGTAATAGCTTTTTGCATAAAATATATCCCTTTCAAGACCAGTCTTTTACAGCACAACCCAGTCAGAAGTAATCCCATGGATTTATTTCCACATAAATGTGTGCAAAGTATTGCACCCTTAAAATTGCTGCTCCTCTCTGAAGCTAACAATGCACACAGCAGAAATGGATTAGGACATCCTGCTTGCCTGCATGCAGATCAAACATTGCTGGTGACAACCGAAAGGGTCCAAAGAAATGTAGACAATAAAACTGATTCTAACTGGGGAGCTATGTGCATCGCTTACGCTACCGGCTGAACAGTAGCTTTCTCCCTGGAAGCCGAAGGAAATGGTTAAAGGCAGCCCTTCCTCTCGGATGTGTCTGCGCGTCCTTTGAACTGGGAAAGCAGGTTTGTTGGGACTTTCTGCATTTCGCTTTGTTGCTGTCAACTTGCTTTTTTTTCCAGTTCTGCAAAAACCTTCAGATGACTTCCCAGGGCCCTTAATCACCACCTTTCCAGAAACAAAGCCTCGGCTAGAAAAAGCGTAAAAGGCGCTTGCAACACACAAAGTTATTTACGTCCGGGCAGTGGAGTCTGCGCGTCCCCAGCAGTTCCGGCCAGGTACAGTCTCTGCCTGCCTGATTAGGCAGCCAGGATCGGCCCCGCTGCCAAAAGTTAGCCCGACACAAAAGTCAACAGAAGAAAGGAGGGCTCGGCCTGTCGCTGCTGGGCGCAGCTTGTTTGCTTTCGGAAACCCGGAGAGCAGCTGTAATGCATTAACTCTTTCACGACTGCTTTCCCTCTCCTTGGAAAGGGGAAGGGTCTGCTGAGGTGGGAGGGGGCAAAGAACAGAAACAAGGTGAATCGGTTATAAGCCGGGAAACTATACCTGCCCTCTCTCCCACCCCCCGCCGCGATTCAGAGGCTGGTGAACTTTTCACCCATGAACCGACTGGCTTCTTTCCATCTTAGGCAGAAAGTAGCAGCCGACTCCCAATTTGGGAGAAACTTAAAAAGGTAAAAGTCGTCTGAAGGTGGTTGCTTTTCGTTCCATCCTTGTGCAGAAAACTGTCCGCAGAAGGCGAAAGGAAAACACGTTCTCTTTCTCTATTAACAAAGAAGAGAAAGGGCAGAGAAGGTTCCACAATGGAAGCTCAGCCAACGCTGTGCAAACGCTACCTGGGAAACTGACCAGAAGAGAGGCCGAGGGGGGAGGCGAGGATTAGCGTGAGAAGCTCAAAGTGTGCAGCTTGGAAGTCTCGTTTTAATAGCTCCCCACCCCACCCCACCCGGTCTGCCTTGAAGGTGCAAAACTAGAGCTTATTTTGCACAAAGGGCGCCCCTACTGTCGTCTGTCACTCATCGTGAAGCGGGAAAAGAGGGGCTTTCCCCATATTTTAATAGGGGGGGGGGCGCAAGAACAGCGGTTCCAAACGTTCCAAAAGCAAATAAGACCATGTCCCAACGTTCCAAAGCGGAACGTTCCTGGGCTCCTTCTTCTCCAGAGGGTCTCGCCCACTGAGGAAGGGGACTGGTCCACGTTCTCCTTTTGGAAAGCTGCGCTCAAGCGGGCTCTCCAGAGAAAGAAGCCATGGGGTCGGTGGGACCTTGCTCGAGCGCAACCTCCTCCTCCTCGGTCTCTCCCTTCCCCCTCCAAGCCCCGACGCGAATCAAAAAGAGGTACACACAAAACACACACACAAGCCTGAGCGGGAGAAGCCTCCGAGAGGCGGTCCTCCTCCCTCGTAGAAGAAGCAGCGGGACGCCTTCCCGCGAGGTAGCCGCTTACCTGCCGAGAACTGCCCACGGGCCACTCCAAGCAGGGCAGCCGAGGGGGCGACGAGGGAGGCGAGCGCCGCCAGCAAGCCGACGGCTCCAGCCGCCGGGGCCATGCTGACTTTGGAGAACTTTTGCGAGGAGTCTCGCAGTCAACTCGGGCGCTCTCTCCCGAAGCCGCGAGGGAAGCTCGTCTTCCTGGCCAGTCCGGATCCTCCTGTTGCCTGGATGAAACGGGGGCGGGGGGGCGACGGAGAGCCCGGAACAGCAACAGGGTCGCCTTTCTTCTCGGCGGCGTCTGCGCCGGAGCGCTCCCTCCCCGCCTTCCAGGGGCAATCCCCAGCCAGGCGCGCCTGCACTTGGCGTCGGCGGCTGCACTTAGTCCACGAGAGTTACTTTGCCGATCGGCGAGTGGCGAAGGGAGGAGCCGAGCGCGCGCGCGTCCAACCCTCCGGTTCTCAGCGCTTCGGCAGAGGGAATGAGAGACTCATTTCGGCCGGGAGCCCATAGCCCAGCGGAGAGGGGCCCGCCAGCGCCTCCTGCTGCTCGAGCATGGGAAAGCAGTCCGGCGGAAGAGGGCAGCTCGACATCGGGCTGCGTGAGGCTGAGGAAACAACCGCCCTGGGTCTCTCGACCTCGGCTGCGGCCACGCTCCTCCCGGGCTCTTTTGCAGCTTGCTTTTGCAGACAGAGAGCGGAGCGGGGTGCGCGCGTGGGTTTGGGAGGAGAAATGGAAAGGAACAGCCGGGCGGGGGGGGGGGGAGAGAAGCGGGATGTGTGTGTTTCCTCACGTTTTATTCTATTTTTTTGTCACAGGCACCGGCAGAAGGGGGAATCCCAGGCTCGCTTTGCATAGGCACGAAGTAGAAAGAGAACGTGCTGAATTGCCTAATTCGTCCGATTGCTTTGTTTTCGCGGTTCTACCAAGCGCTTTTCTGGCGAGAAAAAGGGATATTCGTGTGTCTCCCGGAAAGGTGCATCTTGGAGATCGCTGGGGTGGTGATGTGTATGGTATGTTCTTTATGTTTTCGCCACCTAAGCTTGAGTAATGTTTACTCAGGTGTAAGACCCATTTACTCCTCGGTAAGGCACGTCCATGGTCGTTTATTCCTAAGTGTGCCCAGAATTGCAGCTGTATACAGCTTGCCTTCCCTACTAGAAGCACTCTTGGGATAATGGGTTAAATAAATTGTAAGCTGTGTGCAACATCTGCAGATGGTACCAAGCACAACTCACAGAGATTTGGGCTGCTAGGCTGCCTTCTCTCTCTTCCCCTCTCCACCCCCCCCCCAGCTCTATATAGCTTTAGCAGCTGAATGGCAAATCAGCAGGTGCAGTTTAACCATCTCTTCATTTCTAGTTAACACAAACTACACCTGTTGGATTGCTGCTTGGCTCATCCAGCTGTTTAAAGCAGCTGCCATAAGAAGCTGTTTTGTTTTGTTTTCAACATTAGCCTCCGGGCTGGGGTATCTAGTCAGTTTTAAGAGGCTAAATACATGGTCCTGAAGGATCTACCCATGCTTTATGTGTTTCTCTAATAATAATAATAATAATAATAATAATAATAATAATAATATAGGAGAAATAAAACTCTAATCCTGAATCTCCACTGGCTTGCAGCTATAATCATTCATGAGAAATGCTTCAGGAGTAAACGCCAAAGAAAAATCCGCACCCGTGGCTTTGTGGAATATCTTTGGGAGAAGAAAAGGCTAAGGAGTAAACCCTGCAGAAATCCAGACTGGAATCCCTAAGACGGTTGGATGGCACCTTGCATGGGCATAGACGGGGGGGGGGAGCTGCCCTCCCTAAATCAAATAAATCAATAAAAATACTTAACTAAGCTTCTGCCCCCCAACAGAAAGCATCTCCCCAACATAAATCCTGGCTAAACCCATGGCACCTTGTATGCCCCTTTCCAGCAACTCTGGCAGCCCACATGGTGCCAAATGTATTGCTCAGCTTTCCTCTGGACCACATCAGTAAGGCCAAGAGGGGGGTCTGGGCAGCTCAGGATCTCAAAACACACTGCCCAGTCTTGTGCTCCAGAGAGGTCATTTTAGTGCTGCTAGCACAGCAAAAGGTGGTGCTGTGGCTTAAACCACAGAGCCTGGGGCTTGCCGATCAGAAGATCAGTGGTTCAAATCCCCGCGATGGGGTGAGCTCCCGTTGCTCTGTCCCTGCTCCTGCCAACCTAGGAGTTCGAAAGCATGAAGTGCAAGTAGATAAATAGGTACCGCTCCAGCAGGAAGGTAAAAGGCGTTTCCGTGCGCTGCTCTGGTTTGTCAGAAGCGGCTTAGTCATGCTGGCCACGTGACCCGGAAGCTGTACGCCGGCTCCCTCGGCCAATAAAGCAAGATGAGTGCCACAACCCCAGAGTCGTCTGCGACTGGACCTAATGGTCAGGGGTCCCTTTACCTTTAACACAGCAAAAACAATGTGGGAGGCAGCAGTTTTGAATGACTGGTCTCTGCAGCCACAGGTGCTGTAATTCTCCAGTAGTTTGCCTCCCCCCCCCAGGTGCACTCCATTGTCTCTCAAAACATATGGATGCCAACAACAACAAAAATATTCTTAAGGTGATGGTCACTGTACTATTGCCTGATCCTATGCATATTTCCCAGAAGTAAGTTCTGGTGAGTTCACTGAGACTTCTCCCTTAGAAAACTAGTTGAAGAATGCAGCCACATCCTATCCATGTTTACTCAAATAAAAGTTCCACTGTGTTCAGTAAGTGTATGCATAGAATTGCAGCCTTGATACTATGCATGTTTACTCAAAACTAAGGCCAACTGTGTTCATAGGAGTGAAGCCCATGACTCTTGCCAATGCTTCAAGGGCTCTTAACTGACAGGCAGGGTTAAAGGAAAGGAACATTGTTGGACACAAATGCTGCTAAATTAAGTTGAAAAATAAATCCCCACTCATCCATGAAGTTTGTTGGCTGAGTGGCCTTGAAGAAATTGCTCTCTCAGCTTAACCTGTGTCTCAGGATTGTGAGAGTAAATGGAATAAAAAAATCCCAGTCTATACACTGAAAGATGCTGTAGACATGATAAATAGCATAATTGGACTCTACCCTTCTTGCAAGTGGAACCAACAGCACAAGTGTTTTCTGGCTTTCAGCTATCTGTTTTACGACAGTTATAAAACCAGATTTTACAAAAAAAATAAAAATAAATTTCAACTGTGCAACACAAGTCCAAATGGTACTTACCCTAGCATCAATGAATCAAGGAGTAGATAAAGGGTGCAATCTTATGCATGCCACATGGAGGTCAGTCCTGTTCTGAATAACCATGCTTAGATTTCACATTAATGTTGCAATTCTGTAAGCACACATTAGGAAGTAGGACTTGATTCTGGGTAAAGTAGCTTTGATTGCCCTGCGTGGGCCACATTTCTACATCAACAGCCCTGATTTCTCTATATTGACCTGTTCACTGCTGTTAGATGTTACCTAGCATGCATTCTACCATTTTGCACAAGCTAGACTATTAGTTTGTCATAAATGGTGACCTGTGGGTGACCATACTCAGTATGGAGGCTTTATATAAGGCAACTTCTTATGGGACTAATCAAAACATGGTCAGAGTTCAACAAAATGGTTTTGCCATAGCTCTGAACCAGTGAATGAGAATATGCAAGATTTGACCTCTGCACCATGCAGAGTGAATCGTTTCAGAAGAAGGGAGACACGCTAGTTCTTACTGAGCTGCACATTATCTTTAAATGAAAGCAAATACAAAAAGCAATTAGAGAGTATGAGCCCATATTGCTCAAAAATTGTTTTCACAAAGTATGTTAGCACTAGCATTTAAGTGTTGCTTTACTACTGACACTGTGAGGGAAGTGTTCCTGTCACAGTTGGATATCTACTTCGTAAGTGATAGTTTGTTGTCAAATTTGATTGGCACCCTGAGTCTGCAGGCATGTAGATTCTGCAGTGATACATACAGGGAGTTTGCACAAAGAGAGGCAGTCCAGCATTTTATACTGACAAATCTACTCATATATATATATATAGATTGGGCTCAGGAAATGCCTTGTCATTTGTTGTGAGGAATCCAGATAATATTCTCCAAATCATTGCCTCCCTTTGTAGGAAATCCTGTTCCCACAGCATCCAAACTATAGAGTTGATTTACTAAGGAAGTACAGTTTTTCCTCTGCCCCCTCCCCCTACTCAGCCCTGCCTAAAGCAATCAAGATTATTGTTGAAAACACTGGTCCATGTTTGTGGTTCTGCAAGGGCTATGTAGGGAATTTGTGACCCTCCAAACAGATTGCAGCCTCCATAGCTTGTGGTCAGGGATAATAGAATCAAAGAACTGTGGAGTTGGAAGGGATGCTGAGGATCATCTAGTCCAACCCCCTGCAATGTAAGAACCTGCAGCTGTCCCAAATGGGGATCAAACCTGCAACCTTGGCATTATCAGCACCATGCTCTAACCAACTGAGGTGTAGTCCAACAAAATTTGGGAGCCCCATGCTCCCCATTCCTGCAATAGGACTGCAAGTACCTATTTTGTGGAGTTGAAAATGCCAGCCACTTAGAACTTCCCTTTTCTTTTCTTTTCCCATTTTCTCTTTTAACTTTATTTTATTTGCCTTATCTCTGCCAGTGGTCTGTGAAACTGTCAGTATTAGGATATGGAATTCCCTCCTTGCAAGGAGGCTATGTCTGGGTGCAAGTCTATCCATATCCCTTTCCCTATGAGGCAATAGCGATGCAGGCCACATCCACACCATACATTTAAAGCACTATTATACCTGTTCCTTTTATATACACCAGCAGGCACCAACCAGGCAGTGACTTTGCCATAGCTCGCCCCTCCCAAAGAAACCCAGGGACTGTAGTTTATTAAGGGTGCTGATAGTTCTTCAGGGACTCCTAGAGCTACAATTCCCAGAGTCCTCTGGAAAGATGGCCTGATAAGTTATTCTGGGAATTGTAGCTCTGTGAGGGGCATAGGGGTTTCCTAATAACTGTCAGCACCCTCAACAAACTACAGTTCCCAGGATTCCTGAGGGAAGCCATGACTGTTAAGAGTGATATCATAGTGCTTTAAATGTATGGTGCAGATATGGTTGTTTTATGGTTCTTTTTTTGGGGGGGGGCGACTTGGCTGTTTTATGGTTCTTTGGAAAGGGTCCAAGGAAGCACAGCTCCCCAGCAATTGCAATTCCCGTGATCAAAGGTTACTCATGGAACCAAACTTGTTTGCCCCAGCGTGCTTAATTTAATAATAATAATTAGCCACCATAGGTTGGAATGGCGGCACAGAAATTGGAGGGGGTGTGTGTGTCTTTAACCCATTGCCCTGTCATGGTGTGGATCAGAATTGTCACCCACTCTGAGCTCATCTGCACAGAAAGAAAGGAATGAAAGCCGCACAGTCATAACAGTTTTTTGGTTGAATTTTGAATCAGGACTGAATCCAGTAGGTTGGTGTTGGTATAAGGGCTCAGTTGTTAAAGAAGCATTTCCTAAAGATTGCATCAAAGCATGCACAGAATACAGTTCCTTAAGCACTGAGTTAACACACACTGCTTCTATTTATCTATGTAGTTATTGATTACATTTCGATCCCACTTTTCCTCCAAGGAGCTCAAGGTGGCATACCTAGTTCTCCTCCTCTCCATTTTATCCTAACAACAACCCTGTGAGGTAGGGGAGGCTGAGAGTGAGCAACTGGCCCAAGGTCACCCAATGAGCTTTGTGGCTGAGTGTGAATTGAACCCAGGTCTCCCAGGTCTCTTCAGCACTCTAACCACTTACACCACACTGGGGTTTCTTTTAGCTGAGAGGGGGTAGTTTCCAATTGGACACAATGTTCAGTATCTCTCATTTCAGCTTTAGCTCACATAATTTTGTAGTCCCTTCCCTTAGATCTTTAGCAACAACCCAACAGAAAGACATTTAACTGGTAAAATTTCCCACATCACATGTCAATAAAAGATCATCGGCTAAACTTCTGTTTGTCAGGATATTGGCACAGAAACAGGCTAGTCGAAGTTAGTAAAAGATAATAGCAAAATGTTTTGCTAGTTAGTTCACATTTAGGAGCTCATCTAGAAATCAGGGGGCTAGATTTACGGTCTGGGGTTTGATAATTTACCAGGAGATAAGCTTGTTATTCTACATGTGTGTGTTAGACTTGGGACGGGGGGGGGGGGAGGCCTCAGAGCTAGCATTAAAAAGCACACAAACAAAACCACAACACAGGATCTTTTCTTTGTGGTCGAGATGGTTAACATTTTACAAAGATCTTTGCTGTGCTGTGCTGAGAAACTTGAATGCTGTCCGGAAAGGTTTCACTTGAATGGAGTGACTGAAAACCAACCCCAATATATCAGGAACATGCAAGCAGCTGTGGTTCGTGAAACACTGATTCTTTATCTGACAGCGCCAAGGAAATGCCAAGTTATGTTGGGTTAGCACATGAACTCCTGATCTTGTCACATTTCTGGTTTCTGCACTTCAGAACAATGAAGCATGTACCTTTTTCCACAGTCAAGATTCCACAGTTCAAGTAGTCAGTGTAAAAACTATGTTATTGCTTCTTGTTTTAAACTATTCCAATTGCCTTTTCCATTCAAGTTATAACTTAAAAGTGCATGGTTAGCCATACCCATGTGGATGGTAAACCTAGGCATTCCCTTTTGCTCCTTGTCTCCTCTGAGATCGGTGGTGCACTTGGGTAATTGTAGAATCTAGACCTAATGGTCTCAGATTTTAATAGGTTCAAATGGGTTCATTCACTTCAAATTTGTAGTAAACGGGCTTTGCCTTGCTCATTTTGGGGATTGCTTCTGTTTATTCAGTTGAGTGGGACCCCAGATTTCTGTCCAGTAGAGGATGGTTTCCACTGGGATTGATAGGGCAGAAGGCAGGAAGAACAACAGCAGGTGGAACCAGAGTCAATGATGGGCAACACCAACTGATTCTGGTTCTGTCTCTATTGTCCTCTATGTTGTATTCTACAAAGGCAGCACTGAGACTAAGGCTCACTGCCAGGGCCACCCCATGGACTGGATGCAAGTAAGGAAACAGGCAGTGGGTCCTGCCTGAGGTCAGAGCTTGCAGAGGTGGATTTAGGGCATTGTGCCCAGTTCTGCCACAGTTCTGGGCAAAAAGACTAGGAGGTGCCACAGGACATCATAGCTATGATGTAGTGAATTGAGCAGAATAGAAGGTGAGAGGCAGGTGGGTGGGTGCCAAATCCTGGCCTTGCACAGGGTGCTGCCCCCTGGAGCTTGGTGGGCAAGCACCCCATTTGTTGTAATGGACCAGTGTCCCGCTGCCTGGGATGTTTACTGCCTGAGAAATGATGACGAAAAGCCAAGGAATGCATGGATTTCACCATAGCTGTGGTTTTCATGTGTCACAAGGAACCTTCAGGTTCTTCCGTGAATTTTCAGGGGGTTCTCACAGATAAAATGATAAATGGTGGATACGTTGCTGGAAAGGTACTTTCTTTCTGGATGGAGAAATATCACATGAACATCCTAAGGACCGTTTGCAGAACAGAGTATTTATGTGAAAGATGCTTAGGCCTTCCTTAGCAATGTTAATCTGGAAAGAGTTCCTAGAGACTAGGAACATGCAACTCTTCAGGGCATGTCTTTTCCAGCAAAATCCAGTGCAGCTGTTCCATACAATTGGAGGCATCTGGACGGCCTCTGTGGGAAACAGGATGGTGGATCAGATCACTAGTCTGATCCACTAGGGGTCTTTTTATGTTATAGGTAAATCCCATTGAGCTGAATGAGTCTTATTTGCATGAATGCTTGCATATATGTCTCTTCCTTAGCCTCTGCTTGGATGGAGGTTGGGCCCCTATAGATCCATGCAGCAGTTTCAGAAATGCAGCCCAGTCCTACAAATGTTTATGTAGAAGGTAGTCCAATTTAAGTTAATGGGTTTTACTCCTAGATAAATAAGTGTCAGATAACAGCCTTTGAGGTTCTTTCTATAGATACCCAAGTTCAAGCAGAAAGTTTGAAAGGTATTTTATTGGTTCTCCTATTGAATGAATTAACTTTGAAATGAGGATTGGAGTTCTTTCCCATGGCAGATCTGAGGTGAGCTGTGCCAGCACCATGAAGCTGAACATCTTCTTCCCAGCCACCGGCTGCCAGAAACTAATTGAAGTAGATGATGAGCGCAAGCTGCACACCTTCTGCAAGAAGTGCATGACCGCAGAAGTCTCTGGATGCTCTTGGCGAGGAGTGGAAGGGATATGTTGTCCGCAGTCAGTGGAGGCAATAACAAACAAGGGGTCCTGACTCAGGGACGTGTCCGCCTGCTTCTCAGGAAAGGCCACACTAGAAGAACTGGAGAAAAGAAATGCAAATCTGTTTGGGGTTGTATTGTTGATGCCAATTTAAGCGTCTTGAATTTGGTCATTGTAAAGAAAGGTGAGGAAGATATTCCTGGACTGACTGACACCACTGTGCTTCGCTGGCTTGGTTCCAAGAGGGCTAGCAAAATCCAAAAGCTGTCCAATCTCTCCAAAGAAGACGACGTCCATCAGTATGTTGTGAGAAAACAATTGAACAAGGAAGGCAAGAAGCTCAGGACCAAAGCACCCAAGATTCAGCGCTTGGTAACTCCCAGGGTCCTACAACAGAGCAGGCGCATGTCCTAAAGCAGTAGTATTGCTCTAAAGAAGCAGTGTACCCAAAAGAACAACCTTCTGGCTAAAAGAATGAAGGAGGCAAAGGAAAAACGGCAAGAGCAAATAGCTAAGAGGTGTAGACTTTCTTCACTGAGAGCCTCCAGTAAATTAGGAACTGTATTCCTAAAAACATTAAATAAAACTTTTATGGGGGGAAGAAAATAAATAAATAAATGAGGATTAGAGAGAGGAAACACTGGAGGATGCCATTCATCACAGAATTCCCGCATACTGTTAGATAGAGCATAGTATGTGAGCTTTTTATTTCTCCAAAATGTAATTGAGGAATACCTAATGGGATCTATACCTATAGCAAAATCTAGGAGACATTCTGAAGCTATAATCAGTGCACATCTAAATGCACTCTGTTTATCATTTCGTTGATAATAAGTACAGTACGTATAAATTCATCTTACATTTTTCCTGTTCTAAAATATTTTGGCTGTTTTGCCTTTAAAACTAAGAAATATAAATTCCAATTATATATTTCTTTCTTTAAAAAAACAAACAAACTCCTTTGAGCTAAGAGCTCGTATGTTGAGTGGGAGCTTGAAGAGAATTAAAACAGCTGAGAGAAAAACCCTCGTATGGCTTTTTCTTTTCACCCTAGAGGGAGATTCGGCATCACATGTGAAGTCCTAAGGAACCAGCCATCTTTTAATCCCAGCTGGTTATAGGTTCCAAATGAGATGAAAAATAAATCTCCCCCAGACTAAATAGAAAGAAATGCTTAATACTTCCACATCTCTGTAGGCTCTCCCAAACCTGTAAGTGTTCCCATTAGAGCCTGTCTGTTGCACTGCTGGGTGCTGTCAAATCAATCATAAACTAGGTTGCAACACAACAAGACTGATCCGGGGAACAGGGACAGACTTGTTACTTTCCATTTCGGAGTATTTGTTTCATCAAATCTGTGCTTGCAGGCTCTTTTCCATATTATAAAGGAAAAATTTCCCTTTACTGATTGCACAAACCTTGGCTTATCATTAGATTGCCTGGTTGCAATGACATTGCCTAGCAAGATACAGTGAAGGCAAAATTGTCTGACATTCAGAATTCCTAAACGAAAAGCTTGCTGTTGAAATACCCGCAAATTAAATAAGTACTATCACTGTATCTCTGTTCCTGGTGCTTTATAGAATGCAAGAACATAGGTCCCTGCTCTGAGGATCTTACATATATAAGAAGCCAGTTAGTTAGGCTTCCAATACACCCATACACTTGACTAGTTGACAGTTTAGGCAGAAAGTGAATCAACTTGTATCCTGCCATATTGGTAACAGTAAGACTCCTAGACAAGAAGTTACAAAGATATGTTTGTCAGTACAGCATATGCCTCTTTTGCCATCTCTCCCAGCCTACATCTAGGTTTTCATATAGCAAAGATGAACCAAATTCCAGGGTTTTAATCAGAGTTTATGCCTGGGATTTATTTTCATGAACTGTGTGACAAATTGCTACAGTCTAGATCAAACCCCGGACACCAGCATTGGGTTATTGGGCCCCTCAGTATCTCACCCAGTCACTTACATTGGTCGTCCAACCTTGTCCCTATCCAAGTGCTCACGAATGAGTATCTCCCAACAACAAATGCATAGTCCACAACACAGAAAGAAGGATCTGTCTGGGGATGTGGGTATAGACCAGCCTTTTTTGGTGGTTGTTGGAGGTGTGGGAAGTTTTGGGGAATTCTGCTGCAATCCTATGCACCTGAATCCTGTGATTCAGGCAACATTCCTTTGAAAACCTATTGTCTAGCATGCCTAAAGTCCTAAATGAAATGAGGCTGGATTATACCATTAGAAGAAATGCCACAAGAATAGATAGTAGGAAAACATAGTAACTCAGCACATTCCGCTAAGTGCTCTTTGGACATTCAAGAGGTCACTAAGAGCCAACACTGCTGAAATTATCCTCAAATATGTTTTTTAAATTGTACAGTATATAATATAGGTTGCCTTAAACAGTATGGCAAGATTAACAATGGTGTGGAAGAGAAAAAACAAAAGGAGCTCTTCTGGAAAATGCTTCTTGGTAAAAACAACAACCCACAAGCAGGAGAGGAGCAATGAGTAGCCAGTTTTTAAAATGAGGCACTCAGGGAACAGGGAACAGTGTCTGAAGGTTGGAATGCTACAGTATGTTCAACAATATTGACAAGTGAAGCTTCACTTCTTTCTGTGCCTTCAGTAGCTCAGCAAGTAAAGCTTCACATGTGCGCGCACACAAAATATCCCTGCCATAAACTCTTTTTATCCTTATGCAGTAAGTAGAAGAACAGCAAATAAAAATAAAAATTATCAGATGTCAGTGATGGCGCCAGCAAAATCTGCATCAGAAACATGGCGCTTCCAGATGAACATTCATTAGAACTTTAGTGCAAATGTCTCTGGAAAACACATTTTGGCATCCACTTTTGCCTAATATAGACATTTTCACAAGCATTTTCACCTACAGCAATGCATTTTTGTGTATTTTCTCTCTCTAATGTATGCATAACGTGGGCAGGACTTGGACCAGCAACTCACTGTTCAGAATTCTGCTTGCTCTGCTCTAATGCCCCTCCTGAGCAAATTTCTCCAAGTATGATTAGCATCGTTTTCTCCCTCATGGTAATGGGACTACAACCTGGGCTGGGCCATCATAGAATTGTAGAGTTGGAAGGGACTCGAAGGGTCATCCAGTTCAACCCCCTGCAATGCAGGAATCTCAGCTAAAGCATCCATGACAGATGGCCATCCAACCTCTGCTTGAAAACCTCCCAAGGGAGACCATTCCAATGGATCTTTGGGCCCAAGAGAAATGCCTATTGTACCTGGGAAAGGTTCCATAGATTTTGGAACCATGATCTTCCAGGGTTTCAAAAATGCACGTGAGCTTCCATAGGTACAGGTGGCTTCTCCACTCAGAGTTGCCTTTGAGGATTCAGAAGGTGGCAGGGCAGAGCTAGAACACTTCTGCATTTATTTAAGCCCTATTATGAATGCCTGAATAGGGCCATTCTAACAGGGCTTTCTGTGATTTGTCAAATATGCAACTCCGTAAGATCTTCAACAAAGAGACCTTCAAAGCTGGCATGTGAATGTGCTTAACATATTAAGCAGGAATCAAATAATTTTTTGCTCAAGTCTGACTGATTGCTAATTCATTGATATAAAGAGGTGGCTCTACACATTTTTAGCAAGTGGGTTAAGGGTGGGGAGTTTGCACACTGAACATTTCTAACCATTGTTGGGGGGGGAACCCTCTTCTCTCTTTAAGGCACCTAACTAAAGCAGCTAATTTTTCACTATTTGTAAACCCCTCACAAATTCAAGCTTGCACTCAGAGCTTTCAGACATTTGGTAGAACCAAAACATTTCAATGATGCCATCATTTATTTATAGCCTGTTCAAAAAATGTTGGGTGTTAAAATACCTCATGTGAAAATATGGACACTTGATTTAAGTTGCTGAACTTAAAGCTGTTTTCCAGTGTAGTTGAGGAGACAGATCATTATAGTAGTCCAAGGTTTTCTTGATGATATGTATTCTAAGGAACCGTAACTGTTATTACTCATAGCCTCCAACATTCCTCAGATGAAAATAGGGACATTTCCCACTCCCCTGAAACTGACCTGCCTCAACCCCCCCCCATTTTTTGTCCACCCCCCCCCCCCGCCTATACAGCATTTCCTATCAGAAGAAGGACACGTGTAACCACCACTACACAAACAGGACACGGCACACACACCCTCCACTGACAACATGCCACAAATGGTGAGCTACTATAGAGAAGAACCATCTCTGTGGCCCTAAAAGAAAACTAAAATGACACCACCTGTGACCACTTCCAAATTGGACCTGAGACCTCCTGCATGGAATGGAAAAATAGCAGAACAGAGCATGGAAGGGGGAACTGTTGTTTGGTCTATATCCAGGGGGAGATTTATCTTTCCTCTCTAAGAGCATGGTTTGCTCATCTTGACTTTGGCCTCACTAGCAAACTTTTTGCTTCATATATTAGTTGTTACCATGCATCTGATTATTACTGAAGTAGTGAGATTATGATTCAGGACCTTCTATAAAAGCTGGCTCTCTAATACATGGCCTCAACTTAAGCAGGTTTTTTTTGTTGGGAGCTGAATTTGCCCTTCCTTGAGCTGAGAATTTCTTTGAGACTTCGTAAAGGAGGACAGAATGTTCCTCCATTTATAATCTGAGCTGCTATGGGGCAACTCTCTGACTGTTTCTCTAGCCTTAAGGCTAAAAGAGAAGTCTTTGTAGTTCATTTTGTGCTTTCTACACTTATTACCAGAGAGTCCAGGGTGTAACATAACCCTTGGAGAATTGCCCATTCCAAGGATCCTGTGCTCACTTGCTTGCGCATTTTCTGCAACGTTCACTGGTAGGGCAGTAATTTTCCATGTTTGACCTTTGAGACCCAAGTTGTTCTATGCCCTTCCTTTTTGTTTGTAATACCTGAGTCAAAATGGCTCATGTAATTTTAAGCAGCTCAAAATTGTTCAGTACTTCCTTGAGTAATTGAAAACCTGTTGTTTAAGGTTGAAACAAAGTCTTGAAATAGCTCCCTCAAAGAACTGGTGCATCCAGACCAGGTATCTTCAAACTTTTGAGACTCAGGACCCACTTTTAAGCCAGACATGCATTTGAGGACCCATTTCTTAGTTTTTTTACCATATATTTGTATGGTGGTAGTGTGCCTATTGCAACCCACCGTGACCCAGCAGTTGAAGACCAGTGCTCTAAACTGACCAGGCTGGATCATCCAATGCCATGATTAAATAAAGATTGGAGGTTCTTAATGTTATCTACAAATTCCATTCCTTGACTCCCCCGATTTTACTCAAATGACATGGTTTCCACAATAGCTTTCTAAAAACTGTAGCAAAAGTGTCCATTGCAAAATGTATGGGTTCAGGAACATACCTGGGAATAAGGCCCATTAAACAAGATGACATGTATAGGATTGCACTGTTAGGAGACATTGCAGAAAATCTTTTGAGTTGTGTTTCTTTTTTAATCAAGCAGCATTTAGCGCTGTTTTGTATATACTAAAATTTTGTGAGAAGGCGCAGGAAAAAGCTAGCAAGAACCACTACAGATGGATAAGGAGTAGGGGAAAAGTTACAGATACAAGCCAAAGACCCTGGGTTCACTGGGAGTCCATCTTTTTTTATTTGACAAGTTCTTCCCATGCTAAAACAGAGCACCCCACTGCAGGGAGCAGATAATAGTGGAAAATATATAGAGTATCTTTGGACAGAGGATAATGATAGCCAGGTGCTTGGTAGCCTCAAGGCTCCTCGGATATCTATTATGTCCAGTAGTATTATACGCAGCGGAGTGGTTTATGAAGGACCTGAGGGCCACATCAATTATTTAGCAGTACAATAAATTGTGCAGTCAGTTCTTCAATGCAGATAGGGCTTCTGTGATGACTGTTAAATTCTCAGGATCAGATTTTGCAGATTTAGTTGATCAAAAAAGGGGCCATTTGGTGCAGATCCTAAAATAGAAGGTGTTTTTGTTTTTAAAAGCAAACTCATATAACGGGGTTATAATTTTTCATTGGCATTATGCAAACTCTTACTTATATGAGTTTCATTTGATTGCATCGGAAAAAAGCAAAGCAGCCATAGCAAACATTTTACCTGGGTAAAAGTGAATCTACCCCATTCAATAATTAGATTCCTATCTGCCCATTCTTTCATTTAATTGGAAACTGTTCTCTGAAGATAAAAATGGTCTTAATGCAACCCAGAGACCCAAATGGGAGTACAGAAGGAGCACTGCCTGTTTGTCTGGTAAGCTAACCTGCCTAAAATAAATCTAACAGGACAGCAAAATTATCCAAGAAGTGGGTCTGACTTGAATTTAAAGAGGGGTTGAGGAATATCATATTGTCAGCACTACTTCTATTTTTGGATATACATTCATTGGTTTCCCCTGAATTGTTTTCTTAAATTTATCATTTGATTATATGGTTGTATCCCACTCTGGGACCTTGTGGAGAACAATGGGTACAAAATATCGGTATCTTGAATAATGATAATGATGGTGATGAGTTCTAATAGCTACTGGGAGTCATTCAACGGCCTAATGAAACTAGTCAAAATATTTTAACCTTCAAGAAATCCTTAGGACTGTTTCACATTTTGCATTTTTAGATCTGCGCCTAAGATGTTTTTAAGCATCCACCTAAGAATATGCTATGTGATTGCAGCAAAGATGTATTTGCAGACATGTTTCACTCAAGTACGCTTACTGGGAAACAATAGTTAGTGACAGCTCTCCAGCAAATCACCACTTAGCCTGAGGAGGGATTCATAAGAAAAGGGAAAGTAGTTAGACTGGTAAGGAGAATTGATTGCTCAGTAGGCCAGAGGAAGTTATTTGACATGGTTTGATCTCCTACCAGCTGCCTCTGCCTTTTCCTACCCCTGCCAATGCAAAGGTAGAACTTTTCTAACCAGTAGCTTTTACCCACCTATTGCAAGGCATGCCTGTTTAGCTTCCATTTTTAAAGCTTGTGTGCCCCTAATCAGAATGGTGCTCCCACTTATTTTCCATTCATTTCCATCAAGAGGCAGCCTCTAGACTCGTAAGTTGAAGAGAAAGCGGGTATTCTTTGTGGGTGAAGAAGAACCAACTCCTTTTTGGGTCATAGTGCCTTTCCCTCAAATGACAATATCATTCTTCTCCCCACTCTCCACTGCCAGATTTTCTGTTTAAATACTGGAAAGGTTTGAAACTGATCATTTGGTTTCTCAAACCTCTACCCATCCTTATTTGCTGTAATTAATCTACAATAAATCTGAAATTTAGTATCAAGCACAGGATCTGATTGAAATATTCTTAAATTTACTTTTCAGAATGTGGTTGTCATTTTTTAAAAAAAAAAAACCGACATTTTGCAGAGGTGTGTGCGTGAGAGAGAGAATTCATGCACATTTATTACCAGAAAACTTATTTTTGCTCAATTATGCTATTGCCTTCTTCGTCTATTCTGGGATTGGAAGTGATTCACCCACAGTCACAACACATCAGCATGTCATGGGCATATTTAAAAATATGCAATTAGTTTTTTAACACTTTGTGTGCAATACTTCCCTTAAGAAAAAAATAGACTTTAAGCTACCTGTTACCTGCAGCTTTCCTTTTTTTGCTTGGAGTACCAGACCTTCTTCCTTTTAAAGTATAACCTGATGAACACTTTCAATAATAAGGATGAAAACAACAGAGTCAAGGTCAATACTATTGGAGACTGAGTAATAAAATTGTCTTTAGCAAAGGCAGAATGAAGTGAATGCTGTTGAAAAGTGCAGTCCTGCTGAGCAAGGCCAGTGGGGTTCTTGGGAAACTTCCTTTAAAACCGTTCTTTCTCTTTTCTGCTGAGAATGATTACTCGGAAATTATAGATACAAAGAAAAATAACATGCTCACAAGCACCTGTACCTATGCAAAGGTCATAATATTGCAAACATTTATTGGCCCAAAGATTCATTAATAGCACAGTCCTGTAAATCAGGGCAGTGGCGCTGGTGCCCACCGGAACTGGCAGAGTGGGAGGAAGCGAGACCAACATGGAGTGGAGCCAGAACCAATGACTGGCAGATCCAGCTAATTCTAGTTTTGTTGTTGTCATCTTGGTCCTCCTCCTTGCTGAGTTGCACTAAGGAGAACACAGCCTGAAGGCAGTGCTACCCCCTGGACGGGTGGTAAGAAATCAGACAGGTGAAGACTGATCAAAGTGGGCGGACCTCAGGCTTCTTGGACCTCATTGTGCTGCTGTTATTGTTTCATTACAAGATCCCCCAAGGTCTACCAACGAGAGCCTGGTGAGCTTGGACTTACAGGTAGAATTAAAGAGCAATGTGGCTTTGAGCACATTCTAAGACCAGGAGTTTCTTTTTGGTACCAGAACCGAGCTCAGATCACAGTCCTTTCTTCACAAAGTCCATTCTTGTTTAGTTTTCTTCATTTCAGCAGCCTAATAGTTTTGTTGTTGCTGTTGTCCAACACTTGGGAGTTAAAACTTCATGCTGATCTAGTAAAATCATAGAACCAGTAGATCCTGATTTACCATCTACCCAGTGCTATTTTTTAAAAAAAATAGAAAAAGAGGCGCTGGAGTTCACCACAAACTTCTCCCTTGGTCTCTTAGAATGACAATGGCACCCACCTGAGAGGCGCCAGAGCTGAGCTTCAGTGAACTCCAGCTGAAAAAAAACTCTGTGTCTACCTATATATTTCTACTCCATAAGGTAAACCCCATTGACTTCAATGGGACTTTCTCCCAGAAAAGTGTGCATAGAATTGCAGCCTTAAATGAGCACCAGAAGCATAAAAGCACCAATACCTTAAGACAGATGAATGGTAGTCTTCTGGAAACTTACTTGGAGAAGGGCTGTAGCTCAGTGGAATGGCACTTACTTTCCATGCAGAAGGTTCCACGCTCAATCCCCAACTGGATTGGGAAAGAACCATCTGAAACTCTGGAGGGACACAGTCGACACAGGTGGAGAGTCTATGACACTCCAGGTGTCTTTGGGCTTCACCTTTCGTCAGCCAATATGGCCAAAGGTCAGGGATTATGGGAATGATAGTCCAGGAAAATCTAGAAGGCTACAGGCTCCCCAACCCTGGTGTAGACAATACTGGGTTTGATCGACCAATGTTCAGATGGTACAAGGCCACTTCTTATGTATTTGTGATACAATTTCATTGACTTTATCAGAATTACTCTAAACCCAAGTCCCTTTCACATATTAGTCACATGAAGGGGGCACCACATGATCATGATGCAGCAGACTGCACTGCTGGTCCCTCCCTTAGCTTAGGCAACTTCCCTTGGCCCCACCACGAATGTCCATGCATTAGGCGTGGATGCTTATAATGGGTGAAACTTACATGTATAGACTTCTGCAGTAACTGGAATCCCAAACGATCAATGTCCCAGCTCAGGGACATCTATGCACATAGGTTTTACCTATGCAAACATCTAGGGGAAGCCATTCAACCACAAGAGCAGTACCGGCAGCACAACCCTGCTGCCCCTTGACCATGTGGAAACCCTTTCAAACGAGTAATGCTTTCTATCATTTCTGCATTTGCAGCTTGGCTGCCACCATCTATTTCCGATTTGAAAAAATTACCACTGACAGCCATTTGTCAATTTGAATGCCAAGTGCTTTAGATATTTTGCCACCTCTTGATTGTTTTGATGCTTGGCAGGTGTCAGTTCTAAAACAATATCATTATATTACAATAGAAGCAAATGACATTGCCTTCATTGCTATCAAATATAGCCAAATTTTCAAGGGATATCACCAACCAACAATCAAATACTGCCAAATACTACAATACCAATATGAGCCAGTGTAAAATGCGTAGATGTCGAACGTTCACAGAATATTTGGCAAATATCCAAATAATTGAAACTCAAGAGATCACATGATAAATACCCCATCAAAATTCACAGAGGATGATTTTTAGGGGAATACTGGGGCAGAATTAATTTCGGTACTAGCTTCCTGCATTCTCAATCTGATGCTTCTATGCTAAGCTGTAACTTAGCTGGAAGTAATAGTGCCACTGTATTCTGCTCTGGTCAGACCTCACCTGGAGTACTGTGTTCAGTTCTGGGCACCACAATTCAAGAAGGACACTGACAAACTGGAATGTGTCCAGAGGAGGGCAACCAAAATGGTCAAAGGCCTGGAAACGATGCCTTATGAGGAACGGCTAAGGGAGCTGGGCATGTTTAGCCTGGAGAAGAGGAGGTTAAGGGGTGACATGATAGCCATGTTCAAATATATAAAAGGGTGTCACATAGAGGAGGGAGAAAGGTTGTTTTCTGCTGCTCCAGAGAAGCGGACACGGAGCAATGGATCCAAACTACAAGAAAGAAGATTCCACCTAAACATTAGGAAGAACTTCCTGACAGTAAGAGCTGTTCGACAGTGGAATTTGCTGCCAAGGAGTGTGGTGGAGTCTCCTACTTTGGAGGTCTTTAAGCAGAGGCTTGACAACCGTATGTCAGGAGTGCTCTGATGGTGTTTCCTGCTTGGCAGGGGGTTGGACTCGATGGCCCTTGTGGTCTCTTCCAACTCTATGATTCTATGATTCTATGAAGCAGGAGAACATAAGAAGAATCCTACTGGCTCTGTCTGAAGGCCCTATTTAGTCCAGCATTCTGTTCTCACGGTGGCCAACTGGGAAGCTTGCAAGCAAGACGTGAATGTATTATGTACTCATCTACCTGCGAGTCCCAGCAAATGGCATTTAGAGGCATAGTGCCCCAATAGCTACCATAACTAGTAGCCATTGATAATTTTATCCTCCATGAGAATCATGTACCTCCAATAAAACAAGAGCCCCAAAACAGGTACCTTACAGTGTCATCTGGAAATGCATCATCTGGCATCAGACTACAGAACTGATCTGCCTGCATTGGAGCTTTCCTCCTTCTGGATGATAAATCTATGAGTGGGGTGTACACCAAATATTCATCTGTCCCTCTTCAAAACTGCACACTCACTGTCAGGATAAAATTGCACAGCAATATTTCCCACTCCAAAGCAACTTTTTACTACTCATTTTATGGTAATAAGCCACTGAGAATGAGATCCTGAAGATGGGTTCAACTTTTGTCATGGGGAAAAACTGACTGTGGCATTGGCCCAGATAGAAACAAGAAGGAGGGTGTATTTGGACACCCCCTTCCCAAATACACTTGCTTTTGTAGTCCATTTGTGGAAGAAGTAAAACTCAAGTTGTCAATGGGTGGCTATTTCTGTTGACAAAGGTCGTTGGGAAGATAGCAAAAAAATGTAAGCAGCCCAGTGAGTGTTGGCTATGAGGATTATCATATATTAGACACCTTCAGACAACTTAATTCCACTTGATTCCCTTCACATGGTGGATTCAGAAAACAATAGCTACTGGGTGATGCTGGCTGTCTAAATCCACAATAAGCTTCCATTAATTCCAGGTAGTATTTCGTCTCAGTTTGGAACTGTGTTTTTGTTTTCGTGCTTTGTTGCTTTGCTACAGAGGAGGCGGAGTGCCTGGCAATGTGAATGGATTGCAGAGGGAGGCTTGTGATCTTCTAATCCAGCTGTGTTCAAAGTTTTCGTGATTGTCACAAAGTGAGCATTTGATGGATGGCACAGAGGGCTGGGCTACCTTGCTTTGTGAATCCTACCGCTCTTTATGGCAGCCGTGGATAGAAACTTGTTATCAACCACCGTATCTCCCATAGAAATCTAAATGTTTCATATTCTGCTCTCCTGTAACAAACTTCCTGAACTCTTCCACTCTCCAAATCAGCTTTTATAGCTTTATTCATGGCCTCTGAATGAAAATAGAATTCTAAATATGGGTATGGTAATTTGACATTGCTCCTTTGCTCTTTTATATAAGGGGAAAAAATAGTTGAGATTTACAACCCTTCTCAAATCACAGTGGCCCTCTTTTTATAAGGCAATACCGCTTCGTGCTGGGATTGACATCCCAGAGAGACTGAAGCCTTCTGTTTATTCACGGAACAGATATGGAATGGGTTGTTAAAATGCAGTCTTTCCCAGGCTACTCCACTGGCATGTCTCATCTTGATCTAGACTGCCTGAAGGTCGATTTCAGTGGCTAGAGGATATGTGAGACGGCATGCTCATTAAGCATTGCGCTTTTGAAGCACTGGTCTAGACTCTAGAGATACCTTAAATGCAGCCCCATCTCTTTGATCCATGGGTTCCAGCAGGAACATATATATCAAACCACCTGGATATGGGTTTCGCACAAAAGGTAAAGATCTCCATGGCTAGTCACAGTGATAAAGAGATGGGGATGATCCTTATGGAAAATTTTGATTATTCAGACTTTTAGACAATAATAATCTGTATTACAGGGCTCTGGACCCTTGGCAGCTAACACAAAACATTGCAGCATATTCCCCCCCCCCCCAAAAAAAAATCCCACTACCAGGATTGAGACAGTTGAAAATTGCACAAGCAAGAGCAGAGGGGTCACAAATGGAGGCAGAGTTTTGCATTATCAGCCGGCAATTGCTGCTATCATTTTTATTGATGTCTCATTCATTTTTCCCTGTTTTCCTTGTGGCAAGGAGTTGCTGAATTTGGGTCTTCTCAAGCTAAAGACAGGCATTTGCTCTGGAGGTACTGGGACAATTTCACCCATTTTTAGCAGAATTTGTCATCTAGTCCAACTCACTTATTTTTTTTTAAAAAAACCACATGCATTTAAATGGGGAAAGGTCTGAGACAACACTGGGATGGGGGTCCACATTTTGCCCCCTGGTGGATAGGCAAAGGGACAAAATGGAGGCAGGTAAAACTAACTGAAGAGTGATAGGATCTGAATGTCCAAATTACATATTATGAGGAATGCATGGCTGCCTTGAACCACAGCCCACAAGTCCCTGGTACTATCAGGTTTAAAACATGATGTCATTGCATGAAACTTTTTTTTTTGTAGTACACAGTGGAGGGTGACAGGGAAACTTCAAGGATAATGCTTTCACACCATTCAAGGTTGTTTCAGAGGCAGGAGAGCAGCCCTTAGGTCAAAATAAGCCATGATTCCTCACAAAATGTAGCTTGGGCCTCATAAGAGTTGCTTGAGTATCCACAGATTTTATTTTGACAGCAGTGAATGCAGAATGTGACATTTCCTGTTCTTTGAAAAAAAAATTCACCATACCTAAAGATGCACATATTGAGAGAGAAATATCAACCTGCCAACACATGAAAGTGTTATGGCTTCAAGCTAGACCTGAAAGTTTTTGTGAGGGGGAAGGAAAAAAAATCGATTACCATTAGCTAGAAAGACTTTGGCTTTAATCTTATGAAGAGTCGTTTCATTACAAAGCATTTTTAAGAGCTAAAAAGCTACACTCCTGATATTTCTAAAGAATTAATTTTTAAATGGGTGATGTTTTTATACTGGACAATTCAATGTGTTCCTTTTATCTTCCTGGTGATTCTTTCTAAAGAAAAAATAGAGAGGAGAAGCTTATTATGGGCTGGATCTAGAGTTGTACACGGTAGGGCCCCTTTAGTTTGCAGAGATGAAAACTCTTGTTGGAGGAAGGGGGAACATAATACCTTTTCCCCTGCCAGAGGCAGATTTAGGGGCACACAAGTGGCTCAGTCACACTGGGCATGGAATCTATGCTGCAGAATGGAAGGCGAGAGGCAGGCAGCCCAGCCCAAGTTTCTCACTGGCCTTGCAGACAACTTCATTGTCCAGAAAGTGGGAGAAGCAACAAGAGGAACAGCCATTTTAGATCTGGTCCTAACCAATGTTGATGACCTGGTTAGTGGGGTAGAAGTGGAAGGATCATTAGGCGTGAGTGATCATGCTCTTCTGCGGAAAGGAGCAGCCAAGCATACTAGGACTCAATTTCTTGACTTTAAGAAAGCCGACTTCATAAAACTTAGGGAAGTGCTGCGTGAGATCCCATGGACAGTAATACTAAAAGGAAAGGGAGTTCATGATGGCTGGGAGTTTGTTAAGAGGGAGATAGTAAAAGCACAACGTCAGGCAATACCAATGAGATGGAAACATGGAAGGTGCCTAAAGAAGCCAGGGTGCCTATCTAAAGAACTTTTAACTGAGTTAAGATTTAAAAAGGATGTGTACAAAAAATGGAAAAGGGGGGAAACCACCAAAGAGGAATTCAAACAATTAGCCAGCACATGTAGACACCAAGTCAGAAAAGCTAAAGCACAGAATGAACTCAGGCTTGCTAGAGAGGTTAAAAGCAACAAAAAAGGCTTTTATGGGTATGTCTGTAGCAAAAGGAAGAACAAAGAAACAGTGGGGTCACTCAGAGGAGAAGATGGTGAAATGCAAACAGGGGACACAGAAAGCGATGAACTCCTCAATGCCTTCTTTGCCTCAGTCTTCTCCGATAAAGAAAACAATGCCCGACCTGAAGAATTTGGAGCAAATGATTCAGCAGAGGAAACACAGCCCAGAAAAACTAAGGAGATAGTACAAGAATATTTGGCTAGTTTAGATGTATTCAAGTCTCCAGGGCCAGATGAACTGCATCCAAGAGTATTAAAAGAACTGGCAGATGTGATCTCAGAACCTCTGGCAGTCATCTTTGAGAATTCCTGGAGAACAGGCGAAGTCCCGGCAGACTGGAGGAGGGCAAATGTTGTCCCTATTTTCAAAAAGGGGGAAAGAGAGGACCCAAATAATTATCGCCCAGTCAGTCTGACATCAATACCAGGGAAGATTCTGGAGCAGATCATTAAGCAAACAGTCTGTGAGCACCTAGAAAAGAATGCTGTGATCACCAATAGTCAGCATGGATTTCTGAAAAATAAGTCATGTCAGACTAACCTGATCTCGTTTTTTGACAGAATTACAAGCCTGGTAGATGAAGTGAATGCAGTGGATGTAGCCTACCTTGATTTCAGCAAGGCATTTGACAAGGTGCCCCATGATATTCTTGTAAAGAAGCTGGTAAAATGCGGTCTTGACTATGCTACCACTCAGTGCATTTGTAACTGGCTGACTGACCGAACCCAAAGGGTGCTCATCAATGGTTCCTCTTCATCCTGGAGAAGAGTGACTAGTGGGGTGCCACAGGGTTCTGTCTTGGGCCCGGTCTTATTCAACATCTTTATCAACGACTTGGATGATGGACTCAGGGCATCCTGATCAAATTTGCAGATGACACCAAACTGGGAGGGGTGGCTAACATCCCAGAGGACAGGATCACACTTCAAAATGACCTTGACAGATTAGAGAACTGGGCCAAAACAAACAAGATGAACTTTAACAGGGAGAAATGTAAAGTATTGCACTTGGGCAAAAAAAATGAGAGGCACAAATACAAGATGGGTGACACCTGGCTTGAGAGCACTACATGTGAAAAGGATCTAGGAGTCTTGGTTGACCACAAACTTGACATGAGCCAACAGTGTGACGCGGCAGCTAAAAAAGCCAATGCAATTCTGGGCTGCATCAATAGGAGTATAGCATCTAGATCAAGGGAAGTAATAGTGCCACTGTATTCTGCTCTGTTCAGACCTCACCTGGAGTATTGTGTCCAGTTCTGGGCACCACAGTTCAAGAAGGACACTGACAAACTGGAACCAAATGGTCAAAGGCCTGGAAACGATGCCTTATGAGGAACGGCTAAGGGAGCTGGGCATGTTTAGCCTGGAGAAGAGGAGGTTAAGGGGTGATATGATAGCCATGTTCAAATATATAAAAGGATGTCACATGGAGGAGGGAGAAAGGTTGTTTTCTGCTGCTCCGGAGAAGCGGACACGGAGCAATGGATCCAAACTACAAGAAAGAAGATTCCACCTAAACATTAGGAAGAACTTCCTGACAGTAAGAGCTGTTCGACAGTGGAATTTGCTGCCAAGGAGTATGGTGGAGTCTCCTACTTTGGAGGTCTTTAAGCAGAGGCTTGACAACCATATGTCAGGAGTGCTCTGATGGTGTTTCCTGCTTGGCAGGGGGTTGGACTCGATGGCCCTTGTGGTCTCTTCCAACTCTATGATTCTATGATTCTAGGTAAGTCCTGCCCCATATAACTGATCACATGATGTGGTGCACACACAGCATTTGAATGGCAATGCCCATCAACTTTTTTGGGGGGGTGGCCCTCTCAAATATTTTCTTGGGGGGGTTGGCTCCTATGGAATGTATAAAGTTCAAAACAGCTTAGTAAGTTTGGTCCCAGATATATGCCACAAGATTCCTCATTCAAGCTGAAGCTACCTCTTTCACATAACCACCACATGTGGAAAAAGCTTCCTTCCTTCGATTCACTTTTCCAACAGTTCTTATTTCTCATTCTATACATCTTTGCTAGCCTTCTGGGAAAATATATATAATGAGTTAAAAAAGATTTTTAGATACACTTTCCAAAAAAACCCAGAGAAGAAGAAGAAGAGAAGAGTTTGGATTTGATATCCCACTTTATCACTACCCGAAGGAGTCTCAAAGCGGCTAACATTCTCCTTTCCCTTCCTCCCCCACAACAAACACTCTGTGAGATGAGTGAGGCTGAGAGACTTCAGAAAAGTGTGACTGGCCCAAGGTCACCCAGCAGCTGCATGTGGAGGAGCGGAGATGTGAACCCGGTTCCCCAGATTATGAGTCTATCGCTCTTAACCACTACACCACAGAGGCATTCTTGCTAGGTATGGTTGGAGATGATATAATAAAGAGTGTCCAGAAACTGTTCCTTTATGCTACTACCGCGGTGAGAATACTACTCGCACAGAAATGGAAGGAACATGAAATACCCACGGTTGAAGAATAGCAGCAGAAACTCATGGAGTACGCAGAAATAGCAAAATTGACTGGAAAAATCAGAGAACAGGGTGACAAAGCATTCCAAAGAGACTGGAATTTACAACATACATAGAAAAGAACTATACACAAATAAAGACACTTGCAGTCTGAAATAGACCTCATAATGTTTTTTTAAAAATCATTTGATTTGGATTTAAGAACATTGAACAAATATATTTCAATAATTGAAGGATGTATATTTAATGAAATTTTGAATAGTATTATTCCATAGTATTAAGTACACATAGAATGTAAACATGACAAATGCGTAAATATAAAGAAAATATAGAGAAACCAGAAGAAGGAGGGAGGGAAGTACAAACTTGTTTAGAGTTAAAGTATTAAGGTTAAAAGGAATAAGGTATGTATTTTGTATTATGATGGTGAAATCTGAAAAATCTATAAACCCAATAAGGATCATTTTAAAAAAAGAACAAGATGAAGCTACCTCAAAACCCATTCCCCCCATCGGCTAGTCAACACAGATGATTTCCTGTGCACCCATCTCAAGTCTGGGGCAAGGAAAATGATAGCTGGATCAATGCTTGCAGTTTGGGGTTATTGCTCCAGTTAAGCTTAGGTAAGGTAGATTTTGTATTTCAGTTGAATTGTTTGGTTCAGAAGGCCATCCCCCTGGGAAAAAGTACCACGCTGCGATCGCTGAAGTTTATGCCTTAATAAAACTGTCATTAGCATATTGGGCTATTTTGATACCGGGAAGCCGTCTCATCAGCTCGGCAAGAGATTTAAAGACCAGTTTTTTGTTTTAACTGGTATTATCTGATGTGCAAATATGTCATTTTTACATTCACTTTGTTGAGCTATACATTCTTTCTCCCAGAGTGTATGTGGGGATGACACCCCCAATGAAAAGCCGAACCTCCTCAGCTCTGTAATTGTTTTCATTCCCATTAAAAGATAGAGGCACAAATAATAGTGAGGGTGAAGGCATGCAATCTATAGCACGTCAGTAAATCCTTGATATCTATTAAACCCCCACCTAAACTTGCAATTCTCTTGATCGAGCACGTAAGGAGGCCCTTTTCCATCTGCTGTTTTTGCAGATGAGATGCCAAATGTCTTTTCAGTTGCTCATAGGAAGCGATGGAAATGCAATTACAGGACTCATGACTTAAAAGCAGCATTTAAGAAAAAGGTGAGTGGTTTTATAAGTATCAGATCACTGCATGGGAATGATTGCAAATGATATTCATTAGCAATAAAAGAGAACATTATTTAAGTTTTATATATTGGTTTATATCTAATAGATGAGGTATAAAATGCCTGTCATTTATCATTCCCTTATTATTCAAACACTTTTCCATGTATGCATTTTTTTTTTGACCGGTACCTGAACCAATAAAAATGCAAGAGGTTGTATGTAATGCTGTCATCCCATTTATGGAAGCTTTTGTGATCCAGCAGAGGCTTCCATGAAGGGAAGGTGGAGGGAGGGAACTTCTGCCGATTCTCCCTTCTCTCTGCATGCCCCAAATCTGCAATAAAAGACTGGAGGATTCTCTGGAACAGTGTGGGAGTTGGGGGCAGAGGGGCTGCAGGAGAAAGATGACATTTACAAAAATTGCCTCCTTCCCCTTTCCGTTCACAGATGCCCCTGTGGGATGAAAGAGACTTCAGCGAACAAAAGGACAATATTGGAGACAACCCAATAGCTTTGGTATTAGTTTCATCGAGTTTTAAAAAACTGTTACATCTCCATCTGAATCATTAAAAGGCAAGGCTTTACTGTGCCACGGCTAAGTGTTAAGGCCTCTTAAATATTTCAAAAAGTAGTTTCTAGGATATTCCCCAATGTTTGTTCATTCTCATTTAGAGCCATTTTATAAAGAAGCATTACATTATTTATTTGTGCGTATTTATGCATGGGCACGAAACATCTGCAAAACATTAGAGAAACAACACGCCTTTGCCTTGCACATTGCTGCTTTTCTTGTATGGAATTAATGTATTCCCTTGGAGGCTGCCATAATAATTATACCATGTTTCATGTAGAATAACAGTGGAATGAAATTCAGCAAGGACAAACATAAAGTGTTACACACAGGAAGGGAAGAAAACAAACCAAGGCACGCAAACAATGTTGAAAAACAACAAACTTTAGAATCAATAAGGATTTAGAGCAGCAGTGGGCAACCTTTAGGGTAAACGTGCCACAAGTACTGGTGTTACATGGATGGCACAACTCAAAGGAGTTTGGAAGTTTTGATTGCCATTTTCAATTAACTTCAGTTTTAGTGCATATCTGAACCTTAAACTGTGGTCTGTATGAACTTTGGATTATCAAAGCAAACCACCTATATGCTTTCCCCGGGGCGTACTGGGTCTCATCTATGTTAAACACCTAAACAAATTAAAAGAACCTAACTGGTCATAACACCGTTCAAAGTTGGCTTGCTTTGGTAAAGCATAGTTAAGACTAATCACAGGGGTTTTTTAGGTTTGGCCAGAAGAATGCCACAGTCTTCTCAGTAGGATTGGCCTTCCATGAAATCTTTGGATTTGGGGACTTATTTGAAGGTACATCTCTTCATAATTCACATGCTGAGTTTATGGTTTTCATACATGTTATCTGTACTGTAAGGGTTTTATTCTGGGAAAGGAATTAGAACCCTATTGACAGAACAATGTCCACCCAGCATACATCCATTCTTAAGTGATGCTGAACAAGGGTTTAGACGATTAGGATTTTATTTTATTTTTTGCGGTCATGGGTGTCACCTTTTTGGTGTTTTCAAATATGAGTGCAAATGAAACAAAATAAAACGAGCAAGACCAAAATAGAAGAAGAATTAAAAGTGTCATGCCTTTGTTGTTACATTTCCTTTACTACGGAGTGTAATCAATACTTTACAACAGGGTTAATATGCTCTCTTCAAGCATGCTATTATTCTTTCAAAAGAGCACAATAACTTTATTAGTTATGCTGTCTGCAACACTTCCAATGTGACAAGACTGCGTGGGTGTTCAGATCATGAGCAATTCTTGGTGCCCTCTCTTGGAGGATTTCCATGCCTGTTAACAATAGCAGCTAACACTACACAGCTGCAAGAAATTTTAATGTTGGAAGTTCTAATTTTAATTAGTATAATTTACACAAACAAAAAAACCCACACAGAGATCTACTGTTTCTCCCTAGCAGCAACTTACTATTCAGATGCTATATTTGCCAACCCTTTCCTATGCAAATGAAGTTTGTGTAATAGTTTTCCTTTCTCACAAAGAAAATGAAAATGGAGTAAATATAAGTTTTCAGAAACCTCTGTGATAAAACTCTGATACAGAGCTCTTGCTAGTAAGTCTATCCATTCAAGTTTCTTAATGGCATCTCCATCCCCCGACAATAAGTAAGTGGGACCTGAAGAGAGTATTCAGTCTTGTCTATGGGATTCGTAATTCTTCAGTTATATGGAGGTTCCCATTGAATACTGTATAGGAGTGCCTTGTCTACAAGGCCATCTAATCAAATGCATTTTGAAGTGTACTAAGGCAGAGGTTTCCGAAAAATGTTCCATGAAACAGCTACATGTTATCCTTTCATATGGACATTGATTGCTCTATCCTACACACTCAGAAGTAAACTTCATAGAGATCATTCCCATGAAGTGTGTATAAGATTGCAATCTAAGACTCTGAAAAGAGGGAAAGAGAACTGGGGCCAGGTGTTGGTGGGGTATTGCATGGATCAGTCCTGATTTAGGAAAAGTGGGCACACCTAAAGAGAGATAGTAGGAAACACATATCCCTTGACAAATCTAGCTTCATCATGTTCAAGTTTAACTGCCTACATGCCAAAATTCCCGACTCTGCCCCCCACCCTGGCAGTAGAGAAGCCAGTGGATGCCAAGATTTTATTTGTGTTTCTGACATACTTTCAGCACTTTCCTCCAGATTGTACTGAAAGGTGGTGGTGTTGCTGTTATTTCCCACTGGCACTCAAATGCCTGGATCCCAAAATTTATCCACCATACAAAGACTTGATGAATGTGTTGAGCCTCTCCACCACTTTGCCCCGTGAATCAGCTTTGATTCAGGAGACCTTCCATTTTGGCTTTTTGACCAAATGCTGTTTGCAGATCTATTTTCATAGCGGTGATGAGCTTTTCATGCCTCTAGAAATTAGATGAATGAAAGTGCGGGGGGGGGGAATTAACTGATAACATCAGAGAGCTAACCTTAGGCTTGCCCAAGTGACAATATGCAGACAGTTCCTGCCTCAATTCTTTCCAGAATGGAGACCTCTTGCTGAGAATTAACATATCACAGAAGATAGCTTTTGAATTCAAAAAGCTAGTCGTTCACCAAATGAATTTGAAAGCTCTCAGATGAAGACAGTTTTTTCCCAGGGAATGATGGAACTAAAAATTACAGGTGCCAGGAATTCTACATCTTGGGTTCTGCACCATGAACTTGGCTTACATTGTTATATAACTTTTATGGTTATGTGAATTTCATACACAACATAATATGTGGAACTATTAGAGCAGATTAGGACTGCTGTTCAGCAACTGAGTTGCCTACAATTCTTGACTTCATAACTTTCAGCAGCGCAAAACAAAGGCGTACTCTTGCAGAATCATCAAAATATAATGTGTCCCAGTTAAGACTGTTACAGCTCCACCATACGTGATTTAACTTGGAAAAAACATCTGCACTTACCCCCTTTACCTAAATGCCTAAATCTACTTAAAACTCCTCTTTAGACATAGTCCTATGCTCCAAGCACACCAACCAGAGTTCTTTACTACAGAGGTGGACTTTTGTAATATGGCACCCTGTGAAAGGCCAGATTTGGCACTCCCAAATGGATCTTCTCAAATTTTTACCCCCTTGGCTTGCTGCCTTGTGCTGGTAAATCCCTAAATCCGGTGCTGCTTTATTATCAGGCCCATATATCGAAGCTGCTGGCCACTTTGCCCTTTCCAGATATCCCTTCTGTCTGCGATAGAACCACTGACTTGTTTTCCCCCTGCCTCTCAACCACCTCCAGTCAGGTAACATCTTGAGTATCTATACTCCCACTATGTGCTCTGACGTACAGACCAAGGACCAGTACTATGGGAAAATAGGTCAGGCTGTCAAGAGAGTCTCAGGCTGTGAACACCTATTGCTGCTGGGACATTTCAGTGCCAGAGTTGGAGACGATCATCATACATGAGAGAACTGCATAGGCCACTTTGGTATTGGCAGCATGAATGAGAATGACGAAGGATGCTTCAGCTGTGCTCCTATCATAGCCTCTGCATCACAAACACATTCTTCTCTACCAAGACAACACACTGAGTCCCTGGAGACATCCAAGGTCAGGCCACTATCACCAGCTGGACTTGATTGTCACCAGGTGATCGGCACTGAACTGGGTTAATGTCACACAGAGCTACACCACAATGCCGACTGCAACATGTATCACTCTCTGGTGGTGAGCAGGATCCATCTCCAGCCAAAGAAAGTGTGGTCTTGAATCAACACTGCCATTCATACCCAAATGCTGATTCCATTGAACAAACTCTACTGAACTACCCCAGGGAGGGATAGAGTTAAAACATAAAAGAGACAACATCCTTTAGCAAAAGAGAGCAACAGATCCCTGACTGGTTTGAGACTGGCATAAAGGACATGGAATCTGTTATTGCTGCAAAGTGTGAGGCTCTTGTGAACTACAAGCATGTACCCTGTGAGAAGATACTTGTTGCACTGAGAAAGGCAAGGGGCTGTGCCCAGTGGATTGCCAGACGATGTGCCCATGACTACTGGCTAAAGCTGTGTCAGAACATTCAATTTGCTGCTGAGACCAGCAACACTTGCAAAATGTACAGAATCTAATATCAATAATCAAGTATCTAATCAGATAGCAACATTTCTACATCAGTTTGATGGGCCACAAACCAAGGCCTTTTGAGTAGCACAATGGCATGAACTGGCAGGACAATGGGGGGAGGGGGAGGGAGAAAGAGGAGGTAGAGGATCTCAGCAAGTCAGGTGACAGTAAGAGGATGGGGGGTAAAAAGGTATACTATATCTTTCACAGACTTAGTTAACACTGAGCTACCTGGATGTAGGTGAGGCTCAGGTTGAATAATGCAAGAGAGCAGAACTCAGATGTTGCTTCCTTCAGCAGCAGCTCCTAGTGGACTGTCTCATATAGGAGCTGCAGTTCAGTAGCTAGCTCCATCTCTACTGAGAGGTGCCCCTTTATTTAAAAGGGCCAGTCTTCTCCAGTAGGCACTAAATACAATGAAGATGGGGAGATCTTGATTGCCCTGGGGCTTCTGAGGCTGACAATGAGATGTCCTCAAGCTGGGGGTGAATTGGCTTCATAAACTCTTCTTGTAGAACTGCTTCCAGTAGGTTAGGTGCTTTGGGGATTGCTCCTGAGGGCAATTTGCCCTCACTTTCTGAGTTCCTTGCCTCATTCATTGCAGAAGGTATCACAGTTGGTTTCTTCTGCTTGGATCTTGAAGCATCTGTCTTTGTAGCAGCTAACAAATTCTGTAGATCCTCTTTTTCAAGTCCCTGCAAGGGTCTAACTAAATGGAATCTTCAGTCTTTTCTCTACTGATACAATGAGCTGAAATTATAATCTGATTAACACTGCAATCATATGGGTATTTGATTGGGAGTAAGCTTGATCAGTAGGACTTTCCATGCATAGGATTGTGCAAGATTCAGGTAGGTAGCCGTGTTGGAAGACCTTTCATTGCCTACAGACAGCCACCCAATCTTAAAAAAACTCCTCACCCACAATAATACAGCAAGCAGACTTAACATGGACACTGGTACCAGAGCCTGCAATAAACCCAGATGCCAACTTTGCTTCCACATACACCCAGACAACACCATCACTGTACCCAACAACATCAAACATACCATCTCAGGCCTATTTACCGATATTTGCTTATCTTCTAACATTGTGTATGCCATCAACTGCCAGCAGTCCCCTTCAGCTCTCTACAGGCCAAACCCTACACCAAAGGATATCACAAGACAGAGAAGCCAGTAGGAGAACACTTCAATCTCCCAGGACATTCAATATAGGTTCTCAAAGCAGCTGTCTTATTACAAAAGAATTTCAGAAATAGACTTGGAAGAGTTACTGAATTACAACTTATCACTAGACTGAAAACTATTGGGAGACCTGGTCTTAATAAAGATATTGGATTCCTGTCTCATTACATATGCTTATCATTTGCAAACTATCGCTTGCTTTTTCCTGTAGGACTAGTTGCAGTCATTAACAGTCTTCAACAGGTTTACAATACCCATTGAGTTAATCACCCATCTCCTACTACCCTCCTGAAAAATCTCACCCCACCCTCCCACTGTATATAATGGTCTGGTGACTTCTGTTTCAGTGTATCTGAGGAACAGATGGAAAGCTCTTCAATCTGAGCAGGCTGAAGGCAAAGAGTAAGCTTACCGTAACTTCCGGCATAGAGCTTCAGTATGCTGAGGACAACGTAGTGTGCACATGCTCAGAGGATGACCGCCAAACCATCCTGAATATCTTTGCAGAAGCTTACGAAAGCTTGGCCTATCACTCAACCTCCAAAACACCAAAGTGCTGCACCAACAAGTACAAAAGAACCCCTCTGCAGCGCCACAAATCCAACACAATGGTGTAACATTGGAAAATGTCGATCACTTCTCCTACCTAGGCAGTTATCTTTCCACAAGGGCCAAGATTGATGCTGAAATCCTGCATCGCCTGAGCTCTGCGAGTGTGGTTTTCTCCTGATTGAAGCGCAGGGAAACCAAAATGCTTGTTTACAAAGCTATTGTACTACCAACCTTACTCTATGCTTGTGAAACATGGACCACTTATAAACGCCATCTCCAACTCCTCGAAAGATTTCATCAACGGTGTCTCCGAAAAATTTTACACATCACTTGGGAAGACAGGCGAACTAATATCAGTGTACTGGAAGAAGCAAAGATCACCAGTGTCAAAGCAATGATTCTTCAACATCAACTTTGTTGGACTAGTCATGTTGTGCAGATGCCTTATGATCATCTTCCAAAGCAACTACTCTATAACGAACTTAAAAATGGAAACCATTATGCTGGTGGTCAACAAACGAGGTTTAAAGACTGTCTCAAGGCAAATCTAAAAAAATGTAGTATAAACACTGACAACTGGGAAACACTGGCCTGCGAGCGGTCCAGTTGGAGAACAGCCTTTACCAAAGGTGTTATGGGCTTTGAAGACACTCGAACTCAGGATGCAAGGGAGAAACGCGTTAAGAGGAAGACACGCTTGGCAAATCCACACCGGGATCAACTCCCGCCCAGAAACCAATGTCCCCACTGTGGAAGGACGTGTGGGTCCAGAATCGGCCTCCACAGTCACTTTCAGACTCATTTTAAAAACCGTATTTATGGAAGACAATCTTACTCGGCTACGAGTGATTGCCAAAGAAGACGACAACGACGACTGGATAATAGGATTATGCTGCTAGTTTACGTGTTTCTTCCCCACAGACATCTTTAGTTCTAAAGCTCAAATGCTGGCAGCTTCTACAAACCATGATTACTATAACTTTGAATATTTGTATGTCTACCTTGATGCCACCTGCACTACACATCTGTGTTAGTTGGAAGACTAAAGTTTCAGCACCTTATTAAATGTCTTGCCTTCATAAATGCAATGAGATGATTTAACTGACTTACAAAATAGATGCTGCCTCTTAATATTTCTATAAAGTTGCTATAGCAATATTGATGACTTCATGATAGCTGTATAAATATGGTTCTGATGACAATTTTAAATATAAAAGTTTCAGTTCACATTCAGTTGTGTTAAATGGATTTGATGCCTTAACCAATAAAACTGCAGAGACAAAAGAGCACAGTTGATAGGACTATGTGTCCATACTTGTGTTCTTTAGAATCATAGAATCATAGAATCATAGAATCATAGAGTTGGAAGAGACCACAAGGGCCATCGAGTCCAACCCCCTGCCAAGCAGGAAACACCATCAGAGCACTCCTGACATATGGTTGTCAAGCCTCTGCTTAAAGACCTCCAAAGTAGGAGACTCCACCACACTCCTTGGCAGCAAATTCCACTGTCGAACAGCTCTCACTGTCAGGAAGTTCTTCCTAATGTTTAGGTGGAATCTTCTTTCTTGTAGTTTGGATCCATTGCTCCGTGTCCGCTTCTCCGGAGCAGCAGAAAACAACCTTTCTCCCTCCTCCATGTGACATCCTTTTATATATTTGAACATGGCTATCATATCACCCCTTAACCTCCTCTTCTCCAGGCTAAACATGCCCAGCTCCCTTAGCCGTTCCTCATAAGGCATCGTTTCCAGGCCTTTGACCATTTTGGTTGCCCTCCTCTGGACACGTTCCAGTTTGTCAGTGTCCTCCTTGAATTGTGGTGCCCAGAACTGGACACAGTACTCCAGGTGTGGTCTGACCAGAGCAGAATACAGTGGCACTATTACTTCCCTTGATCTAGATGCTATACTCCTATTGATGCAGCCCAGAATTGCATTGGCTTTTTTAGCTGCCGCGTCACACTGTTGGCTCATGTCAAGTTTGTGGTCAACCAAGACTCCTAGATCCTTTTCACATGTACTGCTCTCAAGCCAGGTGTCACCCATCTTGTATTTGTGCCTCTCATTTTTTTTGCCCAAGTGCAATACTTTACATTTCTCCCTGTTAAAATTCATCTTGTTTATTTTTGCCCAGTTCTCTAATCTGTCAAGGTCGTTTTGAAGTGTGATCCTGTCCTCTGGGGTGTTAGCCACCCCTCCCAGTTTGGTGTCATCTGCAAATTTGATCAGGATGCCCTTGAGTCCATCATCCAAGTCGTTGATAAAGATGTTGAATAAGACCGGGCCCAAGACAGAACCCTGTGGCACCCCACTAGTCACTCTTCTCCAGGATGAAGAGGAACCATTGATGAGCACCCTTTGGGTTCGGTCAGTCAGCCAGTTACAAATCCACTGAGTGGTAGCATAGTCAAGACCGCATTTTACCAGCTTCTTTACAAGAATATCATGGGGCACCTTGTCAAATGCCTTGCTGAAATCAAGGTAGGCTACATCCACTGCGTTCCCTTCATCTACCAGGCTTGTAATTCTGTCAAAAAACGAGATCAGGTTAGTCTGACATGACTTATTTTTCAGAAATCCATGCTGACTATTGGTGATCACAGCATTCCTTTCTAGGTGCTCACAGACTGTTTGCTTAATGATCTGCTCCAGAATCTTCCCTGCTATTGATGTCAGACTGACTGGGCGGTAATTATTTGGGTCCTCTCTTTTCCCCTTTTTGAAAATAGGGACAACATTTGCCCTCCTCCAGTCTGCCGGGACTTCGCCTGTTCTCCAGGAATTCTCAAAGATGACTGCCAGTGGTTCTGAGATCACATCTGCCAGTTCTTTTAATACTCTTGGATGCAGTTCATCTGGCCCTGGAGACTTGAATACATCTAAACTAGCCAAATATTCTTGTACTATCTCCTTAGTTATTCTGGGCTGTGTTTCCTTTGCTGAATCATTTGCTCCAAATTCTTCAGGTCGGGCATTGTTTTCTTTATCGGAGAAGACTGAGGCAAAGAAGGCATTGAGTAGTTCAGCCCTTTCTGTGTCCCCTGTTTGCATTTCACCATCTTCTCCTCTGAGTGACCCCATTGTTTCTTTGTTCTTCCTTTTGCTACGAACATACCCATAAAAGCCTTTTTTGTTGCTTTTAACCTCTCTAGCAAGCCTGAGTTCATTCTGTGCTTTAGCTTTTCTGACTTTGTGTCTACACGTGCTGGCTATTTGTTTGAATTCCTCTTTGGTGGTTTCCCCCCTTTTCCATTTTTTGTACACATCCTTTTTTAATCTTAATTCAGTTAAAAGTTCTTTAGATAGCCACCCTGGCTTCTTTAGGCACCTTCCATGTTTTCGTCTCATTGGTATTGCCTGACGTTGTGCTTTTAGTATCTCCCTCTTAACAAACTCCCAGCCATCATGAACTCCCTTTCCTTTTAGTATTGTTGTCCATGGGATCTCACCCAGCACTTCCCTAAGTTTTATGAAGTCGGCTTTCTTAAAGTCAAGAAATTGAGTCCTAGTATGCTTGGCTGCTCCTTTCCGCTGTATAGTAAACTTCAGAAGAGCATGATCACTCGCGCCTAATGATCCTTCCACTTCTACCCCACTAACCAGGTCATCAGCATTGGTTAGGACCAGATCTAAAATGGCTGTTCCTCTTGTTGCTTCTCCCACTTTCTGGACAATGAAGTTGTCTGCAAGGCCAGTGAGGAATCTGTTTGACCTTATGCTCTTGGCTGAGTTTGACGTCCAACAAATGTCCGGGTAATTGAAGTCCCCCATTACTACTATCTCCCTTCCTTTTGCATGCTTGGCCATCTGTTCCAGGAAGGCATCATCTATGTCCTCCGTTTGGCTTGGGGATCTATAGTAAACTCCCACAATGAGGTCTCTGTTATTCTTCTCTCCCTTAATTTTGACCCAAATGCTCTCACTTTGGCTTTGAGGATCTAAATCTTGGATCTCTTCACAGGTATACACATCCCTGACATATAACGCCACTCCTCCTCCTTTCTTGTCTGGTCTGTTTCTCTGAAATAGATTGTATCCCCCCATTATTACATTCCAATCGTGGGACTTATCCCACCAGGTTTCAGTGATGCCTATTATGTCATATTTAGTTTGCTGTACCAAGAGCTCAAGCTCATCTTGTTTATTTCCCATGCTTTGTGCATTAGTGTACAGACATTGAAGTCCATTAATCATTCCCCCGTGTCTCTTATTTAAGGATTTTTTCCTCCCACCACTAGGTCCGCGTGCTGTTTGCTCCATTTGGTCTATGACATTTGGATGATCATCTTCATTAATTGATAGACTCCTACCTTCAGGAGCACTGTCTCCCTCCCCCACATTAGTCAGTTTAAAGCCCTCCTGATGAGGTTTCTGAGATTTTTGGCGAAAACATTTCTCCCAACCGTTGTGAGGTGCAGCCCATCACTTGCCAGAAGTCCATCTTCAAGAAACTGCAGTCCGTGATCTAAGAATCCAAACCGTTCCTGTTTACACCATTTGCGGAGCCAGCTGTTCACTTCCACTATTTTCCCCTCTCTCCCTGGGCCACGTCGTTCAACTGGGAGGACAGATGAGATGACAATTTGTGCATTTAGTTGCTTCAATTTCCTGCCGAGAGCCTCGTAGTCTCTTTTGATCTTCTGGAGGCTATTGCTTGCAGTGTCATTGGTTCCCACATGAACCAAGAGGAAGGGGTATTTATCAGTGGGTTTTATGATTCCTTGCAGTCATTCAGTTACATCTTGGATCTTAGCCCCGGGGAGACAGCACACTTCCCGAGACATCTTGTCAGGCCCACAGATCACTGCTTCTGTTCCCCTCAGTAGGGAATCCCCTATCACCACTACACGCCTCCTCTTGGGTTTGGTCGGGGTTCTTCCATGAGCTGTCCGTTCCAAGGTCGCCTGCACATTCCCTGAGGACTGACTTTGCTGCTCGTCTTCATATACCTGATCGACTGTAATGAGGGAGAGATCCTCAAATGGAGTCTGCTCTTCATCTTCCATGCTAGGGGAGAGGACCTCAAAGCGATTGTGTATTTCTAAGCAATCAGAGTGAACCCTGGGCCTCCTACTTCTTTGAGTCACGTTTCTCCATATATCTGGCTCCTGTGTTGGTGAACTAGACTCCTTCTCAGGGGAGTCCCCTGTCTCCTCCTTGGTGGAGACGGTGTGCTCTGTTGCTTCCAAGAAGAGCTCCAGCTCTCTAATTCTTTGGAGCGTAGCTACACGTTCCTCCAGTTGCTGGACTTTGTCTTTTAAGAGGGCAATCAACATGCAATTGCTGCAGGTAAAGCTGCCTGCAACCTTTGGCAAGATGGCAAACATTGCGCAGGAATCGCAGGCGACTGCAGCTGTTCCCTCCCCTTCCATCTTGAGATCGTGTCATTGGGGTTGGCTACAGAGGTCCTCCATCATAAAAAGCTTGAAGACAGGACAAATAACTTCCCCCACACAAAAAAAACACCTAGATCTCCCCAACAAACGTTTGAGACTAGCTCCCCTAAATCTAAAAGATGGATCTAACTGCGCGCGCCGCTAGGCGCGCGCCGCTGCCCTGCAAACTCTGATGGTGTGTGTGTGTGTATGCACACAAAACTGCCCAATGGCTTAACCAGGTTTCCTGGCTTGTAAGAAATGAAAATGATTGCTGTTAGACTAGCTGCTATGAATATTAAGAGAACTGATTTTTTTTTTTAAAAAAGAAAGTGTTTAGACAAACATAATAATTCATCCACAGTGAGTTGTTTAAAACATGCAAGGACACAATCCTCTATCAGTACTGGCTTCAGACCAGTGCAGTCTTGTCTAACAATATTGCAAACTATGCTAATGATGCAGAGCAACTTTTAAGTCACTTAAACAGGGATGAGAGAAGAAAACAGAGGCAGCTAAAGGCCACCCCCCCCAAAGAGCACCCGAGCCCCTGATCCTCCCAAAACAGGCAAAACAAAAAGGCTGTGATCATAGTCAAGGCTAACTGATAAAGAAAATGGAGAGGGTTGGTCTATTTTCCAAGCAACCAACTAGACTGCCTTGTCTGCTGTGTGCCTTGGGAGCAGACCTGTGCTGTGGATGCAGGAGCTAAGGTCAGAGGGGAAAGTGTGGAGAAAGAGAGAGAGAAATACAGAGGAGCTGCAGCTGAAGAGGTCAAGCCCTGAAAAATGAACTGATTCACATACTTGCTTCCTTTCCTGAAGCACAGTATCCCATTTTCTCCTCTACATAGTGCCAGGCCAAGCTTACTTCATCAATATGAAAGTTGAGAGTCCTAGATGCAAGCATAAGGCAACAACCCTCAATTCTTCTCAGACATAGAAACCCCCTTAAGTCCCACCTGAAATATGAGGTCAGATTTTATTTGTACACTTGTCTTTCTCATTTTCTTCTTTTCTATTCTTCCTTCTCCCCCTCACCTTTCTCCCTAGTATTTCCCCTCTTTTTATGTCATTTTTTTAAAATGACCTTGTTAGACAAATTTCACAATTCATTCAATTGCTCTTGTTATTTTTTTAAATATTTTTTTAAGAGATAGAAAATGAAACAGGCAACAATCAATGTTCCTTTTATGTGTCACATTTTTTTAAAGTATCAGAAAATCCAAGATCAGCAGAGGTCATAATCCCAGTGCTGTTTATTGTTAAAATGCCAGTGGTTCAAGGAACTACTTTATACTGAATCAGAAAAATATCCCACTCAGTTCAGTATTATCAGTATTTTGTATGTCATCAAGAGAATTGTTCATTTATTTTATTATTTAACTGCCTTTTAAACCCATGTTTCTATTCCCTATGGCATGGTAACATAAGGGATGTATGAATGGAAGAAGAATGAATATCATTCAAATCTGCATTTTACAGGAGCATTGTATGAGGATACAAGATCAAGGATATTTCTTGTTTGTTTGTTTTTGATTTCCCTCATCTGGAATGCAAATCTAAAAATTACCTTGGCTAGAATGTGCCAATAGTTTTTATCCCAGATTAACAGCATCCATCCATGCATACAAAGAACACAAAGGGGAAGAGGTTAATGTGTGAAAATGCCCTCATTGCCATATTGTCCAAGGTGGAATTAACAGTTATTGTTTCTTTTCTCTACTGTAATTTTGCTGAGCAATGAAGGGTAAGAGGGGCAAGTCTTTTTTCTTCTTTTTCTTTTTAGTTTCATTAACTTTCAAGAAAGCAAATACATATCCAATGAAACAAGTACAAACAAGAACTTACATGAAGAGCAAAACCTCTTTTACAAGCATGGATACCCATCCCAAGACAGGCCAAGCATTGGCTTGAACCACAGAACAGACTGGTGCACAATGTACAATCCCTGAGGCTCAAATATCGAGCAAGTGCCTATGCGACAGTGTGGCATGAGAAGCCAGTGGATAAGAGAATTGCATGTTTCTATGTATTTATAAAAGTTTTTCTATAGTGCCCTCTCATAAAATATCAATGTGGTATACAGCAATAGAAAAACATAAAAAACCCAGTAAAAGCAGTACGAAACACACTATTTACAACATTAATAAATGGAAACCAAACCTTATAAGAGCTTTTGTGTTTCGTTGAACCCCTAACTACCTGGCTATGTTGTGTTAAATAGTCAGAGAGGGCAGATCCCCACATTCTGTCAATACAACCCACATTGTAAAACAACACTTACAACCCTGTGTCTTCCAATGTCTTGAAATCTCCATGCGCGTTGCAGGTAGGAGCACTGAGACCAAATGTTTAAGCACAGCAGAATAATTCAGAGTGCTTTCCATCAACAAGAAAGCCAAGGCTGAATCTGATTCAAGGTACTTACAGCTTATTCCAGACATTTTATCAAATATTTTTGTCCAAAACTGGTTGACTTAAGCACAGTGTCAGGCCTGCGTGCAGGAGCCAGGCCCTGTGACCAGTAGGGCTTCGCAGGACTGGGGCCTTCCTAAGTTTGTTCTGGAGAGGCAAGGCGCAGGTGAGGCCACTTGGTAACTCACTACACTTGGTGGCAAGAGCCGGGAAGGGATATAAGGTCAGCATTTTCCCTTCATCTCTTTGCCACAACAACACGTTCCCTGCCTTGCTTCTTTGATCCTCAGATCCCTGGCTTCGTGACTTCTTGCTTCCTGACCCTTGGACCCTTGGCTGCTTGGCTCCCGGCTCTCTGACCCTCGGATTCTTGGCTTTCTGATTCCTGGCTTCTGAACTCCTGTTCCTGCTCCCACCTCACCATCTTGCCCCCCCCCCCGCCCCAGTCCCAATGTCCCCTGCCGGGACTTCAATCACCCGTGAACCGGACCGTGACACACAGTCCCAAGTCTTTATGCCCCTTGATCAGGATAGGGTTTGGATGGAAAGTCTTGCTGTCTGGATTTGAAACCTTTACAGACAATTTAGCTGAATCAGTAGAGCATAATCACAGTCATGGGTTCGAATCCCACGTTGGACAAAAGATTCCTCCATTGCAGGGGGTTGGACTGGATGGCCCTCCTGGTCCCTTCCAACTCTGTAATTCTATGATCCTAACTCAAGTGATGGGGAATGTGAGCAGATGAGGCTATGTATGCAACTTATTGTTAGAAGAGCTCTGGAAGTTAAACAACTCTCGCATTACATATTCTATATCTCAAGGAGAAAGAGGCGGCAGCATGCAATAGCAAGGTCAGATTGTACGTGGAGATGGGAAGACACACATCAGTGACAGGAAAACCTTATCGTGGATTCCCATTGACATTTATTCTTCATCTCTTTATTGGATGAATATCTTTATTTCCTGCCCCCTCACTCAGTTGCATGCAAGCCCTGTGTTTGATCTGAGATTTTTGTGAACCCCTGGGAATGCAACTTCCATCTATATGGAAATCTTGTGCTTATACATGCCTTCCGTCACGTTCCACTGTTTTGTTCACTTTCTTGCCCTTTTCAGGCCAGGGTTGCCTTTTTGAACAATTTGTCCTCTCTCAAAAATAAATTTAATGGGACATACAGTTTTCCTATTCAAGTGAAATGCAAGGAGAACATTGGTTCATCCCCACTTTCTGGACCTTAGGCTCCTTTCCTCTCCTCTCAGCCTTTTTAATCTTGGTTTTTGCCCCCTTCCAATCTTTGGTGGGCTGAGTAGGAGGAACTTTGGGTGGCAGGATGCCATAGGACACAACCACTTTACGGACCCTAAGCAACATATGAGCACCATGATGGAAGTAATCTGGCACGTAAATGCACAGAGGGCAGCTTCACACCAAACATTCAAAGCACATTTAAAGCACATGACACCGCTGAAAAGAATCCTGGGAACATATTTTGTTAAAGGTGCTTATAATTGTAGCTCTGTGAGGGGGAAATTACAGTCTGGAGAAGTCATGCACTTTAAATGTGTACTGAATGTGCTTTAAATGTACATTGTGAATCATAGAATTGCAGAGTTAGAAGGGACCCCCTGCAATGCGGGAATCTTTCTGCCCAACATGGGGCTCGAACCCTGGGATTGAGAATCTCATGCTCTATGAACTGAGCTATCCCAAAGTCACAGTGCAAGTCAAACATCTGGTGTGAACTATGGACAATAATGCAGTGGAGGAACTTCATGCTCCATCCAGCACCAGGGGGCGGAGAGCAGGCATAGGAAGGGTTGGCGTGCACCCTGGGGGTGGGGGGGCACCACCTGCAGGGGTGTGGCGGCCAGCGTGGCAGGGTGCAGCCGCGATGGCACCCCACCGGGATCGCACTGCCGGGGGCGGTGCGCTCCCCCCGCACTCCTCTTCCTCCGCCAGTGCAATAATGAATGAGTTGCAGTTACAAGAAGATGGAACTCAAATGGATTTAGAAATTGAAAAGGTATTTCCATACACACACACACACACACACACACACACACACACACCCTTGGGAAATCAATTGGTGACACAGTTACATTTACTACTCCCCCCCTTGTTTAAATATCAATTGAATCTTGTACTTTTTGTGTAGATTCTCTACCTCATTGGGAGCTCTACGTCATGAGTAGGCAAACTAAGCCCTGGGGGGCCAGATCTGGCCCAATCGCCTTCTCAATTTGGCCTGCGGACGGTCCGGGAATCAGCGTGTTTTTACATGAGTAGAATGTGTCCTTTTATTTAAAATGCATCTCTGGGTTATTTGTGGGGCCTGCCTGGTGTTTTTACATGAGCAGAATGTGCGCTTTTATTTAAAATGCATCTCTGGGTTATTTGTGGGGCATAGGAATTCGTTCATATTTCCCCCCAAAAAAATATGGTCTGGCCCCCCACAAGGTCTGAGGGACAGTGGACTGGCCCCCTGCTGAAAAAGTTTGCTGACCCCTGCTCTATGGGATCAGGGTCTCTAAATGCATGAAGAGCCTACACAAGCATAGCAGTATGTGTTTAAGCATTCCCACTGTTGTGAGTGGTGGGGCTAGCAGTTTTTGGTGGGACTGATAAGTGTGGCCCCTCTTCTCCCTCCATGCAACATGTGTGCATGTTCATCTGCACTGGCAAGCACTGGCGGAGGAAGAGGAGTGTGGGGGAAGCGCACCGCCCCCAGCAGCACGATCCCAGTGGGGTGCCATTGTAGCTCCGCCCCTGCCCACGCTGAGCACCACGCCCCCCAGGACGCGCGCCATGCCCCTGCCTGCTCTCCGCCCCCCCCTAGTGCCAGAGCATGAAGTTCCACCACTGCTGGCAAGCAACAGATAAATCTGAGTCCACTGACTAGGGTTTGAGCTAATATAAAAGTTTTGTATGTAGTGTGAGATCTATTGATTCGTCATGCGAGTCATTGTCATGGGATGTCACTTTCATTATGTAACGTACATATATTTCATGGCCCTTGTAAAGTTCAGATGGCAAGTCCTGAATTCCTGATCTAAGGTAAGAAAACTTGGTGTGTCACAGTTTCCCCTTGCTCCCCATGTTCCAGAAGCTGATTATCTATGAGCCTTACAGGAACACATGCTGCCTCAGCCCCCACCATTTTTTTTTTCCGGTCCCACTCTCGCCTCCTGAGAATTTTCTTGATGCCAAGAGACTTCCTTGGAAATGCAAGTTATTAAAGTATTCTTTTAATTGGGATTGCCGTGGAAGGAAAGAGATAAAAAAGGGGATCATTCCTCAAAGGTATTCTGCCTGAGGCACTTTCTACAGTCCAAGAAGAGGTGACTGAGAATTTGCTTTTAATTAAGCTGAGTTAATTAACGGAAACAGGAAGGTCGGAACCTTCTGTAAAGCAATTTGGCGCAAGGATTTAGCACTAGTAGAAGGTTCTAAGGAAGAAATGGCGAAAGGCCACACATTATTTCTTGACGAAATGTATTAGGCTGAAGTATGAGGAAAGTTTGTTTGGGTAACACTTTAGGCTTTGTGTACAGTACCTGACTCTCGGAAAAGGCACTTTTGGCCACTTTTAGAAACTGGGAATATTTTGGCACAGATGGGTAGACAGGACAGCGGTACTCTGCACCATGTGATGTGCAGGATTGGCCCAAAGATATCATCTGAATCTTCATGGAATGGAGAGCAAAGCAACTGAAAGACAAGATCCGGAAGCAGTGGGATAGCGAAAGGGTTAAATACCACTCCCCACCCCCAGAACTCATAGTTTCTTCACTCCAAATTGTCCTTCATTCCAAATTGTCCATCCATCCTAAAACTGCTTTTACTTAGAAAAATCAATCATCTGCCTTTTTTATTACATACATATGCACATAACATGCAGTTAGGCCTTCAGGCATCCTATCAAGTCGAATAAAAAACTTGTAAAAAACAACAACACCCTCTTATTATTTAATGTATAATTTTATATCGTCAACATCAGTTGGATTTGATCTGCTGTCCTACATGCATTCACAGAAACCAGAAGGAAACACTTTAGTAAATTATGGTGCAGTAGGAAAGGTAGCTAAGTAAGTTTGTTGCTGCACTTTAGTTTTTGTACAATCTAACAACACTTGCAGAAACTATTAGTCTGAGAGATTTTGTGGGAAATGGTTCAGACAAACATTCTTTTTGCTTTCTGAAAATTAATATCAAGTGCTTTTACAATATGGAGCCCAGAGAGGAAATTGCAATGTCCTTTCAGTGAAAATGTATCGTGTAGTTCATTACATCCATCATGTGCGATGCCCAGTTCCTTGAAAATTTGTTTTCTGTAACTCTGATAAAGGTAAGATCTATAGACCTTTTGTTGTAACGAGGTGAGTCATTCCAGCTTGGATGTTTCTCACACATTTTCTCTGGATAGAGGCTCTCTTTTATAACCCTGATAGAGTGAAAACACATTAAACCCATCAGAAGCTTGTCTGCAGTATGTCCAAGATAAGCATCATATAAAGGACTTTGCCAGTTCTTGATCAGCTTCTTCTGCAAAACAATCCACTCCTTTTATCCATTTACTTCAACTATTTGTTTTGCTTCCCTGTAAGAATCCTCTATGTGGTACCCAGAGTTCCCCAAGGCATTTTCTTTCCATTAACTCCTTATTGATTTTCATTTATGTGTACAGATTACAGCATATACATTAACTGAAAGCATCAGCTGAGGAAAAGTTCAGACTTCAAATGAGTTCCAGCTTGGTGACAGTACATTAGCATCTGAATGTTAATCACAGCCTGCGACCATTGTGTTTACAGACATACTCAGTGACATACAGCTTTGTCCCCCACTCTCTTTTGCATGCCCTTGCTGGTGTAGTGAAATGTGGTCCCTGACATCTACTCTGGAATGGTATTTATTCATTAGATGTCTTAGAGCCTTAGTTCACTTTTTTGTTAAAACAACTTTTTAAATAGAACTTATACTGGCAAAAACCCTTAAGCAATGCAGGCAAGGCCTGCTGAAGGCCAGTCTCTGTGCTATCTTTTCAGGAAGGCCTCAGGTTTAATAGGCAGCATCTGCAACTTGGAAAATCCCAGTCTGAAACCTTAGAATTGTGATGAAACCTGTGCTTCCCATCATGAGCATTAATAGTATCAGGCAGTGGTGTTGTTGAGTTGATGATGACTGCCAAATAATCCACACCAACTAGCTCAAAACGTCACTTGGTCATAGCTTGAACCTAGTTAGCAATCATAAAGAGAGAAGATACTGGGCACTTCACTAAGACTATTAGTTTTGACTAATTTGCCTTAGGCAGACTGCACTAATGGGAATCAAGAACTGCTAAGTTGGAAGGGATCACATGATGGCACCCAAATGAATCCTATAAATCTGTGGACCCCAAACTTCCCCCCAACTGCTTAATGAATTTTCTGCCTCTTCTGTATTGTAGAGTTTATTATGGAATAACTCTGGACAGTTCTGCCACCTGCTATTGTGAAGCATTAAGGACAAATCCAGAAGAGAAGCTTTAAAATTAAATTGACACCTTTCCAATTTCAGAAGACTGAGATTTGCATTGCGCGCTTTGATGTGAGATACCATACCATACCTTTGGAGCCTGTAACACCACCCGCTTTGCATCACAAGATTTTTCACTTTGCTCCCCCCCCCCAGCAATCCTTCTCCAGATGTCATTTCAAGCATGCAGTATATAATTTTATCTGAATTGTGGGATCTTCAAATAACAACATATTTTATAACAAGAGGCTTGATCTGCGATGAAGATGAATCCTTTTCTCTCTGATTCATTGGAACTGCATATACTATTGTGCATACCAGCGAGGTCCAGGCTGATTGTCAGCAGTTAAGTTTAGCGCAGCATGTTTGGAAGAATGAGATTGCAGAGTTCCTTTGTCCTGCCTGTTTTTGTAAGCGTCTCTTTACCACTGTCCTAGATTTTCTCTTGGCTATGTGACTGTTTGGGAGAATTACCAATGAACTACTCCGCATCAGGCTATGTACCCTGAGACATTTTGCTTCCTGTAAGGACTGGATAAGGCACTTCTTCCCTTCTATACACTGCAGGTACTCTGACAAATTATACACTTAGAATCATGTGCCCCCAATTTACTCTCCAGAAGTGGCCTTTAGGGATTGTTTAAATTATGTCAAGTAGAGTGATGGTAGCAAATCTTACCATTCACAATGAACTGCAACAGTTCCCTTGAAGGATTGCTTTAACCCATATGTGCCCACTCGGCTGCTTTGATCTGCAGAACTGCATTTTTACAAGTGATACAAAATGTTCACTCCACCCATGCAAGGAACTGATCCATCAGTGTGGCAGCAAGTGCTCTCTCGATCTCCCTGCCAATTAATATTAGGCAGGTGCTTTCACTGTGCCTGCTTTTAAAAAAATTGTTTCAGCAAGACCTGCAATTCTAATCAAATTTTATTAAGAATAATATTTTCAAAACTGTTGATCTAGATATGTTTTGATATTGATCTTTTGATAGCATTTTTTGTCAACTTGCTTTTAATGTTTGCTTTCATTGGTATTTTTAATGAATATTTCAGACTGTTCTGTGGAAGCCACTTTGGAGCATCCACTTGCCATCTCACCCATAGTGAGAGAAACATCACACCTCATGCCAGAGTTGAAAGGTGGAGCCCCAAATGAATAAGTTGTTGATATTTGTTTATTGGCTCCAGTGACCTCACTTGATTGCCTTCAGATTAGTGACAAAGCAGTGGGCAGTGCAAACCCAAGCACGCTTACTAGGGAGTCAGCCCCATTGTCCTCAGTGAGACTTGCTGCCCACCAGTGTTCTGCACTAGGGCAAGACATCATAACGCATCTCAGGGGGCCTTTTCTGATCATGATGTGAAGGCATCTAGGGAGGCTGCAAGAATGCCAGACAATGGTGGATTTATGGTCTGTAGGGTGCTATGCACACACTTCTTGGGGGCCATATTCATTCACCTAAATAAATGTGACTATGTCATAATTTGGAATCAGTTACAGATAGGTAGCCGTGTTGGTCTGCCATAGTCAAAATGAAAAAATTCCTTCCAGTAGCACCTTAAAGACCAACTAAGTTAGTTCTTGGTATGAGCTTTCATGTGCATGCACACTTCTTCAGATACACAAAGTATGTACAGTGTGTATCTGAAGAAGTGTGCATGCACACGAAAGCTCATACCAAGAACTAACTTAGTTGGTCTTTAAGGTGCTACTGGAAGGAATTTTTATAATTTGGAATGTATGAGAAGAAGAGGAGGAGGTGGAGTTTCGACTTGATATCCCGCCTTTCACTCCCCTTAAGGAGTCTCAAAGCGGCTAACACTCTCCTTTTCCCCTCCTCCCCCACAACAGACATTCTGTAAGGTGAGTGAGGCTGAGAGACTTCAGAGAAGTGTGACTTAGCCCAAGGTCACCCAGCAGCTGCATGTGGAGGAGTGGGGATGCAAACCCGGTTCACCAGATTACGAGTCCATCACTCTTAACGACTACACCATGCTGGCTAAGATAATAATAATAATGTTTCTGCCATTGCGGGGGATTTGACAGGGGCTTCAGAAGCCACACCTACCAGCTGATTATTGGGTATTCAGAAGCTCATTTCAAGGCACTGTCTTGCTAATTTGCCCAGCAAAAAGGGTTTCTGTTGTACCAGCTTTGCAAGGTGCTCTGCAAGCTGCTTGCAGAGGGAGGAGGCATCAGGTGACTGACAGATGGGCAGCTCCACCCAGCTGTCATAACTGGTCCACTGGCCAGATCCAGTTCCCACCACTTTCAGAAAATGTTCTTCTTTGAAATTGAGTCAAGAGGGCACCACCCATAGTTTGAAGTGACTTAGGCGAACAATCTTGGAGAAGGTGGTTTTGGAGATAATCTGGCCCCAAGCTGTCTTCTCCTTCCATCCCATTCATCACCATCTAATGCAGTCAGGATGCCCAGAAATGTGTATTTTTTCTTTGCTGAGTGCATCCTTGAAACATCCAATAAAAGATGAAACACTCATCAGAATTTCATATCAAGTGTGTTTATGTTGATTGGTGAAGGCATCTGTTTCCCCACCACTCCCAATGTGTAACAAGGAAATTTCAAGACACTGTAAGAAAACATGATGTTTTCAGATTGACAATTTAGCCTTAGGGGCCTGATTATCCCATGCACAGGATGCTGCAGAGAACCAGGAAAGTATGTAAATTGAGCACTCTCCAATCAAATAGATGGCAAGGGTTTGCACAAAGCAAGCTGCCCTGTGTATGAGCTACATACTTATGATTCTCTCATCAGGTTGTCAAAGAAAGTCAGCCAAATGTAGATGAGGGCTATAGCTGGGGAAAACTGATGCATATGTAGGCTGCTGTGCAAGTGCAAGTGCAGTGTATGTTTTCTTAATGGAACTGAGAATTTGTAATCATAACCTAGAGCTGAGTACGGGAATCAGCAAATGTCATAGCTAGCTTCGTAATTATGGTTCACCTCAAAACCTTCCATAGTCCTTACAAGCACTGAGCTGCAAATAAAATGTTTTAAATGTGTTGTAAAGTGCAATGTACAAAAGTGACACTAGATGGCGACAGTGAGCTATGCCAAATTCAATGTATTTTTCCAAAACTTTTTTTAGAAAAAGGATTTTCACAGCATTTTTAAATATGTGAGTAGATTCCACCCAAGTCACTAGGATTACTCCTGCCCAAGCCTTCTAGCCAAGAGTTCTGGAGCAAGTGTCTTCCATCTCTTCAGAAGACTTGAGCACCAGACATTCACATAAGGTTGTGCCTGTGGTATTTATGGGTCCAAATTAGGGTCAAGTGGAATTTTCTTCTGCACCTTTGACAAGGCAGACCTTTCCAAAGGCATATCATGTGGAAAAGAAGAATGGAAGCATAAGGTTTGTGGCTCCAGTGAAAACAAATCCAAAACTGAGTGTCTTACCTCAGCCCTAGTCTAGCGTTGGCAGAAGAAATGAAGGGCTTGATGGATGAGAGGGTTTATTCCATTATCTTTTTCCTTGATGAGCTCTCCCAACCTGTGCCAAAGTGGCTCCCAAGTTAACAAGGAGTGACGCCATGCTATACATTCCCATCTGGCTTCTTAATGGACAGCGTGTTCCCATTACTAACCATTGCCAGCATCCCATGGCTGGTAACCAGGCAACTGTATCAGGATGCAAATTGCTATCGAGTTGCTTTCTGATTCCAACAGCCGTGTTGGGGAAGGCAGACCTTTTCCTGCTCTGTCCTGATGACGTGTTAGCTACTTTATGCTGATAGAAGCTATATTATTCCCTGCCTCACCTACGCTGCCTGTCCTGGGCGCTGGGTACAGTTACCAGCCGCAGATGGTGAGGACCAGCTGTCCATGCTTAGCTTAGTATCCCTGAGGCAGCTGTAATGGGAAATTGGTATATGCAGTGTGCCGTATATGTGCTGAGTATACTCTTTGACTCCTTCTGCTTCTCCTTATTTCCCCCCGTTTTGTTCTGCAGCTATTATAAATGATGATGGTTATTTGCTAAGTGTTAACCAATGTGGGCAGCAACCTGCTAACACTACAGTACATCCATGTGCTGAGGGCTTTTCTGGTCTGCTGGAGCTCATGCTGCGTAAATGGTGCTAATTAACAATCTTTCTCCCACCTCCTCCACTTCTTAGGTTTTACTGTTTGCTGTTGGTTTGCTTTTTAAATGAAAACTTTTCTGTGGTTTGGCATAAGGCTATGACTAGGTGGGGGAGCACCTGCTGCAGCTGCAGAAGGTCCCAGTTTCAAGGCCCAACATCTCCAACTTGGGCTGGGAAAGTCATTGTGCCTGAAATGATGGAGTCAGGGCCTTCTCACACCGACCATTGGCCTGATGTGTTTAGGATTGAAATGGGAGCAGATTGCCTGCACCTTTGGTCACATGTTGCTGTTATTAGAAAGTGAGTGCAGGGTTGTCTGTTCCACATTCATGGCAGGTTATGTCCACGGCTGGAGTCACACTCTTTACATACCCTCATGTTCCTCCAGTCAGTAAATTTTGGAGTTATGAGCATGCACATGTGGACAGCCCTTTCATAAGCATTAATAATAATAATAATAATAATAATAATAATAATAATAATAATAACCTAGTATTCCAGAATTTTGATGTTGTGGGACTATAGCAGATTAAAAGATGAACTATGTGTCTGCTTGAGCCGTGGTCAACCTGGTTATTGTGAGGAAAGTTTGCCTGCAGCTAACGTTTGCTGTCATGGGCAGTGCTTTGACTCAATACCATTTATTACATTTGTATACCGCCCCATACCCGCAGGCCTCAGGGCGGTTCCGAACATAAAATCACAATATAAAAACACAAAATGCATAATAAAAACAAAAAACAAGAATAGCCCAATAATCCCACTCACACTCCCCAACACAACAAATAACCCCCCACACACTCCCAACACAACTGCTGCCCAGTGTGTGTGAGAGAGAGAGATGATATGTAATGGGGCCTGTTGTGCTGTCTGAAAGGCCCAGTGGGTCCTAGTTGCAGCTCTGGAAGGGCCCAGTAGGGCCTGCCTGGCTGCAGAATATTGAGGGGGCCCAGCCCGCTCAGTGAAAATGGGTGGGGGTTCAGCCCCCACAACCCCACATAAATGGCATACCTGTCCAGTATGTTTTATGAACACAATTCGAAGTGTTGGTACTGACCTTTAAAGCCCTAAACGGCCTCGGTCCTGTATACCTGAAGGAGCGTCTCCACCCCCATCATTCTGCCCGGACGCTGAGGTCCAGCGCCGAGGGCCTTCTAGCTGTTCCCTCACTGCGAGAAGTGAGATTACAGGGAACTAGGCAGAGGGCCTTTTCGGCAGTGGCCCCCTCCCTGTGGAACATCCTCCCATCAAATGTCAAGGAGATAAAGAAATACACAAGTTTTGGAAGACATCTGGAGGCAGCCCTGAATCAGAAAGTTTTTTAATGTTTAACATTTTATTCTGTTTTTATATGTGTTGGAAGCCGCCCAGAGTGGCTGGGGCAACCCAGCTAGATGGGTGAGGTATAACTAATAAAAGTATTATTATTATTATTATTATTATTATTATTATTATTATTATTAGCTTTGAAGGAAGGAGATTCAACTGTGTCTGCCCGAAAAGAAATGGCATCCAGCCCAACTGAGATCTCTGAATTTGAGCAGCCTTACTGCACAAGACTGCAATCTCACCTTGGACAAAATTTACCATGCTGCAGAAGTACAGCAACAAGTTGGCAACTCTTCCTAGATGACAACAAAAATGCAACCATGATTTTTCCTCTGCCTTCTCAAATACAATACAAATGACTAAAGAATGCAATAAATTTCCTATCATTTTACTTCCCATATAAGACTGTAAATCTTGAAATAGCATCAGAACTTTTTTTTTAAAGAAAGCCCTTCATTTCCTTTTCAAAAAGAATTTTGGAAGATTAAACTTTTTCTAACAGAGATAGATTATCCTGGTATTAATAGTAGTGCAGGAGAGCAGGATAAATGATTTCCAGCAGTTGGTTACAAGTTTTTAAAGTTTTATAGTTAATGACCAGCAATAGCAAGAACTGAAACTTGATTTAGCATTTTTGTAGATAGACATCACTCTATTATTTGAAGCACAGATAACGTGTCTTATAGTTTCCATTTCTCCACTGCCTTTCCCCCCCTTTCAAAGTAGCTGCTTAGTATAAAATGAGTTTTGGATGTACAATTCAGCATTCAATTCAGAAAGTATATTGTATGGTAATCAGGGTGAACATTTAATAAAAGTGTTTGGGTCTCAAGCATATGCCTTTCAATATCCTCTCCTGATCCACCTCCAAAGGTCTCTTATCAGTAACCCTGGAAAGAAATGCATATATCATTTTTGTTGAAGAAGGAAAAATAAAGACTGAGGTGGCCTTTGGAAAACAATTTTCTGCATAAAGGGGTAAAAAACCCCAACAATCTCACAATGCCCTATAAGTTTAATTGGAACTGTAAATGTTTTTTGGTGGAATACTAGTGCTGTTTCAGAACTCTTGAGGGCAATAGGTTTGGATTGCATCAATAAACTACCAGTATATTAAGCTGCGGTGAGGTCTCATTACATTTACAATATTTTTGATGCAGTGGCAGATAGAGGAGCTTGGTCCAGCCTTTACCTCTGCTTAATTTATTTTCCTTTTAAAGCAAGAGTTGCTATCTTGCAGCCCTCAAGCTGTTGTTCAACTCCAATTCCCCATCAGCCATCACAGGCAACGGTCAGAGATGATGGGAGCCGTTATCCAACAGCACATGGAGGGGACCACCTTGGCTACCACAGCTTTAAAGGTATGGATCCCAACTGAGGTTCTGAATGGAGGATAGAGGAGGGGGCTGTTTTACTCTACTCATTCCCCTGCAGCTCTGACAAAACCTCCCACACTGTTCTGAAGGTTTCTCTTCCCGAATGTCCAAGGACAGATTTTTGGGAGGTGTCAGCATAGGCGCCGACTCCATGGGGCCTGAGGGGGCTCGAGCCCCCTCACAAAATTTTTTTGGGGGGCTCAGCCCCCCCAATAATCTTGGGTGCCCTTCCAGCAGAGCGCCGCCGCCGTCCCCCGCCTCCTCCCCACCTGCTCCCTCGCCAGCCAGCCAGCCGCGCGCCCTAGTCGGAGAGCCCCGGCCGTCCCCCGCGAGATTAGGGAATCCCCGGGGGCGGGGGCTCCTGCCTCGCTGCTTCGCAGCACCACCGCCACTGCCAAGGCACTGCCGGGGGGAATTTCCTTCCTCCTGGCGGTTTCAGCGGTTTAGGGCCGGAGCGGAGGGGGCTCGCCCTCTCTTCTCCGGCTAGCCCTACGTTTCCCGCATATCAGCTGTTCCGGAGCTGATTAATAGGCGCAGCACGCTCTCCCCTATTCGCTCACGAGGAGGCGGCGCCACTTTATTTGCATATTCATGAGCTTATTTATTATTCATGAGCTTTCCCGGCCCCCCCCCAATATTTTTTATAAGTCCGCGTCCCTGGGTGTCAGGGGTGGTTAAAGCTAGTCTACTCAGAGCAGACCTATTGAAGTAAATGGACACGACTAACTTAGGTCCATTCATTTCAATGGTTCTACTCTGAGTAGGACTAGTGCTGAATACCACCCAATGAAAACAGCCTCCTCACCTTTCTCCATCAGGGCTTTTCTGTGAGCGCAGTTACACCCATGAGCTCCTTCCAGGAGAAAGTGTGATATATAAATATAATACAATGGTACCTCGGGTTACAGATGCTTCAGGCAGGTTACAGACTCTGCTAACCCAGAAGTAGTACCTCAGGTTAAGAACTTTGCTTCAGGATGAGAACAGAAATCACATGGCGGTGGCAGCGGGAGGCCCCATTAGCTAAAGTGGTACCTCGGGTTAAGAACAATTTCAGGTTAAGAACGGACCTCCAGAACGAATTAAGTTCTTAACCCGAGGTACCACTGTAAATACATAATACAATGTTGCTTTATTTACTGCACAAGGTGGTGATCCCTCCCTGCTGTGTTTGGAGGCTCTCCTGCGCATCCTTCTGAATGAGGCCCCAAATACCTGCCCCTAAGTCCTGCCCTGAAGGCATCACTGCCCTCAAATCTACCCTGGTCTTTTTGTATCCCTGCCTCTTCTCCATGTATGTCTTTGCTCCCATGCATTACTCCCGTTTTGTTCTCTTGGCATATCACCCTTGCAAAGGACATTCATAGCAAGTGCCAATTCCAGTTTTGTTCTTTTTTTGGCAAGATTCTCTCAGCACGCCACTTTTCTGGGTGTAGCTCTTGTTGCTGTTGCCACTGCCCATTTCCTTGCCTCTACCTGTGGACTCAATCTGCATGCTTCGCCCCACCAAAAAGAAAGAAAGAGGGTAAGACCTGCAGGGATTATGTTTCCTCTCATTGCTTGCTCATTCAAGGAGTATTCACACATTATGTAACATAAGTGCACAATCTGTGTACCTTTTTTGCACAATAGCTGAGATGTATGCTCATACAGTTATTCCCATGTAATGGTCAACAAATATACAATTGTGCCTGTGTGCACAGCAGCTCATCTTTGCAAATCAACACGGGTGCAATGTTTCACACAAGGAGTGTTCGTGCATCATGTAAAATGAATGCACAATTTGTGTATACAATAGCAGAGCTATATTTCCATGTAACGTTCAAGGGATAGCTCAGTGGGTAGAGCATGAGACTCTGAATCTCAGGGTCATCTGTTTGTGCTCCATTTTGGGCAAAAAGATTCCTGCATTTTACAGCAGGTTGGCCTAGATAACCCTCATGGTCCCTTCCAATTCTATGATTCTATGATCTAAGTGTACAGTTGTGCCTGTGTGCATAGGAGTTGATCTGTGCAAATCAACAAGTGTACAGATCAATACTTTCTGCACTAAGAAATGCAAACTGACACATGTCCCCTTGCATTCGCTGAAAATTGCCTTACCTGCACTGTGCAGCAGCGCCTACAGAACACTGGCAGTGGTGCTGCCTTCTGGCAAGATCTCACCGGAGACCAGCACTGCTGCCAGTACCGCCTCTCTTGAGGCAGCAGGGCAGGCACTGCCACTTGCGGTGGTTGCCTCACCTTGCCTCATGGGTGGGCCAGCCCTGATAGGCTGTTTACAATACTATACCATTAAATCACAGTTGAAGCAAATTCCCCCCCTCCAATAATTTTGGGCACTTTGGTTTGTTAAGGGTTGTTGGGAATTGTACCTCTGTGAGGCAAAAACTACAGCACCCAGAATTCTTTGAGGGAAAGAATGTGATTTAAAGGGCTTCAAATGTGATCTGAAGTTATAGTGTGTTCACAGCCTTAGTGCCTGTGGATCAGAATTTGCCACTAGCCCACTGCTCTCAGCAGTCAGGAAACAAGCAACCACATCATGTATCTCACAATGCACCACACCTGAGGGCCATAGAGTAGAATTTATTACCACACCAATATCTCTTTGATGTTGTACCACCAAGCCTTCGCAAAATCTTAAGGAGCCCCGTCAGTCCAAAGCTTGTTCATCTTGGTGGCTCTTTTCAAAACGACAGCAGAGTTTTCCTCCATTTCTGTGTTTTTTTAAAAAAGGACTTTGCTAGATATACACACAATAAATATAACACTCATTAAGGACCAGCAGGTTACAATAGTACAGTAATGTGCTAGATAAAAATAATAGCTCAATATGGGATAATGGTCTAAAAACGTAAACTGAAGTTAATAGGTTTATTTTTTAATGAAAATAGCTGAGAAAATATTTCCAGATACATTTTTATTTCATCCTCTAAGTTGGCCAAACAGGCTTTCAAATGATAATGTACAACCCCTATAAAAAATCAGATCATTGTTTTACATTTTGAGATCAATATTGCAATATAGCACAATCCTGATTCACCACAGCTATGTGTGCCTTGTCAAAATGTCTTTTTTATGCAAAATTGGAATTAAATGTGAACATTCTGTTATATGTCACACCAAGGTATACTTTCGGGCATGAGTAAAGGATAACTAATGCTGGCTTATGTATTTCAAATATCCCTTTCCACATAAAGCTGTGCTAAAATCAGCTGCGACTTCTCTAAGGAAAATAGGTAAAGGGACCCCTGACCATTAGGTCCAGTTGTGACCGACTCTGGGGGTGTGGCGCTCATCTCGCTTTATTGGCCGAGGGAACTGGTGTACAGCTTCCGGGTCATGTGGCCAGCATGACTAAGCCGCTTCTGGTGAACCAGAGCAGCGCACGGAAACGCCGCTTACCTTCCGGCCGGAGCGGTAGCTATTTATCTACTTGCACTTTGACGTGCTTTCGAACTGCTAGGTTGGCAGAAGCAGGGACCGAATAAGGGGAGCTCACCCCAATGGGAGCTCACCCCATCATGGGGATTTGAACCACCGACCTTCTGATCAGCAAACCCTAGGCTCAGTGGTTTAGACCACAGTGCCACCCACGTCCCCTGCTTAATTGCTAAAGGAAGTGTCTTGGTAGTGTCTGCTGTTGTCTTTTTGATTCACAGTTATTTCCATTGTTTGTTTTTCATCAGAATTAGCCATTCATCTCCTGAGCAGTTTCTGACTGGCCCGAGCTACTCTAGAATTCCAGCACACTTTTAATGGCATGTATTGCAGCAGTCTGTGGTCTCCCCGGTTGTTGTCTGTGAATTTCCCAACTGGGGCTTGAATGTTCCACAGTCACTGGCAGACTTCTGTTGATGTTGTTTCTTTCCCCATAGCTCCACCTGGCTTCTTCATGCTCCATTATTTACCCACAGCAGGAATCATTTGCTTTTTGAAAGGTTATGCAGTGCCAGCAACTATACAGAACCCTTGCTGTTTTTTTGCTGTTCCTACATTTTTAAATTCCTCTTACCAGATTCATACACACTTCAGCTGTCACTGCTGGTTTTGCCTTATTTTTGCATTCTCGATTGCTGCCATCTGGTCAGTTCTAAATGAACCTGACCAGTGTTCTTTGGGGGGGGGGGGTTGAATCTGGCCAAAATACAGAGCAGAAGAATTTAACCATGCAATCCTATGCATGATTACTTGGAAGTAAGTCCCTGTCTGCACTATACTTTCAAGCAGTATCATACCACTTCAAACAGTCATGGTTTCGCCTGGAAACACATCAGACATTAAAAATTTACTGACACAGGGCTGTCTATGGAAGTCTTCTAAAAGTCAGATACAGTAGTACCTTGGTTCTTGAACTTAATCCGTTCCAAGAGTCCGTTCAACTCCCAAAACTGTTCGAAAACCAAGGTGCAGCTTCCAATTGGCTGCAGGAGCTTCCAACACTCAAGCAGAAGCCACGTCAGATGTTCGGGTTCCGAAAAACTTTCACAAACCAGAATACTTACTTTGGGGTTTGCAGCGTCCGGGAGCCTATTTGTTTGACAACTAAGCCGTTCGAGAACCAAGGTACCACTGTAGTTTTACCTAGGCTATCACCTCGACAGGAAATTATCCTGGCTACTCCAGGAATTTGAATCCTTGCTGGATCCCTTGCTGGATCCAAGGATTAGAAAGGTCTCGGCATACAGCCTGCTCCCCCACAAACTCCTAACATTATAGAAGCAGGACTTTCTGTGATAGTACTCTCTGGCATGGAGTCTGGCACCTTTTTGTTTGTTTGTTGTTGCCCATGGCCACCATTTTGTGCTAGACCCATTGCAGCTAAAAAACAACAACCAGGTACCAGTATTCTGAGTGCCAATCCTTATGTAGTAGAAGCTGTACCATCTGTGTACAAGAAAGGGCCTTCATGGTGGCACCTCAGTTGTCAAATACTCTCCCCTGAGTGGCTTAGCTGGTGTCTTCTTTTATGTTATTCCTGTACCAAGCAAAGCCCTTTTACTTACTTCTAGTTTTGTCTCCAGTGATTGGTTTTTATGTTGTTCTGCCATCTGGTGTTTTATATTTTATTGTTGCTCTTGTTTTATTGCATACATTTTATTATTTTCATTTTATAATTGAGGAGAAACTCAACACACCACTGTGTCAGTTGTTCCACCAGTGCAAGGCTTGTCAGCTTGCCAGACAGAACAACCCCCTTTTGTGCTGTGCTGGGGGTTCTCCTGACCCCACCCCACAAACCAATGTTGTAGGTGCAGGTGGAGGAACTATCAATGGCTGCTAATCACAATGGCCATGTTCAGCCTCCACTGCTAGAGATAGTAGTCTCTGAGCACTGGTTGCTTGGAATCTGAAGTAGGAAGAGTACTGTTGCCCTCAGGTCCTGCTTTGAGGCTTACCATAGGCATCTGGTTAACAACTGTGAGAAAAAGATGCTGGATTAGATGGGCTTTTGGCTTGATCTATCATATTCTAAAGATGGGATGTGCTGGTGAACGCTTTACACCAAGGGATAGAAATATAAGCTACTGTTACCGTCATCTTTGTATCCCAACCTTCATCCAAACAGGTCAGGTGCTGTACATGGGAGTTATCACACTTTATCCTCACCACTGCCCTTTAAGGTAGGTTAAACGAAAATCTAGCAGCTGCCCAAGGCCACCCAGGAAGCTTCAGGGTTGAGCAGGGATTTCCCTATTTGAATCTGCATAAGCTCTCATAACTCATCAAGCTAGAGACTGTTTTTAGTGTTTTGTTCACTGCTATTCTATCTTTTTCTTTCTAAATCCCTCTACCACATTACAAGAAGAACAATCACTCTACATGCAAAGGCAACCTATTCTTTCATTTTGCTCCAGTTGAGTGTGCAGAGGGTTTAGAGAGAGTTTAAATCTGGCCAAACCTAAAGGGAGGGGAAGCGGAGGGCTTGGCGCACAAATGCAAGATGGTAGATCATGCACACATAAGCAGGAGTTTTGGATTAAAGTAAAAGTAAAGGAAAGAAGCAATCTGATCTGCCTAGTGGTTTTGCCTCCTTTACCATTGCAGTTCCCCACATCTTTTCTTTCATCATATTCTAGAAATGCTAAGACTGGAAGAACATTTGATGATATATAGGTATTTTCTGCTGTTGATACTCAGTTGTAGTATTGTTCTGCCTACTGCATTTGCATTTTTTTTTCAAATTACTATTGTACACCACCTTAGAATCTTAGATCCAGTACATGCTTGTATAAGTATCATTTGCCTAAGTGGGAATAGTCACTCTCATAAAAAGCACATATTTGCACACATGAAGAAATCTTCTTGTTGGATTAGAATGAATGGACAAATCATTATGGATGAAAGTGTTCCCTGTATGTATTAGTGTTCCCAGACTACATAGAAGACATTGATAAGATTTATAGCCTTGGGTATATATTATAATCTGCATAATTTATCTGGGGTGGGGGATTTAATAAATGGAGTTTATCACTATTCACACATTATATGAGCCTGTGATTTCCAGTTGGTAGGCTCTTGCTTCGCTCTTTAGAATTGCACCTGATCCTCTTAAATTTGAACATAGTAATGGCCTCTTGGTACAAATCAAGTCATATAGATGTAAGGGGTGTGATTTTGAGAATGTTAAGTGCATGAAATTGGTAGGTTGTGGGCATCAAAGCACTTACACCATTTGAAAGCTGCTTGATGTCCTCTGCTGCTTGGTTTAGCCATGCAGTAAACTGTTGTTCATGTGTTTTCCACATGGTTCAGTCCCCCACTACATGGTATATCACAATCTGCCGCTGTTAATGTATTTCGTAGCATGGAGATAAATGGGTGTTAAGAGCATTCAGCATTCTCTAGAGTAGACACCACACATGTGCACACAAGCCACATGAGTTCATCAGTGTAAACATGGTTATAGAAAAAAGGATAACCAGGCATATTAAGCGTACTGTGTCATCTTTAATTGCGCAATTGTAACAATTCAGTGTGTTAGTCTTCAGAAGTCATTGTTGCTCATTCAGACCAGAATCATTGTTCAGAAATACAAAGGAAAATGCTGCATTTTGAAAATCATCATTTGGCATTCAAGTCTATGAGCCAACCTCCGTTTGCACATTTTTATTATGACTTGGTGCCAGCTTGAGTGAAAGTGTTAGTAATGATAATTTAACTTTTTGTCTTTCAAATAATTATTCTAATTACCTAACCTAAGATAGATTTGACATAATAAGATGCTAAGTATTCATTAAAGTACTCTATCTGGATTGTTTCCTATCATAACGGATTATCACTAATGCAGAATACATTGTGATGCCTATTCTTTTAATAAGCTAATATCTTTTAAAACTAAAGTCTGTTGTGCAGGATGTTAATTATATGTCTGCTTATTGAAGTAGATTTTATTTTATTTCAGCTTCCACTTTGCTCAGATAAAACACAAAAAGAAGTCAAGAAATACTCTGCATAACAAAGAAAATGAATTGCATATTAACTTCCTGATGATGCCAGTGCAGCTTCTCCTAAACCATAGGATAATTGCATTTCGGAAACGGGAGTCTTACAAATGTAAACAATGAGGGGAAAGAACAGTAAATAATTATTTTTCTCATTTTTCTTGGTATAGCCTCATCCTTGGAATCCTGGGGGTGTTCTTTAAGATGGTGATGTAACGGCTTGTGGAGGACCATTTTTTATTTTGTAAAAGCCTCATTAAACTAAAGGCATCTCAACTGTATTGAAAAGCACAAATCACAGAAATTACAGAATAAATAGATGTTCACCATTCACAGCTTAGCCTCTTCACCCTCAACCTTAGCTCTGTGTATCGGCAGGTAGGTTTTGCTGTATTCACTTACTATCCAGTTGCTACACTTGGAGGCCAGAAAGTGGTTTTATGCAAGACAAATAGTTTAATGGCCTATAGCAGGCTTCCTCAACCTCGGCCCTCTAGATGTTTTGAGAGTACAACTCCCATCATCCCTGACCACTGGTCCTGCTAGCTAGGGATCATGGGAATTGTAGGGCCGAGGTTCAGGAAGCCTGGCCAATAGCATATGGCATGAACCAGGCATACTATGTGATCCACTGATGTCATATCCTCCTAATGGCATAATACAGCTCTCTCTTTCATTGCACACCACAACCAAGATCAGAAGTGAGCAACCTGTGGTCTCAGGATAGCCTACAGCTGTTGGTGTAATCTCACATGGATGCTCTCACTGACTCTGGCCTCTAGAAAGCATACTCCTGGTACCCAAGGGAATGGGCTCTCAACAGGAGGAAGGACCTCTATCCCTGAATGGGGTGAATGAGACAAACAGGTGCAGAATGAGTTGATTTTCAAGCACAGTACAAACCTCAGAATATTTGCATTATAATACCTGAAAAGAAAGAAAAGCATGCAGTGGAATGGGGAGAAGTCAATGCAGGCACATAGTCATTAATGCCATTTCTCATCACAGAATGAATTTGTTGATATATCTGACAAAAGATGAATTCGTACCAAATATGATTTTCAAAAATATCTATTTAGGATGGTGCAATGTCCGTTTTTTTGTGGTGGGGGTAAGTGATTACTAATAGTAAACAGAAAACAATGGAGATGTTACCTTACACAATAACCATGGTTCAGAGGGATTTTTATTTTGTTCAGTGAATACTCTGAATAATCTGTATCATTAGATTGTTAGAATGGCAACATTTTATCAGGTTCACTGGAGTACTGGGCCAGAGTGAGGCTTAACTTTTACTTTCAGCCTGCAGCAGCCTCACTGAAGGCAGAAGAAGAAGAAGAAGAAGAGGAGGAGGAGGAGGAGGAGGAGGTTTGGATTTGATATCCCGCCTTTCACTCTCCTTCAGGAGTCTCAAAGCGGCTAACATTCTCCTTTCCCTTCCTCCCCCACAACAAACACTCTGTGAGGTGAGTGGGGCTGAGAGACTTCAGAGAAGTGTGACTGGCCCAAGGTCACCCAGCAGCTGCATGTGGAGGAGCGGAGACGTGAACCGAGTTCCCCAGATTACGAGACTACCGCTCTTAACCACTACACCACACAGAGATTTTGTTCTGCAATGAAATATATCCAGAGCAAAATGTAAGGCCCTGGGGAATGGACAGAATATTCTCTGACTCTCAATGATGTGAAAAGGATTTCAGTTGAGGAAGAAAATACATAAGCACCTGGCATTAAATCCTAAACTTGTTGTTTGCCATTGGCATCCATCTGTCTTTAGAGACAATGGAAAAGTGCACCATTGTGGGGGCAAAGTGATAGGCCAGTAATTCTGTTTCCCTCTCCTGTGTTATTCTGCTGTTTTCTCTCTGCACAGTAGGCTAGAAATTAAAAACAAAACAAAACAAAGCTCCAGATATGAACCATATATCCTGTCTCACAGTTTTGGATTCTCCTTGCCTCAAAGTCTTCCGCTACTGTTATATGATATCTTGGTATTCCATTTGGGAATTAAATCACTTTCCATATGAAATGTATTCAACATAAAATAAAAAAATTGTTGACATAAATGCATGGATAGCTTGGCTGGATATAGTGGATGCTTGTTAAGCTTTAGTCCCCCTGAAATCAATGGAGCCTGTAGGTCATTCCTATCATGCCCCAGTGATTCCAGCGGAACTAAACCTTGATTGGATCCAACTTCAATACAGACTTTGATGCAATTGCTTATGTTTTCGTTATTTCTCTAAACTTTACTTTTTTACAATAGGCAAACGTTAAGGGCCTTTGGTATAGTCTTGTTACTTTTATCCAAATGCTTTCAGTAGACCTTTTATAGAGCACACAAGACCACCTAGGCTGCAGAAGATGCCCAAGGTAAACACAGAAATGTCTGCACATTTCTCCAGGAATATTAATTTTCCCCATTTCAGCTTCAAGTGAAAAAGAGACAGAAGGAGGAAGGTCATTGCACCGCCCGTTACACTACCTGCTAAACCCATCAGAAGAGCAAAATGTGGTATGAATATTGCCATCAGCTGAGTTAACAAGAGGAGAGAACTTTTTTAAAATTGCAGGAAGTGATAGAGAGGTGTGGCTCCAAGTTACGTAAGCATGCAAAATCTCTGTCATTGAAAATAATGACATTGCGTAAGACAGAAGTGCCTTGACTAAGAGGCACAAGTTCACTAAGGTTTGCAATGATGATGGAAGGTTGTCAGTAATGACCTCCTTTGTTTCTTCCCCCCAAGTTAGGAATGCAGTCAATGCAAAGATTGTCTTGAAGAAACAGGCCAAGAAATGAGTCCAATTCAGCATCGATCTACAGTCTCCAGGATTTTGCATATTCCCTTCCAGGGTAGGAAGAAATATGTGAGATGTGGAACTGAAAACGATCACTCCTACTGAGACCAGGAAACTCTCAAATTCCACTGAGAGGCTGACTCTTGCCCAGGACCACAGATGCATTTAGGTCAGGCAGTATGTGATCACTACAGAGATAATGACAAAATGGGCTAGGGAGCCAAAGAGGCTGAGCTTGGACAGCACTTTGAGTGTTTTGATGAACACACACGGAAGCAGGCCTACGCAGGCAATTACTATCCATGTTTCCTCGGTCACTGGGAGATCTGGAAAGCTGTGTGACAGCAAGTTGCCGCTAACAACCAGATACAAAATGCATATCATGATCAGTTCCATCACCTGGGTCACACTGACAACTCTGTCACCAAGTTTCGGAAATGGCTCTTTGCAGCAGGCATTAGCAATGTCTTCATATGTGCCTCTCACTTTCACCAGCTGCCCGTCTTCATTTTCCTCATACAGGCAAGCTATTAGGAATTTGCCAGTGTAGCAGCAGAAAACTGCAGCTCGGATAATGAGAAGCAGCCCACTGAATCCACTGTGGTGTACAGCATATGGCATACCTAGAACAAAAATCCCCTAGAGACAAGAGAGAGAGAGAAAGAGGACAAAAGGAAAAACACCTGAAGCAAAATGTTTACTAGAAACAACCCATTCAAACCCGCAGCTGTCAGTGGCTACCTTTTGCTAATTGCATGGAAGGATTGCTGTTACATTAACCTGTCTCGGTAAATAATAGCTGCCAGAAATGTGTATATTCATGATGAATGAAGTTAGCAGGGAAAATAACTGCTGGCAGAAGCACAGAAATCCAGATAAGCCAGAAAATTGAAGACAAGCAAATTGTAGAGACAAGCTCCTATTAAATATCAAGTGCTGATGTGATTGCAGGCATAATTTAAAAGGCTGCGAAGCAGTTATTTAATCAATGTGCATATTAATGTTCAATAGCAGTTCAATAATGATAAAATCAAAGAGCTTTCACTGTCCCCACACAGTTTGTGCAAGCAGGGAGGTGGTACTGCTGGATAAATAAGCAGGGGGACCTAGAAATAGCATCCCTCTCATATTTCTGACCTTGCAATATTACTTTTTTATGGATTCACACAGATTCATGAAAGGAAGACCTCTTCATCTTCACCCATAAGGCAGATACACATTCTTTATACTCTTCTGAGCCAAGATACTTGTGTTCTGAATTTTCCTTTAATTGTGAATACAGCCACCTTGTTACAAACAGCAGCAATATTTAAGCGGCAGATATATATGTGTATTTTAAATGCATGCTAGAAAAGTAGCCCCTTCATGGATCACTGCTTTGTCGTGATGAAGGGGCTTGAATAACTCCAAGAAGCTATGAGCTATGCCATTCAGGGCCACCCAAGACCGACAGGTCATAGCCGAGATTTTAGACTAAATGTGATCCACCTGGAGAAGAAACTGGCAAACCACTCCAGTACTTTGCTAAGAAAACTCCATGAACCTAAAAAAGGAGAAGCTTTGAGAAGAAAGTGAGTTTCCAAGGCATGCTCTGGTTCATGGGGTCATGGAGAGTCAAACACGACTAAGACGGCTAAACAACAAGAAAAGATAAGAAGACCATGAAAGTGGTTTTTTTAAAAAAAAAATACGTTGTGTGGAAGACGGGTATCTGTTTTGGCTTGGCACCAATTCTGTAGCTGGCTTATTGTAGCCTTTGACCCTGCCAGTGATACTTTAGACTATAGAAAGCTGCACAAGTCAAGACTATTTGTCCATTGTGCCCAGTATTGTCTACTCTGACGGGCAACATCTCTTCAGAGTCTTAGGCAGAGATCTTTTGTATCACCTACTGCCAGTGTACTGGAAGAAGCGAAGATCACCAGTGTTGAAGCAATGATTCTTTAACATCAACTTTGTTGGACTAGTCATGTTGTGCAGATGGCCTCCACAGTCACTTACAGACTCACTGTTAAAACCGTGTTTATGGAAGACAATCTTACTCGGCTATGAGTGATTGCCAAAGAAGAAAACTGCTCCTTATAACTAGTGACACAAGGAGTTGAACCTTCTGCTTGCAAAACATATGCTCTACTTCTGCTTCCAGGATCCTAATTTAAGACATCACTATTATTACATTTATGTATTAGTTACTTTTCTCACTGAATAACCCCAAGCAACTTATGTACATTAAAAACAGTTAATGAAAACTCTGTCCACTGCATTGTTCATTGCTTGGGAAATATAACCACCACCACCACCACCATAGCAGATGAGCAGAAACTATCCAGCATTGCTCAGGAATTCCAAGAAATCAAAAATTACTGTGATTTATAAATGGATAATGTAATTTGTTATTTTCTAGGGCTGTGCACTACATTCTGTCTTACCTGATTGGGCTAACCCAGCAAACGTCCAACCAGGATCCCACTCCAATTCAATTTGGGGTGGGACTAATGTTCAGTTAAGGAATGTGGTTGGCACTGTGGTCTAAACCACTGAGACTCTTGGGCATGCTGATCAGAAGGTCAGCGGTTCAAATCCACATGACAGGGTAAGCTCCCATTGCTCTGTCCCAGCTTCTCCCAACCAAGCAGTTCAATAGCATACCAGTTCAAGTAGATAAATAGGTACCGCTGTGGCAGGAAGGTAAACAGTGTTTGCATGCACTCTGGCACTCGTCACAGTCCTCCGTGTGCCGGTAGTGATTTAGTCACACTGGCCACATGACCCGGAAAGCTGTCTGTGGACAAACGCCAGCTCCCTCAGCCTCAAAAATGAGATGAGCACCGCAACCCCATAGTCACCTTTGATGAGTCCAGTCAAAGGTGACTATGGCGTTGCGGTGCTCATCTCACTTTTCATCTGACCCACAGTCCTATTAGTTTCTTGCCAGATATGGTTAATATCAATGCAGTTTTAAAAGGTCCAGTCCGGTATCTTAAATTGAAATGGTGACTGATGATATTCAAATATGGACCCAAACCTCAATGATCTCAGAAACTACCATGCCAAATTGGTATATCTTTAGAGGCATTGAAGGGCACAGAAAACAGACAGAGAAACCAACTTTGTAAAATTATGGTATGCTATGTTATATAACATTATATTACATTGTATGCATTGCTCAAGAGAGGTAAATATGTTTACCCTAAATTCAAACATATTTGTTCTATCTACCTGCCCTCCATCTACCTATCTCATACCTACAACATTTCTCTACAGTAGGTACAATACTGGGTGGGTGACCCTCCAAATGAAAGTCTCACACTTTTTCATGTACCGTCATGCCCAGTGTGTTATTTTTGTGGCAATTTAATTCACATTAGTACTGAAGATGGCAACCTCTTGAACCAAGTTATGCATAAAAAAGATTCAATTTCAGATAAACAGTTCTCACTGACATTTCTCATTTATATATTAAAAAGTCTGCAAATATACCATGGACATCAGTCACAGTTTTGTCAGTGTTTCTCATTGCATGAAAGATAATTGAAAGAAAGAAAAAAGGAGAGAAAATTATTTATGGAAATAAGGATCTAATAAGGATTTATTAGATAAATGTCCCAGGGACAGTGGAGCAACTGCAAGGAACAAGTATGTTACATGGTCATGGGGATTTTTTTTGGGGGGGGGGAGGGGAGTGATGGACAAAACATGAAAGAGGGGAGAAGGCTAGTTTCTCGCAAAAATAAATTGAGAAAAATATTGCCTGTGCTTTTTGTCTCATATCCCTGGTTCTGCAAATGCTGTAAACCAACTCTTAAAAATAAAAGAGAAGAAAGGAAAGATGGGAATCTGGGGATAATGACAGATTTAAGGGGGACAACTGCCCTCTTGCCATATTCCTGCCCATGTTATGTTACTCTGTAGACCACCCTCTCCCAGAGATGGAGTCCCATGCTTTAAAATAGTCCCCTCAACTATTTAAATGGTTTGAACAAAAACAAAGATATTATATATATTATACAGTATTATTATATATTATTATATAAATTGACTGGCTTACCTATACCAGGGTGTTGGTATTTTCAACAGCTGTTTTGTGAAACTTATATTATTTTTTATAGTGTACGTGTGGGGTTTTGTGTCAGCGTCAACCGGATAGGTTCTCTTTCTATTCGCTTGTTATATTTTCTTGATAGTGAGAGTGATTGGAGGGCATTGCCTGTACTTTTCATTTCATTTCTCTCTGACTGCATTCTTTACAATTCCACCATCACCACGAAATCATGTGAATATATTGGGGATAACAGTTCATACATCTGATGAAGCAGACTGTGGCCCAGTGAAATTTGTGCCTTAATCAATTTGCTAGTTGTTAAGGTTCCACAACACTCTTCTATTCTGCTGCGATTACTAAGGTGGCCACCTCTCTGGAAACAAACAAATAAACAAACAAATGAGTAAGATCCACTTTAGCATTATTTTTGAAGCAATTGTCCTAGCGCTGCATCCTCTTCATTCTTGCACTGCAAGAGTGTTACATGTAAGCCATGGTGACTGGGGCCCATTGGGACAGATAGGGCAGAAGGCAAGCAGTAGTTGACATGCAGGGTCAACTAATTCCAGTTTTGTCCCCATCCTCCTCCTTGCTAAATTCTTTAAGGGCAACAGTGAGATTATGGCAAAGGAAGCTGGCAGCACCACCTACTGGACTGGATGGTAAGGAGGCAGGCAGATAGAGGCTAGCTGAGGGCTAACGGATGTTGGTGGTGCATGCTCACCTTATGGACCAGCCTCCACTATAAGGAGTCACATAAGCAGGGAAAGTCTGCCCTGCTTGCTTCTGCAAGTTATTTCTGGCACTTGTCATTCTTTGCCAGTGCAAACTTGTGCTCCCTCATTTGGCAGTGATGGGGCTTCTCTGCCTGTCTTTAGGGTACAACATAAACCCCTTCCCTCACCTAGGGAGCAATCCAAACCCAAGGACTATGGAATGAGTGGAGTTTGAAATAGGTGGGTCTCTGGCTGAGCTAACTGAAATCCCTCATCCCAGCTCAGTCAGAGATCCTTATGCAGTCAGACTCAGCCAAAACTGACACATGATGCTGGGGAACTCCTCAAAAGTGGGGACAGGACAGGACAGAGCAGGGGGAGACTTAACACTATTCCAAACTCTATTCAGTTTGGTCACATGGCCTAGGAACTCAGCAGAAGTTACACTTGCAAAAAAAAAAACACAAACAAACCCTATATTTTAAAAGCTTGTCTTTCCTCTGCCAGGTTTAGAACAGGGGTAAGTTACATTGGCATAATTTAAATTACATTGGCTTCCTATGGTTTGGATTGCTCTGCCCCATGTCTTTTGTGTGGTCCTTCTTAACCATGCAAAGGAACTAGATGAGCCTTTGCAACAGGTCTGGGAGCTGGACTTGTCTGCAGCACCAGTACAACCCTGAAATAACTGACCAAAGTACCCCATGCAATGAATTAGAACAAAAATTCACTGAGTTAAAAACAACTGCACAGCGTAAGAACAAGCACAGAGGTGCAAAGGTGAGCCCCTATTAACCTCCCTAGGTGGATTTTCCCCTCTTTTTTGCAGCTGTTACATTGAGGAAATGTGCTTTGGTTCTCCTAAATGTGTTGTGAGCATCTCTATGGACCAGAAAGATGAAAATAAAAAGAATAAAAACCCCCAGGAGTCTCTGTGGAGGGGAATATGCTATTACAAAACATTACATTGCTTACAGGTGTCTCTTCATATATACTGCTGTGTGTTTATAGAAAATGTATTTTCCTGGTGCTAACATAAAGCTGAAAACTCAATTGAAAAATTGAAAATGTCAGAATTTATCTTCTGAATAATAATAATAATAATAATAATAATAATAATAATAATAAAAGGACCAGTTTTTAGGAACCCCAGATTCTAACAGCCATCTCTGTCCAAAATTAGTAACCAGCTATTCCATTACTGAAGATACTTGGGCTTTAATCATTTAATAAAATTCTTCCTGTTGGTTTGAGGGGGTTTTTTCTACAGCAAACATTTGTATTACAAAATGATGCTGGAAGTTAACGACCCCATCTCTTTGTTTGTTTTTAATAGGGAGAAAAGCTGCCTTGTGACCACAGAGCACGAAATGGTGTCTGAGAAAACAAGCTCAACAATTTCAAATCAATTTCCCTTTCTCCATATTTTTTCTGACTTGTTTTGCCAAATATATAACACCTTCATCCAATGTGGTTTTCTTTGTTTAAGGGGTTGGCCTTGTAATCTGATTGCTTCAGACCCAGAGACCTTTGTAAATTAATTTAGTGTGTGCTGGAGCACTGTGTGTGTGTGTGAAGTTTTTTTTTTTTTTTGGGGGGGGGGGGAATTCCAGCTCTGCAATTCTATGATTCTGTGATTTGGTGATAGGAAGGAAAAATGGAAGCTACAGATACAGTATGTGCCAAACAAGGAATCCCTGGGCTGGCTTAGGAATTAGCCTAGGGCTGGCTGAATGCAAGCCTTTGTGAAACAATAGCCAGGCATTTACAATTCAAATAAGGTTCTTAGGTCTGTGCAAAACAGGGCTTGTCAAAGTGACAGGGAAGGGTGTGAGCTGACAGTAAAAGATGTCATTTTACATGAGGTTTTTGGTGAGAGGTGTGTTGGGAAGAAGGAGGACCAAGGCCAGTCCTCCACGACCTGCTAGGCAGACCAAATCTCCATGCAGGGGCTGAAGGGCAGAGCCATCTTGGTGCTGGTGGGAGGATGCTGAACTAAGAGACAGGAAGTCATGACTGATGGCTGCTTTGGACCCAAGCTTGCTGAACCTAGGAGAGGGGCAATGAGAGACACTCTTGGGGTGTAATGTTCTACACCCACTCCATTGAAGACTCCAGGAGTAAATATGTGCTAATAAACAATTATTCTTAAAGACACTAGCCTCCGCTGTGCCTTGATCTTCCCAACAGATACACAACCTTGGATAAGAGCCTGGAATCTCACAGCGTTTGTGAACATTGGGTTGGTGTGTAACATTATTTTGGTTTCTTTTCACCCTAAACACTGGGAAATGAACCATCTGAAGAAATATGCTAGGACAGGGATAAGCAACTAGCAACCCAAGGCCAAATCTGGTCCATGAACAGTACTATCTGGCCCTCCGGTTGCCTATCCAAAGTCAAGAATGTATAGGAGAGAGTGGATGACTGTGCCCATCAGACTAGCTAGAGGTCCTTTTTCAGAGGTGAAGGTGGTACCATACTCAACATGAAAAGGTCCATGCATGCAAAAAGCATGGCCTATGACAGCTGCTATGTGAATAGACTGGGGAAAGAACAATAATAAGGAGAAAGGAGGTGGATAAAGGAAGGGAAAGGAACAAGGGAAAAGAGGGGAGACAGACAAGAAAACCAGATGGAGAGAAGGAGGCCACCTTCTTGTACTTTGGACAGCCTTGGCCAAGGCCACAGACTGAAGACATAGGTATATTCCAGAACAAGCACAAAGAGGCACCTGTGTGGCACCTAAGAGTAAGGTATTGGCACCACCTGTGTGGTGGTGGTGCAATTTGCCCAAAACATTTGGCCATGTCCGTGATATTTACATAAATATTCAAGAACTGTTCCAGTGGCCTCCTAGTCAGTGGACTAGGAAGAATAGGCTAGTACCTTAAATATTCCCCTTCTTCCCAAAGCCCAGGAAGCTTCTGGCCCAGCTTAGGGAGGAAGGCACAATGTGCTGATGGGTCCAAGAGCCCTCCCTCCACCCTCCCAAAGTTTGCTTGGCTTTGGGAAGGAGGCAGGAGGGCTCCAGCCTTCTGTCAGAGGCCTAGCACCCCCTTCTCAAAGCCTAGGAAGCTTCTGCCTGGCTTAGGGAGGTAGGTAGGGTGCCCATGCTTGCAACGCCCCTCCCAATCACCCCCGCAAGCTGGTACCTGTGACCCTAACTGTTTCCCTACAAAATATTTCACTGCACACCACTGGACTCTTCCCATGTTATGATGACTGGACTTTGAATGAAGAGCAGGAGGATGCCCTCTAGCCTCATTCCAACCCAGTATACATGCTCATCATAATTTCTGTAAGCTGTACATGCATAAATCCTGTCCAGGCAGTAATAAGTAATCTCTGAAAATGCACAGGATGTGGAGTGAATAAGTATCCCATTTTACAGATGACCATCTTCTATTTGATGATCCATCCAGTCCAAGTCCAGCTGAAAGAGAAAGAACTACAAAAAGGAGAACAGAAACCGCAAAGGTGCTGATCAACAGTTAGCACCAGATAGCAAACTCAGCAGGCACACAGGTCGCCTGGCATCTATACCTAATTAGCATATGCAGATTTTATGGAAATTGGATTCCTCTTTTCTCCTTTGGTGATGTGTGAGTGGTCACCCTCAAAGGAAGCTGGAGTGAGGACTGTGGAAAAATCCTACTCATTTTACCTGTACGCATCATCCTTCAGATACTGTTCAAAGGCACAACAGATAATAGGAGAGAATTGCTTTGAGGCACATTCGGGGGGGGGGGGATGGGATTAGGCTAGTCTGAAATCATAAGCTTTGACCCTATGCCAGTTTTTTTGTTACTTACAATATTACTTTTCAAAAATATGCATGTTCATTCTTGAGGAAACGATACAAGTTTGGATTCCTGACCCACGTTTCCAGTGACAAACATAGGTTTTTGGCAAAAGGAAGAGAACAGTTTAGCATTTGGGAGGATTAAGCTGATTACTGGTTAAAAGTGGGGAGGGTGATTCATTTTTTAATTCCTACTGCTTTGCATCTGAGAGTGTGTTACGCAGGAAACACTTGCTTAATTCCTACCCACTAAAATGAATGGTATTTTGGCTAGATCATTTCCTGCATGTGCCTTTTCTCAGAAATGATGTCACTTAAGATAGCTATGTTCTTTTCTTCTTCCTTTCCCCTGTAGCAAGGAATGTGGCAGAAGGAAAGGTTTATTTTCTCCACTTAGCTCCAGGTGCAAACATTCTGTGCAGCTCACTACCTCTGAGACTTAGGGTGTGATTTGTCATCCTCTGTACTCTGTGTAATCAGTGTTTAGGGCATTTCGTCTTCTGGAATAGGTCTATTTGCTCATTCAAGCAAAGCATTGTGCCTTTTCCAAAGAGAAAGTGTGCCATTTGTTGGATTTACACACCTAGTGGTGCATGATAGATTAACTGTGGTATGTTTGGCAAGGGAGAACACAGTCTTTTGGATACCTCTGTGCTATAAATGTCAATAATATGCAATGGGATAATTAACATAGATCGTTTTTTAGTCTTAAAATCATTAGAAAGTGGGGCCGGATTTCTGAATCTCTGTTTGTAAACACTAGGGGTCACTCTTCCTTGGCTTAAAAGTACGGTCACTGCCCAGTACCCACTGATATCTGAGGAGAACATGCTTCTGCGTAGGAAAAGCTTTTGGCTATAAAAAAGTTTTTAGCCTTAGGCTGTCAGTCACGGAGGCCCAGCATCTATATTCTTTTTGCCTTGTTTTCCTCCAAGCGCCGCTAAGATTTCTCAAAGGCTGTACGTTAAAGAAAATAATTTACACAAAGAATGAAGTAGAGAGTAGAGGTAGTTTTGACAGTTAAAAGTTTCAATCGCAGACAACTGTGTACCGAGACACCCCCCCCCCCCTCAGTAGTTATCAGAAGCCTAGATGTACTGACTAATGAAGGTTACTTTTCTTTTCTCCCCTCATTCTTAGCACTATCGCTTGCAGGCTACACGTGGGAAACGAGAGAATTGTAATTATGGCTTTCACTTGAAGACTACATGAAAATGCACATCTCAAAGGAAAAAGACAAATGCCTCAGTTAGGCAGGCATAATGTATGTAATCTATGGAATGGCCTTGAATGGCAGGGATCAGTCAGGAATGGGAGGCAGAAAAAAACATCAATTTACTTCTCTGTGTCTGTTTCTATATAAATTGGGAGGCATCAAAGTCCGAGTCAAAAGGAAAGGGTGCTAGAACATTTTCCTTGCAGAATGAATGTGGAATGTGTGTGTTTCTTTTGAGGGCAGGGTGGGCAAAGGCCTGTACACACTGATTTCCTCACTTAGTTCAGGACTAGTAGCAAACCATAAAGGTAAAGGGACCCCTGGCCATTAGGTCCAGTCATGGCCAACTCTGGGGTTGCGGTGCTCATCTCGCTTTATTGGCCGAGGGAGCTGGCGTACAGCTTCCTGGTCATGTGGCCAGCATGACTAAGCCGCTTCTGGCGAACCAGAGCAGCGCACGGAAACGCCGTTTACCTTCCCACCAGAGCGGTACCTATTTATCTACTTGCACTTTGACGTGCTTTCGAACTGCTAGGTTGGCAGGAGCAGGGACCGAGCAACAGGAGCTCACCCCATCACGGGGATTTGAACCGCCAACCTTCTGATCAGCAAGTCCTAGGCTCTGTGGTTTAACTCACAGTGCCACCTGCGTCCCAGCAGTAGCAAACCATAGTTTGCAGTTAATGCCCCAAGGAGCATAAGCCCTTCAGCCATGAGAGGAGGAACAGTGGAGATATGAGGGTCCTAATTCTCATTGCCCTCAACTTTTGGATAGCAACTATGTGAAGTGAAGAGCCTTGGGCATTTGTGGAGACTCCCTGTGTTTTGGAGTCCTCAGTATCCAAGATTCCAAAATGTGAGTGGACTCTATAAATATAGGAGGTTCCCCACCTCACACAGTTGCTCTCCATGAATGGAAGGAAATGGTGGCAGAATAAGCAATCTCATTCCCACTGCTCCTTCACCTGTTTTCTGAAAACGGCGCCTTAGCCCTGGAAGAGGGCTAAACCATGTTTTGCTGCCAATCCAGAAGTAAGGAAGACAGTCTAGGTGCACGACAGATGGAGCAGGTGAATGAAGACAAAGCTCAATCACGTAGTACAAAGTATGGTTTAATGTTACATCTGCACTGCGGTTTTGCACTGGACTGCGCTCTTGAATAATTTGTTTTGGAACTCAGTCTTGAATGTGCTCACAGGGCCAATTCAAAGTGCTAGTTGCTACCCGAAATGGGTTGGCACCAGGTTATGTGAAGGACTGCCTGAGCCCACCAAGCCCTTCAGTTCATTTGTGGAGACCCTGTTTGCAAGCCTGCCCATGATGTCCACCAGGCTGGTAGGTACAAGATGGGACCTCTCAGTGTCTGGCTCTGTCATTATGGAACTCCCATTATGGAACTCCCTCACACAGAATGTTCACCAGGCTTCCTCACTGAAGGCTTTTAAATGGCCTTGAAAGGCCTGACTGTAAGAATAGCCAGTCTAATCTTGCAGCTGGAGGTGGTAACACACAGAGGCCTGATTTTGCTCTCTGTGGGAATCAAGTGCTATGGCTCTGGGAAGCCCCTTACCCCAAAACAGTAGCAGTATCTGTTAGAGTATGAATGACCTGAATCTTCCATCCTATGGTCAGACTGTATATATGTGTAAAGAGAGAGGTGAGCATGTTAATGATTATGTGTGCAACATGTGTGTGTAGCAATTAAACAAACAGCAACAATGAGACTATCCTTCTCAATAAGCGCAAGGCATTCACTGATATAATATAAAAAGCAAGCAATATTTTGGTGCCTTGCCATTACGCACTGCAGTGACTTAGCTACTGTTGCTAAGAATAACTACATAAAGGCTAGCTACACAAACCAGTTATATGAGATATTTAAGGTCTGCTTTGCAAGCAGGAGGAGAAAAATCTGGGTGCATAGGCCTTCTATACAATCGTAACAATGTTTTCATGGTAGGGTTGTCACAGGATGTTGCTGAAGTTTTACTAATGCAAAGAGGGCTGTCACATTAAAAAAATAAAAGTCTTGTGTAGAAGTGGTATTTTTAAATCCTGTTGTGCATTGAGCATTGCAGTTTAAAGGGCCCCCCTGACAGAGTGCCACCATCTGATATGCAGGCACTTTACAGCCCATTAGGCTGATGAAACTGATGGAAAGGAGCTTTGGGATAGGACAGGTTTGACTATGATGAACACATCAGTTCCCGCTGCTTCTTTCCCCCATTCATTTTCATACGGGCAAACTTGTTCCCATCTATCTGACTCACTTCCCCTGATGTGAGCAACAGAAAGAAAAGCCACAGGCATGCTCCCAGAGCTCATGAACAATGTAGCATCTTCCGTTTGTGACTGGCGAGCGCCATTTGGGTCACCTTGAGTTCCATTCACTTTGGGGGAGGTGCGCAATCTTTTACTGAGGCTGCTAAAGAAATAAAAATAAAAAGCCGTCTTAAGTGCTCACAAGGAAGTGAGAAGCCCAGTGGGGCTGCAGCAAAAGCATCCTGAAAGTGGCATTGTTACTGCTTCCCTGGAGGTGAAGGTGGTGGTGAAGTCAGAGTTCGGTGGGCAAACGGGCAGGAGTGGTGCTGGGGCACATTTGCTAAATAGTGCTCCTGGAAGTAGGTGTACTAGTTAATGACTCCCTAGATCCCTTTCTAAATAATAATAATAATAATAATAATAATAATAATAATAATAATAATAATTTATTATTTATACCCCGCCCATCTGGCTGGGTTTCCCCAGCCACTCTGGGTGGCTTCCAACAGAATATTAAAATACAATAATCTATTAAACATTAAAAGGTTCCCTAAACAGGGCTGCCTTCAGATGTCTTCCAAAATTCTGGTAATTGTTTTCCTCTTTGACATCTGGTGGGAGGGCGTTCCACAGGGCGGGTGCCACTACCGAGAAGGCCCTCTGCCTGGTTCCCAGTAACCTGGCTTCTCGCAGTTAAGGAACCACCAGAAGGCCCTCGGCACTGGATCTCAGTGTCCGGGCAGAATGATGGGGGTGGAGACGCTCCTTCAGGCATACTGGACCGAGGCCATTTAGGGCTTTATAGGTCAGCACCAACACTTTGAATTGTGCTCGGAAACGTACTGGGAGCCAGTGTGGGTCTTTCAAGACCGGTGTTATGTGGTCTCGGCAGCCACTCCCAGTCACCAGTCTAGCTGCTGCATTCTGGATTAGTTGTAGTTTCCAGGTTACCTTCAAAGGTAGCCCCACGTAGAGTGCATTGCAGTAGTCCAAGCGAGAGGTAACTAGAGCATGCACCACTCTGGCGAGACTGTCTGCGGGCAGGTAGGGTCAGAAGCTCTGGAGATCTACATTGCTGTTGTTCATTACATTTATTCATTGCTTACTACATAAATTGTGTCAAAGGGACTTGCCATGGGGGGGGGGAGAGAAAGCTATACAAAAGCTTAAAATACCAAAGCAATAAAATGTTATTTACTAAAAGTATTGGGGTGGGATGCAGGATGGCCCCTCTTCCTTGCACCTATCAACATGGAAGCTATAATTTTCAGGCCAGGGCTGTGCATTGAGGCCTTTGTCACCTGCGTGTGCAAAAGAAGAATATAATATATTTCTTTAGAAAAGGTAAATGTCTGGATCTTTAAAAATAAATAAATGCCATCAAAATTACATGCAATTCAGCTTAAGGGAAAAGGGCTTACTGGAAATAATTTATACCCAATGCAGAATATAATTAGAATACATTTTTATTCCATATGGACCCAACACGATGAAACCTTTCACCCCCTTTACCTCCCAAACAATCCAGATTATCAAACTTTTTCCAATTTGATGTTTTTCTAATAGCTCTTTTGAGTGATTTCAAATGTAGCTCAGAACTGCTACCTCTAATTGCCATGCAAAACAGTGTTGCCCTTTCCTCCGGCTAGGGCAAAACGACTGTGTCGTTCTCATTTGTTACACTCGGTTTCCACCAGTAAAGAGCAGTCTGATTGCTTTAATCATTCTTCTAAGGTCCGTAAAGACTTTCCCTGCCACCCCGAAGTTCCAATTCATTATTTCACACAGGCTTTTCCATCATCATCCCATATTTGTCATTGCTTTCAAAAGAAAAACAGGATCCTCTAAATGAAGAGCAAGTGGGAAATGTTTCTGTCTTACAGAAAAAAAACCACACACACACAGAGAGAGAGAGAGAGAGAGAGAGAGAGAGAGAGAGAGAGAGACTAACCCATATGGAAACAGGCAGGTATGTGAGATATAACATTGTCAAGCTTTATTACTCTCTCATAACAGTGAAATACATCTGGGGTGTCTTCTTGTTGCTGTTTTGTGCTTTTGGCAGTGACAGAGCTGGCTGCCAGCTTTAGCAGAATCATAGGTTTGACCCCATGTCGCCCAGGAGAACAAGGAAGAGATGACAGTAGCTAGGTTTGCACTTCCTTTCCAACTACTCCCATCTCTTTACAACTAAGATGCAGTGGAAGCTTTGAAAAAGAGGAACTGGCTTGTGTAGTTCTGTGACAGCTTGGAGCTCCTAAAGTATCAAATGAGTCAGTAGATTTGCTGTCAGATTGCATAACAGGGAGATAGACCATACAGTGGTGCCCCGCAAGATGAACGCCTCGCGAGACGAAAAACTCGCAAGACGAAAGGTTTTTTCGTTTTCGAGTTCCTTCGCAAGACGAATTTCCCTATAGGCTTGCTTCGCAAAACGAAGCTTGCCCCGCAATCTCCGGGGACAGGGGGGAAGGCGCGCGGCCATTCCCCTCTGTCCCCGGATCCCTTTTGAACCAAGGGGCTGCAACGGGGAGAAGCGATCTTCTCCCCTCTGCCCCTTGCTTCAAAAGAGGGGACAGAGGGGAAGGCGAACGGCCATTCCCCTCTGTCCCCGGACGGTCTCCATAGGAACGCATTGATTGATTTTCAATGCATTCCTATTTGAACCCGTGCTTCACAAGACAAAAAACTCGCAAGAAGAAAAAACTTGCGGAACGAATTAATTTCGTCTTGCAAGGCACCACTGTATTTATATCGTTATCCCTCTCTTCTCTGCCCCACCCCCAATATGCGCCAGACAGTCCGTATTAATGCCTTGGCTATCTGCTCATCAGGTGCTTCTACATAAACAAAAAATGTGTATTTTCAGGACCCTCACAAAAAAATGCTGAAGAGCACACAATTGTAAAGAACAGTATATTGATAATAATAAGTTTTCGATTAAGTAGACAAAATATTATTACAATTGCAAACTGTACAACTCAGCAAAACTTACAAAGAACTATATAGCACAAAAATTATTGTTGTAATGGTCTAAACAGCTGACAAATATTACACCTGCAAACTATACATTTCAGTTTGGCTTACAAAGAACTATTATTATTCTGCTGAAGAATACTCTAAGCAGCTGACAACAAGCTTCTGAATATAGCCCTTTTTCAAAAATCTTCCTGTTTTATAAAATCATTTATTTTCTATTATCAGGACCCACCCTTTTTTGAGATTGCATATTTTAAATTGTAACTTTTAAAACTGCTTTTAAGCTGTCTTTTAAATGGTTGTAACCATTTAAAGGTGAAGGAAGGGTAGTAAATTAAATAATAACAATAATAACTAAAGGTGAAGGAAGGGTAGTAAATCAAATAATAACAATAATAACAATACTGTTTCCGTTGTGCTGCATTTTGTCTTCTTCCAAAAACTACATTATTTGTCTCACTGTCCACTGTGACAAAATTATGCAGCTTACATAATTAAATATGCAAAATATATAAAAAGATCTCATTTTATTCCACCCCATTCATCACCCCATTCATTTCAATGCAACAGAAACACAATGCAAATGCGGAGGAAAACCCAGTCAATTACATATCATTTGCAGCCTGAAAACCACAGCAGCAGCAAATACCAATCATATTTGCTGGATTGACTTCCTTTCTGGGCATGGAAAGAATACATGAAGATTGGCAAGTTCAGCTCCTGCTTTTGTTTTCATTGGACTTCTCTGACATCCCTAGTCCTAACTATGTGGCTGGTGAGATGCAGCCACCAGGTGAGATGCAGCAACACCATGTCAGGAAGGCAATTTTGCAGCAGTGACCCACCATAGGTAAAGGTAAAGGTACCCCTGCCCGAACGGGCCAGTCTTGACAGACTCTGGGGTTTGTGCGCCCATCTCACATCTATAGGCCGGAGGCCAGCGCTGTCCGGAGACACTTCCGGGTCACGTGGCCAGCGTGACAAAGCTGCATCTGGCGAGCCAGAGCCGCACACGGAACGCCGTTTAACTTCCCGCTGGTAAGCGGTACCTATTTATCTACTTGCACCCGGGGGTGCTTTCGAACTGCTAGGTTGGCAGGGACCGAGCAGCGGGAGCGCACCCCGCCGCGGGGATTCGAACCGCCGACCTTTCGATCGGCAAGCCCTAGGCGCTGAGGCTTTTACCCACAGCGCCACCTGCGTCCCTGACCCACCATACTAACCACTATTTGTTCAAGCAAGCCCCACAAGTCTAGGGGTGGGGAGCTTTTCACCTTGAAGGACACAACTTGTAGGCAGGCTAGTGATAAATGATGAGCATGCTTCCCCTCACTTGGTTCAGACTCTGCAGCTCATTTCTCAAAACTGTGGAATGGGGGAAGTATTTTCCAAGACCAGTCCAAAGCCTAGACATTGTTGTACTTTTGGCACCGGGAGCATAACTGGATCTGAAAAGCTCTCCAACCTCTCATGAAAACCATTGATGACCAGAAGACCTACTTCTGCCCCAACACTTTCCCAAGTAGTGACCTCTTTTACATCCAAAACACTGCTGTGACAGGCTCTTGAGTATTAAGGATGGTGAGAAATACAGTTTTCATGGCTTCTAGAGTGTCATGATACACAGGAATTGTTACATCATGAGAGACATTTGGATGAGAAAGGAAAGGGGCAGCTATAGCAGTAGCTGAAAGCCCCCACACTTGGGTGCAACTATTATGAAACAAACCTGAACATAATGGGCATTAAGGGGGGAAGTCAATCTTTAAGCTATTTGTTCTCAATCTGCTTCTCCACATGGCCACTTTAAGTGCCACCACTTGAGACCCAGGCACACCTTAGAAATTATGTACTGATTGCTACTACCTATTCACACTCAGTGTTAATACGACACCTTGTGTTGTGCAGACAATATTCCCAACTGAACCAATGCCTTATGCCAGGATTCAAATATGCACAATGACATCTCACTGGTCAAGAGATCTCTGATGTGCTTGATGGTGTAATAAATTTTATCCTTTATCAATGGTTTGTAGCTCAGTCCTACATTCATGTTTACTTGCAAGTCAGTTTTATGAAATTTGCTCCCAAGCAAGACTTGCAGTCTGAATGGCACATCTCCATGCAACAGTTCTATTTTTTGGAATTGGGTTGGGTATTTGGGGTCTTATCAAAGCAAAAGATTAATACTGGCATGATAGCATCTTAGCTCCAAAATATTCAAAACTTCTAACCGGTATTTAAGTTACGATGGACAGTTTGTGTGGTATGCTCAAAGTAGAGCAGGCAAAATAAAGGGCATCTCAACTTTTTATGGGACTTCTTTCTGACGACTGGAGCAAACATATATTATGAACTGAATACCTTTAGCTTTCAAGCTTTTCAAGTTCATTAAGAAACTTCCTGCATGCTACACAAGCAGACTGATAAAGAAACTGTAGATGTAAAATGAATTTCTTTTATTTTAACTGTATGTTTTTTGCAGCTGGACAATGTTTTTTGTTTTGTTTTTTTAAATCAACTGGTGGGGTTTTTTGTTTTGTTTTTTAAACTGCATTGGCAGTAAAATACACAATAGTTTTTTCCTGAAACTTCAATTAAATATCAAAAGAAATATGAACTGCTTTGCCTTCAAAGGAAAGAAGTGTAGAGAAGGAAAGAAGTTCTTAAATACCTTTATATTTTCCCTCCATGTTTAGAATCCCTTTAAGAGTCATCCAAGTTAAATTTTGCCAACCTCTCATGTTTTCCCTCTTTCTGACATTTGGCTCTTGCAATCATACAGACTGAAGCCTTTCCAGTTCCTAACAAGATTTAATATGAAATATAGGCATATGAATGTACAGCAGTAATTGATCACATTTTTATTGCTTTTATGCACTTCTTAAATTCAGCGCTACTACCATTTCTGCAGCAACACCAATCAAGCCAGAATATTTTAATTTAGCCCATTAAATCTCATTAAATCAAATAATCCAAATACAGTGGATCAACAGCTCTGTACATGTGGCTGCTGTGTACATCAATGATGTATATGTTGCAGCCAAATGGTACATCATCTACTTTGCATGCAGATGGTCCCATGGTGAATTCATGTCATCTCCAGGTAGGACTGGGAAAGAATGCTGTCTGAAATCCAGGAAAGCTGCTGCCAGTCAGTGTAGACAAGCCTGAGCTAGATAGACCACTTGACTCCATATAAGGTGACCCCAATGTTTCCATGATGCTCTTTTGCTTGGGATTTAGGAAGCCTAGATAAAGGCACTTCCAAATCTTTATTATTCATTATTGTTATTTAGATAGACTCATAAATGTATGCAACACAAGGAAATGCATACAACAAAAGGAAAGAAAGACAGGACCTTGTCTCAAGGAGTTTGCAATTTAAAATCCAACAATGAAGGGGAAAATAAAGAGAGGAAATGAAGAGCGAGTGAACAGAGTAACAAGGGATTAATGCAGACTCATGCTACCGTCTTCAACTTTGCATATACAATCCAATGCTACAATAACTAATTAAGTAATAATTGCCTTACACTTTTGTTTTGTACTTTGATTAGAAAATGGAAAACAGAAAAAACAGTTTAAGAAAATTATGAATGGGTGATGGGCAGGATGTCTTAGTATTGCGTTACCTGAATATTACATTATAACCAGCTTCCCAGGTGGTGATTGATGAACCTTCAACATTTTGCATGTAAGCCTGGGTCTGGTGATCTGGGTCTTGGGAATGGGCACCAAACACCCTCTACATCATGGGTCCTGTTGAGTTGATCCTCTCTGGCAAAATCTACATTTTCTTCATCTGTATATAGGCAACCTTTCCATCTCCAAAAATGATCCAAAAGAGGTGAAAACATTTGCTTCATTCAAGATATCCTGTACAAACGAGACTGTTTGTTGCTGAAGTTAATTCTGCAGATGTATTATTTCCTCGTTGGGAATTTTTCAAGATGTACAGTGACAGAGCAGCTGTGCTATATAGAAGTATATTCTCCTTAGTCCTTCATTTCTACCAGTCCACACAGTGTATGCAAAAAGAACTCTCTTCAGTAGTCCTCAAGGCACTGCTCAAAATTATCAACACCTCCAATTCAAATCCTTCCAGTTGTAGTCATTACATAGATCAGTCAATCATGAGGCAACTACAAGTGGCTGCCAGAATATATTGCTAGGTATTATGCAAGCCCATCTTCCATTACAAACAACTATAAACCATAAAATAATTACTGCCCTCAACACTCAAAATTGACTGATGCTGCCAAAAGGAATTCTAATATGTTTTCAGTGGCAAACTAATAGTTTGGGAAAGTTGTTAGGGTGAGTCATGGCATACTTAAAAAAACAGTTATCTTGAGCCAGGTGAAAATTTACAAACTGCTGTGAAAACATGTAAAAAGTAATCATTTGTTCAAATTTAGCTACATAAAATAGAAACAATTTTTGTTTGACGCATTTCCTCTTTGTTGTTGACAATGGGTATAAATGACGAGCCTTAAGTGTGTGTATGAACTTAGTAGCTTGTTCTTTTTTAGCTGCTATTTTGTTCATGTTAATCTTGTTTAATAAATGCTTTATTGATTTGTTAATCACATACTATGAGTTTTGCTGTAATTGTGATGTTTAGCCTATTTTTAGTTGCTGTTTTGTTAATAGTGTTTTATAGATTGTATTATTTTATGGGATTTATGCTGTGATGTTCTATAATGTTATTGTTTGCAAGCCGCTTTGAGATTCATTTGAATGTAAAGTGGCATAGAAATACAATAGATCATATCAAATCACCGTACCTCATATATACAAGATCTGTATTCTAGCACATAAGTCAGATCTGAGCACGTTCCAAAGAACTGGATAACTATGATCCTTTTGTGTGCCTGAGAGTGTTCCTACATTTGTCTTTGCCCCTCTCCAGCCAGATGAATTATTCTCCACTGAAGTATTATTTTCATTTCATTTCAGGTATTTATCAGTTGCATACTGTGCAATACTGGTCCTTGAAGTGGCCTTCATTTAGTAAGAGAAGCAGAGAACATAAAAAATTTAAAACCTAAAAACAACCCTAAACTAAGCCAGTGACACTCTAAGAAAGCTGGAAGAAAATGGCTTAAAAATATTTTTGTCATGTGGTAGAACAACAAATATGCTTCCTGTACATGGTCGCTATAAGCAGGTTATTCTACCATGGTTTAAATTCCTGACATCCATCTTTAGGATGGTTTGACTTCATTCCTGTTTCAAACAGCTGGAATTCGAGAAATATATAATGTGATTATTCTGCACTTTTTTTATTACTGACGAAGCATTGACATTATGGAAGATGCTTATATTGTTAAGGGGAAAAAACACATTTGGTTGATTCACTGAGTAAGTCCTATGTGAAAGGTATAATCTTGTGAGATGCGTAATTAGCATTTTAAAAAGCATTTTTATTAGATTGGAATACAGACAAGAATTATTTAAACACCCTTGACTGAGAAACTAAATTACATCAGAAGCAAAGCTTCCATAGTTTATCATTTTATGTTTGATTTAGCACATAGGAGAGAAATGCATTGTTTGGCTATACCTTGCCAATGGGTTATAGTGTGGCCTTAGTAAGAAACAATTGACTGAACATAGCACTTTTTAAAAATGTGTGTAGATCAGTGCACACTGACCAATGCATAACCTTTTGGGTAAGGCTCTACTCCAGGCATGCGCAAAGTCCGTTTCGGGGGCCTAATCCAGCCCGCCAGCTCAACAACTTCAATCCTAAAAAAAGCTCAGCAACTTTTGTGGGCCCTCCCTCACGCATGTTCACTTCATCAAATCTGGCCCTCTTTGAAAAAAGTATGGGCACCCCTTCTCTATTCTGATGGGATGAGTATCATGACGACTGGTAGATTCTTATCTGCTGCGGCCTTCATCCGCCTTCACAGTCGTCGTAACATACCACTTATTGTCTTCCACCTGTTCTGCTGTTTAGGACTTCATGGATTATTCTTTGTCTACCTCCTCTCCTTTGACCTTACCACCCTGGGTGACCCTGCTGGGAGTATAAGATTCCTGACTGCTTCACACACAAGGGTCATAGGAACGTGCAAGCCCACTCACCATGACAAGGTGATGATCTAGCAAGTGTAATGGGCCCCACTGGCACCACATTTAATGCAGTAACATACCACTTTAAACAGTCATAGTCCCTCCGCCAAGGAATTCTGGAAACTGTGGGAGAGCTGAGAGCTGTTAGGAGACCCCATTGCCTTCACAGAGCTAGAATTCCCTGGGAAGAAGAGTTGATTGTTAAACCACTCTGAAAACTGTAGTTCTGGACAGAGAACAGGGGTATCTTTATAATTCTAAACACCCTTTATAAACTACACTCCAAAATATGGACTAGGCCACCCTTCTGGTCTGTTTCAGCGAGGAATAGAGAATTAACTCTGAAACTGATGGTTTTTTATTCCCCATCAGGGACATCTCTTAATAAAATATTTCTATAGTCGCTGGTAGTATTTCTAGTTTATTGAACCGGGAGCTGCTGCTTAAATTGTCAGCTCTGTTAGACAGCAGCATATGCAATCTAGGGTGCCTCCAAATGTTTTGGACAACAAATCCCATAATCCCTGACCATTGGTTGGGCTGGCTGGGGCTGATGGGAGCTGGAGCCCAGCAATACCTGGATACCTCAGGTTCCTTACCCCTGCGTTACTGGTTTCAGTGAATATCTACTCAAACACTTGTGCTTGTTTGTTTTTGAAAAAGAAAATATACAGTAAGCTGATTAGTAGGTTTGAAAAACACCCTTCATTTAGCTGTGTTGGTACGTGTTCTAAACACATGAGTTGATTCGATGTTCTAGTTTGGGGAAATGATTTCACTTTGGATCTAAAGAAGAGATTATACAGTTTCATTACAGGGTGCTTCCAAGAAACAGCTTAGAAATACTCCCCTGTTGGATATTAGAAACAATCCGGCACTTTCATATGATTGAGTTGAGCCATGAGGGTGAGTCTCAGATGAAGGCATGAATATTTTAAATCCGACCCTTTTCTCTGCTACAGTGAAGCAGTTGACTACTTCCTGTGCCAGTTTGATGAGTATAATAGTTGATACGTTTTGCCATATTCTCTCCCCACCTATTGTTTTTCTTCCTGTCTTAATGAGGTTGCAAGCCTATAGGCAGGGTCCAATTGATTTAAAATCTCTACAGTGCCTAAGCATTCCTTTTAAAAGAGGGACGAAGAATCTGTGGCCTCCCAGATGCTGTTGGACTCCAACTCCCATCATCCTTGATCATTGGCCATGCAAGGTGGGAATGACATCTGGAAGGCTGCAGATTTCCCATCCCTGTCCTGGTCTAAAATAACAAATGATGATGCTGAGTCATGTGATGTTAAGAAGTAGCAGGAAGAGTCCTGCTAATTCATCCTTTCCTCTGATTATAGTTCATATAATCTATGCGGAAAGGAGAAAATAGTTCCCATGCCTTCACCTGTTGCACACAAAAGGGAATCTTAGCAGTTGCAGCATCTCTCAACCCTGTCAAAAATCTTGTACAAGGTACAGGAGACTTTGAATATGGACTGCTTTTCGCTTCTGGGAGAGTCTGCCTGTATTTGGCAATGTTTTGTAGGCCAAGCTGCAGTTGCTTGGGTCAGATGAAGTTGTTTCAGGAGGGAACATGGGGAGTTACCTTATACAGCTTCAGAACATTGGTTCATCTAGCCCAGTATTATCAACATTAAATGGCAGAGGCTCTCTAGGGGTTGAGACTTCTTCTGTCTTTCTCAACCCTCCCTGAAGACATCAGGGGTCATCCTTGGGACTTCTTGCATGTGAAACATGTATTCTACCACTGAGCTAAGGGAAACCTGGCCACATAAGAAAATGTAAGGAAAGAAATATAAATGAAAGTTCCCAGAATATATAGGACCAGGTTACACAAATGTGTCGTCAGCAGAATATGAGATTTGTAGGATTTATGTCTTCATACCTACTGCGGCTAAATGTATTTGAAGAATAGATATTTATTTTATTATTTAAGTTAACTACTGGCCTTTGCTGAATAACTGCATGATGAACTCTGTCTTCCCTCATTACCTTGTTGCTGTCTTGTTTCCCTTCATTGGCTCATTCTTAAATGTCAGCTTCTAGCTTTCCAGAGCAGGGAGTGTGTCCAATTTCCCTGGGAGTGACAAGCTTAGTATAAGTTGAGGTATTCCAAAATAACACACAGTAATCCTCTTTTCAGGCCAGCCTTTGCAAAGTGAGCCATCTGCAAACTAACAAACACTTGAGCGTATCACTTGACATTCTCGTCAGTAAGAGGGTTATGGCAAATGTGCAATCATCCCTGTTATTTATTGAAAATGACTTTTTTATTGGTCCTCCTCTCCAATGAGCACAAGAGATCATCAATTTTTAAAAGCTTAAGCAAATAATTCATCATTAATTATTTTTCTTCTATATTTATCCCCCCCCTTTAAAAATGTAGAATTGACTCTGTTAAATTCGTTTTTCCTAAATTCCTTATTCTGCAATGGTGCAATTTAGTGGACATGTTGTGTTTGTGTGTTTAGTGTCACTTACCTCTTTGCTGGGTTTCAGATCGAATGCTACTATTATTTGGAGTACCTATATTTTTGGCTAACATAATAGTTCCATGCACAGACAACTATTATTTTTCCCAATCAAACCTGAAGTGGCACCTCAGATATTGTTTAAAATTCTGCTATCATACATTCTTTTGATATTGTGAGTTGCTATTGAAATGATAGTTTAATTTATTTTTTAGTCTAATGATTGAAAACACACATGGTAATCTGTGGTCCTCCAGATATTGTTTGACTCAAAACTCCCATCTGCCCCAGTTAGCATGGGCAATCATCAGGGATGATGGGAATTGGAGTTCAACAACATCTAGAGGACCAACACTGAATTTCCTACAAGCAAAGATTGTTGGTTTGTTAGCTTATCGCATTCTCAATAAATTGTCCAAAGCCAATACAATTAAAACAGTCCTGACCTTACCATTCTGCTGGAATGGCCAAACTGCATATTATGTTAATTGTGGCCATGCATTACGCACCAGGGCTGGCCCTACAATGAGGCAGAGTGAGGCAGCTGTCTCAGTTGGCAGATGCTGAGGTGTGGGGAGGAAAAGAGCTGTGAGTGCCTTGTATCGCCTACACTAGCCTGCTGCCTTCAGGTGCAGTGGAAAATATTGTCCTGCTACCAGTACTGGAGTAAGATTCAGCAACCAGTCCAATTGAGTTCTCTAGGTGATTTAGGGGCAAGGCCCACCCTGTCCTTTACCTTCAGGCAGCAAAATGCCTTCAGATGCCCCTGTTTGGCACCAGTAGCAGCTTTCCTCCTGCAGCAAATAGGAGCTGCAAGAGTTCAGGCCTGTGGGACACAGGGAAGTGTCTTACAGCTTCCTTCCCACATGCCGAGGTCCCAGTCCTGACAAGCCTCTGATTCAGAATCTGAACCTGAGGAGTCCCAGCCTGCACAGGAGTCCCCGCCTCCAGGTCTGGCTGAGCCGGGGCAGGGGCTTGAATCTGAAGGGCCTGCACCTGTGCCGGATCCTCAGGAGCAGACACCAGATGTATCCACTCTGGCTCCGGAGGTGATTGAGGGCCCATTGCCTGCAGGTGTGCCTCTCCCAGCCCTGTCAGGGGAAGGTGAAGCTGCCCCTGGGTCCAATAACCCTCCAGCCTCTCCTGAGCTGCAGAGGCTCAGGGCAGAGAGGCGGAGGGAATTAAGTTTTCTGAGGAGGCTTGCCTTAAGGCCAGGAGAGGTGGGTCACCTGTGGGCCGGGACCGCCCCTGGCCTCAGAGGAAATAAAGGCCAGTCAGCCCAGTCCCAGGTTGCAGGAGCAACATCGTTGGAAACCTGTTTCTGCCAGCACCCAGACCTGTTCTTCCAGAGTTCCCGACCACGCCCGGCTTCTTGCTTTGGACCCCGCCTCGCCCTTGGTGGACAGTCTCCAGACCCTCGACCCAGGACCGGACTCTGACCACGTCTCACAGTAACCTCCCCCCGGGACCAGCACAGCCTCCCTCTAGTCGCTATTTAAACAACCAGATACATTTAAATGCATGTTACATTTAATGTAACAAATAGAGTATTCATCTAAACTTGTTTTACTCTAATTTGAATTTTCAAGGGTGAAATATGTTAGAATCATAGAATTGTAGAGTTGGAAGGGATCCTGAGGGTCTTCTAGTCTACCCCATGCACCGGAGGAATCTTATCTTGCTCCCTGCCTTGAGCGCCTTCCCCGTTTCTGCTTTACAATATAGTGGTTGAGGTGTGTAAATAAGAACTACAGATGGTCTGACTAGCAGATGGAACAAAATACTTTCTGTATTGTAGGAGCCCATAAAGTTAGTGCTGGATAAAAGGGGCAGGAGGAAGAGTGATCGTTCTTTCTGGGGATTCATCTGGACATATGGCATATGGAAGAATGAGACTTCCATTCCCTGGAGTCTGGTACAGTCAGCGTAGGCCCTTCAAGTCTCTTGAGCTATCCCTGAACAGCATGTGGTGCAATGGTTAGAACAGGCTTCCTCAACCTCAGCCTCAGATGTTCTGAGACTACACTTCCCATCATCCTTGACCACTGGTCCTGCTAGCTAGGGATCATGGGAGTTGTAGGCCAAAAACATCTGGAGGGCTGAGGTTGAGGAAGCCTGGGGTGGAATGTAGGAATAAGACCTAGGAGACCAGGGTTCAAATTCCCATCCAGCCATGGAACTTTCTGGGTGCCCCTGTGTCCGTCACCACTCCTTAGTCTCTAATTTACCTCACAGAGTTATTGTGAGGATACTATGGAGTGGGGAGAACCATGTGCACTACCTTGAGCTTTTTGGAGCGACGGTGGGATATAAATATGATAATAAATAGATATCAATAAATCAATAGTGGTTTTTTTGGGTGATTCCCATTGAACAGAAAGGGTGATGCATTTACATGGGCTAAGGTTTCCAAGTGAGGGTTCTCCCAAGCCACTGAAGCCATTTCAACAAAATACCATATTTTCATGTGAGTTTGGTGAGGTGGAGGTTGGCTTTTTACAGGTATTTGTGCTACTGAACTTCAACACATAAAAGAAACAAAAGGAGGCCAAGTCTTTGAAACTTGTTTGTCAAAGAGCTGTGAAGCATCTGCTTCCCAAGTTCAACTTTTATTCTTTTCAGAAGAATTGCTGCCCACATTATAATTAGTTTCTACTGAGGTTATTTTCCCACCAGCACTTACAGTAGTTCTTTCGAAATTACACTCCCCCCACCCCCTTTTGGTAATCTTTGAAGAACACTGTAAATGTAGTATACATGGCATGCTAGAAGTACATAAGACAAAAAGTCCCTGCCCTGAGGGACTTAAAGTCTAATTCCAACAGACAACAATTAATGGGATGACAATTTAATTCAAGAGTGGGGGGAGATGTCAACAAAGAGATCAGTACTTGAAGGCTTCTGGAGAGAAACGGATTTGGAGCAGGGATTTGAATGTGGGGGGATGGCTTTTGTCAAGACCAAGAAGTGGGAAGCTGCTCATAAAGCCTGAGGGACAGTATGAAAGAACTGAGACTCAAAGTGGCAGAGGCAAATGAGATACTAGGAAAAGACGACTGTGAGGTATACAGATCCAGGAATGAAAGCAGGCATCAATGTAGAATTATGGGACAGGGGAGCTGAAAGCAGGACTTTTGATAAAGAGATTCATAGTTATTAGCTATTGTTTAGAACATTGTTCACTAGTGTGATACCCTCCAGATGTTGTAGGGCTACTACTTGTATAATCTCTGACCACTGGCCATGTTAGCTGAACAAATTCCATATGGACTGGTAGTACAGACCTGTCAAGGTATTGCACATGCAAACAGGTGTAGTGGTGCTACACTTTGAATCTGAGTGTATCACCTCAGATTCACTATCCATGTCTTAATGCTGTTGTAACTGTGTTCTGGTTTGGCAACAAGGTCTTGAGTTCCAGGCATCAGCCTTTTATAGATGAATATTTCCATATCATTTCTAGGTTGGTGGGGAGGGAAGGAGTGTTACTGAATTATATTTTGTACTTGCAGTATTCTGTCCACTCAAATGCAAGGGAGAAGACAGTAATCCCACCCTTGCAAATAAGCGCTGGCCTGCTCATTCAAAGTGAGCAGGCAGTCATTCCAGAGATGAAGAAGTGGCAATACATGGATTGATTATGTGACCAAGACACACATGGTATGGAGTTAAGGTGAATGATAACTCTGGATATGTGCAGCATAAAATCTGCACCAGGGCAATCCCAAAGTGTAAATATAATAATAATGTGTTTGTGTATGACTGAGTTAGCTATGTATGCTTATTTTATAGATTATCATTAGTATGTTGCAACAGAAATGATGGAAGTCAGCTTTATTTTGAGACTGATGAAATTTAACAGTTGCTTGGCATCATTAAAAACTGAAATCTCTACGTATGTGTGCAATTAAAATTAGAGACCATACTGTGGTGAGGAAGAGCGATAAAGATAGCAAGTCAGGAAAATTGTTCTCGATAATAACAAATTACCCATAAGCAGTTCACAGAGAGATTAATGAATGCTTGTTGCCAGTCTGGAAAACATCAGCGCTGGTAGCAATTGCAAAGGTTCGCGTCCTCTTCACTGACTTCCTCCTCCACTAGGTGAACCGTAAAAAGAACAAGACCAAGTGTTGCTAATCAGTAGTGCGTAACTCCAGCCTCAGCAATCTGTCACCAAACACAGGATAAAAATATAGCACTGCCATCATGTAGGGGTCACAAAGAAATGAAGTAAGTGTTCTGATTCAAACAATGACTCAAACAAGTAGAGCTATTTGTTTGTTTGTTTGTTTGTTTGTTTGTACAGCTGGCTGGCTAGCTAGCTTCTTCTGATGAGTTAAGAACATAAGAAGAGCACTGCTGGATTAGACCAAAGGCATGTTGTTCATTATCCTGCTTTCACAGTGACCACCAGATGCCTATGGGAACATGAGTGCAACAGTACATGCAATTCCCAGCTGGAATTGGTATACTGAGGTATAGTGCCTGCAACACTGGAGGCAGAACAGAGCCATCATGGCTGGTAGCCAATGACAGCTTCATCTTCCATGATTTTTTTCTAATCCTTATTTTATTATGTACATGTATGGATTATGTATGGATTTCCTTCTTAGAAATGGCTTTGCATCATTGGCTTTTCTTCTCTTTTTAGATGTGATGCTCTACTTCCATCTCTTTGCCCCAGATATTGGTACCTCAGGACCTGGGAGAGCTCCCAGGGATAACACATCAATCACAACTCATCCTCCATTACCTGCTTGCCTGCACTATGATTCCATATTCCTGTGTGTGTAAATGATGGAAAGAGCCAGACGCACAAATGCTTCCATGGGATCCCCCCCCCCCCCGCTGTGGAATGCAATTTGTGGTGGGAAACAAACTGCTAATTGCCTGCAAACAGTCCACTTGCTGAGTTTATTCTTTTTACTTCTTTTTAAAATCTACACTGGCTTCCTGCTGAAAGTGGGATGGCTGTAGAATGCAGACCACCAGAAAGATAGCTTACACGGTAAAAGAAATGCCCACCCCAACCCACCTCTTGGTTACCTTGAAAGTTAAGGTATGTGCAACAATAACCCTGCACACTAACTGTGAGAATTTTGCCAACATTTTCTCTTCCTTTCTTTCCATTTAGGAAATTATATTAAGGTGTTCTCTCTCTCTCCTTCCTATGCCTTTAGAATAATTTTCAAATGCGTTTTTTGGGGGGAAACCCATAATATTTTAAAGCACATCACTAGCTCTAAAGCACACAGTGCAAGTAGATAAATAGGTACCGCTCTGGCTGGAAGGTAAATGGTGTTTCCGTGCGCTGCTCTGGTTTTGCCAGAAGCAGCTTAGTCATGCTGGCCACATGACCCAGAAAAACTGTCTGTGGAAGTGGACAGACACCGGCTCCCTCGGCCTTTAAAGCCAGATGAGCGCCACAACCCCAGAGTTGTTCGTGATTGGACTTAATTGTCAGGGGTCCCTTTACCTTTACCTTTACTTCTAAATATCTATTCAGTGAACAGATACTCAGCTGCCCCATTTCCCCTCCCCAACAGAACCAGACTGACTGCAGTTCTTCAACAACAACAACACACACAAACGATTTGAGAAAATAATAATCAGCCAAGCAGTGATAATACAAGAACAGCTAATTAGGGAGTCTCTTGGTTTAGTAGCACTTATTGTGTATCCATTTTTCCATTCTCCCAACTTAGAATCTTGGCTTGCAGATATTATTTCATTCCCCCTACCCTCATCTTTGAGTTATGATCTTTTGTCTCCTCAAGAGCTCAGCTAAGAAGCAATATAGTTTTATTTCCTCTCTTCTCCTTTATCTCATATCATCACCTCTTGATGAATCTTCCTCCCACTCCATAGGCATTCTTTTTAACAATTTCTGAAAGCCTTATATATTTGACCCAAGTGTTTAGTGACTACCAAGTGCATTAAGTTACACCATCTTCCTATGCACCAGCTCTATCTATTCCCTGCCGTCATCTTGCTCCTTGTACCTTGGCAGCTCATATCAAGTCCTTGTACAGTGTGAGGAACAGGGCCAAAAGCTAATGCAATGGTACTAGTGGCTGATATTGTACAGGATCTGTGGTCATATTCAAGTGCTAACAAAACACCTTACCCACAGGGGTAACCACTAGTGGGGCTAAAGGACCAAGTCCTTTTACCCATTTATATCCACCTATTAACATTTATTGTTTGGGGAAAGCTATTGATAGTTCCAGATGTTCTTAATTGGGTTCTACTTCCAGATCTGTACTCCTGGATTATTATTTTTTAAAAGAAAACAGATCTCTGCTATCTCTAACACAATGGAATGCACAGGATTATGAAATTTATGACAACTTGAGCTTCTGTTATCTTCAATGGCCAGATAGAACCTTTTGATCAAAGTAAGGGGCATTAGAATCCCTCTCTATAAGAACCTGCTGAGCAAAATAACACTCTCCCCTTCTGCAGTTTCTGGCAACTGGCATTCAGAAGCATACCACCTTGGACTGTGGAAGCAGAGTATAGTCATTATAGTCACAAGGCCCTACTGGAAGACTCCAAAATTTCAACCTATTTAATTTAGGGACCCCCAAAGAAGGACAGTTTGGACTCATAGTTCATAAAACCAGTTTCATAAGACTGACATACAAATATTTGAAAAGGAAAAGGCATACTGTAGTTTGTTAAAGGGAGCAGCAAGGATGGGCACCACTGCATGAAACGAGTTGCTATGGTGAGCTGGGAGAAGTTTGAGCAAAGAGGTACCATTTGAAGAAAACTGAAATGAAGACTTAAATAAACCATTGTCGTAAACGCTCTTTATTATAGCTTCTGATTTGCCATAAATAGCTCCCCATTGCTGCCTTATCTTGAAATGCAAGTTCACCTGAAGCCAGCTGAGCACTATTCTCTGTGGATCCAACCTCTAAATGGTCCCTATAAATGGAAAGGAGATGAGTTTGGTAGAAGCTCCTCCTTAGAGCTCTTTGGCTGTACCCTGGACCTGCTTCCTGACTCTTCTGTTTCCATCAACTTGCTGTACTCTGACTCTTTCTCAATCTTGCTCCATCTTTTTGGTTTGTTCCCAGTCTACCCTATCCCCACCCCCACCCCCCATCTAGCTAAATTATCCTTTTTTTGCCAATCTCTTGACATTAGCTTTGCCCCTTGAAAAAAAAACAAAGTGAATTTTCTTTCCTTTAAACAAACAATTATGAATTGGTTTGGAAACACACAAAAATAAATTTAGATTATCTGAGCCAACTGTTTGTAAAAAAGTGAGAAAGAAATATAACAATGTAATTTTTCGCTCTGGAAAAAAAATATTTAGTTACTCTAGAGAAACAAATGGGTTTTTTTTACATATATTCTAATTACCTGCTGGTGCAACTGAAAAGCTGTTTGTTAAAATTATGGGTAAAAAAATGAAGACATGTACCAGTACACTACTGCTTAGATTTTTTTAAAAAAAGGATTTGTGAAGTAGATTGGTATTGGCTTTCAGTAAATAATGGAGCACTTCAAATATTGCATGTCAACTTGTGCTTTTAGAAATAGGTGGTTTGTTTTGATCATTCAGAAGGGAGTGCAAATATCTCCAGCTAATTAAAGTAGAAAAATTAGTTGTGCATATTAATAATACAGCACCTGTGTTACCTATACAGAACTCCCTATACAGCAAAACAACTGCCCCCCCCATTTGCGGCGTATGAATCACCAGCCACTTCTTTTTTAATCAATATATTTTTATTAAAGATTTCTTAGTTTACAAAAATACTTGCATTGTCTCTTTTTTCAAGTCGTGTATTCTACAGATCAGTTTCACTTGTTGTGAGACATTAGGGTTGCATGCAGCATTAGGTTCCGAAGAAGAGAGGGGGAAAGAGGGGGGAGGGAGGAATGGTGAGTGGGGTGAGCTGGCAGTGCTTCTATTCTTCTGCTTAGTGTATGTGTGGGGTTTTGTGTCAGCATCACTTGTATGGGTTCTCTTACAACTCGCTTGTTGTATTTTCTTGGTGGTGAGAAAGGTTGGGGGGTGTCCTAGGGTGTGGTTGGTTGTCTTTGGTTGGCTGTAGTGAGATTTGTTAATTTGTGTGAGTGTGTCCCTGTGTCTGTTTCAGTTTATTGGTTAGTTTTTCTAGTAAGGCTGTTTCCCATACTACAGAGAGCCAGTGTGGTGTAGTGGTTAAGAGCGGTAGATTCGTAATCTGGGGAACTGGGTTCGCGTCTCCGCTCCTCCACATGCAGCTGCTGGGTGACCTTGGGCTAGTCACACTTCTCTGAAGTCTCTCAGCCCCACTCACCTCACAGAGTGTTTGTTGTGGGGGAGGAAGGGAAAGGAGAATATTAGCCACTTTGAGACCCCTTAAAGGGAGTGAAAGGCGGGATATCAAATCCAAACTCCTCCTCTTCTTCTTCTTCTACAGATGTGATACCGTTGGTCCATGTTTACTCCTGGCAGATCTCTCCAGTGCCTGGCTATGATGCTTCTGGCCGCTGAGAGTAGGTGGGTTATGAGCTCTTTATAACATGAGTGGGCATTATGGTGTGGGGATTTCCCTTAGTTTGTTTGAGAGGAATGGGTATGCTGTGCTGGAGGTATTTTCCATTTATGTATCTCTCAAGGTGTACTCATTGTTTTGTCTCATCTTCTAGAATGTATGGGATTATGTGACGCACTTGGTTGAGAATGTAGAATAGTTCTATGTTGGGGATTCCCCACCCTCCTACTGAAGAGGGGAGGTGTAGGTATTTGGGGTTCATTCTCAGTTTTTTGTGTGAGAAGATAAACGAATGTAATTTTTTTTCCTGCCATTTGCAGAGTTGGGGTGGGGAATCCAGATTAGGAGCGTCTGGAATAGGTAGGTTAATTTTGGGTCATCATTTTGATCATGGATATTTTGTCTGAGAGGGTGAAGTTGGTGCTGTTCCATCTTCTCAAGTCTTTGTTGATTTGCCACCACAAGGGGTTGTAACTGTAGAGGTTTCTGGTTATTTGTACCCCAAGGTATCTGAACTTGGTGCAGCAAAGTTTTATCTTGGTGATGTTGGCAAATTCTCTTTGGATATGAGTGGGGTGTTGAAACACATATCTCAGATTTTGCAGAATTTATTTGTCGGCCTGACACCATTGCAAAGATGTTGAGTTCTTTGGTTTGGGTGGTTCATGGAGTCTGGTGTTGTGACCATCTGCAAAGAGCCCTAATTTATTGGTTCTGCCTTTTATTTCCATTCCCTTGATGTTTGTGGCTTTTATGTTCGTTAGTAATGCCATTAGGTATTTCCATTCTAAGCAATCAAAAGCTTTGAGGATGTCTAGGGACATCATTGTCAGTGGGAGTTTAGTTGCCTTGTTGTGTTTGACCAGATTCAGTAGTTTCCTGATGGGGTCTGTTATATTACAACCAGGGACGAAGGCAATCTGGTCTGGGACTATTAATTGGTATAGGAAATTTTTTAGGCAGTTAGCCAAGATGGATGTGAATATCTTGTAGTCTTGGTTTATTAATGAGATGGGGTGGTATTATTTTCTACTTTGAGGCTGGCTTTGAGTGGTTTAGGGATATAGACTATCTTGGAGGAGGTCCAGGTTTTAGGAATGGGGCCCCCTTTTATGATGTCATTGAATAGGTGGGTCATGTAGGGGTTCTTTGAATTTCTTGTAGAATTCTGCTGTAAAGCTGCCTGGCCTGGGGCTTTATCACCAGCCACTTCTGTGAAAACAATATATTTTATATCTTGCATTGTGAGCTATAAGACAAATACCCTTCCATCTCATTCAGTAAATTTATCCCTAGTCACCCTGGTGTATGGATGTAAGGGATGAAGGCTCTTCTGGCCAAATGCCCAGATGGGGGCTGATGGGCCATAGCTCCACCATGGTGATCTTGGGAGGGGTTGCCCTGATTTGGTGTACATCATAGGGCAATCCATATCCCTGCTTAACCTTGCCCAAATAGTCAATCAGCTGACAGGTTTGTTGATTCACGATACACACCCAATGCCTGTGCCGAAACCTGTTGACATCTATGATCAACAAAGTTGTGGTCTGTTAAAATTCCATGTAGTTGGCCTGTGTTTATTCCAATTTCACCATCCTTAGGCCTTGCCATCCGCAGCTTCACTGCACCTGGGCTCCATAATAGATATATTGTTTGTCAGGAATGTGGTGCATAAAGAAGTTACTCAGTTCAAGCATGGAGGTAACAAGCAGTATTCGAAGTAATTGTGAACCCTAGTGAACCTTTCATATTAATGATGGCTTTTCCATCCATATATATATATATATATATATATATTTGCTTTCGTAGATTTTCACGGGTACAGGAATGCAGGTTTTGGTGTCTTCGGGTGTCTTCCCGTGTAAGAGTCGGGGTGTCTGTGCGACGTTTCGACGAGGTCTCACTCGTCATCTTCAGGCTGGTGCTTTCGGCTTCTTGTTACTGGAACAGAGCAGAATCTGGTGTTTGAGTTCCTATAAATACTGTTGAGGGGTGTGGTGTATAGCCTCCAACGTTCTGGGCAGAGAGGAAGTTCCTAGATTAGTGTGCCTCTTCTTCTTTTGTTCCTTAATTACTTGAGGGATATCTTGAGTGATTTCATGAGTGATATTCTGAATACCACTGGGTGGGTCATTAAGTGTAGATTAGTTGCTAAAGCTTTTGTGTCTTGACCTCTTGAGCTTGTGAAGAGTTTTTCTGAGAAGATGGCTGTGCTGCATTTAGTTGTGCTCTGGCTTGGCTTCGTGTATAGGGGCGAGCTGTGGTTTTGTGCCTTGTGCCAGCCAGATCTGTGTAGGGATTGCAGGGGGGTGCAGCATCCGGAGGTGCCACTATAGTTTGGCTACTGGATGGAGTCTGTAATATGTCTGTGGAGAGGGTCTGGGTTTGGGTCTGGTGTGGTTGATTGGTGACGGCGTTCTGTGTGCCTCTGGTTCTGGTGTCGGTTTTTGTGGGGAGGGCTAATTTCCAGATGTCTGGCAGGCGGGACGTGTCGTCACGCTTGTTCATGTTGTGAGGGTGTTTCTCTATCTCGATGGCTTCCATGATTATTCTCTTGTGGTGATGTTCCATGTTAAAGAGCAATTTGGAATCTGCAAAATTAATTTCGTGTCCTGTTTCTTTCATGTGTTGGAAAACAGAGGAAGTTTTTTCTTCTTTTTTGACGGCATTCTTGTGTTCTGCGATACGTGCATTTATTCGTCTGTTTGTTTGTCCAATGTACGTGGCTGGGCAGACTTTGCAGGGTATTTCATAGACCCCTTGGTTTTCCAGCTGGATTTTGTCTTTTGGGTTTCTGAGGATATTGGCTATTTTTTGGTTGGTGCAGAAGGCTGTTTTGATATTGTGTTTATGGAGGATTTTGCTGATTTTGTCTGTAGTGCCCTTGATATAAGGAAGGAGGGCCATGCCATTGTTTTCCCTCCCCTTTCTTGACGTCCTAATCTACAAAAAACCTGATGGCTCCCTAGGACACACTATCTACCGGAAAAAAAACACACACCAACCGCTACTTACATGCACAATCACACCACCACCCTGCACAAATAAACTCCGTAGCCAAGACTCTCATCTCCAGAACCAAACGCCTGGCTGACAAAGACCACTTGACAACTGAGTTACAGAATCTCTCAAATGTGTTAATCGCCAATGGATACCAGAAAAACAGGGTTACGAAGCTAATCCAAAAAGAAACACCCCCCAAAAACCAAGACACAGAAGAAAACAATGGCATGGCCCTCCTTCCTTATATCAAGGGCACTACAGACAAAATCAGCAAAATCCTCCATAAACACAATATCAAAACAGCCTTCTGCACCAACCAAAAAATAGCCAATATCCTCAGAAACCCAAAAGACAAAATCCAGCTGGAAAACCAAGGGGTCTATGAAATACCCTGCAAAGTCTGCCCAGCCACGTACATTGGACAAACAAACAGACAAATAAATGCACGCATCGCAGAACACAAGAATGCCGTCAAAAAAGAAGAAAAAACTTCCTCTCTTTTCCAACACATGAAAGAAACAGGACATGAAATTAATTTTGCAGATTCCAAATTGCTCTTTAACATGGAACATCACCACAAGAGAATAATCATGGAAGCCATCGAGATAGAGAAACACCCTCACAACATGAACAAGCGTGACGACACGTCCCGCCTGCCAGACATCTGGAAATTAGCCCTCCCCACAAAAACCGACACCAGAACCAGAGGCACACAGAACGCCGTCACCAATCAACAACACCAGACCCAAACCCAGACCCTCTCCACAGACATATTACAGACTCCATCCAGTAGCCAAACTATAGTGGCACCTCCGGATGCTGCACCCCCCTGCAATCCCTACACAGATCTGGCTGGCACAAGGCACAAAACCATAGCTCGCCCCTATACACGAAGCCAAGCCAGAGCACAACTAAATACAGCACAGCCATCTTCTCAGAAAAACTCTTCACAAGCTCAAGAGGTCAAGACACGAAAGCTTTAGCAACTAATCTACACTTAATGACCCACCCAGTGATATTCAGAATATCACTCATGAAATCACCCAAGATATCCCTCAAGTAATTAAGGAACAAAAGAAGAAAAGGCACACTAATCTAGGAACTTCCTCTCTGCCCAGAACGTTGGAGGCTATACACCACACCCCTCAACAGTATTTATAGGAACTCAAACACCAGATTCTGCTCTGTTCCAGTAACAAGAAGCCGAAAGCACCAGCCTGAAGATGACGAGTGAGACCTCGTCGAAACGTCGCCCAGACACCCCGACTCTTACACGGGAAGACACCCGAAGACACCAAAACCTGCATTCCTGTACCCGTGAAAATCTACGAAAGCATATATATATATATATATATATATATATTCGTCACCTTCTGTAAAACAGCAAATGAGTTGCCTGCCTTCAGCAAACAACCCCCTCTTGTTCTTGTCTAAACAACATCTTAAATGTAGACTTGTGAGTTTGTCTTTGTTGAAATCTAAAGTTCATCTGCTGGATTATTTCCCCCAACTTTGTATAAGAAGCAATTCCTAAACATTCTCTGTGTGTGTTCTCCCACAAGTTTCTTTTGCAGAATCTGCACCTAGCTATTTATTCATCTTAGCTGGAGAAGCAGATTGCTTTTTGTTTTTATTTGTTTACTTCTTTGTAAACGTGAAGTCCTGGCAAGAAATTTATGTGGAGGAAAGTGGGAAAAGTCTAAGGATATTCTTTACATGAGCAAGAGGCAGTGTGAGGACTGATCACTGTTTACTGATCACTAATCAGTAAACACTGATTAGTTCTTTGTGTATCTGAAAGCAACTGAAAGAGCCAAACAGACCACTTTCATGAATGATGATAGAGCAGACTCAAGTGACCAGGGGTTTTTCCTCCTTCCAAACACAATAACCTTAGCAGCTGTAACAAAGTATGGGCATGCAGAATGAGGTTGACTGGTGGGGTTTAGCACAGGGGATTAAGCAGCTGTCAGGTCTTACCTGGAGCCAGGTAATCTAATAGAGGTTTGTAAAATTATGGGTGGTGTGGAGAGAATGACTAGAGAGGAATTCTTCACCCTCTCCCATAGCACTAGAATCTGGGATCATCCAATGAAGCTGATTGGCAGAAAGTTTAGGAAATACAAAAAGCAAGTCTTTCTTCACACAATACATAGTTGACTTATTTAACTCCCTGCAACAAGATGGCCAGAGGCTTAGATGGCTTCCATGTAGCCAACTTTACAGAGGGTAGTTGTACCAACTGCTATGATCAGCTGAACAGGTTCAGAGGCAGTATATCTCTGCATACTCCATGCTGGGGACAAAGAGCAACGAGTGTTCCTTCTTTCCTGTTGTGCTTGTGGACTTCCCAGAAGCACTTGGCAAACCATTCTTGGAAATGAGGTAAATAATACTTTGTCCTCATCTAACAGAGCATTTCTTATGGGAAGATTTGAGGATCAGGAATTGTATCCAGTTAAATCATACCCATGGAAATATTGAATGTAAGTTAGTCAGGTCCATTGATTTAATTAGTTCTACTCTTAGTTGGATTCAACCCAGGATCATAAATATCAGGACATGACAGAATTCACGGTCAGAATCAAGTAAGAGGACCAGTTTCATAGCACAGTACAGTGGTACCTCGGGTTAAGAACTTAATTCGTTCTGGTGGTCCGTTCTTAACCTGAAACTGTTCTTAACCTGAGGTACCACTTTAGCTAATGGGGCCTCCCGCTGCTGCTGTGCCACCATCGTGCAATTTCTATTCTCATCCTGAAGCAAAGTTCTTAATCTGAGGTACTATTTCTGGGTTAGCAGAGTCTGTAACCTGAAACGTCTGTAACCCGAGTACCACTGTATAACCACATCCACACCCCCAAACTTACTGTTAGAAACCTAGGATGAACATGTACATGTCCACCTATGCAGATGTGCATCTGAATCCACATTAACTGTACATATGGAGCCTTGCTTTGGTGCATGGAGCTTTGTTGCTTGATTGGCATAAATCCATTTGTAATGAGTGACTTTTTCTGGCTGCACATCCTGCTGTTGATTTGCCTACATTGCAATTACTTTTACAAAGGAAACCGCTTTCTTTTCATCACAAAGAACTACGCACATGGATCCCACATGTGATACTTTTCCAGTGTCTTCCTTCCAGCCTTAAAATGAACCAGATTTCCAGAAATTGCTACTAAAACAAATGGAATGGTATTTAGAGAAGTATGAGCAGCGCAGGATGACCTTGTAACAGTTTAGTTGGCCACAGAGGCCTTTTTCTTTCTTTAATGGTATCCATTACTGAAGATACTGTAAGTGCTCACCAAAATGCATTAGATTCACACGGAGGCATCAATACTAGATTTACTCAAGAATTCTTTCCTTGGCTTTTGAGAAGCTCTGCTGAGTTTTAAATACTTTTTTATCATTTATAAACTAATGTCAGATGTAGGAGAAAAGCATTTAAGATTTCACACAGTTGTCACATTGAATAAAGCCGACAAGTGGGCTATGAAGAAAAAACTGGGAAGCTAATTATTAATATAAATGGAAGTGATGAAAAGCAAAACAAATTATAATTCAAAGCTTCCCTCACTATGCAGTTGCCAAATGCTTCTTTGCCATATCAACTTAGGGATTCTGGGCTGCATATTACCATTATCCTCATTAGATTCTGGACTTGCATGTATGGTTTGGTGGGCTTTTTCCTCAGTCAAGGTACATACTTCTTCTCATGTAGGTCCACAGGGCATAAATATGTCACATCTGGGTATCAGCTCTAGATGGATTTGTACATATTGCAAATTGTGTGAGAGACGCCCCTCATCCCCAGATGGACCATATTAGTTCCACTGAAATCAGTGGAACTGAAAACACATGAAATGTGAGATATTGAAACATCCATACAATAAAAAGCACTTGAAAACAGCTGATTTCACAAGAATGGTGGTCAAGTCACCACTGAAGAAACCCTTTCAGAAAATTTGTTCTGTTGTAGAGTTTTTGGATATATTTGGATAGGAACATATATCCCTATATATATCAGACCATTGGTCCTTCTAGTTCAGTATTGTCTACAAAGACCGGTGGCAGCTTTCCAGGGTTCCAATCATGAGTCTCTTCCAGCTATACCTGAAGTTGCCAGGAATTGAAACTGGAACCTTCTGCATGCTTCACCACTGAGCTATGCCCTTCCCCTTACTGACTTATTTTGATGGGGATGTGTTAATTATTTGCCAATTATTTTAGTGCTATGCTTTTACTGATGCTTGTTATGTGGTTTGAATGTTTGTTGTGCATTGCTCTGATAAACAGGGGCATAGCATGGGGAGGTTGCCGGGGCAATGGCCCCAGGTGCAATTTTAAGGGGGTGCTGCACATTTGGTTCCTTATGCTGCCCTGTGAAGCCCTGCACTGCTTTGTGAGACTGGCATCTGATCTGAATGTTTCACCAGGCAAATGATTCAGATCAGATCCCAGCTTCACAAAGCAGAACAGGGCTTGCTGGGGTGTGGTGGGGTGAGAAGGATGCACCAGCTATGTTCCCTTCAATCCCAGCCTTGCGAAGCAAGAGCAAGGCTGGGATTGAAGGGCGCATGGCTGGTGCATCCTCCTCACCCCACCCATGGGCATCTGGGGTCCCTGCTTGGGTCCAGTGTAGGGGTCACTCCAATAGTGTTCACCCTCTACACCCCAAACCCCCCCAGTGCATGCGTGCATCTGCCCTGGCACCGGGAAACCACACTACACCACTGGCGATAAAATAAATAAATAAATAAATAAAATTATATATTGTTCTTCTCTCACAGCGTGGTATTCAACAAAGCTTTACTCAGACCAACCGAAATTGATAAACATGACTAAGGTAGGTGCATTCATTTAAATAGGTGCCCCCTCTCTGAAATTTAGTTGAATACCACACACTGTCCCCAGAGTACCTTACATATGGTTCCCAAGTGGGCTGCTTCCAAGCAAGTAAAAGGGCCTGATTACCTTAAGCAGCCGACCTGTATGATGTGCATGGCTCTGGTCTGTTTTCTGAGCCTTGCATGTCTAGCCATTCTTTTCTCTTCTCTTGAATAAGTTTCCAGGTGCACCAATACATAGTTCATATCAATAACTACTCCCCAAATTAAACTCAACTGCATGAAAGAAAAGAATTATTGCAGGCTCTATTAACATCAGAAGTGAAGTGAAGCTAAGAAAGGATAGCAGCACACTGCTGTCATGATCTCCAAAGGACAACAAAACCTAAAAGCAGCAAAAAGAATAGCAAACATAACAGGGACGTTAAATAACTCCTTAGCTCCTGCTGAGAAAATAATCACTTCTTACCAAGTCCATCTTCTTACAAAGTGCAAGTGAACACTATGCAGGGCCCAAAGGATAATAAACTTGATTTCTCCTGGAACAAAAGGGGAGGGGAGTTTCCCCCGTCTCTAGAAGACCTTGAATTCCCTGCCTGCAGTTCCAGATGTTTAGTTGATAGTTGTTGATGACTTCGCTGATCATAACTGTCAAGTTAAAGCACTTAAGAGGAGCAGTCCAATATCAAAACCATTAGGGAATGCAAGGAAACCACACTGTATGTGGTCTGATTATTTCACTAGTAAAATGTCTGCACCCTTCAAAGCTTGACTTAGATGCTCCATAGACTAGGCAGTGGCAAGGTTGCTGGGTGGAATAGGAAGATACAGCAAAGGACAAATCACACCACATCCCAGAATAGGGAGTCAGGACCAATTTGATAGTGACTGGAGCCACTGCTATTTTATAAAAATAATATGGGTAATGTTACTGAGGCAAATCCAGCAGATTCTCTTTCAGTGGTCTCATCCAGATGGGGATGTAACCCCAAGAGAAGGGAGTGCTAGGCATGAATCTGGGCACTATCAAAGGAAGCAAGGCAAAGCCAATCAGAGGTCATGTTTCAATGAGGCAAAACAGTTAGCATCTTGAATAGCTCAGGATGAAGAATCATATTGTCCTGGCTCCCCGTTGTGAAAAAGGTACACAGACTCTTTGTACTATCCTTTACAAATGTTTTATTCCAGAATTTACCCCAATGTCCAAACATAGATCGGGCTATAAGGTGCACAAATCAGCAGCTGAAACAGAGCTCTACAGTTCATGGCTAGGCATAAGCTAAGATGTTGTCCCAACACTTGACTGGCATCCTGAGCATCTCTTTTGAAGGACAGGACACCCCATTCACGTGGGTACCATCCTGAGACATGGGACTGGACAAGCAAGCAAGCAGGCACTTTTGCGAGTAGCTCATGCTGGTGCAACCAATGTTGTCCCCTTGGAAGTGAAGGTGGGATTGAGACTGCTTGTTCACTGTCCAATCTAGGCTCCTGCATCTCCTCTAAGTTGACGAGTACTACACTGGTGAGAGGCAGAGCTGGGTCTGAGTAAACCAGTTCTCCTTTGATGCTTAGGATGTTCAGTGATTCTGAGGGAGGGCTCAGCCCGTTCTCAGTATTCAGATCAACATGCTATAGCCCATTGGACTGCTCCCCAGGACCAGTTTCACACTATTACCCAGTCTCCCTCCCCATCTGACCAGCATTGCCATGACATCTCTATGGGGCTCATCATGACACATGTGAGCAGAATGTTGCTTCAATGACAAACAGGCCCAGACTGACCTTTAAAGACAGGCTAGGTTCCATCTGGGTGGCTGGTTCCACATCCGGCCAGAGCAGCTTCTCAGTTAAAGGAACAATTTGCTCACAAAGTTCTAACGAGGACCATCTGATGATCCATTTCTAGTGCCATTATTGAAGGAAAAATCTTCTGTTCGTCAACAGCTGCAATACTCAAAGACAGAGGATATTGTGTGATATTTTGACTTCCTGTCCATTCTTCCATGCCTTATAGAAATGGAGGTATATATGGCAAAAATATCAGTGCACATTCAGGAAATGTAATAGGGACATGCAGTGTGAACTGGATCTATCAAAACTCAAAACAGGTTGGAGGGACTTTCCTTCAACAACAATCTTTTTTTTTTTAGAAAATCATTTTTAAAATCTTATTTCTCTAGGCTAGGGATAGGGAACCTCTGGCCAACAGGTTGGACACAGCCTGCAGAGGATCTCACAAGGGCAATCTTCTCCTTGGCCTTGTCACCTTCTCACTTCTTTGCCTCCCCAGGTCACGCTGCAAATTGCAGAGGAAAAGCCAATCTAAATTGTGACCATGATTCCCTAATTAGAAATGGGGCCGTGTCATGTCATCCTGGGGGCTTTGACCCTTTGCTGATCCTGATGAGTTTCAGAACGCCTGCAATTTGCTGTGGGGACAGGGAGATTCAGTTTGCTCCAATGGGTCTTTTCTTTTACCGATGTATATTGCAGGCACAGTGGACCAATCCAAATGACTACTGTAGCAGCAAGCAATGGCCCTCCTACCTCCATACCAGAGTTTCAGTTTTGACTGAAAACAGTGCACCTAAAATTTGTGTTGGGAGGGGGGGGAAATCCCACTATGATTCCAGAAAGATAAATAGGTATTTATTGCAAAATGCCAAGCAATATGTGGTACAAAATTGATATATTTTGTGTCATATGAATATATGGTTATTTTACCACAAATTGGTTAAATCATTTTTCTTTTATGCCCTTGAATTTTTTCAGACTAAAGCATTTGTTCTTGATTAAAGGGCTGTAGTGCATACAGCCTGATCTTATGCTCTTACAATATTTGTTGATATTGGGAAATTCATTCCATGGGAAATTCTATTTTCCCAATCACATCAATGGCTCATAGATCAGAGACGGTGCAGTTACTACCACTATTATCTATGAATCTTTGGGAAAGGGTGGTAGCTCAATGGCGGAGCATCTGCTTTCCATGTAGATGATCCCAGGTTCAATCCCTAGCATCTCCAGGTAGAACTGAGAACATTCCCACAATACAGACATGGAAAGCTGCTGTAGACAATACAGAGCTGCCCTGACCAATAGCCTGACTCAGGCAGCTTCCTATGTAGTAGCCTGCACAGTCCTATCAACTGCTCCTGTTCCTATGTCATTCCAGATTTTTTTGATTATTATTTCAGTAGCAATGAGGAAAGTCACAAAGTCCATGTTGGGAACCTGTATCCCTCCAGATGATGTTGGGACACTTACTCTCATAAGAATTCAGTGGCCAGGTTGCTCACCAGAGCAAGATGGTCTGAGCATATTGCACTGATCCTGGTCCAACTGCACTGGCTACTGATTAGTTTCCGGGCCCAATTCAAATTGCTGGTTTTGACCTATAAAGCTTTAAACAGCTCAGGATTGCAATACCCCAAGGACCGCCTCTTTCCATATGAACCTACCCAGACCCTGAGATCATCTTCTGAGGCCCTCCTTCATGTGCCACCTCCTCGAGAAGTCCAAAGGGTGGCAACATGAGAACGGGCCTTCTCTCCAGTGGTTCCCTGTCTGTGGAATGCTCTCCCCAGGGAAGTTTGCCTGGCGCCTTCATTATACACATTTAGGCACCAGGCAAAAACGTTCCTTTTTAACTAGGCCTTTGGCTGACCTGATCAACATCCAATACCCTTTTAAAATGTGGGTCTTTTTTGGAGGGGGTATTATTGGGTTATTGTTTTTATTTTAATTTAAAATACTGTGATCTTTTTATGCAAACCACCCTGAGACCTTTGGGTTTGGGTGGTATATAAATTCAGTGAAGAAGAAGAAGAAGTCAAGTCAATATGGCCAATAGCCAGATGATTATAGGCCTCAAGGCCACAACATCCAGAGATTCCATGCCTTCACTAAATAGTTCAAGGAAGACAGAAGGTCAGTGACTATATCTGTGCAGATGTGTATTGTCCTGATGACTTCATTGCACTTGAAAATGAAGATAATAATAATAATAATAAATAAGATGTATCCTCAGACAAAATTAAGTAGCATTGAGGATTTATTCTTCTTTTTACTTCTACATATTTTTGAATACTTTTCTTATATTAGGCACAAGTCACTGTAATATGAGACGTTGTTAGGTTGGGAGAAATCTTTAGAGACCAAGATAAAAGGAAAACAAGCTTTTGTTCCAAAATATTTCTCAAAGTGACCTTAGAATGGTATTAATATATTTCTTTACAGTAACAAGTAAGAAATGATACCTTTGTAGTTTAGATTTGGCATCATGGCCTCAGGGAGTTGCTAGCTGTCTCTTATGTTAGGAAATGTTTCGGAAATCCACAGTGCACAGTTCCTAGCTTAAATTTTTAACACAAGGATTTAAGTTCTTAGCTTATGCTCTTAACTACTATACCATACTGGCTCCTGAAATATCAAATCCCCCCTGCCTCAACAAGATATTGCTGGGTTACTAGCCACATCCCCCTCCTTTGGGAAGGAGGGCAGGACATAAATTTGACAAAATGATTCTATAAAAAAATAAAACAAGAATCTTTGGAAATTCTGTTCACTATTCAAAGACCCCAGGTTTTCTACAAGAGCACCTTCAGCTATATAGTGTCTGCTGATTTTGCAGAAGTTTACTGCTGGGATAAATTCAGGCTGTTGTGATAGTGTAGATGCAAATAAGTTACATCGCTTGGAATAGCCACAGGATAAGGGAGCAGCAGGCTTGTTACAAGCAACACCTGCGCCTTCTGTTCTTGATAACCAGTCACTGCTTCCCAGACAGGTTGAGAGAATAAAAAAGGGCAAAAGGCGAGTGCCAGAGGAGTAAGAGAGCACTGTGGACGAGCAGGTGAGTAGCAAGATCTGGGTCCGGTTTCCAGTGACAAGTGCAAAGGGATGGTGGGTTGCCAGCCAACTCTGGCAGTGGGGGCACCAAAGGGGATCTACCCTTTGGGCTGGCATGAGGCAGGGGACATATGTTTGTGGTAGACAGCCTTAATGAAAGAAGGTGGATCAGAGGGAGAGTCTAGAACTGCATTTGGGTTCTGAGTGGCAGACAGGACCTGGCTGCAGGTGGGAATTTTTCCCTGGGTGAGATACTGGGTTGTTTGGAGTGAAGATGAGGCTGTAAAACCCCTCTAGGTGCTTCATGGGCAACTGCACTCTTTGCACTCTGAACACAGTATGCTGCTGCTCTAACATCATTTTATCTCTCGCATCACCTCCCAGGGCCAGCCCAATACATTTTGGCACCATTTTCTTGATAGCTGGCTGATACAGCCCAAACAAATATGGGTGAAAGTAGATGACAGTCACATAGAGCCAAATTAATGGTGTCTATGATGCCAACTCTGCAAAACCATCCCTATCCCTGTCCTAGACCAATATGAGTTTCTAGATGTTTACTGCATAAATTTTCTAAATGTTTTATGTTCACTACATTCATATGTGATTCTGTTACTATTACATTATAGTGATGCTCTGACTATAGTGATGCTCTGATGGGTTTGTTAGTTTCTTCTTCTTTTGCTGTCTTTGCTTCTTCTAAAATGTAAATAAAAAATAATAGCCATCTCTATACATTTTGCTTTTAATCACAGTTTCTATATAATAAAATAATTTAATCACCATGCAGTTCATTCCCAAGATTCACACTACTTTGCCTTGCTCCTAAATAGAGCTCTGGTTGGAATATGCTTTTGAAAGAAGAATATGACCAAAAGAACCTTTAGGGTATAGGGGATTTTAATTTTTTATTTAAAAAAAGCTGAACTGTGGGAAGTGAAGCAGATGGTCACTATCTGGAAATTTTATTTGTTAGATATAGCCCATCTGGTTTTCTGCTTGATTGCAAGGTTAGCTTGCAGTACTATCAATGTTCTGAAAGGCTAGTCAATAGAATCCTACAGATCTGGTCTAATTTAATATTTATTATTTTTGCAACTGTTGGGCTTCTGGCAAAAGCTTATAAAGCTTTGTTGATGTGTTGATTAATCCTCATCGTTCTTAGATCCAATGCATGCAAAAAGCTAAGAGACATAACAGTGTAAAATTAGTAGTCACTAGCTCCCTCCATTAATCAGCTCCTGCAATTCTGGCAGCCATCCTCCTGTAACAGACGCAGTAGTTAAATGAAGGTGGTAAAGGCTATTTTTAAAAGCATTTTTTTTTTTAACTGAAAGCATCAAATGTCACCCTAAGCTGGTTCTAGTTTCTCTTGGCTGCACCAGACTGTGAAAATCAGGAGGGGTTCTTTAGCAAACATCTGATCATCTGAGAACGTAGTTATTAAAGCTCTCTTAAAGGCCCAAACTAGATGTGACGTTAATTGTGTTAATGGAATTAATGGTGGGGAGGAAAACTGCTTCTCTCCTCCAAGTTCTTATCTGCATCAAGAGGGAAGCCTTCATTGGCATCAGTGAAGGCTTCAATTCTTAGCAAAAGTGACTGAACAAAACAGACTGGATCCAGAAAGCAAAGAGCTTGGCAAAGTGAGTTATAAACAGGTAGGCTGAACAAAACACCTCAGCTTAATATTGAATATGTACACCATTTGTGTCCTTTAATTTACTCTTGTCCATACAGCTGCTCTCCCAAATTTTACCCCTGCCAAATCCAAGGTCTCCCTACCTTTTGAAAATCCCAAAAGGATACCTGCTCTTCTTTCAAAGCACCCCTGCCAGTTTTCCATGAATGTGCTTGTCAAATTTTTGGGGTTTGGTTTTATGTGGGCGTTTTGGATGTGGAGCAGTTTCTGCAGATGCTGGAACAGCAAAGAGTAGAAAATGGAGAGAATTGATGTGGGAACTTTGGGCTAAAATCACATCTGAATATAAGCCGCAAAGGTATAGGGACAAATTGATTGTTGTTTGTGGATTTTGTGGGCATCTCTGGATGGGACCTAACAGTGTACAGAGTCCACTGATTCAGCAACTGGTCAGCAGATCTGACCAGATTCCAAGAGAGTGAAACCAGCACCACAACTAGAACACACTGAGCATGCTAACCTTTCTATACACAAGAAACCCAGGGTGAAGGGAACTTCTTTGGCTCCATCTGGTTATTAAGGAATATTCCCCCAGTTTAAAGGCCTCTCTAGATGCAGCCAGAGTTGTTAGTTGTCGCTGCACCCTGTGCGGCCCCTGCACTACTAGCTGCTTTAAAACTCTGGAACAAATTCATGATCCCTTGCCATTGCTTTTCCAACACCTTCCATATTTGAACAACAGCTAGAGGATTTTCAACTGGATCAAGGTGTGAAGGAAAAGGATCCTGAATGGGTTAAACTTTCCCTCTCCATCTCCTGTACTCTTGACACTTTTCAGGCTCTCTCACAATTTCTATTTCCATAAATGCGTGGCGGTGGGGGGACATGCATCTTAATTGTACTCACACAATAAACATCACAGTTGCTTTGACCCTCTAAAGGGATTTGTATTTGTGCAAAGGAAATACAAATAAATATATCTGACCATAAATCCAGGGAAAGGTGAACCACATGACATATAGCTTGACGTGCAACATTCTGCCAGGGTAAGCACAAAAGAGGAGCTAGTAGTTGATCCTCTTGTGCCATCCTAGGGCTCAGGAGCTGGGAAGAATGACACAATCCTGCACTGCTGCTCTAAAACAAATCCCCACTTAAAGTAATTTGCAAGTAATTTCTTTCTCCTCTGCCCTCTAAGGTAAGCCTAATGGGAACCATAAAACACTGACATCTAGTAGGTGGAGTTGGGTGTAGAGTAGCAGAGTAGTGAGCTTATTATAACATGTGGCTCCAGGGTTATGGGCATGAATGTTATGTGCAAAGAATATGGAGGAAAAATAGAAACGAAGAGGAGAGGGAGCCAAGAAAGGAGATCATTTGTATGCTGGAGAGCTATTTCGAGTTGGTCAGATGGTGGCCTCTGTACCCTCTGCTTCTCTTTTTGCACACAGGCACAGGCACACTAATACAGTAGCACTTACCTTACTTTTCCACAATGCTTTCCTAATGAAGCTATGGTCCCGCTTGGCTTCCTACTCAGTGCTAATCATTGTTGCATACCACATGTTTCCAGACAGCATTCCCGTCTGTTTGTTTTTCAGTAGCCATGGCCTGATGGCCAGGTTCACAGTGCTTTAGCTTTGCCAGGAATCCTTGAAGCCAGAGAGACTCTGCAGCAGATGAGTTTGGATTTAAAGTAACACAGACAAGTAATAACAAATTAAATATTTCAGAAAGGGACGGGAATATGCATACTTTCACTAGCTCATTAGTTTCTGAGTGCCACACAAGGAGATAGGAAATGAAAACTCGGCTTGCTCGTATGATGCAAACACAAATCCACCCTTAGTTGCCGGTGCTGGTTCATGGTCCCTGCCTCCTTGTCCTTCTGTGCAATCCCCAACACTGAGGCCTCATTAATGGACTGTATTATAGAAGCGTGAAGATGCTTCTATAATTAAAGTGAGCAGTAAAAATAAGATTCCATCACTATAAGCTCCACCATTCTATAGTCTTTAAAAATGGCATCTGTTGGGCCAAGAGCATAAAGACCCCCACCCCACACAGACCCACACTGAAATACAGAATCTCTGCTCTGCACTGAGCACTCAACCCCAAACAGATTCTCCCACACCCTGTTCACACCTCACTCCACACTGAAATCCTTCAACATACAGTAAGGTCTGGATGTTTCATAACGTAGCACAGGACCAAGACAACATGGAGCATCTTTGCCGGTGCCAAGCACGTCACCCTCTGCATCTGGATTTTGGGCCTGAAAGACCAAGGGGAAGTGTGGATGCATGGAGGACAAGAATATAAGATGAACCTGTTGAAGAGAGAGGTTTGGAAGAGAGATTCTTACTCTCTTGCAGAAGAGTTTGGATTTGATATCCCGCTTTATCACTACCCTAAGGAGTCTCAAAGCAGCTCACAATCTCCTTTCCCTTCCTCCCCACAACAAACACTCTGTGAGGTGAATGAGGCTGAGAGACTTCAGATAAGTGTGACTAGCCCAAGGTCACCCAGCAGCTGCATGTGGAGGAGCGGGGAATCGAACCTGGTTCACCAGATTACGAATCTACTGCTCTTAACCACTACACCACACTGGCTCTTGTAGCAGTGTGAAGCACAATGGTGATTGCTCCTCTTGAAAAGTCATCTAAATTTGTGGCTATCACTACCTCTTGTGGGAGCAAATTTCATAGTTTATGCATTTTGTGAAAAAGTACTTTTATTTGCATGTACTTAATCTTCCAACATTCACCTTAGTTGGATGGTGTCAAGTTCTAGTATTTTGGGAGAAGAAGAACAGTATTTCTTCATCTACTTTCTCCACACCATGCATATACCTCTATCATTTTCTCAAAAGTAAAAAACAAAACCCCCAAATGTTGTAATCTTTTGAAATTGCTCCATCCACTTGATCATTTTGGCTGCTCTTTTCTGAACTGTTTCCAGTTCTACAATATCTCTTGAGGTGAAGCAAACTTAAATCTACACAGTATTTCAAGTGTGGTCATACCATACTTTTTGTAAGGGAGGGTTGCAAGTATGCAGATCTTGTGGCATTGCACAACATCATTGCTGATCCCTGGACACATGCGTTAAGGCATCAGCCCAAACTTCCAGTTACCTGGCTTTACGGAGTTTGAAACAGTCTTAGTTCCAATCTTAAACTGGCAGGTTTTTGGTGTGTGTGTGTGTTTAAAAAAACATTGAATCTATGTATATCCAGTGCTTTTTTCTTAAAAAAAATGTTTAGGGGTACTCTCATTTTCCTACTCATATTGAAATACTGCTCCTCAATGAGGCCAAACATAGATTCACAAAATGTTTAGGGGTATGCATACCCCTACGTCCCCCCAGAAAAAGCACTGTGTATATCTTATACCAGGAGGTGGAGGCAGAAGGTAAGTTGGGATCTATAGTTAATCTTTAAGTGATCTGCAGTAGATTGGCAAGAGCTTCTGCCTCCAAACAACAAAATGAATTCCCCCCTAAATTGTATTGTTGAAATGAAGAAAGGTAACAGGAGTGGACTTTTGCGAGAAGTGACTATGAGCTCAGTTCAGTTCTGTCATTGAAAACAAATTCCTGGGCATCCTGTTCTTAGATTCTAATGAATATTTTTTTTACCCCAGGCTTCAGTTGGCAGCAAAACAACAACATAGTAAAAACAACATAGATTTGACATGCCTGAAGTCTGCCCACCAGAGTCATATACCTTAATCAGTAGGTGCTTATATCTTTATCTTTCCTTAATCAGACTGAACCTATATGGTAATGAAACTATATATACATCTTATACATTTTATATTTCATCCTTGATTTGCTCCAGTATTATTGTCTCTGTGCCATCAATCTTGAATACCAGTTATTTTTTTTATATCATAGAACAATGATATTTGTCATGATAAAGCCCCTTGACTTTGTTAGAATGGCAGCTGAATTTCATGCAGGACCAGTTTCCCCCCACTGTCACTCAGAACCAGAGTCCATGTAATTATGGACTACCTGAACTCAGGCTGACTGGTGACTCAAGGTCAGGTTTGCTACACACCTGTCATTTTACTCCTCCTATATGTCTCCATTATACCTTTCAAACATCCCATTATTGTTTCCTTGTGGGGGTGGGCCTGATCCAGGCACCTGCTTGGCATAATTGAATTCAGGGTCAGAGCATTGCTTCTGCTGCTACCTGCTCTTATTAGTTCTCAACTGTTTGGGCAGATTCTCCTGACTTTCTGCTTGGAATAAAGGTCAGCCACAACTTGACATGGAGAAATAACAGTCAGCTTCCTAAGAAGTGAGATTGGGATACACTGAAAATGTATACTAAATCAAGTATACAGCTGCAAACTGTATAGCCAGTTTAAAGAGCTTTATTAAACCCAAGATGAATACCGCTCTATTTATTGTCAAAGGCTGATTTCACACTCTATCTAGGTGTACACCTAAAGCTATAAAGTACTTGCAACAAATGGGTATTGTCCACATACACTTACCAGGTAGCCATGATTACTGGCAGTTCCCTGTTGAATATATACTCAGTGGTAAACTCAAACTTGCCTCTGCATACTGTGTGAATTCAGTAGATTTCACACAGTGACGTGACTAAACTGATAAAGCCATTGGAACAGGTAAGTGAATAATGTACAGTGGTTCCTCAGGTTACAGACGCTTCAGGTTACAGGCTGCGCTAAACCAGAAATAGTACCTCGGGTTAAGAACTTTGCTTCAGGATGAGAACAGAAATCGTGCTCCGGCGGCGCGGCAGCAGCGGGAGGCCCCATTAGGTAAAGTGGTGCTTCAGGTTAAGAACAGTTTCAGGTTAAGAACGGACATCTAGAATGAATTAAGTTCTTAACCTGAGGTACCACTGTACTGTGCCCAGCTATGAGTGTTGCAGTTTAAGAAGGATCTAGACAAACTGGAACAGGTTCAGAATAAGGCAGAGTAGATGGTCAGTGGTATAGAAAGCAAATCCTATTAGGAAAGGTTCAGGGAACTCAAGATGTTTAGCCCCGAGGGGAGGGAAATTTTTTAGAGGGAGATCATTTTATTATTATTAAATTATGAATTGCCTTTCACACAAGTCTTGAGGCAATGTGCAAACATACCATAAAAAGACCTGAAAATAGTTCTTAAACAGTACAAAAGATGTATTTAAAAACAGTACAAAATAAACACCTAAGGCATTTTTATTTAAAGAATAAGTTAGTCACTCCAGTAATGTGGACCTAGGCTGCATAGGGCCAAAAACCTTGCATTTGGCTCAGTAGTAGACTGATAGCCAGTGCAGATCCTGTGGACAAGGTGTTAGATGTTGATGGTAGCTTGCCCCTGCAAGTATGCTAGTGGCCCTATTCTGTACTAGCTGCAGCCTCCAGACCAACCTCAAAGGTAGCCCCACATGTGGTGGGGCTCTTCATGTACCTGGAGGACCATCATTTAGAAGAGGGTGAAGACTTGCTTTTTGCTGCCTTGGAGAGACTAAGGATGAATGTTTCAGCGGAACATTTTCAGAAATATATTGATGGTAAGACATTTGACTATGGATCCAGCTACCTAGAAGGGTTATGGACTCTCCCTCTTCAAGCAGTGGCTTTACAGCCCATCTCTAGCTCTGGATTTCTACACAGAGCACAGGGCTGGATGACATGGCCTACAAGGCACCCCCCAACTGTATGATTCTATAATTATGACAAGACAGTATGAATTGGGATAGGCTTGCCAGCTGCCACCCTTGTTGTCCTGTTTCTCCACTGGAAAGTGTACAAGCCGCAAGAGATGATGCAGCACAAAGTTCAAGAAAGGAAGGGGGTGTTTCATACAAACTATATAAGACTAATATTTGGCACGGCTAACTTTCAAAATGGTCAAAGTTAATCTTAAATATATGGTTCCTTACTAAGAAGTTAAGAATTCCTCTGTGCCTCATGTTCCACATGCTTGAGAGTGACAGTGGGAAAATTCTGGTTGCTGTCATTTTACTGGTAGAAAATGTATACCAGTTTTTAGAATGCTTAAGAAGTAATGAGAGTCCTTTGAAAAGAAAGTGCAAGTAACTGGAACACATACCATTTTGGTCCAGGTCTCAATTGCAGAAGAATTGCAGAAGAAAAGAGCTCTGTTCAACATGGATGAGTAGTGAAGGGAGTAAATGGATTGTATATTTATTTACATTGAGCAGAATTCTCTGTTGTCAGCACAATGTGATGTGCATTTGAATTGAATTTTGGGCTTGAAGTAGCTAAGCAAATACATGAAGAAAAGAGGGCTTTCAGGAAAGTGAAGTCTCCATGCAAAATTTCTGCATCTTTTTCATATGCCATATGATTTGTATCTCATACTCAGTTTACACAGGTTTTCTTTAACAAGATGCTAGCTCCATGTTATGGAAATATTAGTAGAAGATTTTGTAATGTTGCCCTGTTATATTTATCACTGTATGCCATCATAAGAACTTATAGCCCAGCACCAAAAAAGATGTGATAAGGAAGGCAATTTGTTTAAATACATACATTCTATCCATGCCGTTTGATCTGTGAGGGTTCATTCAAACATGCAAGTGAACACTTAATGTTGTATTTAGCAAGAAATGAATGTGTATATGCATCAGACTGAAGGGTCAAAAGGCAGGGAGCCCAGAAATAAATAGTAAGTAAACCAAACTAACTCAAACCAACTGAACACTATGGCATGGCAGCTGCTATTCCAGGCAATTGCCTAAATGCGAGACAGTGCTCATTCTAGCTGAAAGACCAGCTCCATCACACACCTCCTGTCCCTGGGTTAGTTCAATTCCAGGTGTTCATTATAAGAACTATTGTACTATTTAAAAGTTAGTGCCTGAGTCTGTTTCCCTGCCCCCTTGCCTCCCTGCCCTTTCCCCCCTTTTATGTTGTGTCTTTTACATTGTAACCCCATGGGCAAGGATTGTTTTCTTTTAGTTGATTGTATGGTAAACTGCTCTGGGAGCCTTTTTGGCTGAAGAACAGCGTACTACAAATGCTCTACAAATAAATGAACTAAGCACTGCATAAACAAATCCAGCTGTGCTGGATATACAGATAAGTTCAATCAGGTTTTCATCTGAATGACCCTTGAATATATTTAAGCGTGTGCATTTTTAATGGATGTGATAAAGGGTGGCCTCTTTCCTATAACTGCCCATGCTCTAACAAGTTTGCCTTTAGGTTGCGCCAATATTCCTTCAAGCCAACCCTATGCTTACTTGGTCCCACTGAAATTTATGGCATGTCCTTCCATTGAGAGGTGTTTAGGAGTGATATTTTTGTGATCTAATCCTGCTTTTCTTGTGCTTCTCTTATCCTGCAGTGTGATAGGTGACACACCAGATGAATTGCTTTCCTTGGAGTACATTCCAGAAATGCAAACCACAGTAGCTCTGTTTTTGGACCTTTTATATCACTGTGATTTCTTGCCCTCCCCATTTTTCTTCTATTCCATATCTTCTTTCTTTCACTCTTGAAACTCAGCATGCTCCTCGGCCATCTCAATTCCATTGTCAAGCTCTTTCTCTGGCTGTCCTTCTTCTCCAATATTTCAACCCAAGGAAGAAGAACGGCATGACAATTGAATCATAGGTATTGATTTTAGTTTCTAATGAAATATCTTTGGCCTTCCAAATCTTTACTAAGTTTTTTGTCCTTGGCAGCATGTAATCCAATCCTTTTTAGATCATCCTCATAGCCCTTTTATGTCACCTTCACAACTCCAACTTTGTTACCAACCCTCCCAAGAATATAGATTATTCCACTAGTTATATTTCTTGATCTCTAAGTTCAACACACTCAAGACCAAACCCTTGTTCTCAGTGTCAATAGAGTACAAGTAACACTTTTATGTCCACAATTACCAATGCATTAGGCATCCACACTTCAGCAGTAAGTATAGATGGGTAGGAAAGCACACCCTTTTATCTTTCTGATTATGTGCAGGAAGAGTTGTTAAAGATGATTACGGGTAGGCTCAGCTTTTTAAGTGGTCTTGAGCAGGTACACCAGCTCCTGTCCTCAGATGATTAGTTTCTCCCTTTGTATGTAAGGTTTGTATTCCTTGCCCTATTTTTTCTATGTACCATATTAGCTGTTATCAGTTCTCTTGATCCAGTAGATAGTACAAATAGGACCTGCAACAACGCAATGCAGTGGATCCGTAGGGTTAAAAGCTAACTCAGATTTTTATTACATTTCTTTAATTGGCAAAGATGTGAATATGGCCAAAATAAGCATTTAAACAGAAAACTTCTCAACATTTATGAGCATATTTCAGCTCTCCGAGTCGAAACTGGTCCAGCTCCTACCTACAGCTTTGGGAGACAATTACCTCAGGCCTCTGGCAGTTACACCATGGGGTGACATTTTCTCCTGAATGTTGTTTTATGCAAAGCCATTGAGAGTGGTCATTAGGAAATTTGGAGTGAGGTATCTCCAATATGACATTAAAACTCAACTTTCCCTATAACTTAGGAGTCGGGTGTGGCTGTGCAGGTCCTAGAGCTGTGTTTGGATCTTGTGGTGGGTTAGATGAGGGCTACTAAGCTGGAATTGAATCCTGACAAGATGGAGGCATTGTGGGTGGGTAGTTCACAGGTCTGGGAAATAAGCAAGGAGTCTGCCCTGAATAAGATCACACTCCCTCTGAAAAAGGAGTTGTAAAGTCTGGGGTGCTGCAGTCATGGCTGACATGCTAGCTATGTCTGTTCCTGGCCAAGAAAAGTTTGGCCACAGTGATCTGTGCACTGGTAACCTCATGACTGGATTAATATAATGCACTCTATGTAGGCCAGTCGGCAAAGCTGAAGCTAATGAAGAACAGGATGACTAGATTGCCATGATGAGGCAGCTGGGTAACACATACAAAGGAATTGGGAACAGACAAGATTTGAAACATATGCTGGTAGCATACCCTGTCACACATCTGCAAACAAAAAGTTGAGCATAATATATGTGTAACTACACGACAGTAAACCGGCTGGGAAGGCAGGGACCTGGTAAAATTATCACCCACTTTACAGGATGTTACTGCGTACAACTGATGCACTGAGAATCAGTCTGAGAAAAAATGCCACCAGATAAATGGGCATATGCTTTTTCAGTCCACACGCATACCTGAAAGGAATTGAGGGCTAGTGTAGTAAAGAGGGAATGGAGGGAAGAAATATTGAGAGCAATGATGAAGGAACCCATCACTTCAGCTTCACTATTTGACCCACGTATCTTTTCAATGTGTTGGTTTCCTCATCAGTTCATGGTCAGTGACTTCTCTCAAGGGGAAGAGGAGAGGTACCGTTCTGTACATACTATTATCTATTCTCAGGGAACCTCTGCAGGCTCCTTCATTCCCTGTTCAAGAGTCTGTAATATATACCCCGCGGGCTAAACCGCACCAAACTGATTTGAACCCAGAATCTTCCATTGTTCCATCCCCGTCCCTTTCACTATCACCACAATTCTCCCAGTATTTTAGTTTGGAAAAACCTCCAAGACACATGAGCACACATGTTTAAAATGCCAGGCCTGCTACATGGAGGCGGTGTACAGTGGTACCTCGGGTTACAGACGCTTCAAGTTACATACGCTTCAGGTTATAGACTCCGCTAACCCAGAAATAGTACCTCGGGTTAAGAACTTTGCTTCAGGATGAGAACAGAAATCGCGTAGCAGCGACGTGGCAGCAGTGGGAGGCTCCATTAGCTAAAGTGGTGCTTCAGGTTAAGAACAGTTTCAGGTTAAGAACGGACCTCCAGAACGAATTAAGTTCTTAACCCAAGGTACCACTGTATACAGCTTCAAATCCACGTCTCATTCATTGGTCCAGTTCAGTGCCTGGAGTTGCTGATGGCGAAGCGAGTTCTAGGTCATTCTGTGAAACTTCTTCCGCTGAGGTGAGGTCCTGTTATCATCATCATCATCATCATCATCATCAGTGCTTTTTTCTGGGGGGCATGCAGTGGTACGAATGCCCTAAACATTTTGTGAATCTAAGTTTGGCCTCATTGAGGGGCAGTATTTCAATATGAGTAGGAAAACGAGAATACCCCATAACAGTATTATTATTATTATTATTATTATTATTATTATTATTATTAATAATAATACTGTTAAAAGTTCCCATTCCTGTTGTTTTCCAGTCCGTTGTTGTTGCTCTTCACGCTTTCTGGCCAAGACCTTGTCGCTGTTCCGCAACCTCCACCCCGGGCGCGCGCCTCGCTCGCTGCCCTCTTCATTCCCTCGAAGCCTCCTCCGTCCTTGGAAGGCTTCCCCGATTGTTCATTGTCCCGTGACCTCCTCGGGCCCTTGGCCGGTGCCTGACTGAGGAGAGCGGGCCAGGCTGAGGGAGCGGGACAGGGGCGTATCCTTCCGCGGCGCCCTCCCTTGTGGCCGCGGCTTCGACGCCTCTCTCCCTCTCAGGCAGCGTCTCTTCACTCGAAACTCATTTCGCTAGCCGGGAGAGAGCGAGAGCGCGCGGCGTCTGCCGCTGAGGAGGAGCAATGACGCGACCCGCTCTGCCTCCTCTCTTGGTCCTGGCCGCCTTACTGAGCCGGTGCGGCGCTCAAGTTCTTCAGCCGCCGCAGCACCACCAGCAGCAGCAGCAGCAGCAGCAACAGGCAGCGCCTCAGCAACGAGGTACAGTAAAGTTTGCCGGCATGAAGCTAGTTCCCTAGAGCTGTGAGGGGCTTCTGGTAAACACACACAGACACACTTCGGTTGCTCTCCCTCCCCAGCCCGCTTCTTCTTTCTCCTCATCCCTCGCCCGCTTCTTCTGAGTCTTCCCTTCACGTCAGTAAATGAAGAGAAGCAGCAAATGGTTGGTGTTTCACTGCAGCATCTCCCCCAGATGGGCTGAAGAGGCACTTGGGAGAGCTGTGAAAGGCTCCAAGTTTCCCCTCTTCTGGTCAAGCTGTTATGCCGGCAGCTGCTGGGCTTCCACGCTGCAGAAGGGCAAAGTGGAGTCAGGCTCCCTTTACGCTCCTTCCCCCCCTCCCCGCACCGCCCTGCTTTTTCGGTCCCTTGGAGAGCATTTGATTACTTCAAAACGCGCCTGTTGCAATTCTGATTTTTCAGACCGAGGGGGTTCTTGGCACCACGTGTGGACGAGTTGACGGGACACACATTCAAGGCCACGTCCCTCCAAGAGTCACAACTGACATCAGTTTTTTCAGGCGGCTTTGAGGTTCTGAATATAAGCCTTCCAACTGAGAGTCCCCAGTGCTGGCATTTTATTATTATTATTATAAATATTATTAGAAAGTGATGCTTATGAACTGGAGAACTGAACCTGTGTCTCTAGGGAACAGTCTCTTTTCTGCTTATTGCTAGACCATTGTCAGGTTTTACTTGCAAACTGCATCTTCCCAAATACTTCAGGCTACTGTATGCGATGGGTAGTTCCATGAAATAGTGAGGTTGTTATGACTTACTATTGTGGTGATGGGGAATAACTCCTCAAATATGGTGTAAGCACCTAGGGTTTGGGCTAGGTGAATGTTGCATTGTATACTTCTTTTTTCTTACTTTGCAATATAATCAATTGGAAAAAGAGAAAAATCACTTAAGAGGATAACATGAGAGTCATATTAATTAGCGTTAAAAATGGCTCCAAAAGACATACAGCATGAATAAAGTCTTACAATATTGAAGTAATTGTATATAGGCTTTAGCTTTAGCTAAAGAGAAAGAGTGCTTTTCAAAGAGTACTTTTCTCTTTGAAGAGAAAAGTTTGTGGTAAGGTTAGAAAATGGCTGTGTTGGGGGTGGAGGGATCTGACTAAAAATAACAAAGCCTGTTCATGACTTTAATGTAGAAATCTGAAAGTAATTAAAACATTCAGACTCATCTGAGGATTTTCTGCCCATCCCACATTTTGCATTAGAGGACCAGATGCTATAGTCAATAGCCAACTAAGCCAACTAAGTGGGGGGGGGGGTGGACAGGTGGACTTAAGTAACTTTAGTCCATTGATATCCACTTAGTTGGATATCATCCTTAAACTTATAGGTTGTATGTGCCCTTTAGGAAACCTCAAATAGCTGGCTCCTTAATGCTAATTTTAACTCTTTGGAAGATTAATGAGGGCCTGTCAAATGATTAGGAATAAGCACCATTGAAATCAGTGGAACTTACCTTTCATTATTATTGTTTAGTAATTTATGAATTGCATTTTACATGCATCTCAAGGTAATTTATAAACATACCATAATGTTGTAACAATGTTTTAAAAACATTACAAAACAACAAGAACGATAGGTTTTAAACAATATAGAATGAGCACCTAAAGTTGAAACTTTTTTGATCTGTGCAAAGGATAGGGCTGCTTGTGTCTTCTCAGATTCTAAATAGAGTTATAATAAACTATGGGGAGAACTCAGACAGGTTGACTACATTTGGAAATAGACTCACTGGAAAACAGAGAGCAGTCAGTCACATTTTAAAATAGCACATTTAAAATACATTGGGGCACATAGTCATTGCTGTTGCCATTTAGTATTCAGACGAGGAGGTAATTTGCAGCTATAGAAATACATATTTTACCATTTTTCTCACCTTCTGTTGTTATTTGTAGGGGACCACTATCATCATACACAATACTTCAAAGAGCAAACCCAAGCCTGAGATAATACAGGTCCTTGTGTTGAGGACCTTTGAGTGTAAATGTAAGCATTGAGGGATAACCAGTGATATAGAAGAGAAGGGAAGAAGGGGAAATTCTGCAGTTCAGTATGAACAGGTGTAATTGTATGTGCATCAACTTCATTTCAATTGGGGTTGAGAACTATGTAGAGTAATGGTTTTCATAAAAAAGGTGAACAAGAAAAGGGGAGGGAGAGATGGTGCTACAGAAGTAACTCTGGAGCATTGAGGTCTCTGAGTAACCTTGACCATTAGTAAGAACAGCCAGACTTTTAAGTAGAACCTGGACATTGCTGATGAATTTGAGAGTTGGAATATGCCACGATCCCATGGAAGCAAGCAGATGAGGATGTTAATGTTGCTATGATTTGTCCAAGAAGAGTATTAGAGAAACCCGATGTCGTTCACATCCCACTGTAACAAACAGCCAGACTGTATAGCTCAGTCTGTATAGTGTGCCACTATCTTCTGCAGTCTTGAATCTAGAATGCTGGGTAGGGATTAGAACTATAGCAATGCCTGTTATGTATGCCATGTTTTTATTGAAAAAAAATCAAAATGTTTGCTTCTGGTGGCAATTGGTTAGTCTAGTAGTGACTCCTCACCACTATGCCATATGTTTTTAATGCCTATACTGTAATAGCTAAGTCTACTTTGCATGTAATTTATCTGGGTGGTTATGAAAAGAGAGGTAGTCAAGAGCAAGGAAAGAAATTCACTTACTGGCATAGAGAAATTATGCATTTATTATTTTTATTTTTTGCATTTATAGTCCATCTTCAAAGGCTTCAGGGTGGAGTAAACGGTTCCTCTTATTTTTGTTCTAATTATTTGCCACTGCAAGATTGTTATACAGGGCAGCAATAAGGGATATTATGCCCCTTCTTAGAACTGTTCTTCTTAGAACTGTTCTTCTTAGAACTAACTGCGTGATTCATGGTGTTGACATTTGTGCACATGGCTCTATACAACCTGAAGGAGCCTCTTCCAATACCATCTGATCTGCTGCTTTAAGATCTGCTTGTGGTCCCATAGGTGAGGAAAACCTGTGTGTTAATGGCACAAGGCAGGACTTTGTCAGTGACAGCCCTCTGGCTATGAGCTCCTTCCCACCTGATATCCAGTTGTTTCACACATCATCAGCAATTGGTAGTTAGCGATTCACTTTAACAGAGTTTGCTGAATTGTGTTTTAAAGGTTGATATTGTTCTGTTGGTAATTTTAATCATTGTTGTATATTCGTACTGTGCTTTAAGATTGTGGTTGCCTCTCTGCGTTCTTTTAGGAGGAGCAGTAAGGTAAAAGAACAATAAATACATGAATAATTGACTAATTAACTCTGAGAGGTAGGTTAACACTGAGAGGTTTGGCTCAAGATCCCTTGCTGAGATTTGTGGAGACTTTATCTTGGATCTCCCCAGTCCTAGGTCAACACTCCAGTCATCACACCAGCTATAGATGATTGTGATATACAGAAACAAGGATGTGATAAGGCACCATAACATTTCCACCAATATTACCAGCCTTCCTTGTTACTCACAATTACATCTCTGTCATCCTTGAAGCATTGTATATTTTGAGTGATCCAGACAAACTTTATTCAAAGGAGAGGATTGTAAGGTCAGCCATTCCTGAGGGATACATCTGAGCACCTTATAGAATAGAAGGCATTGTATGAAATACACTCTAGGAAACCTTTTTTTAATCTGAGTAACAGTTTGCTGCTGTTCCCTGTCTGTCCTTATATCCTGTCGCTCCTTGAGTGACCCCACAATTACTTGGTAGGATGAAGTTGTGGGAGGATTATGAAAAGGACTGTATTTAACAGGCTTGGTATTGAGCAGTATACAAGTTCCACACCCCTACGATGCATCTGCAACTATTTCATTTGTTCAAAGCTGCCATTTTGTTCCAAGCCAATCTAAGCACACATTCAGAATTTGGCACAATATGGGGAACAGTTATTCTGTCCTTTCCTCAGTGGGGAGGCATTACTTTTAATAAACAATACTGTGTAATAAATACTGTGATAGTACCAAATGGCACTTTTGGATATTTTGTTATATATGCCTGTCAACCATGTTCAGGGCATTTGGGGTCATGAGATAGTTAAGACGTTTACAGGATTTCCAGATGGCAGTTAAAATGTAGAATTCCAGCACATCTTGCACCTCAGACAATATGCTACTCTGTAATTTGACTTTTTAAAGTTGTTTGGAGACTTTGTGGTCAGAAACCTGGAGTTAATTTAATATTTAGCTTGTTGCATCATATGTTACTTATTTTTCTGTTAACTGAACTATGAACTATTTTTCCCTCCTAGAGGTCTTTTCAAAAGTATCAGGTCTGCATGAAGAAAACAGTATTTTAGAGCACTGGATCTTACAAGTTTGAATGGTTTTAGTTCAGGAAAACATGCCCAAAAGATATATAGTAGCCCTTAAAAAACCAGACTACACACTGCCTCCTCTGGAGTATTAGAATGAAATTTGAGTGGAGAAAATACTTGATGCAATTCTAGGAATCGATTAAAAAACACCCACAAAGCTTAAACAAGCTTTAAATTTCACACTATGTTAAATACATCCTTCCCAGACTTTAGATGAATTTTAGTTTCATATTCTGTTTGTTGAAGATTTGGAAATTGAATTTTTAAATTGATATATTCAGTTGGGTTAGACAATGATTTAGGGGTCAGTACTTGAGCCACAAACTTGATATGTGACATCTAAATCAATATAAGTATTTTACTGGCAGAACTGTTAGTCATTTACATTTATATTTTTTCAACAACTTGGTATCCAAATCTGGACCATCTGCAAAAAGACTAGGGAATCCACATAGTCTATGCAAGTAGCCTGAATATTAAATCCCATCAAATTCAGTTATTTTATTTATTTTTGGAATATTTGGCTTTAATGCTTATTATTATTACTATTACTATTATTAATTACCTGCTCTTTACCCTATGGTCCCAGGGTGCATTACAGCTGTGATCCTTGGATGAAGCATGGTATATAAATTCAATAAATAAATAATGTAAGCAATTGGAGTTTTAGAATTGTAGAGCTGGAAGGGTCATCTAGTCCAACCCCCTGCAATGCAGGAATCTCAGCTAAAGCATCCACGAGAAATAGCCATCCAGCCTCTGCTTAAAAATGTCCAATGAAGGAGAGTCCACCACCTTCCGAGTCCTGAGGGAAACTACTCCACTGTTGAACAGCTCTTACTGTCAGAAAGTTCTTCCTGATGTTTAGTCAGAATCTCCTTTCTTGTAACGAAGCCATTGGTTCAAGTCCCACCCCCCAGAGCAGGAGAAAACAAGCATGCTCCCTCTTTCATGTGACAGCCCTTGAGATATTTGAAGATAGCTATCATATCTCCTCACAGTCCAAGTTTTTCTTAGGTTAGACCTTTTGTAATCAATGGACCTAACTTAGTCACATCCATTCATTTCATTGTGCCTACTCTGTATAAAAGCTTAGGTGAATTCCACTCATAAGGTTGTGTGCAATGGTGTTGCTCAGCTGACAGTAAGGCTTCCATCAATGGAATGAGAAGAGAAGCATTTTTGGTGATTCCCCCTCTTCCTTGTACTCCCTCACAGACCCTAAATCTGACCCAGGGGGTTGGGGCATGCTGCAGAACTGATTTAGTGAAGCTTCAGAGGGTAGTAGAGGAAGATGGAATCAGTGAAAACTGTTTGCCTCCCCAATCAGCTGAGAGAAGCCTTACCAATGCTGCTGAATTATATAACCCTTACTCTTGTACTATGATTTTTGCTTCTGGATAATAATAATAATAATAATAATAATAATAATAATAATAATAAATTATTTATATCCCGCCCTCCCCAGCCGAAGCCGGGCTCAGGGCGGCTAACAACAATAAAACAGTACAAAGGTACAGCACAAACAACACTCTAAAATCATTCATTATAAAATTAATTCAAATCAAGCCACTGGCAACCATTGGGCCAGAGCTCCGCGAAGATTGCCGAGGGAGGGAGTCAGGCTGTGCCCTGGCCAAAGGCCTGGTGGAACAGCTCTGTCTTGCATGCCCTGCGGAAAGAAGTCCCGCAGGGCCCTAGTCTCTTGTGACAGAGTGTTCTACCAGATCGGAGCCAGAGCCGAAAAAGCCCTGGCTCTAGTTGGATACAGTGATCTATGATTTATACTTGAGCAAACAGTTCAGTAACTTTTTCATTCCTGAGTCTCCCTATTGCCTGAAATATCAGGATGTTGATTATATGATTATGAACCACCAAAATAATGTGGTTGTAAAGGACGCTGTTTTTATTCTTTAAGGAGGTAGGTGGCACATTTTTAATAGGGATAAGAAGTACTTGCAAGATACACAGATTTTAACTACTGAAGAAGAATAGAAGAAGAATAGAACATTTTTCATAAGGGGCACTATGATTTGGGTTACTTCCATATTCTAATACAAGGATAGGAAACTTGGGGCCCTCCAGATGCTGCTGGACTACAGTTGTCATCATTCCTGATCATTGGCCGTGCTGACTGGGACTGATGGGAATTGGAGTACATCATCATTAGGGCAACAGGTTCCTTACACCTGTTCTGATATCTTCAGTGTAGTATTTGACTTCTCAAATCTGTTGTGTGCATAATGTGCAAAAGGACAATGCCATGAACCAGAGAGGTTCACAGTGGGACCCATGCATACAATGAGGTTAGGGGTAGATCTATGTGCTACAATAACCATGGGTCTGTGGCTGAAATGACATCCTGTGTTGAACTCCACCCCTTCTCCCCATAATGTATATAAAAGCTTACTTGTTTCCCTAGGCCAGACTCTGTATCAGTAGCTGCCACTGTTTAGGATGAGAAAAATTGAACATTATGACTTTAGGAAATGGGGTAAGATTTCTATCATAAATGGAAATTCAGCACCACATTCACACCCTTCAGAGGGTTGTCAGAAGTTTTCTTTGAAATGCAACTGTTCCCTTATGACTGCTATATGCATACTAGCTCTTACATTATTATTATTATTATTATTATTATTATTATTATTATTATTATTATTTACATTTAGTAATTGCTTTTTAAGAAAAGTAAATGCAAAGTGACTTACAATACATACACTTATTTGGGCTCACTGGGTTGATATGACATTGTTAATGCCAGATCAATACTTTGGCAAAAAGAATCTCAGTGACTAATTGATGTTGCAGAATTGCAGAAATTAGCAGGTAGAAACACAGCTATTGAAGTTGTATGGCTGTCAGTGACATTCTGGTTGAAAAAGTAACACTGAATGCAGTTTCTGAAACATCTTTTACTGATTATGAGCTGATTATAATTTGATCATACATGGGTTCCTGTATTGTTTTGCTGTTGAAAAATACACGCATAGGAATCTTGGTGAGAAATTCTATTTTTATTTTGTATGCTTCATGGTATTTTGCCAGTTGCCCCTGCTTCTTATTTTAGGTTTCATTACATAGAAGCATTGTATATCAAAGTGACAATTTGTGTTTGGGGCAATATGATGTTTTAGTTGCAATGTCACATCAAAATTTGTTCACACCAGCATATTGAAATTTAAGATAATAAACTTTTATTTGTAGCATGGATCAAAGCAGAATCTTTAAATTCATGGAAAAAATACATTTCAAAAACAATTACTTCTACAAATGGTAGCATGCATACAGATGTCTACATGATGTGCTTCTGAACAGCACAACATAAATTTAATGGTGATTGTATTTCATAACATTGCAATCAGCAACAGTACATGCCAGTGTCACTTACTGTCCACTGTAATATAGCTGTCATATTTTTTTAGACAAAATATCACCAAGAAAGAATGTACTAGTTTAAAGCAAGTGATCTTTAAAGCAGGTGATCTTCTTTCATGCTTTGAACTGCTTCATCAACCTAAAAAAAGGATCTGATTCCATCTGACATAACGCGTGGCACCTTAAATAACTGCAGAATAGAATTGGAAAGAAATATATGTAGCAGTCTTGACAAATGCATGATTCAAATGGGAAGTTAACAAAGACACAGGAGAGATATAAAAAACTTGGATTTATTTTAATTCTGATCCTTTTAGTGCATATTTCAGATGCAAACTCATCTGACTGTATGAGAAAAACACTTTTAACCCTTCCCCGCTTTGTTTCTATCCTGCAAATCCTTCCCCAGGTTATTTAAAACTGGAAATGAGCACATCAGGGTGGCCTCAGGAAGAATTGTTTGAGCCCAGAAAATTCTTGGGAATGGAATCTGGCGAGCAAGTCAGTTCCTGGGTTCCTCCATTCTCAGTGGAGTATTTTGAGAGATAGATGGGGCCCACTTGACAATCACCTGACTCCACTATAATGTTAGATGATTTCCTCTTTGCCAGCTAAGGTATGGTTGACATTGTTACTGACTGGGAACTTCCAAGCTTCCATGACTTCCATAGAAAACTCAGTAGTGCAGTCCTGAAATACATGGATATTGTTTTTCTTAATTAACAACAGGGTTGGACTACCTGTTATATTTTAAAAAAAACCTCTTGCTTGGTGGATGCTTCATCAACATCACACATACAAGTTTCACAAGGGCTTGCCAGAGTCTTGCAACAGCTTATCCCTTTGAGTCAGAGCCTAATGTCATTACAGCAGCTGCAGCAAGGATATACTAGTGGACTATTGTGAAATCTTACCATGAATAATAAACTTACTTTCTCATTCCAGCCTAAGTACTATTCCAGCATCTAATTCTGTTGGAAGTTGATAGTCAAATGTTTATGCATTGTTTTCAAACTTTTAAATCATAGCCAGTTCCTTCAAACAGCCATAAATGCTTGCATGTCACTGGGTTTTGCTATTCAAGCAGCAAGGAAATGCTCTTGGATAGCAGCTGCAAAGAGCTATTTATTTATTTTATTTTATTAGATATTTATAAACCACACTTTCATTTAAAACATCACATGGTGATATACACACTAAAGGCACAGTATTACAACAAAAACATCAAAGACATCAGTAAGAGGTGATTGGCAAGGAATAACAGATTTGAAAAACCTACCTGAATAATTTTTTTTAGAAAACATCTAGAAATGAGTAGGGATGGCTAACACTACACATACTTCATGTGATAGGACGACTCCCATGCCTTGAGGATATGTGCCAGATGTGATAGAATTGGATGTTCATGCAACTCACGTGTGATATCATGTATCCCTTTCAGAGTTTTGAAGACAGTTCCTTTAATAGACAATAAAACACTCAAGGCAGGTTCATAAGGATGTAGGTGACCCTTCAAATCTAGTCCCAAACAGTTTAGGACTTTAAAGGTTAGTGCTAGTACTTTAAATTGAGCTCAGCAACAAATGTGTACATTTGTTGCACAAACTGGTGCAAAGAAAGCATTACAGTAGTCTAGTCTGGATATAAGCAGCCAGGTGTACTTTCTCCAGATAGGGTTTCAAGTGGCAAACCACCTTATATGGATAAAAGGCATTCCAAGAACTATCTGTGCCTCTACTGGGTACAGGAGAATCCTCAAGCATTGTAATTGTTTCTTTAGGGAATGTATAGACTTGTTTATCTAGACCAGTGGTCTTTTTAACTACCTGAAATTCCACCTTATGTGGATTAAGCTTTGGCAGAAATGTAGCCAGGAACTGATTGCATAGAACTGATCCATTGCTCTTGCTGACTGTGACTGGTGTATTAACATCACCTATGGAAGAAAAATGAGCCATTGGAATTGAATATATAGTTGGTATGCACATGTAATAGAATGTGGTTCTTTAGAATACTGTCAGAAACAAAAGAATCAGGCTTTCTAAAATAGTGCCAATGTTCTGTTGGTTAGAGGTGTTACCAAAGGATGTGCTTCCCTCTCCTAATCACTTCTGCACTGGCCATACAGTAAGTGGGTAAAATATTTGCTGGAGTGGGTGGGTGACTTTGCCATGCACACTCTATGCATTGATTATGCGTACAGCAGCTGTGTTTCTTCTTCCCAGTTGTAATACAGACAAGTGAACAGTGTGTCAGTTAAACATGTGGGTATTTTCTACCACCTACATATCTTGGTAGCTAGAGAGAGCCTCCAATGTGTATTTGTTCTACTGAAGGCTAACACAATCATTTTGTACATGAGTTACATACTATGGTCTAGCTGGCCATGCATTAAATAGCAAATAAAAATGCATCTTGCCACAAAGGACATTTTATATTCATCCATCCATCCATGCACTATGGAAAACACTTAACAGAAGAGAAAAATGCCTATAATGCTGGAATGAAATGTGAAGTTAGAACATTTAACAAAAAGCTGTAGAAAACTAAAACAACAGTAGAATTCTGTCATCTTGGTAGGACAAGACAAGGCTAATGGGCAGAAAAGAGGGCAACCCTTTTTCAAAAAACAATGCTGGCTCATGGTCCAATTGTTGGGATAATTTATTGTCTTCCCAACTGGAGCTGAAGAACTGAGTAAGAGCTGGGGTTGCTAGTGCTAAGTAAGAAATTGTGGGTGGAAATGAACAACAAATGCCTGGTATTTTGACTGTGATAAGATCATCTTAAATGCGAGAGCTGAACACTCATCTCATTGTGGAATGGTGATTATTCAACACAGGATTTTAGTCCGTGATTTTACTTCTGTTAATACATTAAGCATGACAGTTGTTGAATAGAAAATGTAGCCATACGCTGTAATATGCTTCTGCATTAAAAGCAAAATTTTAGATCATAATGGTACCAGAAATTGGTAATCCAGAGTAGATTCTAACATTTCCTGAAAAGCATGCTACCATTCCTGAACTGTCAAATTTTGGAGAGTTCATAACTTTCGACAGAAAACATTGTTGGCTTCAGAAGCAGGCTTACCCCCTTCAACCCTGAAGCCATATCTGGGAATGGGCAGCCATCACTGCAGAACCTCTGTGCCACTTGGAATGTGGCTGGCGGCTATTGGCTGAAGGGATATCATCTGTCTCCAAAGCTGGCCTCTGAGCTAGAACAATGTTGCTGAAGCTGGAAGTTTCAAAGCAGGTGCCCCATTGCTGAGCTATGGCATCTCTCAAAGCAGCTTACCTCATAAAAATCAGTAACACATCATATAGGATGTGAAAAACACATCCCATAAAATATAAACTATGAAAGCAACAATTTCGACCGGAGCTAATCCATCTCAGCCAAAGCAGCCTTCTGAAACAGTTGTGTTTTAGTTAAGTGCCTAAAAGTATAAATGGTCAGAACCTGACTAATCTGCTGATGAAGAATTCTCAGAACTCAGAAACTTGCACACTTTAAGACATTTGGGTTGGCTTAATGACATGGCTACCTTTACTCCAAAGGTACCTTGGGCTGTATTCAACATCCATGTCCCATCAGTGGAAGGATTTCTGATTGCAAGGAGCCACCAGGTGGCGCATTGGAAGATGGCCGACAATAACATCTCTCCGACCCATACGAGGTAATTAAGAGGCTGCTATGGGAAGTATGCAGCCTTCCCCCCCCCCCAAGGAGATGCGGGGTCTGCCTTGCCAGCGGTGTTCACAACGCACCCCCGGATTCGAAAGACGGGGGTTCCGGTCACTTGGCACAAGCCCTCGATGAGGTCGGCTCTTCCTGACGCCGCCTCCAATCTGCGAGTGCTGGTTCGCTTTAGCTCAGAAATATAATTGGAAACATATAATTGGAAAGAAGCTAAAGCACATACATCAAGCAAAGTTCGAGAGATAAGACTGCTGATTAATGGATCTCTGGGATCGGAGCGGCGGGCGTGACAAATAAATCAAGTGATGAACCACCATTAAGAGACTGGTATGTCTGGAGTGAAGAAGGGGGGGTGGAGGAAATTTTTTTTCTTTTCTTTGCCTTATGTGAGTACTAATAACCCTCCACCCCAAAGAAAGAAGAATCGCCGTATTTTACTAATCACAAGCAGGAATTTAAAAACTGTGTGGGGTGAATTAATGATCAAAGAGAGGACTGGTAAATATCGGAGAATGGAAAAATTCTATGATGCAGTTTTAAATGGCGTCTCGCAAGACAGACTTGTCTAAGAAAGGCGGAGGGAGGAGGACCAGGATTATTGGAATGTGAATGATGATTGGAATGCGATCTTAACCTGGCAGAGCCATCTATGAGATATTTGACAAGCCTGGGAAAACTAAAGGGCAGACCGAAGATAAATTTTTGAAGGAGGAGGGGAATGGCGGCTGTCCCTATGAGATATGGCTTGTGGAGTGTGTAAAACCCACGCAGACGATGTTTGCTTCCAACCTGCTTGTGAAGATTATCAGAGATCACAAAGAAAGGAATATATGACAACAACAAGAAGATGAAGAAAGTAATAAAGAGACTATCTGGATAGAACTGGATAGAACTGTTTAATTAAAGCAGTAATAGAAGTGATGTTTGGACCCTCGTTCGGAGCTTGATGTATGGGTACCCCCAACAAAATTTAAAAATCTGGCTGTATAATTTGGAATTAATGTGATTTGAAATAATGTGATGTGATTGGCCTGTTAATAAAAATTATGTTTTTTTTTTAAAAAAGGATTTCTGATTGCAGAAAGAACTTCTGTCCTCTTCTCCCTCTGTACCTTTCCAAAATACGTTCCAATCTGCTGTTCCATGTAGATTCAGTCAAACATGTATGTATATTTATATTCATTTCTGAGAGTATAATTATGTGGATTTGCAATGCTATTTATTGGCTGTCTTTGAGAAAAGGGCAATGAAGAATAAATAATATTTAGCCCTAGAGTGTTTTCAGTAGAATGAAGATCGAAGATTTAGATATTTTCTGGGGACATAAATACAGATTAAAAAACAAGCTGCATTAGGTATTCTTCTTGCCACTTTAATTTTGTCATAAGTAATTATAAATGTAACTGGAAGTTGAAAAGCAATTGCAATGGATAATACAGTAGGCATTAATTTTCAGAAAACTTGTCACAATCAAATTTGAGGGATTTGCAAACTAAAAAAAAAAGACTTAAAATATTTTCCCCCTTCTCTACACTTTCATTTTATAATAGCAATGACTGCCCATAGGCAGGGTAATTTTCATGTATTAATGATGACTTTTCCTGGGTAATGACTGAAGATATTGCCAAGAGCCACCAACCTTCCATGGTTGGCTATTAATCTTCCAGAAATGCCCTGTGACTTGACTGTAATGACTTAATTGTATTCTAACAGTTTGAAACCAGCATAATTCCCCTGCATTTTGTCAGTCATTATATATTCCTGGTAGTGGTACTAGAATTGTTTTCTTCTATCAACAGTGCCTCTTGAAAGAACAACAAAAACCTTTAATACAATGATGTATTTTTAAAATCATGAGAGCATAACCAGGCTGATAAAATCACTGTCATTGCATCTTTTCTTGTAAAACAGATCATTGCCAGTGGTGATAGTGAATGTGCAAAAATAGTCTCCTGCTGAAATGCCATAGTATACATCATTATTCATAGTTGTATCGCACAAAGATTTGTACAGGACAGTGAAGAAAAGTACCTCAACTTATTAGTATCATCCAGCATATTAAACCTAAAAGCAGGAAGGTACTTTCAGCATTATATTTATGATGTCACTGTGAAATGTTGTCTCTAGTGACCATACCCAATGTGTTGTGTAGAGGGGAACATAAATTATTGAGGAATATGGTTTTATTTAAGAAACCTGATCTCTTTAATATACCCCAGAGAAGGCTGTCGGATTATTTGGTCACGGAGTAGATCCTTGCATGTATGGAAACTTTTCTGATTATACTGAGCTCTAGGGGCAAATTAAAGTGTTAAGGGAGCAATAGTACCTCTGGTGGGTACTATCATTCTCCTTTTGGGGTAGTTTGGCCATCTTTGGTCCCACCTGGCACTCAGCTCTCACCTGTGGCTCCTGGAAGCTGCCAGCATGCAACAGCAGCCACACCCCGGAATGGTTTTAATTGGCCGGCTAAACCTTCAGTGATGGGACGCGGGTGGCGCTGTGGGTAAAAGCCTCAGCGCCTAGGGCTTGCCGATCGAAAGGTCGGCAGTTCGAATCCCCGTGGCGGGGTGCGCTCCCGCTGCTCGGTCCCAGCGCCTGCCAACCTAGCAGTTCGAAAGCACCCCCGGGTGCAAGTAGATAAATAGGTACCGCTTACCAGCGGGAAGGTAAACGGCGTTCCGTGTGCTGCGCTGGCTCGCCAGATGCAGCTTTGTCATGCTGGCCACGTGACCCGGAAGTGTCTCCGGACAGCGCTGGCCCCCGGCCTATAGATGTGAGATGGGCGCACAAACCCCAGAGTCTGTCAAGACTGGCCCGTTCGGGCAGGGGTACCTTTACCTTTACCTTTAAACCTTCAGTGAGTTAAGGACTTCCTCTGCATGCAAAGATAGGCTTTGGCACATTGAGTGGATGAGACCAATAGTGGGTCCTATGGTCAAGAATGGTCTTGTCTACATATTTTGACAATGACATCATGCCATTATTTTAACATCTGTTTTTGGCATCTGTCTTTCTCAAGAGACAATGAAGTGAACCTCCAGGGTTGAAGTCAAACTGAAGTGTCTTTCCCATGGTGCAAGCCTGGGCAGTGTGTATGGAGGTCCTAGGCTGTCCAGACAACAAGAATTTTTCTCTTCCTAGATGGGTTACCTTTCCAGGTTGACAAGCCCTGAGTTCATGACTGGTATACCCAATATTAACTTAAGAACATAACTAGTTGAAACTCAAGGACCGTTTAATCCAGCATCCTGTCTCCCTCAGTAGCCAACCAGATTTATCTGAAAAGCCCATAAGTAGAATGTAAAGAATCAGCCCATTCTGATGCAGTTATTCTCTAGATCAATTATATACCCTTTCACTTCGTGCAAAGATGCAGGATACATACCTAGTAATTTACAATGTAAAATTAAAAACATGTAGTGGGAGACCCAATGGGTGCCACCTAAGTAACAGAAGACGCCTGTCTGTAAAACAATGAAGGATGCTTTAAGGGAATACCCACTCCCCCTTGTAGCTGTCCCCCACCAATAATCTCTGGAAATTTCACATTATAGCACAAGTTGCAGGACAAATTAATTTCATATAGTGTGAAATTTACTTTTTGCATTGAGGTTAGCTTGTCCTATAACTTGTGGTATAATAGAAATAGCTGAGTGAATAAATGATTGAACAAGTTATTGAGCAATGGGTCACTTAAGTGCTAGCAGCCATTATGCTTATTGAATGTAAATGTATATGAAAGATATCTCTGCATCTTGGAATTACATTAACTGGTGACAGCTTGAGACACATGAGAAATTAGACCAACAAGGTCAGTATATTCTATAATTATGTTATTGTAGTTTCATTTGAAGACCACTGTTTAAATCTGGATCATGCATCAGACTGATCCAATATGACTGCTTTTTAATGGTGTTCTAATATAATAAAGGGGGGGGAGTCTCCTTAGAAATAAAAACATAGTAATGATATGAGGTATTGGAATTCCTTAATAGAGACACACATTGCTTCCATGAACAATCAGTTTCCTGGAATCATCCCACATTTTGCTGGCTAAAATGAAAGATGTCAGCTGGACCTTGCAAACATCTGTTTTCAAAACTCTAAGGAACTAAATTGTTCAGAATGTTCTCAGGTTGTACTACATTAAAGCTACTGATCTTTTGCAGCACTCTCTCACACAGTGACACACAACCCACCCAATTTCATTTTAGAATGCCCTAAATAATATTTCACTTTCTTGGTAAAGCTAAACCCTATTTAATGAGAAAAGGAGACGTTTGCATTGGATCCCAACCATTGGAAGAGTGTGTGTGAATACCCCACAGCAAATTGCTAGGTGGCTTCCTTTATTCAACTCACCAGGCCTCTTCCTCTGGCCTTGGCACAACCCACAAAGCATGACACCTCTGCCACATAGCCTCCCCATTACAGTGGTACCTCTGGTTACATACTTAATTCGTTCTGGAGGTCCGTTCTTAACCTGAAACTGTTCTTAACCTGAAGCACCACTTTAGCTAATGGGGCCTCCCGCTGCTGCCACACCCCCACCGCGCAATTTCTGTTCTCATCCTGAAGCAAAGTTCTTAACCCAAGGTACTATTTCTGGGTTAGGGGAGTCTGTAACTTGAACCGTACGTAACCCAAGGTACCACTGTACTTATCTGATGAGGATGGCCCAGTGGTCAGAGGTTTCAAGACACATAGCTCCAAGTGAGCAACTTACTTCATCAGAAGTTAGGAGACTTTTAAAGTATGTATTCAGACTACCTCTCCCAGGCATCACTCTCTTCAGAGTCTTAAAGAGTCAACCTCTGCCTCCCACTCCATTCCATAGGCTCTTCCCTGGTATTCTCCCTGCACTGTTGCACCAAGTGATGTGTGGTTAGAAGCACCTGATTTCTCAGACTTAGGGGAAGTTGCCCATGTGAGTACAGACTACAGGTCCTGATAGCGCAGGACATTCTTCTGGGGACTCCTTTGGACAGACATGTTCTGTGTTACCCTGATCTCCAGCAGACAGCTCAAAGCCCTGAACTTGATCATGCTGCTTAGCTGGTGCCTCTGCAGTTTCTGGCTCTGTCTCTGGATTGCTGCTGGATTCAGGGGTCATGCCACTGACTATCTGAGTAATTTTCTCAGTGTTTAGCTGAGAAAGAAATTGCTAGATGCAGTACAGCCTGTCAATAAGGAGGAAAACCTTTAGCAATTCCCCAAGCCTTAGAACATAGGAGAAATCGATTTGTTCCCCTCCTCACTCCTAATCTGGCATTTTGTAGCAGATAAGGAGATAAAATCCTGATTTTCACTGGGCCCCATGGTTATAAGTTCTAATTATTAACTCCTATTCTCTTAGCTTCACAGTAATATTAGACTTGAGAAAGGAAATGAAGGAGGGATTGGTACTAACCTTGTGAGTCAGCTCCCAGGGGTGTGTTCTTTTAAGCTAATAAACAAATTGTAAATTTCAGCTTACATAATGTGTCCAGGAAACTATAAATTAAATAATTGTACAAGTGTCCTAGATAATGCATCTGGAGTTGGTTACTACACTCACATCCTACCAAGAGCAAGCACATCATGAGATATTGGAAATCTGATAACATTGCAAGCCTTTGAGCGCCATACATTCTCATCTGGAACACAGTTTCCTGTAGTATTGCTGATATGCCAGATAAAATAAATGGGTGTCCAAAATCAACCTCCATTATTACTGCTCTCTTTTAGTTCCTGTCAGTGCTGTGATTTGTTGCTAAATGTAACTGTACATAAAACAGCAGGAGAAGCGCAGGGTTTCTTCCTCCTCCTCTGCAGTTTTGCATTGATGCTGAGTTCACTTTTAGACAAAAAAAGAAAAGCGAATGTGGCTTACATAGCTTCTTGGTAAAGAGAATGTGGTTAATTCTGCTTTTCTGCTATGGTTAGGTGTACAATTTTTTATTCAATAGGACGGACTTCGAAGTAGCTATTCACTTTCAAGTTTCTCGCTTGGGGATGACATTGTTATTTCTCTTTTCATCCTCCTGATGTTAATATTCCTGTACTGAGCTTCTACACAATAATAAGCAGCAGAATTCCCCCGCCCCCATCTCATTGATAACAGCAAAAAATAAGTACAGCAAACAATATAGGCTGTAGAATTAAGGGTATAAAAACGATTCTGTTAGTTCCTCCACATTATACTCTTACAGAAATAATTATGAAAAATATACTTTAGGGAAGGAGCATTGCTCAATAGTAAGGCACCTTCTTTGCATGCAAAAGTTGCCAGGTTCAATCTCTGACATCGCCAGGTAGGGCTGGGGAAGTTTTTCCCCCCTGAAACCCTGAAGATAATCTGCCAGAGCTATTGAAGCAGATTCTGTTACATAGCCAGGGCAAACCCTGGACTGAAAAGGGCCAAGAAAAACCATTTTATTCAGGAAAGCTTAGAACTGTTCAGCCACAACATGCTAAAGTATAACTAATTCACATTTGTTGTATAAAAATACTCCTTGTTTCTTCTGAATGTCATTCAGTGACTGTATTCAGACGTAATGCCAAACCATGGCAGATTAATGCAATGGGGCTTCCCAAAGCAGGATATCAAACCACAGTTAATTTGCCTAACTGTGGTTTGTGGTTATGTTTGAATTCACAAGATATTTCTAAGCATCAGAGCTTTAGCTCTGCCTCAGTAACTGGCTTCTGCCCTATGAAGATGGATGTTGTTCCACTTTGAGAAGCTACTGCCCTCCAGAGACAGAAACGAAGTTATGAGGCTGAGTTGCTGAACAGATAGACAATAAAAGCTGACAAGCGGCTATAAACTATGGTTAGCCTGCTGTGTATGTGCAACCGTTGTGTGGATTACTAACTGTGGCTAATACAAACCATGGTTTGTATGATGGCTGAATTGAGTCAGTTCTTTTGTGAGTGTGAGGGAGCTATTGTGATCCTTGGGACCCTTCAAAGTGTATGAAAGTTATGTACCAATTAAGAGAGAGATTGAGAAATCAAATAAACCAAATTAACATAATTTACATGCTCTCATTTTTTCATTGTTTTGCAAGAAGGATTATGATGTGTTTTGTGTTTGTGTAGCCTGACTGTGTTTGAACCTTGTTTTGAAATAAAGGAACAGCAGCTGTAGCCTTGGGTATCTTTTGAGAGTAGGTGTGGTTCATACCCACCATCCCAGCAGGATGGCTTTGTTTTATTTGAAATGAACTTGGCTGCCTTAACTGAACTTGAATGAACACAGAAAAAGTACAAATCTTCCTTTGAGATCTTCTTGTTCTTTCTTCCTAGAACAGTAAGCCAAAAAGGAAGGTCTTCAGCTCTAATGGTGTCAGACATGAAAAACAGCCCTCACGAGGAGGCTGTATTTTCTTGCTTCAAAACATTAGCTGGAAGGATAGATGTTCCTAATGCCACTGTTCTGAGCAACATAAGGACAAGATAATCCTTAAATACAAGTAGCCCAGCAAAATAATAGATGAAGCAATATTTAAAGATGTGTATTTTGACAGCACTAAAGTGTTGTTTATGACCAATTGCACACAGACTTAACAATTTAAAATCACAGTCCTTCCAGTAATGACTTGCTAGGATTTTGTATTATATGAATTTTATACTATGTGAAACAACTCAGATGGGGAAGGCTTCTAGACGCTTTTGTAGGTTAATATCGTCCTCATTCTGCTCCAGATGTCACCATCTGTTGTTTAAAGATAAACAGCATGGAACTATTACCTGAGAGGAAGCAAAATATTTTCTAATACTTCTGCGAAATCCATGCTGAACACAAAATTCACTATTGATCATCAGGAGAACCATGTTACATAGATGGAAATATAACCAAGTAATTGTAACTTGCCATGTTCTTAACCTCCTATTCCACTGTTGGTGGTATGTTGCAAAACCAGATTTATTAAGTCCTGGGTGAGCCACCAAGCATAGTTGGTAGATTGCAATTTATTAGTTGGGAGACAGGTTCTGCAGGCCTGATCTAATGTAGCAGTGTGAGCTGCTTTTGGAGTCAATATACTGTACTGGGTTAGAATTATTGATTTGGCCCACTATATGTTCACAATAAAATTACTCAGAGTGTTTGGCTATATGGGATTATTTCCTCCACTTTTTGCCTGTTGTGTAGTTGGGAAAAAAGGTTGAACCCCCCCCTTCAATCAGCTGTTTGACTGGGAAGGGTAAGCCTCAGAAATCAGAAAGACTCATGTGACTTCCTCTCTACTAAAATGTTTTTCTGAGCTGTGTGGAAGATGTTTATGGTAAAGCAGCTTCTGTATGGCTAGGTGAACATTTAAAGGATTGCCTGATTCCACATGTAGCTGGTCCACCAAAAAATATACAGCCAGTTTCAGGCTCATTCTGTTTTCTCTATTCTGCTGTTCTAAATCCGTTGCATTATTTCAGTGACTACGTTCCATGTACATGTATGATTTAAGTAGAACTGGCATGCATTAAAACTGGAGACCCAATATCTGTCATATTCCAGTGCTATGAATGTTACCTGCAGAGAAATACACTTTAACTGCAGTTACCCAGCAGGTCAGTACTTACAACAATTTAAATGTAAGGGGAAATGGATGGAAATCCCACTGTATTTTAGTGACCTGTTGCCATTTAAATTTGGTTTTAGTTCAGATGTAATATTCAATACATCATTGGCTGTGATTGCAACTACTCTATGCTTTTCAAAATGTAGTTTATGAAACACAGCACCTCCCCTGACAATAGTCTTACACTTTCTTTTATAAGTATGTCTTCCACTGAAGAAAAATTACTGTTGACATTTTTCACATAAAGCCAACTTGCCCTTTAAATCTTATCCAGGTGGAGATAAGAACTTTATCCTCAAATTTAAAGCCCTGCACACAAGTGCGCACATACACACAGAGCAAGAGAATGCCTGGGATAGAATAGACAACAAACGTGAGCATAGGACTACTTTTGCAAACCTACTTTTTGTTTCAAACAGAAACAGGAAAAATAATCTGAAGGGATCAACATATTCCCCCCTCTTCCTTCCCCCAAAATGAACAGTTCACACCTGGTAGCTTTAAAGTGGTTTGAAAATACCCTTTTGCTTTCCCACTGTGCCCTCCTTGCATACATAGACGCCATGATTCATTCTGCTTGAAACTGTTCATTGCCTGTAAAAAAATAATCTGTAACGTTAAGTTAAAACTAACCAAAGGAGAACATTGTCAGCAAAAGCTGAAACTGGCTTAGACTGAGTTAAAGTAATAAGGCCAGTGTTACATGCTCTACCCGACTGCAGCTCAGTTCTGACACCTCTCAGGTGGCCACCATTGCCATCTAAGAGAATGAAGGAGGTGTTTATAGTGTGTTCTGGCACCTCTTTCAGCTGCCATGACATTTTTTTTTTTTATTATTTTTTTTTTTTATTTTTTTATAATAATTTTTATTACATTTTTTACAGAAATAACAAAGAGATCAAAAAGTAAGAAGAAAAAAAAAAAAAAGACCAGAAAAAAAGGAAAAAGAAAAACACGACCATTTCGATAACTCATTTCAAATTTCCATTGGACTTCCCCCATCCCTCACAGAATGCATTTCTTAACAATAAATTTATCAGCAAATTATATCCTTATTTCGTATGTTTCTTTCTATTTTCAATTACAGTTTAAATTTAAATCTCTTGATCAATATATACTCTGAGCAATATACCATAATATCGTTTTTACCCATTTAAACCTTGATTCTTTCATAAATCTTGTCAAATTTCATAAATAATTAAGTTTTGTTACTGGGGCTAGATTCCCAATCACACGACATCTTATGTTTCATATAACTTATAATACTTTTGCAAATAGTCTTTAAATTTTTTCCAGTCCTCCTCCATTGCTTCTTCTCCCAAGTCTCGAATCCTTGCAGTCATCTCGGCTAATTCCATGTAGTTCATCAGTTGCGTGTGCCAGTCCTCCAGTGTGGGCAAATCTTGGGTCTTCCAATGCTTAGCGATAAGAATTCTTGCTGCTGTTGTAGCGTACATAAAAAAAGTTCTATCCTTTTTAGACACCTTCTGGCCGACAATGCCCAGAAGGAAGGCCTCTGGTTTCTTGGGAAAAGTGTACTTAAACACCTTTTTTAACTCATTATAGATCATTTCCCAGAAGGCCTTCAGTCTTGGGCAGGTCCACCAGAGGTGAAAGAATGTTCCCTCAGCTTCCTTACATTTCCAACATTTGTTATCGGACAAATGGTAAATCTTAGCTAGCTTAACCGGGGTCATGTACCACCTGTATACCATTTTCATGATGTTTTCTTTCAAAGCATTACATGCAGTAAACTTCATACCGGTGGTCCATAACCTTTCCCAGTCATCAGACATAATATTATAACCAATGTCCTGAGCCCATTTTATCATTGCTGATTTAACTGTCTCATCTTGAGTGTTCCATTTAAGCAGCAAGTTATACATTCTCGATAATAACTTGGTCTTTGGTTCAAGCAACTCTGTCTCAAGTTTCGATTTTTCCACCTGGAAACCTATTTTTTTGTCTAGCTTAAAAACCTCATTAATTTGGGCATAGTGCAGCCAATTTTGCACCTTATCCTTTAGTTTTTCAAAGCTCTGCAATCTCCAGTTACCTTCAATATTTTCTATTATTTCCCAATATTTCGGCCAATAAGCCTCCATATTGGTTGTTTTCCGAGCTTTGGCCTCTATTGGTGAGATCCACCTCGGAGTTTTGCTTTCCAATAAGTCTTTGTATTTTTTCCAGACCATATATATTGCTTTTCTGACAATATGGTTTTTAAACATTCCATATGATTTACCCTTGTCATACCACAAGTACGCATGCCAACCTAACGAATTGTTGAAGCCTTCCAGATCTAGGACATCAGTGTTTTCTAATAGAATCCAATCTTTCATCCAGCAGAAGGCTGCCGCTTCATAGTATAGCCTTAGGTCCGGCAGGGCAAACCCCCCTCTCTCTTTTGCATCAGTTAATATCTTAAACTTTATTCGGGGCTTTTTGCCCTGCCAGACAAACCTAGAAATGTCCTTCTGCCACTTTCCAAAGCATTCCACTCTGTCCACAATCTGCAAGGCTTGAAACAAAAACAACATCTTTGGCAAAACGTTCATCTTTATAGCTGCTATTCATTTTCAAATTCAAATTCATATTCAGCTGCCATGACATTTTCAAAAGAGTTTAATGGTGTAGAAGATGCGTGTAATGAAATTGTGGACCTGAATCCACTGCATTTGTGAAAGTGGTGTGCCTACAAAAATAGTTTTCAGGTTACGGAACATGAACTGAAAACTATTTTAGGAGACATGTTTCCCTTTTTGATGACAGTTCTATAAAAGTGAAAATCCCCCATGACTCACAGTACTCCTAAACACCTTTGGGAAGAAGATGTCAAGAGGATACCAGGCATTGCTGCACTTGAACTCCTAAAGAAAGGTGCTACATTGATCTCATTGGCCTTGAAAGAATCTGATGTTTGAAAGTGATAGCATTGTAACTTTTCTTGCAAGTTGGAACCTATAAGGCATACAAAGTGGGGAGATGGACTTTGTTGACAGTCAGGAATAAGCTCCTTGCTACTGCTGTTGCTTATCAAAGCAGCAGTTCATAAAAGCTGACCAATTAACAGATATTGTGTCTCCTGTGCACAGAATCCTCCAAACATCTTCAATAGCACAGTGTTCAGTAAGTATGGGGAGCAATGACACTTCAGCATGTTTTCTAGGGCTTCGTCATTCTACCTGTTCTCATTTTCAACCAGTTATGGAAGTTTTCACACACAATATCACTTGACAGAAGTGACATCCTTCTACACAAGGGGTGACAAGATGGCCCCTGCCTCCCCCCAGCTGTAGAGCGGCTGAGGGCGCCCACAGTCTGTATGGGTGCCGCTTGTGGGCCGTCCGCACGGGCTGCTGCTCTTGCGCCCCATCTGTACGGGCATCCGTACGGGCTGCCGCTCTCGTGCACTGTCTGTATGGGCTGCCACTCACGCGGCAGCCTGTATGGTCGCCATGCAAGTGGTAGCCCGTACGGCCACTGCATACAAGTGGCAGCCCGTACAGACTGTGCATGTGTGGCATTCTGTATGGAGTGAACACGTGTGGGATGCCACACATGTGCAGTCTGTACGGGCTGCCACATGTGCACAGTCCATATAGGCTACGCCGTCCGGGTGCCAGAGAGGGTTCCAGAGCACGCCAGGCACTCCTGTCTTCCACTGCCTCCTGCAGTTTGGTCAAACTCACGGTGGTAGCTTCGAGAACACTGTCCAACCATCTCGTCCTCTGTCGTCCCCTTCTCCTTGTGCTCTCAATCTTTCCCAACATCAGAGTCTTTTCCAGGGAGTCTTCTCATCTCATGAGGTGGCCAAAGTATTGGAGCCTCAGCTTCAGGACCTGTCCTTCCAGTGAGCACTCAGGGCTGATTTCCTTAAGAATGGATAGGTTTGATCTTCTTGCAGTCCATGGGACTCTCAAGAGACTCTTGAGAGTCCCATGCAAAACCTACATTTATTTTAATCTCATCAGAAAGTGACATTGCAGGTGTTGGATACTGATCCACAAACATATTTGTAGCCCCCCCCCATACTTATTTCAGATGGTGATTTCAGCTTCTTGTTAAAATCCTAGCTAAGCATCAATAGGCTAACCAGCTTTCCTAGAACAAGGCCTTATCTCAGTTTTCCATTCAAACAACTAACCAGTTTATGGTGGTTGGCCATTTTTCCTCATTTTGTGCAGTTTTGTTGTTGTTCACATCTCCCTCTTTCCATGCTTGGAAATTTAAAGTTTTGTTCTTCTCATAATTGTGTTTTAATGATGGTTTTATTTTATTTTTATAAACCATATTGAATAACTCATTGGGGTGGGGAGAGTGGAATGTAATTTTTTGAACAAATAAATAAATACACATATTTAAAGGGCACTTGTCTGTAATTACAGAAGCACAATTCCACCTAGAATTAAACCATAGATTTCTTTGCATTCAGGACTCAAGTTTAAGGACGAGTTCTAGCAACCTTTATGTAGTCACATCCGAGTGGTAAAAAAATGAGATTGCCTTTCACATTTTCAATGCATTTTAGTTGGTGGAGTCAGGCTTCCAGTTCATATTAGTGATTGTGAGTGGAGAATCAGTAAAATTTGGACAAAAACATTCAAAACCTCATTGCCCAGAATAAAAATCATGCTTATTTTTACAATTGTGAAATTGTATGAAATAAGATTGTAAAGCATTTATATTCAGATTGCATATTTTTGAAGAGGTAGAAAAAAACACCTAGTTTGTTGGCTTCGGGTGCAGTGAAAAGAGTCTGAAGTTTACATTGACTTGCTCAGCTTTTTGATGTTTGCAATCAGTAGGATCCTTTCAGGGTCCATATTTCAGCCATCAATCACAATGCTGTGGGCATCTGTCCAAGGCTGTATTTAATCAGGCTTCCCCCCCCCTTGCATGGAGCTTAGCTGCTGGGTAAAGGACTCAGCCTGGCTGACAAAGTTTAAGGGAATAATTGGGAATATAAAGAGATTTGTTGCAAGTTGAACTGGCTTCTTTCACGAATGGTTGTTTTTAATTGTTACATAGTTAGGCTTTCTTTCCCTGATTATTTTGTGGTGGTTTCTTTTTGATTTGGTGTGGGGGTTGTCTAAAATATGAGATTTGGCACTGACACAAAATCTGTGCACATATTTTATTAACTTATCCTCTTTCCTATGGCCAGGATTCAGGACTGATTCTTATGTGTAGGTTCAATAAACCTGATTAATTTTGTAATCTGACACTTGAATCCACATTCTGGTATTGTAATTCATTACTCACCATACAGTGGTCATCAGTTTGAGGCTTCTTGTGTGAGCTGTTGCTCATAATGTTTTTGGTTTTTGTTTCCAGGAATCAGCACTGCCTTCTGAACCCTTGCAAGTCCCCTGCAGGGTGAATTCGTACTTTTGATTTACAGTTCATAGGTTTATAGTAAGAAATTAGAAAGGACAATGGTATGCATAAACCAGGCATGTCCAACTCCCAAGAGACTGCAATCTACTCCAACTATAAAAATAGTGGCAGTGATCTACCCATTGGATTGACCAGAATTGTTGGGCTTTTTTGGGGGGGGTGAGTGATCGATCAAGATTGACCATGATTGACCAGGGACACCCCACGATTGACCGGTTGATCACGATCGACCTGTTGGACATCCCTGGCATAAACTATCTCCAGGGATAACTATAAATAACCATTTGAGGAATGCTGTCAATACATTAATGTGTATTTTGCATTCACTGTGATATGAATGCTGTTAGTATGGTTTTAATATTTGTAATTTAAGCACAGCCCCAATTCAGACAATGCTCCGAGTCCAAACCATAGTTAGGAAGATTGTAAATAAGCTCTGGTTTCACCATATTTCCTCTATTTGCTGCTCAGCATTAACTGTAGCATGCTGTGACATCCCCAACTAAGGTTGCCATACGTTTGGTAAAAGCCGAATATGTCCTCTTTTGGGGGCCCAACATACCCATCTGGGCAGATTTTTACATTTTAAAGGAAATGTCTGGGTTTGGGGGGAGGGGGTTCAAGGGGCTCAGGCTTGGGCTCAGGCTGAGGCTCTGCACTCCGCAGCCACTGCCAGCCTGAGCCAGGGAAAGAGGCGTACGGGTGTGGCAGCAGCCCCACAGTTCCCCGGTTCAAGCTGGCAATGACTTGGGCTGTCTTCTTTCTTGCTCTTCAAGATATGGCAACCCTATAATAGTAAGCTCTTTCCCTTTTGAGTGAGAATCCAAAATCCTGGATTCCTAATTCTAGTTCTGAGTTCTGCATGATGTTTAGCAACAGGCAGAAAATTTAGGGAATTATGCAGTAGGAGGGGAGGAAGGAGTGCTTGAGTGTAGGGGTTGTTTCCCCCCCCCTTAATAGCCCATCATGCCTTCTCGGGTCTTGTGTGTCTTTATTTTGAGGAAAGTGTAGACTTGGCACCTACGGTATTTTGTTTTTGCTTTGAACAGCTAGTCTTGAAGAATAGTATGTAACTGAAAGCCTGCTCCTAGAATTTTCCCTTGAATTACTAGTGGGTATTTGCCACCAGAAAACAACAGGCGATTATGGACTGCGAATTTGAATATTCCTCTTAAAACTTGTGGCTATGTAAGTGCTTAATGGATGTGAAGAGAATGAGGAAAGAGTGTTTGTGTGTGCATGTATTCTACCATGGAAGTTGTTTTGAACAGAGAGTACTTTACCTTCTCCAAGGATGCCGACATTATATCAAATCAGAATTTGTCTTATACGTGTTTTGTATATATATTTCACATGAAATATTATCATTACTTGGAGTTTAGATTTGAATTATGAGTAATTTATTTTACAAGAATTACACTGTCATTCCTTATTGGTTTCAAAATAGAAGCTCAATGAATTTTTAAATTCAACACTGCATTATGGTGTTGAAGGAGGCATTCAAGCAACTGTCAGATATTCAGCAAAGATACCTTTCTTTTATTTCAATGTGCTGTTCATCAGACTTTAAAAAAACTAATAGTAGTTGGAATGCCACTTGTAGTTTTTAACAATGGATCAATGCCATATTGGAAATGTACCAACCAGAGTTTTAACAGGGATTTGTTTTGTGCTTGATCTGTTCAACATTATCATTAATTACTTCAGTGAAGGAGTGGAGAACATACTCATCAAATATACAGTCAATCCCATATGGAAAGGATTTCATATATTTTAGTAGATTGGTCTGGGGTGAAGATATTGCAGATCTGGGCTGAAAACATATGAAATTTAATACAACAGTATAGTAGACAGAAAACAAAAAGATTGAAGGCATATGTCATAAAGGTGTGTTACATATGAGGTTTAGTAATAGCAGAATTATTCATGGTGCTTAGTTTGAGCAATATGCTCCAAGTAGTTGAAGCTTCATTTTTCAACAAATTAACTAATTGGTAAATGTTACATTTCCAAGGGGTTGCTCGAGAGCAAGCAGGCAAATATCTCCCTGCTTGGCTGTGAAGCCTTGTTTTGCTGCCAAAATAAACCTTATCTGTCCGGAGCCCCACTCTTCTGTGGCTGGCTCAATCACTGGCAGAATCCGTGAGTGGGCGGTTCCTAAACTTTCCCCAGCAAAGCAGTTTCTTGATGCCCAGTCTGCGCCTCCCCTCTCTGCGCGGATACTTTCTGCGCAAGGAGGGCGTGGGTAGCGGAGACCCTTCTCCTCCCTGCTTTGCCCCGGCAAGGAGTCCTGGGACTGCCTTGCCACTTCCGACTCCTGCAGCTCCTGTCCACTGGAGGTGTTTTTACCCTCCTCTGTTGAAGAGGAGCTGCTTCCCCCAATCCCTGGAGGCTCTCTATAATCCATTCGGCTTTTGCTCTCCCCCTCCTGAGCCGATGGCAGTTCCCTGACGGTAAACATTAAGTGGCCCTAAATGTTGAAGGACACCCTTTTTTTAATCTTAGCAATGGCATTTTGTATAACATTGGCTTGTTATAATTCTTGCAATAACCCTGTAAAATGGGGCCGTATTATTATTTTAGTATTGTAAGTGTGGGCTGGGGCAGAGAGAGGTGAGAACTTCTATAAGCCTACCTAGCCTGTGTACTCTTGGGCCTAATTCAAGGGGCTAGAAATGGCCTGTAAAGCCCTGAATTGTTGGGGCCAAGTATCTGCAAGAATACCTCCTTGAAAGCAGCCAACGTAAACTTCATGCAGGAGGGGCTTTTCTTGTGGCCCCCATAGGGCAACCCTTAACCTTGGTTATCCCTGCCAATTAATAAACCAACAAATGGGTTGGTTGATACAGAAGACACAACTAATGCCTGTGCCCACACCTGCTGACATGTGTAATCAATAAAATTGTGGCTTCTTTAATCCCGAAATGGCAGTCCTGTGTTTATTGCAACTTCCCAAGCCCTGGTTCTCCATTCACGGCTTCAACTACAATGAATGCTCCATATTTATTATTTCTGCTGACCTTTTCCTTAAAGAACATGGAAAATAAAATTTAAAAACCCTACCCAATTGAGTTTGTACACTGATGGATGGAATAAGATAGAATGTATCTTGACTGGGGATGCCTGAACTCCTTTAAATAAAAGTGATAGTATTTTAAAAAGTCCAGCTTTTATTAAGTTTATTTTATAATGATTTTTAAAATCCATTTAGAAACAACAAAAATTAAAATTCATAATAGAAACAACAAAGTATTTAGGGCTTCATTACAGCTAACCAAAAGCTTTTGTATTAATTAAGAAATTGGGATGTATTTTGTTCATGGTTCTCTTTAGTAGGTTCTCATGCTCTTGTCAGCTGATGAAATGGCAGAATAACTTCTGTGATACCACTTGGTTGAGGCAATATATTTGGAAACAATTTGCCAACCAGTGTTTGCTTTTGAGAACAGCAGGATAGACAGCCAAGCAAAAACAGGCTTACAAAAAGTCTCAGGAAAATCCCCCAATCCCCCAAAATATGTTTCTGTTTTTTGGGGGGTTTTGTAACAGAAAATAATTTCTCTGAATGCACAATCTGTCATATTCTAATTAGTGCTGGATTGTTTATCAGTTTGCTCTGGTTTTAATTAGAAGCAGTAACAACTCAATTTAGAAGTAGCAACCATTCATTGCAATAATAATGGATTGTATCCAGATTTCACTCCCACCAGGGGGAACATGCTTTGGGAAGAGTTCTGCTCAGGGGGTGCTTTTGATGTCAGAAGGGAAGGCTTTTTCCCCTCCCCCTGCAGCCCCCAGTGTCTCTTCCCACAATTGTTCTGCTGAGTAAGAGAATCCCCCAGAATGTTGTAGGAGATGGCACTAGGGAAGGAGCTGAAGCAGGAGGGCAAATTGATCAGTCCATGGACAGAAGGAGCCTTTTTATTTTAAGGTAGCTCTATTAGATTTTGTTTATATGTATACATTTCATATAAACAGCTGTATATCAAGAGAAGAAATAACAACCATTAAAAAAATGTCAAAGTCAGCAGTACAAAATGCACAATATTCCATAGGTTATGAAGTATTGGGGTATGTGTGTGGCAAAAGCAGTAACACTGAGTCCTTCCAGAATGAGTTTTTGGTTAATGAGGGACTGAGACCTGCTCCTGAGGCATAGATAAAGGGTATAAAATGAACTAAGTAGCCTCAGAGCTCCCTGAGATTTTGGGCGTTTTTTATTGCTTTTCTGAAAGAACAGTTTGCCGGATATGATTTTACCAGAGATGATGAAGTCTGGACCTGTTCCAATATCTTTATGATGTATTCTGAAGGATGAATAGATAGTGTAGATAGTGGGCATATCATATAGATCATTCAATAGCTGTATGCACTTACTATGCTAAATCATGTAATCATGTAATCATGTCTTTCCACTTGCACAACAGAAACATGCTTCCCTCCAGCCTGTTAAGCTCACCTAAATCTGCTCCCTAACCCCTTATAGTAGATTTTGAGGGCACATGGGGGATTGCGGAAGGGAGGAAAAGGAAAGTCCACTCAAACTATTCCTGGATCTCACCTGTGGCTCAACCTAGCTGTGCATGTAGCAAAAGGCAAATTAATGTGCAACTAGCCAATTGGCATAATAATTGCATTCTGCAGGTTAGAGTTTACTGTGGATCTTATCATATCAGGCAATCTGTTTTGCACAATATATGACTAGGGCTTTAGTGTTGTGACACCTACACTTTGAAATTCTGTTCCCTTTAATATTAGACTGGTCCGACATCTGTTTTCTTTTTGGTACCTACTGAAGTTCTTTTTTCAGCAAACTGAAGTCTTTCCTAGTCTGATTCTATTTGGATATATTTCTATTATTTTATCAATTGTTGTTTACTACCCTGGTCTACATTGAGAGGAAGGGCTGGAAGTAATTGTATAAATAAATACACCATGGAAGGGTAATTTCTTTATGTTCAGTGGGTCAAATTTATACTACAAAACATTTAGAAAACAATTTCACAATCATGATTTTTAAAATTATTAGCAATCTCACATTTCCTTGGTACTACAATGGCTGACCCCCAAGTTAGCAAAGATTTAGTACAAAACAATAGCTGGCATAGACAGGAAGTTTAAATTGTGAAAGAAAATAATAAAAAAGAAAGTATTTATATAGATAGATTCACTGTCTAAGAAACTCAGCATTTCTGCTCAGAAGAAAATATTCATGTAGCAGGAGATCAGACATTCCTAGGGGGAAGGTGGAGAGTACCCATTTTTTTTCACTTGAATTTTTTTCACTTGAATAATACACAACATGAAACATTTTCTTTATATTCTCAGAAATTATAGCCATGACCTAATCCTTAGTCATGAAGACAGTGACAAAAGAGCTTAAGCTCAGCGCAACTAACCTATTCTTAAAAATGCAGACTATCTAAAAATATATATTGGATAAGAAATGAGGAATTATATAATTATAACTGAATAAAAGCCAGAAGAAGCATCAAATAGCAGGAATTTCATAACTAGCTGAGAAGTGATAAAATCATCAATTGTTAACTGAAACAAATTGTACAGTAAATGAAGAAGTGATTTTGATAGGCATTTTAATCATTTAAAGATGCTAAGGCAATATTACCACCACTATTAACACACTCGTGGATGTAACCATCCTAGTAACAGGGTAATGACAGTAATATTATTCAATCTTCTTGCTTTTTTTGTATACTTCTATACCTTAGAAAACTATTAACAAAATCAAGGTGATTATCATACATTAGAATTTAACTATTGTTAGGGAAGAACAGTAAAATATGACTTTTAAAAATATCAGTTACTATAAAATAATATAGTAGACAGTGAAATACTTGAAATCTAAACATGCACATTCTAGCCCAACAATCCACTTTGAAAGTGTGCTATATTCAATGTTGCATGAACAGACTTCTGCTCTAGAGAGTTCCCCAAAATCTCTGCAGCAGACTTTGTGGATGCATGGGGGCACTATTGGGGTGGAAATTTGTTCCTCCAGTGGAGTGTGTTATCCTCTTTGAAAGACATTAATGGATTTCATCCATGGAGTTTCTCCTCTGATTTCCCTTTTGAACATTAGGATCAGCTCCTCATTCTTGCTACTACCAATCAATTGAATCAGTAATTTCATTAATTCAGGTAGAGAACTTTTTATTTATTTTATTTATTACATCTATATACTGCTCTTTATCCGAGGATCACAGCATGGTTTACAGTATAACTTTGTATCAGGGTGTTAACTTGAAAAGAGATGTTTCATTGAATCACTGTAGCTCACTTGCTGGAACCAGCTCATTCACTGTCTTGAGCATCTTTCCGCAGTGTACCGGTACCTGCTTGCTGCTTATTAAATGATGTACTCTAGATTTAGCTCACTTTGGTAGATGTGTAGGGGATAGCGAATGGATACACCTGTCTTTGGACAAGGACATTGTACTAAATGACCTTTCAGCACCATCCAACTCCATTTTATATTGTTCTGCAAAGGGATGCAAGCTTGAAGCAGATTTATGAACTGAAACTTTAGTTGATTGATCAATGGGGATGATATAGTAGGCAATACTGAGAGTTAAGGGGAAAGCACTCATTTTTGCAGGTGATTTGACTCTGGTGTGTTATGATAAAAGATGACACAACTTCTTTTTAGTTTGCAACTCCTTCTTTAATTAATCAAAAAGGCACATATCTAGGTACTGGTAAAATGCAAATATGCTTATATTTAATATTTAATTGAACTGAATATTTGATTGAAGGAACTTATTAGAGTGTAGATTAATTCTTCAGCCATTTGACACCTCTAATTCTATAAAACCAACAGAACTTATTCTAATGTGTTTAGTATTTGGATATCCCATACTGGAGGGGAGTTAAAAATTATCCTGACCATATCTGCAAGTTTCTGAAAGTGTGACATTCATTTTTAAAATGTATGCAATTTATATTGAATAAATAAATTGGGGGGGAATCATAATTTGCACGATTACTTGCAAAGCTCTAAAGCAACTTATGTTGTTTTCAGTGTTCACAACACTATGAAATATCACTTGCAGTTCAGTTTTGTAGAGCAACCTCATTAGGAATTTGATATTATTTCCATAATATGTCCATTGTTTTTCTTGCAGCATGCACTGTTACATCTACATATGGGCTTGCAACAAGCTACATCTGTCCCTGATACATGATACAAGAGAAATATTTCAGGAATGCTCTGACCACTGCTAAGCTACAGTGTATAGATACATAATGTTCCCTATGGAGCTACTACTGGAGAAGGAAATGTATTCTTAATCAAGCAACTTGCAAACCTTTCATGCTGTAGGAAAAAAAGCCCCCCAAATACACTTTATAGGAATTTCAGGAGATGGAGTCAACCTTGCCAGTGTTAAGGAAGAAACCACTGCCTAGAGCAGTTTAAAACAGGGCGGAACTAGATTGTGAAGGCTATAGGCTTTCAGGGGGAGAATGTATGTTGATGTTTATATTCTTGTTTAGATACAGCTTTAGACTGAGAACCTTAAGATTTCCTGACAATATCTGTAGGCTTACTCACTCTCATTCTTTGTATTTTGCTATGTTGCTACTTCACAGCAAAATCTGTGACAGATTTTATTTATGAGAGAGAAATAGGAAAAGCAAGTTAAATATAGGAAGTGAACTTTAATTGCGCAGTGTGTCAACATCTGGATTGTCGTTTACTCCAGGAAAACTTGACGTGGCATATCTTCCAAAGAAATACTATTTTCCCCTCAGTCTTTTGGCTTTTGTTGCGATTGTTTGTTTTTAAATGTGCTGGCTTACTGAGTTCAAAATTATGGTGACTCATTCAGGACCAGAACTGAACAATGGAGACACAATAAAAGCCCTCATCTATGTCTGAAAGCCAACTTGGATAATTAGATCAAGAGTGTTCCTTCAGCCACATGTTGATGCACTGAGGCAGGGTTAGGTTAAATTAGCAGTGCTGGAAAAGCTGATCAACTTGGTTTATACATGAGCTGCAAAGTCTGCCCTTTCATTGGACTGTTACTTCTTCAGTTGACTGTGTAGAAGAGTTGTTCCTAACATGGGGCCCTCCAGATGTATTGAACTACAACTCCCACCATCCATAGCTAGCATGGGCAACGGTCAGGGAGTTCATAAGCCGAAACATCTGTGGGGAAAGCAGGTTGTGGAAATGCAGCTGCTGAATAAACAGTAGAAATGACCCTTCAGAAGCTGCTTCAGATTCTACATGCCATTCTTTCCCGACACTTATTTCTATTTTTGTTTGATCTAATCAAACAAATGGACAGCTGAACAGGAATCTAAACCGACTTAAAATTTAAGATGTCGGTTAGTCTAATACGAAACAGTTCTGCTGAAGACCAGCCCAAAAAAAGGTGGGAAGTGTGTTTTGCTTAAATTTTCAGAAGGTACAAGCAGCTCCTGAATATCATGACGTCTAAGCAACATGTGCCCGAATGGATCTGTTTGGCACCATGATGTTATTAGGTTCACAGTTTGATCCCTGATTGGTTGGGATTTTGAAGAGGGAGAAGATCCTGCAAATGTGCCAGAGCAGCAGTAGACCACATCTGTGAACAGGCATGTAAAAGTGCTAATTACCCAAAAGGAGGAAGGTTGTGATAGCCACACTGTGAAGCCCATGGAAATGCTTTTAAATTTATAGGGATGTATAAAGATGACTGGATAAGAACTGAAACATAATTCTCAACAAGTATTTAAACACTTGAAAGTTAATTAAAAGTGCCAAATGCCTGGCTACCATATGTAGCCTTCTACACAAATATGCTTGGGCTTGTCTGTATTTGAATGGAAGAAGTGGCGAGTGAATCTTAAGCAGCAAAATTATATTGTAGTGAATTCCTAGATCTGAAGAACGCTAAAATGAATCTGCTTCACATTGGTTGCAAATACTTAAATACTGTACATGTGCTCATCCAGGCATGCCAACAAGATTTTCTAGGCTCCGTACATTATATGTGGACTGTGGGGAGGAGAATCTATTGGCAAGAGCTGTTTCTTATTTGCCTATATTGATTTAACCTAGTCTGCCTCACAGGGTGATATTCTTAATAGTTATTTGATTTATTACCTGCCCTCCATTGTAAAGTCTCGAGGTGGATTACAATAACGTAAATTGTATTATTAAAAATAGTTTTAAAACAAATTACAATTACAATAATAGAGTGGAACCTATTAATAGGGTGGACCCTATTGTAAGTATAAATGTGGTGTGTGTGTGAAGGATAATGTACATAACAGTGGGAATAAGCTTACTTTAACATGTGGGACTGATACAGTGGTACCTCGGGTTACAAACACTTCGGGTTACAGACTCTGCTAACCCGGAAGTAGTACCTTGGGTTAAGATCTTCACCCCAGGATGAGAACAGAAATCGCACGGTGGCAGTGCGGCGGCAGCGGGAGGCCCCAGTAGCTAAAGTGGTACCTCAGGTTAAGAACGGTTTCAGGTAAGAATGGACCTCCAGAACCAATTAAGTGCATAACCAGAGGTACCACTATACATCTAAATTATGCAATAATCAGACCAGATTCATGTTAACTGAAGCTTTGAAGTGATAGGGTCCCATTTCCTTCTACATCTTCACAGCAGCCATATGAAGTAGGTTAGGCTGAAAATTGGTTACTGGCCCATGGCAGGAAGTGAGGAAAACCAATTTTGAGTTGAGTTTAAAATGTGAAACTGCACCCAGTCAGAGAATTTTCTTTTTGTTTAACAAGGTTAGCAAAATGTGTTTTGTTTCTGTTTCCTTGGAGCTGTGAAACACCACCAAGTCGGAGTATTTTTTATAGTCCACAGTTGCTGAGACCATAATAGATTTGTTTTAAGATAACAGAAAACCTGGAGATGATGATGGTGATGATGATAAAAATAAAGCTCTTTAGAAAGTTATTTATTTATTTCATAAAGTTTGTACATCACTTGACTGTAAAAGACAAAACAAAAACCTCAAAGTAGTTTATAAAAAGATAGAGCATGAAAACCAAGAAAAAATTACAACAATAGTTAAAAACACACAAAGGGTTAAAATATTAAAAACAGGTTAAAATTAACACCAATGCTTTTAAATTAATAAATTTCACGTATTTCTTATGGGGGAAGGGGACCCTAACAACCTTAATTAGCCCTTGCTCATCACTAGAATAGTGTGTGTGTGTGTGTGTGTTTGTGTGTGTGTGTGTGTGTGTGTGTGTGTAATGCCATCAGTTTGAGATATACTTTGTGGTTATGGCAAAACACTATTTCAAAGGGTTAAAAAGAAATCACCATGCTTAAATTTTGAGTGCCTGAGCTGTCATCAATCATAATGTTGTTTTTTGAAATTATAAACAAAATCACTAAAAAAAAAGGTTATAATGTTTCGGTTATTTTTGTGGTTAAGTGACTACTAATGTTTCCATTTAAATGATGAAAATGGGAAAACAGCTTTAGTGAGGCAGTTCAGTTGTCTGTGAGCAGATGTTACTCCAATATAATCGGTAGTTACAGCATTGTAGTTAAAATACAAACACTTTTATTCCATACTTTTGAAATGGTACTGATCAATCAGTAAATGAACATAATTTGCAGAGAGCAAGACAATCAGTTCAGTTTTATTCAGACATTTCTAGAAAGAAAAACCCACTCAAACAATTTATCAAAGTTGACATTGCTCTTATTTTCCTTGCATGGGGAACCTTTGGACTGCCAGATCTTGCTGAACTGCTACTGCTATCTATCCCAGCAAGCATGACCAGTGGCCAGGGATAATGTGAGTTGCCATTCAGCAACATCTGGAATTCCAAAGCTTCCTCACATCTGTTGTAAAGATTACATAGTAAGTTGTCATTTGGACAAATTTTATGTTCACTTTTCAGCTTAATGGTACAAGGTAGTGGACTGTATAATGTCGAATGCTTTGTTATTTTTCTGAAGAAATTTGCAATCTAGCCCTACATATTTTCACAAAGTATTCTGTTTTCTTTAGTAGGAGGATGGGGAACCTGTGGTGCTACAGATGTTGGTTTCCAACTCTCATCAGCCCCAACCAGTTTGGCCAGTGGTCAGGGATGATGAGAGTAGCAATGGGAGGGAGTCACGGGTTTGCCGTATGCCGATGAGTCTGTTGATGTATGTGCATATTCACACAGTCGATATCTGACGTCACCTGGAATTAAGCTATCTGGAGGGCATGTAGCAGGATTTGTGGAGACTATATTTGCAACAAGCAAGATAAGCCTGAAGGGTATTGGAATCCATAGTCCATTGGATTCTGCTGTTCCACAGGGATCCCTTCATGGTGAGTGCAAAATTCATAGTGTTCTGAAGGGGAGGGGATGGTTGTCTGAATGACCCTAAAGCAAATCAGACATGGGGATGACCTTGACTACTGTATACCACCTTAGTTAATTTTGTAGGGGATTTTTAGGGGGGTAAGAATATTTTCTTTACTCCAATGTGGCATGCAGCTATCTACAACATACATTATTCCAGGAGATAGACTATGGGATCTGGGAATACCTGGGAAACAAAATCTCCTTCTGAAATCTGCCTATGATCTACTGAGAGCTCTTTCTCTAGTGTTCTTTTGTACCGTACAAACTGAGTCTCAGAAAGAGCTTAGGAGCCAAGTCATAAAAGTAAAAGAAAGAAGGAAGTGCAACACTGAGAGGAAAAGGAGGTTTTATTTAAAAATATATAAAAGAGCATAGAAACATGATATGAAAGTAAAGGAAAATGTTGACTGACAGAGGAACCTAGTATTTCTTGAAAGGAAACCAGCTATTCTTGACGCTTGCCTGCAGAGCGTCTTTACAGACTCTCCATGGTTGTCCCTATGACCAATCAAACTATCAAGCATTATTCGTTCCCATTTGTCCCATTATAAATAGGTTTCCATTAATAGGAAACTTGACCCATGCATACACAGAAAGATTGGCATACAGGCGCTTTCTTATGCACGCATACCTTTCACAAAATCACTCATAAACCTGAATGCACTTGAACATTATTTTATAGTTCATATTAAGTGTGCCTACTGCTGGCATCTTAATATATCTATATCTATTTATCTATCTAATCTCCCCCCTCCCATGTTATCGCTGATATAATCACTATATTATACAGGAGGACAATGAAACAGGCTCCAAATGAGATTCCTTGTGCAGCATCACTTCGAGTGTTTTATTGTATCCAACAGAGAAGCAAGAATGTTTCCTAAATCTGACCAGATTACTGATTATGCTCTGCTAATTAAGGCACAAGCTGTTTGAATAAATTGTCCACTCAGGCGCATGCATAGGATGTGACTATTTTTGAAGTGTGATTTAGTAAAGAATTGATTGTAACACTGAGAACCCCCAAAGAGAATCAGAGCTTCAGTGCAAATCTGTCTGAATATATCTCTCCATGAGACATTAGACAAGTGGTTTTAAAACTTTTCACTTCTTTGGAGCTATTTCCATACCAGTTCATCTGCCTCAGAACCCCTGGGCTTTCCAGAAAGGTCAGCCTTGTCCACCAGATTTCTTACTTGGTCAACCAACACTTTCCACACCTCATGTACTGTAACTCTACCCAATGTTGCATCTGATCTTGCACTCCTGCTGTCCTCTTCCTCAGGCGGATCAGTGTGTCTGGTTGTTAACCAGAAGGTTGGTGGTTCCAGCCCATCCAGGGATGTCTGTGGGCAGGATCCCTGCATTGCATGGGTTGGACTAGATGACCCTCATGTCCCCTTCCAGCTCTACGATCCTATATCCTATTATTCTGTTACTCACTCTGTTAAAATGGTCATTTTATGGAGAATACTGACCAAGCACATTAGGCCTCCCTGTTGTCATGTGTGAATTGAAAAGGGCACACCCGGCTCTGTATTTGCAGAATAATATAGGCAAATTGTCCACAAATATGTATCTTTTTGTTCTGAGCAGCACCTGTTAAAAACTTCTGAGTTTAACCTCACATGGCACATGAGTTTATATTATGTATCCATCTGGTTATTGGAACCCTGCTGTTTGCTAATGTTTCAGCTATAAAACTGCGTGGCTGCATGTTAAAAGTTATCCTTTACATAGCACACTATTTTTATGCAAGACATGGCTCTCTGCAACCAACAATGTATGTATACATGTGCACTTTAGATGCATTTGTTACTGGAGAAGTAGTAATTGTATACTGATGAAGCAAAAGAACAGTGACCTTCGTCAGGAAATATGACTATTTTTCTGCCAGAGCGCTAGCCTATGATAATAAACCTATTGAATTGAGATAAGTAAGAGGTTAGATTTAACAAACTGAAGGAGGCTCTACATCCCCTGGCAAGTCAGGGGCTCTTGTTACTTTCATCAATAAATAGAAAGGGCTAGTTTTTTCTAGTGGGTGGAGATTGGAGTTCTCAGACAAACAGAATAGCTTATATCCATAGGGTTCAGGTTCAGAGTTCAGTCTGGACCTGGAGCCCAAGGTCTCCTTGGAGGAGGAGTGGTGCCCTCTAGCAAATTTCCATTCTGCCAGTAACCCAAACATTCCTGTCCCAGGATTGGAGGTCATTACCCCCAGCATCCTGTGCTACCACCCTTATCTCCCCCAGAGGTAGAGGAGATGGTGAGCTAGGCAGGACCTTTAGGGCTGCCACCGAAATGCCCAGATAGCTACACTGGAGATTATTCAGGAGAATGGGAAATCGCATGAAAGGATCTGGCCAGATCTGTTGCTGTCTGGGAGCCGGGAAGGGGTAAAGCCTCCATTCCTTCTATAAACTCCCAGTCAGTGCTGCTTCATTGCTTGAAGCCCCTGCTTCCATATAGCCCCAAGCTCCAGTCTTCTAAGGAGATGCACAGTGACCTTAGATTATCAGTAACGAGCATCTGGATGAAACACTTTGAGATTCTTTGTTTATGCAGAACAGGGTTCTTATCTCAGGATAATAACCCTGAAATAACAGCCTCTTGAATCTTTACTGAAAGCAAACAACTTAAACACCATTAACTCTTGTTTCAAATTTTGTTATTTTTTGGTATGTGTTTATTAGCTCCCTTCCAGCAACATCCCCACAGTTTCTAAATAATATGTCCTAATATTTGAGCTGGGGATGCATATGCTTGATAAGTGCCTTTCCCCTTGTATTTGTATGGCAGGCTCACTCTGCTTTGCTATGAATTATTTAGTATCCCGACACCTTCCCAGTTCTCTTTGTCTCAGACAGACAAATCACTGGTGAAATGCATGTGTATTTATGCAGAACTGAAAATGCAAGACAGTTTAACTCTGTGAGATAAATATTCTTTGGTGACAGCAGAATGTTTCTCCTCTATCCTACCATGCTTGTGAAGATAGTTCAATAAACTACTTTACAGTGCTCCTGATCTGCCCGGCAAACAGAAAAGATGTGAAAAGAGGAGACACTTTCTTCTCTGTGATGTGATATACTGTGGCCATCATGCAGAGATGTTGCCAAATTGCATTTCATCTCTCTGAGAAATTTATTCTACCTTTAAAGAAAGTATAAGCTGTTTCAAATGGGTTAATCCGACAGCTTAGAATGATTTTTATTATTTGGGAGAAAAGCATAAAATACAACAAAACTACCAAATGCTAATCTGAAACTGCTTTGAGGTTTTTTGTTTGTTTGGTGGTGGTGGTGTTTTTCTTGCAAGCAAGTGGTATATAACTTTTATGAAATAAATAAATAATGCCTTCATAGGTATTATTCTAGTTATTCTTGTCATAACTCAATAACATTGATTCTTCTGAATCAGAGGAGCAGTCCTAAGATGCCAAAACCATGAGTTTGGGCAAGGCCCTCTCCCTGACATATCTCAGAAATCAGCCACTCAGGCAATCTCTATTGCAAAGACTTCTGTGGATAAGGAGCCACTCACACCACTATTTTCAGTGGGATAAAAACTCCCATCGGTGGTAATTGGACCTTTGCTTTTCTTGCAGCTATAGGTGCAGGAAGCCTCAGCTCCAATCAGGGCATTGGGAAGAGCAAAGAGTTAAAGTTCACCTCTGCTGGTGCTACATACAGTCCTGATCCAGCCCAGCCAACTTCCATGCCATCCATTTATTAAACAAAAAATAGTCATGCAAAGCCAAGCCACATGACAGTCATATTTAACTTGGCCCTTAGTCCTACCTATCTCTCAAGCTATGTGCTGTCCCAGGTCCTGATGCTGAATTAGCACTATGTGTCACCCACTGTTGCTTGTTGGACTCCTGTTACAGTTTCTGCAATCCATCTCTAGCAGGGATTACAGTATTACAACCCACAAATGTTGGGACCCACTGCCAGGCAGTGAAATACCACAGTGAACCTCATTACAGAAAGATTCCTTCCTTATTAGTGACAACAAATTGAATGCTAGAACTGCTTTCCTATTTCTCCACACCTGCCACCCTCTCTCAAGTTTAAAAGACATATCAAACTGGATATCATCATACGCTCCAGATGCTAAAAGATGTAAGAGAGCCTGTTCACTATGAGAATAATCTCCTGACATCCTGACTTATCCAAGTATCAGTAGATGTCTTTCCTGAGTAAAGGGCTGGTAAATACTTGAGGAATTTCTCTTACGTTGTTCTCTTGGTAAAAGATACTGAGAGTTCCTGTATTGATTTCACTGGGAGCACAACCCCTGCTATATAGTGTGACTGGGGTGGATGATTCAGTTCTAAAGGACACACGTTTGGATTGAAAGCACAGCTCTATTGAAATTGCTGCACCTGTTTGTGGTATTCTGCTATGTAAATGAAACATAAATTTCTGCTTTAGGAAACAGCAAGCATTTAATCAAACATTTCTGGTAAATAATCATTTTGACATGGGTCTTTAAATGGCCTCATTCACAATTTTTTTAATTTTTATGTCAAAGCATTCCCACCCCATAAGTAGCATATTGTGTGATGGCCAGGGGTTGGTAATGCTTCACATTCAAATGGAAAACCTAATTTAATCAGTGTCTGAATTCTGAAAGCACTTATTTGCCTTCCATTTTTCACCTAGCTGACTCACATTTTTTCATAAGTGTATAAAAAGATAATTTAAATGCTTTCCTGTTCATATAAAATGTTTTAGTGGAATGCTAGGACAACAAACAAACAAAACCAAAGCCCTGTTTGTATTGTCCCCACATATTCATGATATCCATCTAACAGGACAATCTCACACATGTCAATTCAGAAGTAAGTTACATTAAGCCCATTGTAACTTACTCTTAGGTAGGTGGGATGGGCATCCTTTACACTGGGTGGCATACTTTACACTGGGGAAAGCAAGTCTTTAAAAAGTTTTTGACTTACCCCACCCTTTTTGCCAGTGAAACATCTGTGATTGAGGTAAATAGAGATTAGAATAGGGGTAAGTCTCAGCCTGCCCCACTCTTCCTCCAGAAAACCCCTTTTTGGGACTTAGCACAGCCTCAGAAGGCTTTGAGGAGGCTGGGAGGGCTTAACACTTAGCTGAGCTGGGATAAGAGACTTCAGCCTAGGCTCAGCCAGAGATCCACCTATTCTAAACTCCTCTCACCTTGGTGGATCTTGGGTTTGAATCACTCCCCAGGTTCCCTAACCACCTAACAGCAAACTCCTATGCATGTTGACTCACTCCCATTGCCAGGTAAGCAGGTATAGGATTGTTGTTGCTGTTTATACATTTTTATTAATACAGGCAACCTCCCATTTACATGTTTTCAATATGTGCGTGGCCACACACATATGCATCACACTGATCCCAGAAGCAACCCAAAAACATCACAAAAGGGGGCAGAATGTGGTGGGGGCAGATTGGGGTGTTTGCAGGCTTTTACAATGGTGTTTTAAATACTGTATATGTGATTTCACTTATGTGTGCTGTGCCTCGGAACGTAACCCCCATGTAAATGGGGATTGCCTGGATTACTCTATCTACAAACATGTACATATAAAATGCAATGATCAAAGGGGAAAACAAAAGTCAGATTAAACTATTGTAACAGCAAACATATCACCAATATTTACAGAAAGGTGAGATCTATTTTTCAATCATTAATAAACGTTTTCCAATTTCTGGGATTATTATTTTGTGATTTTTTTCTCTCCAACTCAAATACATTTGGTTAATTTAGCAAGAACTACATATATAACTGACTGGCTCATTTTTTTAAACTTAGTATATTGTATATCTTTCAATATTTTGCATAAAATACTCCGTGCTAAAATTGTTTCATGATGGATCTTTGGGGTGTAATTTGTAAAATTCTTGTTGGGTCCAAGTCTAAAAGAAAAAGTGTTATTCTACTCATTGAGAACTGAATATCTGACCCAAATTCATTTGCTATGCCTATGTTCTGTAGTAGTAAAAGAAATTGCAGATGAATCACAGATGTTAAAAACATTCAGACACTAGGCACACAGTATCACAGCTTAAACCACATTTCCAGACCATGCTTTAGAATAAAGTGCTGGTAACGTTTGTTGGAATGGGGCAGTTAAATTGAGCCCAATGCTACACAGACTTCTGTCTTCTTCAGCCTATATAAGCTGGTTGGGTCGATACAATTCTTATGGGCTGAATTTACCCTTTTTCAGTAGACTCTGTCTGCACAAGATCTGGGATCCAGCTGGGATCCTGTGGGTCTCCAGCTCAGCTGCCTCCACCCTGGCTCATCTGGGGTTATACTGGTGTAAGTCTCCAACTGCAGCTTAGATTAAGAAAGACTGGAGTAAGTCCCTTGCTGAGGATGGTGTAAGCTGAGGACGGAGAAAGTCTCTAAGGGGAGGGTGTTCCAGGGATGTGGCAGAGGCACATCTTTTCGGCTCAGGCATGTGAGTTGGAAGTCTGATGGAACTAGCAAAAAAGGTGGGGTAAGTCACCACCTATTTTACAGGCTTGTTTCTGTCTGTTGGGTTTGAGCCAACTGAACTGACTGTAGGCTCACTCCTGAAGGGGGCTTGGCTCTGGTGTATTTTATGCAGGTGTAACTTGAACTGACATAAATTGCAGTGGGTAGCCCTAGTTAGGATTGCTCCCTAAGTCACTGCAGCCAAACCTACACATCTGAGTTTGTGACAAAGGGCCTCCAGAGCATGGATCTTTTAGGATGACTTCACACAGATCAGTTTTGATAACATATACTGCATTTTTATTTGCCCATTTGCATCCAATTAAGTAATTTCTGAAGGCAAGCAACTTGTACCACCCCATGAGCTGGATGATAGGAGGTGTATTTACATGACGAATCCCTGTGTGGCTCTGTTGGAGACAAGACCTCTGTAAATTATTAATAAACTTTGGCAGAGATGCAGAGGTAAAAAATAACAGTTGTGCTATCGCATTTCAGCTGAGGAAGCATTCATTGAAATTCTATATGGGTATGAAGCATTGGGAAAGGCATCATTTAATAGTTAAATAGATTGGCTGATCCTACAGGAAGAAAATAATCTAGTCAAGGATTCCTCAGTATACTATTGACCCAAATTAAATGAAAGTCCAGATGTTTACAATCTGAAGGATGTGGGGGAAAAGAGGGAATGTTTGTCAAAATTTGATTAAAACAACTTATGTAGCAAAACTATTTTTGTTTTTATAGATGGAAGTGGTTTACCACAGAATCATAGAATTCACTGGATAAAAAATTATACATTTTTTCCTTATTGTTTTAACTTTTTGTGCATGGATACATTATGACTCCACTGGCACACATGAAGAATCTTCTTTTACAACTCCTGCTCTTAGGTTAAAATTGAAAATGCCTATTTTAGTAGGTTGGATTGAGGCTTAGTCATACATTGAGTAGACTGTATGAAATCAATGAGATTTGAGTTAGTCCTTCCCATTGCTAAACCATTGTCCTATCCTGGCTCAATAAAATGGAGAGCCAGCAGCAGCAAAATGCCAAACATAACTGAGTGCCTTTGTTATGAAGAAGTCAGATAAATTAGAAGAAGAAGAAGAGTTTGGCTTTGATATCCCGCTTTATCACTACCCGAAGGAGTCTCAAAGCGGCTAACATTCTCCTTTCCCTTCCTCCCCCCACAACAAACACTCTGTGAGGTGAGTGGGGCTGAGAGACTTCAGAGAAGTGTGACTGGCCCAAGGTCACCCAGCAGCTGCATGTGGAGGAGCGGAGATACGAACCCGGTTCACCAGATTACGAGTTTACCACTCTTAACCACTACAGTACACTGGCTCACAAATAAAATCATGCCCCACTTGTCTAAACTGGGTCTGTGATAGAATTTCTTACTGGTTCTCATCTGGCAGCACCTGCAGCCCACAGCAAGGTTTCATATCACACCCTGTGAAACAGAGCACATGTCTGATGGGCATGCACCTCCTCAGTTTGGATATATGAGGAGAGGACTGGAACAAAATCTGCGCTCTGGTGTGCTCTCAGCATGTCCTGCACCCTTCCATCAAGTGCTTAGCTGCTTGAGCAAATTATATAACTTATTTAGAGCAACAGAAATACTTTGTACTTGTATGTATCTGTATGTATCTGCAAAAGCCTACAAGCTGTATAGATATACTGTACCTACAAAACTGTTTTACAGAGCCTTATCTTCTGCAACAGTAACCTTTCTCTGCTTCTGTGTGGTGACTGGTACTGGGAGCATCTTCCACTTTATGGGCATCTCGCTTGAGATTCTTGTGTTGCCACCCTCTGGACCTTTTCATGGAGGAGGCACATAAAGAAGGGTCTCAGATGATGATTATAGGATCTGGATCAGTTTATATGCAGAGAGGTAGTCTGCTTGGTAGTTCAGAAGTTGGGCAGTGTGTGTGTGATAGCCTGGGAGAGGGAATTCTCTGCGGAAACTCCTAGTTTATGGAATTCCCTCCCCACAAGGTTGGGTTGAGCACCTTCATTATGTAGCTTCCATCATATGCTGACGATTCACCTCTCTACCCTGGCCTTTGACACTTGAGGTATATGTTTTCAGGACTCACACTATTCCTGTGACTGTAATTTGATTTAAACTGTTTTTAATATTTAATTTTAAATTGTTGTAACCCACCCTGGAGCCTTATGACAAAGGGTAGGTAATAAATTGAAATAACAAAAACAAAAACAGTAAATCCCAGAGATTTCAGGATTAGAATACAACCCTCCCACAGTGCAGTGATTTCTGTATAATTTTGCTCTGCCCCCAGTACTGTGTGTTCAAAAGGATGCCTAGAAATGTAGGCTATTCTGTGGCATTATGCAGCATCCTAAGAATCCCATTTTTGCTTCCATTATGTCCAGAATTTACCAATGCATTCCAAATGCTTCAAGCAAATCAAAAACTTGGAAGTAGAAGAAAGAGATTGCTAAACTGAAGACATGAGAACTGCATTGGAATTCTACAGTGAAATCAGAACTATTGTCTAAAACAAAACAACATCCCCAATCTATTTTAATGAAGCCAGGTTCACTGAAACCTAATCAGGAATGTAGCAGAACTGAATACCAACCATCACCACCAATTTCTCCCTTTATTTATGTAGCGTAATGAATTAACGGTAAAACAAGAAATGTTAAGGGGAAATAGCATGTGAGATTCTGCTTAATCAGTGTCTGCATAAGTCCCTTTCCGTATGTGGGTTTTATCTGTCAGCCAGAAAGCACATGAAAGAAAGAAAGAAAGAAATGCACACATGCCAAAGAGACACAAAGTCTCCCAGCTGAACTGCTAGAGCAATGCCTCTCACATGTCTTTGGAATCTTACAACTGCCAGATCTAAATCAGGATTACTGTTGCAGTGGTGGTGGTGGTGTAGTTAATACAGAAAACAATCCTAAGCATGTTTACTCTGAAGTCAGTTCCACAGAGTTCAGCTGAGCTTATTCCCGGCTTAGCATACTTTGGACTGAAGCCATGGAACCACTTCATACTATGGGTAAGTAGGATTCAGTCTGAGAGCCAGAAAGAGAGGCCTAGAGGGCCACTTTCAGTCCTCAAGCCTAGGCTCCCACCCTTGCTTAAGACCTTTCATATATTCTGCTCATAGTATAATGAATAAATTCAGATAATTAATGTGTCCAAGGAAAATGAAGGGACTCCAGAAATGAACTTTCTCTAGTTCTCTGAAGCTATAATGTCTACATAAATGGCTATTTTCTTTTTACAAGCCATTTTTCCCCCATATATGACTAATTATTTAAAATGCTGTAGTTGTAAGTATCTTACTTAGTTTTATTAATTTTGAAATTAACTGTGTAAGGGATTTATGCGATGTTAATTTCCTCTATATGAGTTCAATTAAAATGAGTCATACAAAACAGAATCAAGACCGTATCTTTTCAAGTTAGTTAAGAAAATGTTAGGGTGAGACATAAATATGGTTCTATTTACCTTGCCTGAACATCATCATATTTTCAAAGGGTCAGTGAGAACCTTTTCATTTGTTGCCGACCTCTGTCTAACCTACAATATTTTTTCAACTTTGGTTTTCTAAATATTTACATTGGGTTATATCCAACTGCATTCTACTCAGAGTAAACCCATTAAAACTATTCATCCTCATAAATTTCAATAGGTCTACTTTGAGTATGACTAGCACTGCATGTAGCCCAGTATGAATAAAGTATGTTCCCCCACTCCAATCACTTGATGTATCTTACAGTTAAGAGATGAAGAAAGGGAGTGGGAAGCATATGGGAATTGGTAGGTTCTGTGTCTCCTCCATGAGGATGGTATATGAAAATAATAATAATAATAATAATAATAATAATAATAATAATAATAATAAACAATGGTCTGCTCTGCGGATCTTAATGTCTGAGTACATCTGCAAAGAAGAAGGGTATCTTTCAGATATTTGAGGCCTTAGATGTTTAAAGTCCTAAACACCAATGTGGGCACCTCAAATTATGCCTGGACATGAACTGGCAATGAATCTTTCAAAACATAGGTTATATTAGTTCTAAAGGAAACCCCAACCAGTAATCTGGCTGCTGCATTTTGGACCAGTTAAAGGTTCTGAATTGTCTTTGAGTGCAGCACCATGCATTGCAATAATCCAGTCTGGAAGTTACCAGAGCATGGAATACTTTGACCAAGTCATATCTGTCCAAAGAGGCCACAGCTGCTGAACCAGCCAGAACTGGAACTAGGGCTTCTTAGCTACTGAGGCCTCGAGCCTCAAGTGACAATGTTAGATCCAGGAATTTGCTCCTTCCAGTGAAGTACAGCCCTATCCAGAACAGGCCTTCTATCCACCTTCTGGACCTGAGAACTTAGAATACACAATACCTCTGATTTTTCAGGGTTCAATTTCAATTGGTTGGCCTACATCCAGCTCATCACTGCATCAAAGCACTAGTCTTGTGCCCCAAGCACCTCTCCCAGTTCAGATGGAACAGAGAGATAGAGCTCTACTCCAAAACTCCTGATTGGAAATGTACTGGAAAGTTCACCAAGATAGAGACCACTGGTCCAAAGATGATATCTACTAACTGAGGAATGTGGCACATAATTGTTTGCAGAATTCCACACTACTTTCAGTCACAGAATCAAAGAGGGTTTGTGGAGCATCCAGCACTGTCACTTTTGAGTTATAATGTGACAGTGCAGATACAGCAGTTACTGTCCAATAGATAGAATCTGGGTGTTTTCTACGAAGAAGAGAGAACTTGCAACAACTTGCTCCTATTACTTTGCATTGCTGTCCAAACATTGTAGATGTTTTGTCCCTAATAATGAGGGTGTCACTGCAGAAATGTACAGAAACAGAGACAAACAGGAAGTTCAAGTGTGAATTGTGTTTATAAGGGTAAAAAAGAATAAGGTTTTGGACTCTTTAATAAAGCCTGAAAAGCAAGACAAAAAGTTAAACGTTAGTTATCTTCCAGCCATTATCATTAAAACAGCAGAAGAAACACACTGGAGAGCAAAGCCTTTTTACTCCATTAATTTTTCTCCTCAATGTACTAGAGGCATGATTATAATAACAAAACAATATGTTGCCTCAGTAAAACTAGCAAATCTTTGGAGAATTGTCATGTATATATCAGACTCAGTTTGGGAAAGTGAACATCATAGGAAAGCATTGTTCTTCTGATACTTTTGAGTGGGCAGTGGGCTCAAGAGAAGCCTGGAGCTGCTGTCTTCTGCACTGACTTTCTCTGCATACACTTGGCAAGCATCTTCAGTTACTGACAATCAATATGTGTAATAAAAAAATATATAGACTCCTTTCATTATTTCCAAAGCCATGTCACATGAATAAAGCTGCAGGCTGTGTTATCCTCCATGAGGTTTGGCATTAAATGTAAATTAGATGCTAGCAACTGCAGATTACTAGAGGGAATGAGAGCTGAGGAAATGCTAAAAAGATCTCATGAAAAGCAAAGGATCACATGAGAGATGAACTTATTCAAAGAACACATTAGCTCTCTTGAAAAAGTAAACTGTGTTGCTGTTGTAAGGCTATGTTCCAGTTTTTCTGATAGACAGCACCTACAGCTACAATAGACAGTCGTTCTAAATCCCTTGAAAAATACTAAGCTCCCTGTTTTTTGGTAGCCTGCCATGAAATGCCATAAATGCTATTCTGATATGACCACAGGGCAAGAAAATAGCATTCCCATCTTCCTTTTTTACTCATTCTTTCTCAAAACAATACTAGCAAATGTTTATTTGAATTGTCCCTGTGAATTGGGTGAATGTTTTAATTATCTCTACATGGAACTGAGCAAGAGCTACTTTGTCAAGTCAGCTATAAAGCCAGGATTCCAAGATAGCAGCATACAAAAAACATGACTTGGGTAGTAAATGTTCAGTAAACCTTTTGGTGCTTAGGCAAGATCACTCTAGCAAATGCTACATAGCTCAATATTCTTAAGCAACCTGGTAAAACTATCTTCTTGCTGATTAAATGGAGGAAGTCCATGAAATATTTCCAGTACCACTTCAGTTTCATGTCCGCATTGTCCTGGTCATATTTTCTTCAGAGGAACATGAAATTGCATTCTGCAAATATAATCAACCAATCCATGACATTACTCAAGTTCCATTCATTCAATAGGAGTGTTGTGTCTTGCTTCAGGACAAGTCCCACAGAAGCTAGTGTAATACTAGTGCTCAGTAAGTTTCTTTCCCAGCTCTAATGCTTTGCCCTACTATGTTTGCATGATTCTAATGTATGTCATTTGTGCAGGGCTGCAGTAATTTTTTATGATGTAGCTTTACTGTCGCTCCATATTAGGACAATTACTTAGGTTCTAAGCCTTTATAATAATATAATAATTTATTACTTATCTTTTTCCCATGGAGCAGCTTTTTATTTTGCTTACTCTGACCTTTTGTCTTTTTCCTTTACTTGCATAAAAATAATTTATCTGACCATAGATCATTTGCCATGATTGTTGTACAACCAACGGTCTGTTTTCTTATTAAGAGTTCAGAAAGTTAGGCATATCCCTGTTCTTAAATCACAAATCATTGTTGACCAAAAGGTCTGAACACCACCAGCACGGCAAAAGAAGTCTGTTGGGCAGGTTCTCAAGTGTCCATGTAGTCAAGATGGTGCATGGAATCCAATTGATGCTCTTGTGCTGATGGTAGAGGTTTTGATCCAACACATGCCTCCACTGATGAAAAAAGAGAGGAATGGATTCTCCTGTACCCACTTTGGCCTTCGACCAGCAGCCCACAATGTCACTCTGTTGTGGTGGGTCCTCCCACTTTCTATAACTGATTTTCAGTTGGGCACAGGGGATTGCAGAAGGAAGGAGAAAATGACCTCTCTCTCTCTCTCTCTCTCTCTCTCTCTCTCTCTCACACACACACACACACACACACACACACAAATCACCTCCTCTCTTCTTCCACTAGTAGACCCATCTGTTGGATCAAAGGCCCTGAACACAAGGATAACAGAACTGGATAACACTCTCATTGGACTGGTTCCAGAGAAAGTCTGAGTGGAACATGAGTGGTGCCATTGAGACGTTGGATATATTATCTTGCCTGATTTTGTTGAATCAGTTACAGTTACTGAAGCCTGAGGATGTGGGCAAGCTGCTTGCTCACATCCAAGGTGTGCTGAACATTTGGTTGTGTGATGGGGTAGTTCCTGCTTCCTTGAAGGAGATGGTGATGCTGCCACTCCTGAAATAATTTGCCCTCACCTGTACCCAGAGGTTTTTCTGCCGGGTCATTAGCACTCTCTTTGGGGGGTAAGGTGATCAAGAGGGATGGTGGCAGTGCAGCTTCAGGCCCAGTTTTGGGATTTAATCAACCATACTCACCTTGATGGCTTCCTTTTATAGGAGAGGGACATGTAAAGTATGACTCTGTTGCTTCTCCTGGAACTCCCAGTGACTTTTGATGCTATTGACCATGGTGTCCTTCTGCCTCAGTGAGCTGAGGGTTGGGAACACCATTTTATGATGATCTAGTTCCCACTTGTGGGGTCGGCTTCAGAGAGTAGTACTGGGCCACTGTACCTCAGACACCTAGTAGTTGATCTGTGGGCTCAGTTTTGTCCCCAATGCTATTTAATATCAAAATGAAGCCCCTGGGGGTGGTCATTAGGATAATTGAGGCAAAATTTCACCAGTATTGACAAGGGCCAGGAGTCAGCTTCGCCTGCTGAACAGCAGCCTGAAAGGGGAGAAAGGGGAATGACTCTACCTGCAGCTGATCAGCCTTCACAGAGGAAAAGGCACTGATGAGAGCCAGCTGGTGCTGATGAGAACCAGCTGGCTTTGGCCTCAACAGAGTTCTCAGCAGCAGTCAGTTGCTGGAAGCAATGCATGTAGTTCCTGGTCCTACCTTGCTGTTTCCTGCTGAGCTGTTGGACTTTGTATGTGGATTCAGCTCTCAGGTAAGAGTTCCTCAGAGACTTCCGGCCCCTGCTTACTTGGCAATGGAATTTGGACATGGCAACATCATGCTGATAGTAACCAACTCTATTTCTCTGTAACTTCTGAATCAGGAGAGGCTGTGCATGTTGTAAACTGATGTCTGAGTGCAGGAAGAGGCTGTAAACTACTAATGAACTCTGATGGGGACCCTATGGATGAGTGGTTTCCAGATCTTGTAACTTGGTTGCATGCCAGCTCTGGATGGAGTTGCATTCCCATGAAGGAGCAGGTGCCTAGTACTCCTTGTTTCACCATTGTCACGGGAGACCCAGGTGACTTCAGTGACTTGGAGCACTTTATTTATTTATTTATTTATTTATGCATGCATGCATGCATGCATGCATGCAAACTATGGCTGTCCTTGTCCTTGTTATGTATGGTCCATACATTGGTAACCTTACTGTGTTATGCCTGATTTGGAAGCTGCAACTAATGCAAATTGTAGCCGCTAGAGTACTTAGTGGGAAACACAGCTTTACACATATTACTTTACACATTCATCTGCACTGTCTCCATAATAGCTACAAAGAAAAGTTTAAGGTTTTGTTGCTGACATTGAAAGCCCTAAACGACTTGGTATCATGATACCTAGCAGACTATTCTTATCTCATAGTATAGACCAAGCTGATCTCTAAGGTTGTTGAGGGAGACTTCACTGGTCATTTCTTGCTCAGCAGTTTGTCACTTGGTCATAATATAGCCTTGTGATAGCAAAGCCCCTCTGCCCCCCCTCCAGTTATTCAGAAGATTGAGATGGTGGTAGTAATGATATTTAAACACTTCTTACAAACATGTATTTACTCAAGGTTTTCTGGGCTCTGACTCTCATACATATACATATATAGATATGAATGTTTTATCTTGCTTTTATCTTTTATCTTTAGCTTTCAGGACATTTTATTGCTATTATGTAAACTGCTTGGTTTTTTTATTATAAAATGGCATAATTTTTTGAGACATAAACAAGCACAACCCCACATTTGCAGTGGGGCTTTCTTGTACCTCCCTCTGTATTCAACCCTCTGCACTCCCTGGGAAGCTACACTTGAGGGTCAAGGGACCCTCTTTAAAGCCCTAAACAGCCTCAGCCCTGTGTACCTGAGGGAGCGTCACCACCGATGTCCACCTCCAAGGGCCTTCTGGTGGTTCCTTCACTGTGAGAAGTGAAGTTACAGGGAACCAGGCAGAGGGCCTTCTTGGTAGTGGCACCCACCCTGTAGAATGCCCACCATCACATGTCAAGAGGATAAATAACTATACAACTTTCCAAACACATCTGAAGGCCTGTATTGGGAAGGTTTTAATGATTGATGTTTTACTGTGTTTTTATATTTTGCTGGATTGACTTGGGCAACCCAGTCAGATGGGCAGCCTATAAATATTATTCTTATAGTAAAAATAAAAAAAAACCATATTATTTTATACTGCGGCATGAAGGGGGCTGCAGCAGGAGAGAGGAATTGGTGGAGTGGAGGGGGCTGCTGTTTTAGATCCAGTTAGGTGTGTTCCAGGCAAAGAGGTGCTCCAATAAGATGTTTGGAAATATTCAGAGACGAAAGAAAGAACAAAGAACTTGAGCAAGTGAGCCAAGATAGATACTAAAGTGAATAAGGGATGAATTTACAAACAATTTATTCTTCAACAGTGGCTGCTGATGTGTAGATGAGCCACGTATATTTTTAAAACTTTTTTAGCTGACAAAACTCCAGAACATCTGTGTTTTCTTTGCAATATGTATAAGCTGAACAAGCAAAAGGCATGTGTTCTGCATATGGTGTGAACTAGGCTGTATCTTGGATGCTATTCCTTTATGTAAAGAGGAAATTCTTCAGCTCTATATTATTCCTAGGGAATTTCTAATGGAACAATAGGTCAAACTGGGTGAAACATAGCAAGCATATGTCTCATTAAGCTCTACACAGTATTTACTAAAGGGATAACCCAAAAAACAGAAATAAGTATGCTTGTTTCTACACAATGCCAAAATGAGGGGGATAATCGGATTTCATTCATGTAAATAGCATTAGCACCAGCTGCATTATTCTTATTATCATGATGCTTTTTGACTCTGAGTTTTTTGGTAGATGCTGAATCTCTCTTCGTATTCTTCCCTATATATACTGTAAAAGTATTTGTATGCTAAGTCTGTTAGCCAAGACTGAATATACTTGCAGTGCTATCAAAACAATAGCAACATTTATTGATCTATTTAACTAGTAGGATTTATATACTGATTAATCATCTAAAACTTATACATTGAACTTTAAATTTCTTCTCAAAGCATTTTTTATCCCAATTAAGAATTGGATATCTGATATCTGTCTAGAACATCTCGCTCCATGGAAAATCAATTTCTTACCCAACTCTGCTTCTGAACTTGAGACCTCCTCTAGAAACAAAAGGAGCCCATATTCACCAGAACACCACTATCTTCAGTAGATAAGCACATGAGATGCAATTTGGATAAAAATTCTTACTTTTTAAAATAGCAACTGGATGATTTTCTGTTGTATACCCAACAAATGCAATATTACTACTTTAAAATAAGGAAGCAGACCTTGGAATTTTTTTAAAAAAGTCAGATGTAGGATGCATTCTATATGTATGCAGGGCTAATCTTTTTTTTTTTTTTGAAATTTGAAAAATTTCAGTTGATGAGCATGGAACTTGTTTTCCAGTTGCTAGATGACTTGCGAATGATGCCTATGCTCAGTGCTTCTAGAAAAAAGATGTAGGAATAGCAGGATTAGCAGTGACTTCATTCTTCCCCATTTTGCTCCCCTCCCACTGATACTGTAGTATGACTGGATGGTACACAGAATTGCTAAAACCTACAAACTATGATCTGGATTCAAGCGTGTTGTGTGTTGGAAGTTTTGGAATGCAACTCAGGTTGTATTGATGACTGAAGATTTGCATGGGAAGAAAGTAGGTAGAGGAACTTCTGTTATCTTTCTGATATAACTTGTGCTGACCAGATGCTAGACAGGGCTGGTGGCCTCACTTTCTACTTCTTTCTCTTCTTCATCTTTACAATAGGAGAGGAAACATTTTTGTATGTTTCTCCTGCTAAGAACAAAGGAAAAGCATGGCTCTTTGCATCTCCACCTTAGTTAAACAAAGCTAGGATCTTTACTATCAAGCATGTATTTCCTTAGCTTTCTTATCTTCCTAAAGTCAGAGTCTCACTCTGATTGTATCCAAGGATAAGGCATGCTCCTCTAAATGGGGTTTCATTATTAGCTCAACGTCCGCTGATGCAGAAGCAATGCAAAGTAATTATCTAGCCTGACTCCAGGTTTTGGGTAACACTGAGCAAGCTGCCCTCATTAGCCCCTAGTGATGCCCACCCCACAACCTCTGCCTGCCTGCCTACCCATGGTGGTGATGCCAAGTGAAAGTGAGCAGGAACTGAGGGCCTCTTGGTTGTAGTACCAGCCAGAGCTCCTCTCCAGTACTCACCAACACCATGACTGGAGTCCTTTAGCATGTGATGGAGGCAAGTTAAGGCATGCCCCACTGGCCTAGCCATTCCTCTTTGTTCCTGCCACTACCCAGCAGATGTGACAGTAGTAGTCCTGTGGCAGAAATATTAATCCTAATTGGGATGCCACAATTGCCATATGTTGCTGCTGGGCCTGGAGTCATCTGGGGGAGAATGTTGCTAATGTTGCTAGAGAGTGTTGCTAATCATCCCATTGTGCATACCTGTGTGCAATGTGCAGTGAACATCTCGTTTTTGCAGGGTTTGTGTCAATGGTTTAAAACCAATGTTTTGGAGTATCCCTTAATCAATTAAAATGTTTTTGAAGATGAATCTTGGCATATAGTAGTGATTAAAAGCATGAGTTATACTGTATAAGAACATGTTGACCTAAGAGCATGCTGAATCGGGCTACTGGCCCATATAGTTCAGCAACCTTTTCTCACAGTGGCTGACCAGAAGACTATGGGGAAATCCATAAACCCTGAGAACAATAGCACTCCCTCCTCCTGAGGTTTCCAGCCTGTGACCATGGAGGCATAGCCATCATGGCTAGTAATCACTGACAGCATTACTTCATGAATTTGTCCAATTCTTTCACTGCCTTCTGTGGAAGTTCTGTAGTTCAACTATTCACTGCATGAATCCCAGATCATACATGAACTCGCCGTAGGCAGGCCACTATTACTGATCCTTAGCATTCATTTTTTTGATTATGTTCTTATGAAACCTGTGTGCATGTGTTACTTGAATCAGTAGTTAAGTAGCTGGAAAACAACAAGAATCAAATACAGGAGTCACTGTTCATCTTGTTCTGCACTGGAGAGTTTTAGCAGAGCCAGAAACGAACTGCTTCTTGATCTACTCCAAATGATGTTTCTGCTCCAATCGAAACCTAGCTAGCCAGCTGACTCAGATTCCAGTTGGGGCAGAAGTCTACTCTGTCCCTACCTATGAAACTGAACAAAACAAAATACTGATTGTTCAGTAGAAAGTATAGTATCTGTAAATGTGGGTTTAGTACAACCCACCACCCATCACCAGATTTTTAATAATATGGTCTTTTTTGTTGGGGCTATTTCTGCTTTACACTGTTGATCTTATTGTTCATGCTGGCATACGGCCCTTTTCCAAAAGACTAGGAACTAAACAGTTATCTATGTACATCAGAAAGTTACCAAGGGGAGAAATGAATGTGTTTGTGTGTGTGTTAATGTTACTAGATGTTTTAACCTGAAGGATTCTGTTTAATTTAATAGACATCTTCCCCTAACCACACAATCAGATTCCATTTCCAAATTGTGCTATAGCTTAATCTCAAGCATCAGCCACTTGCTACAGACAACCAGGTTTTTGATTAGCTCTCCCTTGTATTTTATCTGTCTGTTGGACTGGCTGAGGGTACCTGCGTTATTGTTTCCTTGCAGAACACAGATTACATTCCTAAACCAGGGGAATTATATTTGCTGCTGTTTGAACCACAGTGGTATGTTAAACATAAAGAAATGAATATTTTACCAATGCCTCACTGGCATTTCTGTCGTGCTCACTCTACCTCTGTCGAATATTCAACAAATTAATTAGATGGCAGGCCCGAAATACCTGTTTTTTTATTACATATTCAGTGACAGAATATCACATTTTTATTCTTTTGATGTAAATCAGAGTGCTGTACCTGTAACTCCTGTATTACTCATTCCTCTCTTCCCCAGCCCCCGCTTTGTTCATAACCTATTTCATCCCTTTTCTGATTTATGTCTCTTACGTGTGTGTGTGGTCATGAATTTTAAGTGTATTCCTATGAATAAAAATAGGTCAGTTGCTTGTACAGATTTAGAAGAAAAAAACCCACTGATGTCTTTTTAGACTCTCGTCTGGAGGGCTCAAGTTTAAAATACAGATCAGTCAAGGTCGACAATGCTGCTATCAGATAGAGCTCCTGAAATGGCTGTGCTGAGTTTTCTCCTCCTTTTCTTTTAATGCTTAGAGGTAAATCAATTTCTTTTGAGGATCATCTTTTCTTTTAAGAATCTCTGAGATAGAAGGGGGTGGTGCCTTGCTCTCTGAGTAGCTAAATATAGATATGACATGCTATAGATGGTCATTGTCACAAGCCTCTGTTCCTTCACCCGATGGGTTTTACTTTATTTTAACTGTTCATTTTGTTGCTGAAACCCAGTTTTTAGCAGCACAGAAGCTGTTGCTTTACCTGCACAATTCTTAGAGGCAATAAATGGGGCTCCCTGCTGGTAGACAGCAATTAATCCTGAGCTTATTTGCAAAGCAATTTAGGTGCTTTAAATACTGGACAGTGCTGTCACATTTTCTCAGTTTGCTTCACATTTGAACCTATAAACTTTTTTTTTTTTTAAATGGATCCTGAGAGGTCTCTTCCTGGGCAATAAAATAACTTGCTGGTTACACAGGTATGCTGTGCTGAACATGTATTATACAATCTTGAGAGCTAGTGACCCTCACACATCTTCTGTATTAGGGATTATTAGCATATTTGGTTACATAACAAGCAGTACACTTTTGATGTGCAACTATGTACAGTCTCAATTCTGAGAAAAAATATATGTCTAAAATTTGCTTTTGTATTTGGGGTTGCAATGAACCACCCCCACTTGATGCAGCTGTAAAGCATGCACATGACTGGAAAACTCCACAGAGGGGATAAAATAGAACACTGTTTGAAGATTTGTAAAATGTATAAATTCCCACTGACTTTCCATAGGATCCACAAAGGTTACCAAGTTCTCCATATCATAGTATAATATACAGCTTCCTGTTATTGCTTCTTAAATTAACAGTTATAGCATTCTTGCACATGGTTTTATTGTGGGATGAAATCAACACTTGTCTGAGTGGTCATATGGCTGCCTCAATTTTGGCATCAGTTCTGGTGGTCATGGGCAGTGGAAGGCATAGTTTGGGAGGAGAGTAAGATTACCACTTGGGGTGGAAGCCTAGGTATATAGTCTCCTTCCCTCTTTTTAGCCCCTTCTTTCTCCAAGAAATAATTGGGTGCTTACCTACTGAATCTTCTGGTTTGGCAGTGCCAGTACTTAATTCCAGGTTGGTCCAAAATAAGACTGTACTCATCCATGATTTGATTGTGGATGAAGGGACTGACATGGTATACATCACTGAGACCTGGGTGGACCCGACTTAACACAGCTGTGCCTGCCTGGGTACTCGGAGCAACACCAGAGCAAAGGGTCATGGAGGGGGTGTCGCCATTGTCCATATGAGTTTCTGTTAGGAATACAGTGGTGCCCCGCAAGACGAATGCCTCGCAAGATGGAAAACTCACTAGATGAAAGAGTTTTCCGTTTTGGAGGTGCTTCGCAAAACGAATTTCCTATGGGCTTGCTTCTCAAGACGACAATGTCTTGCGAGTTCTTGCTGGTTCCCCCCCTTTTTTCTAAGCCGCTAAGCCGCTTATCAGCTGATCCGATCAGCAGATAAGCCGCTAAAAGCCGCTAAAAGCCACTAATAGCGCTAATCCACTAATCCGTCAATGGGCTTGCATCACAAGACGAAAAAACCGCTAGACGAAGAGAATCACAGAACGGATTCTTTACGTCTTGCGAGGCACCACTGTACATTCTTCACAAAACAGATTAATAGTTCCTGGAAACTTTAAAAAGCGTTCCAGAAATTTCTTCAAAGTGTGGGAGTGGCACTCCAGTCTTAAGTGGTGTCAGCTAATTAAAAGTAGGAAGTTGAGTTTGCAATGTGAGGCATGAGGAGAACATACATACACTGTTAATATGCATGCTTACAACTAGTTTGGATATATGGTGAAGTGTGCTGCTGATACTATGAGTTTGCGGTATCAGGACTGTTTATTACTAGACTGAAAGTATACTGTGCCAAAGAGAGAAAGGAGGACTGTAAATAGTTTGTAGTAACTAAAAATGCTTGCATAATGTAATTCTTGATTGTGCATTCGAGTGTGACTACAGTTCTTGTCGTCTGCTGCCAGGGAAACTCTGCTAGACACTTTGGGAAGCGGTTATGGTTGGTAGCCTCTAATAATTTCACCTCCTTCACTAGGAAGCCTCTTGATCTGGAGATGGGCATAAAGGGTCTGCATCTGATGTTTGGCCAGAGAGACAGATTGGGGGTGCTGCTAGTGTATTGACCACCCGTAGGGATGCAGGTGGCACTGTGGTCTAAACCACTGAGCCTCTTGGGCTTGCTGATCAGAAGATCGGCAGTTCGAATCCCTGTAACGGAGTGAGCTCCTGTTGCTCTGTCCCAGCTCCTGCCAACCTAGCAGTTTGAAAGCATGCCAGTGCAAGTAGATAAATGGTGGGAAGGTAAATGGTGTTCTGTGCACTCTGATTTCCATTACATTGTTCCGTTGCACCAGAAGCGGTTTAGTCATGCTCGCCAAATGACCCAGAAAGCTGTCTGTGGACAGACGCTGGCTCCCTCAGCCCAAAAGTGAGTTGAGCACCGCAACCCCATAATTGCCTTTGACTGGACTTAACCGTCCAGGGGTCCTTTACCTGTACCTGGCCACCCAGTAGTGGCCTCCCCAACTAAGCTGGCCAGGGTGGTCTCTAATGTGGTGTTGAAAGAGCCTTTTTGCCTAGAGCCTAAAGGTGTATAATGAAGGCATCAGACAAACCTCCCTGGGGAGAGCATTCCACAGGGAGCCACTACAGAATAGGCCCATTCTCATATTAAAGACCTTATAACTGCTAACAGTAGCTATTAAACATATCTAATTCAGTTCACAGGTACAGCCATCTTTTCTCCATGCAATTCATCAGGAAGGCCTGCACATTGATGCACAATAGCTTCCTGGGAGCATTTAAACAATAATAATTAAGCAGCTGTAATATGTTAAAGCAACATAAAGGCAACCTTTGAATCAGACCACCTTTTAAGTATTTAAGTACCTTAATGTTGACAGAATTGTGTATGTTTAGCCTGAAGACTGAGATGTGATATTATAGTCATCTTCAAATATCTAAAAGGCTGTCACATGGAAGATGGAGCAAGCTTGTTTTCTCCTGCTCTGGAAGGAAGGCCCCCAACCAATGGTTTCAAGTTACAAGACAGTAGTTTTCAACTAAACATCACCTTCATTGTCAAAAGGCAATGGTAAAGAATCACCTCTGTGGAAGGCTGTCTGCACCAATCAGCTGATTGGCACTGGGAACACACGTCAAGGGGCTTGCTGTGGCTACCAAGCCACTGAATGGTGGTTACAGGAAGCCCATTTGAAGCCTAAAAGAAGACTTCAGAGGGAAAAAGCTGTTTGCAGGAGGTAACTTGAACACAACCACTTATTGCAAATGGAGCATTTTTCCTCTGCCGATGTCTGTGTCTGCAGATGTCTGGTCAGAATCCCTACCCCTGTTCTGTATGATTATCACAGTGTCACTGAATAGGTACAATAAAATGGTCCTCTGTATTAAGGATACATAATCCAAATGGTGAGTGTTTGATGTGTTCAAAACACAACAAAATTCTTTTTAAAATGCACAGCTTCTCTCCCCACATTGAATCATGAATATGCTCAAAAGTGGGTCTCAGAGCCTTGCTGAGAACCTTGTACTCTGAAATACCCCCCCCCGCCCCGAATTCTGAAATAATGCCTCTGTTTTGAATTCTTGAAGAGTTATCATGAAAGCAGCTGGACTTTTTCCAAATGAGAATGAAAAAGTTAAGTGTTGAGAATTTTGCCTCATTGCATAAAGCCTACTTTACATTCAGATTGTTGAAGACGGAGCCCTCACTTGCCCATGATTAGACTCTTTATCAGTATGCTGTTCCGCTGGCAGTTGGCTGCTTTATTTTCTTGTAGAATCTGAGGCAAACTGCTTTGCATCCTAAAAAAAAGAAACAAAATGAAACACTATTACTTTTTCTGATATGACCTGTGCTATCGAAACTTAATTTCAGTGGATGAAAGCTGAGTGATGTATCACATGAAAGCAATACCCTCTTATATTTTTTTCCTTGAGGGAAATATTTCAAAGAATAATGTTGTTGAGTGGGGAACAGCACATAAAACAACTAAATTTGCCATGTTCCACAAAATAAATGTATGCTGATTATACAAAATTGCATGAATTGATTAGATACACATAAAAGTCACTATAGTAATATCTTTAAAAAGTTAATCTTATGTGTGCAGTTACATTATTTCACTGAGATGTTTGAAAATGCGTGTATGGCAGAAGGTCATAGAATTATCCTAGCCATTTTTTAGGCCAGCGCAAGATAATTGCCAGCTTTGCTTTATTTCAAATAGTTATAAAATGGGGATTAGCAATAGGTTGACAAGATACAGCACACTCTCACCTTAATTCTATTTGAAGGGTCCATATATATAGGATCTGACTCATTTTTCTGCAATTTCTTTATTTGTATTAAGAGAATAGAACAATACAGCCAGAGAATCCCACATTAATTGCCATTCTGATTTTCCCCACTGCCACCATTTTGTTTCGTGAAACAATGGCCCTTTTGTGTGACTAACTTGCCCTTCAAATATTTATCACAAAAACCTCATCTCTAAAATGACCTTTTTAGGTTACAGAGGCTATTAAAAATATGTATGACCTCTTAATATGCAAAAGAAGTTCCTTTCATGTAAATAATTGGCCTGAACTGTGTAGGGGCAGGGAAAACAAACATGTTCAAATACTATGGGAGATATTAAAAAGGAAAGGTAATAGGTTTAAGTAATAGATTGGCTTGAAAACTGTGTGGGATTATTTCCTCCCTCCCCCCCCAATAGAAAGTCAGTTTCCAGAGTGATTGCCTTGTGTTAAAAAGACACTTTCACAAAATCATTGTGCTTTAAAAATAAAGGGTTAGTTCAGACCAGAAAATTAGTTTTGAGGCAGTTGCAATTAGAGATGGATAAAATGGGACGTAGATAGTGGCAGCTGTGAAACACGATAGATGACTGATGGAACAAATCAATAAGGACAGGCAAGAAATCTTTCTAGGGCATCTGTATGCTTGGGTTGGGATAAAAAAAAGTCACATGGAAAGAGCAGCATGTTGCATAACCTTTTCCAAGGAATGGTACTAAAGAGTTTGAAGAACAGACTGCAAAGCACTCCTTGGGCACAGCACAGATGGCACAGCTAGCTGGGCACAGCTCTTGGAAGGAAAAAAGGATACTTGCATAGATGAAGTGTTGACTGATGGCAATGGATGGTTCCCATCTGCTACACCTAAAGCAGGAAGATGTAGATATCAAACAAATGGGTTGCGCTCTCTTTCTTGCAGAAGTAAGGGGCGAGTCTAAATAGCAAATGAGTGCTTAAGGTTTATTAATAGAAGAGTACAGCTTAAAAGAACCTAGAGGGTATTGACACCAACCACCTGCCCTAAACTAGACAACTTACAGTAGGTCACTACGATCAAACAATTGCTCCTGAAGAGGAAGCCCAGGGTCAGTGTTCAGGATGACAACCTACATTTGCAGCCAGCTGTTCCAGTTCTATAGATCCCAGTTAATGGGAAAACAAATAAATTGCTGGCAGTAAATGCAATTGCTGTAAGACTCCAAAGATGATGGCTTTAAATCACAGGTTTCATTACCAGGACCAATTCAAGGTGATGACATTAGTTTATAAACACTAGAAGTGTCACCTCTTCACATATCTGTCTAATTGGGTCTTGCATTCTGCCAGAGACATGCTTTTCATCGTCCCATTCGCAGCCTTTGCCCATCTTGCAGTAAAATGGAAAAGAGCCGCCTTCATGATTTTACCCTAGTGGCGGAACTTCCTCTGCAGATACCACAATCTACCTCACACATGATTTTTAGGAAAACAACTGAAAATTCACCTCTTCACTTTGGCAATTTGGATGAGCACTGTAGGCTGGAGCATTTGTTTTAAACTTGTACTGAAGTGTTTTCAAAAGTGTTTTTTTTAAAAAAAAAATATTGGGGTGCATTTCACCTGGGTTTTGTGGTGTAACATGTGACCTGCTAGAGAGACCTGCCTTGATCTTCTTTCCTGATAATCTGACTTGGCCTGTTCCGCCTGACCTGTTCCTTGTTTCCGCATTCACTGTGAGCCACAAGACACTGTGCTCCTGGCCTACTTTGGGGCCTAATGATGACTACTACTAGCAGGAAAACAGTAGCACGATCTCTTCTGTGCTTTCTGTAGGCAGACCTTCTCACCAAAGGAGCCCAGTGGAGAAACACTACACCAGATCCACACTAGCGGTGTAATTTGGGTTTCAGGATTGCACACCCACTCACCCTTCCACAGTTCTGTTAAGAATACCCAGAGTACAAAATGTAATTGCAATAAAAATGTAACAATTTCTAAAAGCAGTTACAAAATACAACTAAAACTCAAAATAAAGCAAAACACAAACAAAGTGGCAGCATGTGTAAAAATCTAAAACTTGAAAACTTCGTGTGTTTAAATTCCTCCAGGGAACTATAACACTATTTGGAATTCTTAGTAACTCTTCAGCTTCAAGTGAGAATATCCTAACACTCCAAGGACATTATCCTGATGTTTGCCAATGAGAGAAATATCTTAAAAGGACATGTTACCACACTCAAATATCAATATTTATTCTTCCAGTGACCCAAATGTGTGTATATATATTTGTATATTTGTTTAATTTTAATTCTCATTCAGTTGTATTCCCTTTATTCCTTAAATGTTATAGAAGTATAACATTTTTGATTAAATTAATAAAAAGAAATATTTTTAAAAATACATTTGCAACATTTGGTGTTACAAATTAAAGCTCATGGAAGTAAAAGTTTGTTTAGTTTCTCGTGACAGGCACACAAAGAGATTGATGAATCAGAAACAGATTGTTCTGGGTTTCTCTGGGGGAGAACCCTGGAGAATGAGTCTGTAGGTGTTTCCTGCTGTCCTACAAACCTTTTGAGCTTTTCAAAAGCAATAAAGCATATAATTTAAGGAAAAAAAGAATGGACTATGGATTCTTCTGACAGGGGATGTTCTGTGTTGGAGGAGGAGGTGTGGGTGTTATCATGACATCCTTGTCATTGACACACATTGATTCACGCCTCCCATACCTTGCTACCTTCAGAGACATTGGTGTGCAGTGTCAAGAATGCTGAAGGTAGTGTGAGGCTCCTAGAGCAGCTGCCAGTGATACTGCGTTATGTCTTTTTACAGGCATGGAATAGACAAATTAGCCTGTTTTTGTTCCATGCCAGTTTCACATGCATTCAGTCATAAGCCTACCCTGTATCATTGCCCACATTTTTAAAAAATCACTTATAAATTGTATGCATTTTTTTGCGCTTTGACAAAATACAAATTTCTCCCCCCAACCACACATTTCTTAATGCTGTCCTATGCATTTCCCCCTAACATATGCATTTTTTTAACACATATTTTGAACTAAAAACTGGGTAGCAGAATTTGGAGAAATGTGCAACTTGATTGTTGACTGCATTTCAATACACTTATTAGTCTGGGATCAACAGATGCGGTCAGTTTTCTATAAAATAGGAAGCAAACAAAATTGTCCTCCATCTCTACGTTGCACTTTGCTGCTGGGAATGGCTAGGAGTGCTGCTGTGCTACTTTGACACAACACTGATGTAGCTGTGGGGTACTGGTGGCTGACATAGTTGGACCCACCTTTGCCTTCTGGAAAAATTTGTAATGTTCTAAGACTTGTTCAGCTTTTGGTGTGTACTTGTACATATGAGACAAGCCTAAATAATTTGACAGGATTTTGCCATTGATTATATAGCTGTATTCCACCCAGCCAGATGTGAATGATTCATTCCAGCAAGTCCTGCTAACATATTTGAAGTCATCTTATGATCAAGTTTGGTTTCAGATTTCCCACATCATTATCCCTGTTATTTTATTATGCAGAATTGACTGTTGCTTTGGGATGCTGAAGCTGCAGCTTCTGCAAGGGTTTTGTTTTGTGGGTGGTGGTGGTGGTTGTTTAGGTAAAATAGTCACTTTCAGTTTGAAGATTAACATTACTAATGTCTTTGCGTTTCCTGCAGCTAATTTTCAGGGCTGTTGAGATGTTTCCTGTATTAAACACAGGGCCTAACTAAGCTAAAGTTAAATATTTCTAATCCCATTGTCCCAAATGCAAATCCTTACTTTCCTATGTATTGGTGAATGGCTGCCATTTATTTGTTTAAGCAAATAGTAAAATTCTGCACTTGAGAATAGATGCTGCAGTGAGGGGAAAATTGGTTAGCTTGGCCCTCATTGGCAAAAATTTGCCTGCGATGTGTGCATATGCATGCACATGGATGTGCTCACACCACACAGTGTGTTCATGCACTCTCAGGAGACTTTGCAATATTTCAAATAGGAATCTTTTGTTATTATTGCAGCCTAATTGGATGGGACTGGTAGGAGCCTGATTTTAAGGTGTACTTATCTGGTAGTAAGGCCCAGCAAATTTGTCTGGAATTACTTTAGAAAAGGAGTATTTGGGGCTGCAAAAGACACCGAGTCTTTCTGCTTTGACCTAATGCTTTTATTAATTCCCATTGTAACTGAATTTAGAGAATGCAGAACCTTGAGGACAGTATTTCTGCCATCATCCATTTTTCTTGCATTCTCCCTGCTTACCACCAATCCTGAGTCTTCATGAAACTGACCTTCGCTGTAACTTCTGTATATAACTCATAAAGTATATAGCTCTGGAATGCAATGATAATGATAGTTTTCTTGCTTATACTGCAGGGCCCTGTTTCATTACTTCTGCTTTCTGCTGTACATTAGAGATAACATTTGCTTTCCTCAAAGGAAACCAAAATGATATGAGCTTATGGTGGTGCTATTCAGCTGCACCTGTAGACTGGCAGCTGTTGAGGGTTATTGCAAGTTGCCATGCAAGTTGTAGTCATGAAGGGGGGGGCAACAATTACAAATTAGAATTAAAATGGCTACTAAAGAGGTTTGTGTAAGTACTTTTATGGCCAGAGATGTTGACAGTAAAGTGGAAACAGCATATCTATTTCCTGGAACTCATTTATCAGGGAAAATACAAGCAGTTATCATGCATTCATTAAAACATGTGAATTCCCTGTGCTAATAGGACTGTAACAGTGAAAAATCAGGCCCTTCTCTCTCCTCATCTAAAACTCTTGGTCAAGCTTTGACCATCTTCTACCATTACTCCTGCATACTTTCTGTTGTCATACACACTCCTCTCACCTCTGTCAAGAACTCTGATGCCAGACTTTTTCATCCTATGTGATGCGTTTTCTTAAACTGTCACTCTGGCTTCCAGTCTATTATCTCTTATTATTTATTTATTGGTTCAAATTGTATCCTGTCTTTCATCAGGGCAGGTTACAGTTAACAATAAAACAGTGATTAAGCCAATACAATCATAAAAAACAATCGGGATATATATATATATATATATAATAATAATAACCATAGTTCAGTAGGGTAACACAGTTAAAGTGCAGATCAAACATTAAGTCAGTCCCCTACAAAAGCCTGAGTGAATAAGTACACAAATGCACACACACAATTATGTTCCTGGCACTTATCTCTGTTATCCAGTATCCCCCACCTGCCTATCACACTACACCTTGTGCTGCAGCAGCAGGGAGAAACAAGTGACAGGCTGGCACTAAAAGTCAGGCAAAGGCAACCTTTGCAAGTTGCCTCTAGCCACTTTTCTACAATGCTACCTTCCTTTCAGCTCCCCACACCACAGCCCACCGCATTCAGCAGTGGTTTCCCAAGGAGAAGCACCGCATGATCCGTTGGAGGAGAGGAGAAATCCGCTTCCACTAGCTCTCTCCGCTTAGAGAGTTTCTGTGGATCAAGCCTAGTACTCTCAGAATTAAGGAAGGCATGGTGACTTTGTGAAAGCCGATAATTTGAGAAGGATGTTTACATTGTTTTGAAATTTGTAATGAGCTTTAATGTGTTTTGTTTTTTTTAAGTAAGAGTTGTAATATCCCAGAATATCATATTACAGACATATGAGGGCTAATCTTATTATCTAAAAGGACATGGGAAGTGGAAACCCTTTGGGAAGTCTGTGTGCTTATGAAGGTTCAGCTACAGTTAGACACCACATATATTATGTTTACGGTAGTTATTGTTAAATGCAACTTACTGTTCTATTTTAGGTTTCATAATTCTACTTCTGTGTTGTAGGACAAAAGTGTTTTGTTACTTCAGGTTCGTAGACATCCAGTGAAGGTTTAAAATAATGCACATCTGTTCTTACTCTTTTGACTTCATTCCTTAGTGCTTGTTTTCCCACTTGAATCTTCTCACAGTAGCAATAATTACAGATCCCAAGGCTCAAAGGTTCTGCTTGAGAAGAATAACTTGTATTAACAGCATATATCACTGCACTGACAAACGACTTGGCCACCTCTATTAGGGATCAAAGATTTTTCATCCTTATAGTGGCCATGGGCATTTTTTAAAAAAGCATTTTATATGTAGAAAATAATCCTCTGGTTTCTTTCATGTTTCTGTTGCCTTTCCTCCCAGCTGTATGTCTGTGTGAAGTAATTCGTGTGATTATGCCTTTTCGTGTGAATTAGCCTTAGTATTATGGTCGTACAGCACCTACCTGGATAAAATGTCTTTCATGTTGCGCATGGTCAGTGGTGGTTATAGATGTTGCATGATGTGTTAACACATTTTTCTTTGCTTTGAGGAAGAGCAAAGCTCTCGCTGTGGATTAATAATTTTACAACCTCTTGATTTTGTGTGGAAGCTGCACTCTGCCATTGATGTTCATATCTACAGGTTACTTTCAACCTGATTGAACTATGAGCTATGACCATGAAATTAATGAAGGATGGTAATGATTGTAACAGCCAGCTTTTTTTATTAAAAAACAACAACACCCCACACATGCGCGCGCGCGCGCACACACACACACATATATATATATATATATATATATATATATATATATATATATGTGTGTGTGTGTGTGTGTGTGCGCACATATATATATATATATGTGTGTGTGTGTGTGTGTGATATCACTCATGAAATCACTCAGAATATCACTCATGAAATCACTCAAGATATCCCTCAAGTAATTAAGGAACAAAAGAAGAAAAGGCACACTAATCTAGGAACTTCCTCTCTGCCCAGAACGTTGGAGGCTATACACCACACCCCTCAACAGTATTTATAGGAACTCAAACACCAGATTCTGCTCTGTTCCAGTAACAAGAAGCCGAAAGCACCAGCCTGAAGATGACGAGTGAGACCTCGTCGAAACGCCGCCCAGACACCCCGACTCTTACACGGGAAGACACCCGAAGACACCAAAACCTACATTCCTGTACCCGTGAAAATCTACGAAAGCATATATATATATATTTCTAGCACTCATGCAGAATTGTTTCTTGCAATTAAACTTCATACACAAAAGAAGGTGGAATATTTGTCTTCATTACCAAATGAAATGGTAAAAACTCCTGCTAAAGTAACAGCCCTACAAAGCTATGGCTTCTAATCCTGAGTTTTAGAACTGAGCTACATTCAAACTGCTAAGGGGAGAAAATGCCAGAGTAGAGCAATATTAAGTTTTGAACCACTGTCAGTAATGTATAGGACTGAAGCATCACTTGACATTTCACCACTATTAGCAGGACAGTTACATCATGATTGCAGGCAGGTTTGCTGATGTCCAAATTTAAACATCTGTTGAATTAACTTCACTCCAAAATGATGTATCGAAGATATTAATTGTTATACCATTGAGGAAGTGATAGATATTTCAGTCCTAAAGTCATGCAGTCATGCACAGAGTGGTGTGCTGCAGTTTCCAATGCAAAGCAAGTATGGTTGGCATTAACTTATTTCCCAACACTTTGCAACAAACCAGGAGTTATTTCTTGGTCAATGTTGTACTGCAAAGTGGCAGCTAAAGGGGGGGAGGATTCCTGTACCTACCAACTACTACCTTTCAGTATTGAGTGAAGTGTTGAGGTTTTTGTGTTCTCCTAGTGCACATGCAGCTCTTCCTTGTCAATGGGGTGGGTGGGTGGGTGTCTAGAAAGCTGTGGTTATCTGGACTTCCGGGTTGGCGCCATCACCGAATGGCGGACTCCCTCCGAGCTCCGGAGGGAGTCTGCTCGGCAGGGGCTGGGTCCTACCGCGCCGGCGACGCGGGGACCCTTAAAAACCACGGGCACGGAGCCCGTGGACATGGGTGACTCGGCTGGCACCGCTAGCGCCCTCCCGACTCGTGAAGGAGCCTTTTTAAAGGCTTCAGATCGGGTGCCGGGGAGCGGCGTGGTGCTTTGAGTCCTCTGCTTTCCCTGCCGAGCGCAGCCGCATGCCATTCGACGGAGAGCGCTGACTTCTTCCATTGGAAATTCGGACTATTGACAACAACCCGTGAGTAATTGGGAAACCGGGTTCAAAAGGAGAAAAAAAAAGGAATTTTTTTTCGGATTTGGCACGAGCGGGGGTGATCTAAAAAGGAAGTCAATCCCCCCCCCTATTGTAAACATTCTAAAACAAGGACTGGGTAACCAAGGTCCAAAGAGAAATATACTTTTGATAAAAATCATTAATTCCACGATGGGAAATTATAAGAACTGTGCTGGAGGAGAAGAGTGGAGGGGGAGAAGGAAAATGCAACCCCCCCGGGAACCGGGGCGATTCTCAGAGCCTGGTGAAGAGAGACGGAGACTTCGACAGCTGTCAAAGTAGCTGTCAAAGCTGGAGAATATAAAGAGGACTTTGTTATGAGGACTTTGCTGGTTAATTTTGTTATAATTGGCTACAATATGGACATAAACTGTCGGAAAACAGGAACAACAATTTGACTTTTGGACTAGAGGATACAAAGTTATTACAATCCCCCTAGAGGGGTTTCGGGACATTACAAGAACGGTCGTAAGTGGAAAAATACTCTGGGATTCGCACAGGACTTGCTATCTTCTGGGAAAGCTGCAAAACTGAAATAGCATTTTGTCTACAGAGGTGTTTACATTAAAGGAGACAATAGAATTTTCTATTGAAGAAAGGAAGGGACTGGACGTAAGTTTTTGTTCCTGAACAACAAACCTCTGTAGAGATATCAGATTTCTGAATTAGAACGTTTTAGCAGCTGAACAGGACAAGAAACCTGAGAAAGTGAGGAATAAAAAGAACAAAGGACTGATTACGACACGGAAAGAACAATGGGAGGAGCGGTAAAGACCAAGGATCAAAGGCCTTTGTTAGATAGGACGTTTGAAGCTAAACATCATTAAAATAAATGAATTAAAAGAAAACCGGCAAGGTGGAATTGGGGAGAAATTTGGCCATGGACTTGAGACCTCCAGGCTGATAACATACAGACTGATGGACATGGGGAACTCAAACCGGGGAAGGGGGGAGGGAGATTTGGAATCCAAAGGCTGTGTAACCATTTTTTGAATCTTTTTATATCTTTTATCTTCTATTTCTTTATATAACTTTTGTATATCATTTTATTTTGATTGGACGTGTTTTTTTTAAAAAAGGGAATTCGTGGAAGGAAACCGGGGTGGATCTTGGGGAAAATCTTTTTTCTTTTTCTGTTAATGATGTGGGATGGTGGTAAGATTGTATAATTAAAATTGGATAATGGGTTAAACAAATTAAGTTTTAAACTGGGAGTGAGAGCTTGTAGAACCAAATTAATGAAAGGGGAACACAGTTGGGAGGGGGAGGGGGGAGTCCCAGAAAATAGGCAATGAAAATAAGGTTTTGAGTATATTCTATCCTTTTTTTTCTTTTCTGTATTTCTATATTTTTGGAAACTTTAATAAATATGATTTTTTAAAAAAATAGAAAGCTGTGGTTATCTGATGACATCATTGCTTTGTGCTAACCAACACCTCTAGAGGTTTTTGTGCAAGAGAATCAGACAAACTGAGTCTGCTGCTGGCATAGGAATACAGGCAGTTGCCTTAAACAGAGTCAGACCATTTGCATATCTAGTTCACTGTTGTCTGAGGAATAGCCAACACTGTGGCTGTTGGACTACAATTCCCATAATCCATTACTACTATGCATGCTGGCTCAGGCTGATAGAAGTTGGAGAGCACCACTTTGGCTGTTCCTGACAATGTTTCAGAAGAGTCTTTCTCAGTCCACCTCTAGATGCCAAGGATTAAACTTGTCCAATCTTTTTTATCTAGAAAAAGTGAATGCTGAAATTGTTTCTCTATGCAGCTGGGGAATGACTGGGCCCTGTGTATTTTGCTGTGAAAATTCCCAATTAAGATGCATGTGCTCCATTTGAACTGATGTTCAAAACATCAAATCAGAACAAGCTCAAGCAATGGCTGGTGCAATTTATTGACAAGTGGTAATTAATAATGAGAATACCCCTGTTTCAACGTGGGAACAGACAGTCACTACTCCTAGGTAAATCTTGTGCCCAGCCCAAGCCAATAATACAAAGTGACACTCAACATTTGAGAAGAAATAAAATAATATGAGCAACCATTAATGCAATCTCAGTATTTGCTGAAGAAAAATCCTATAAATAAATCATATTAATAAATGATTCTGCTGGGAGCAGAGAGTTAAACCTTAAAGAGGTCATTCCAGTTATCTTTGCCGTATGTCACTGTTATATTTAAGACACACTGTTGCCTTAGGAGACAGCAGCACTTTGATCTGATGACCTGACATCTGTGCTTCAGATCCCTGACACTTAGGGTTATTATATTAATCGACAGACTACAAGTGGCCAGTCCTCTTTCCTGCAATCAGAGGTCATGCGGAGGTCACACCCAGCAAAGGCCATGGAATAAAGTTATACTGCTCCCTAATATTCCCTCAAGGACATGTAACAGTTGCTGTTTCCTGTGCAAACATGCCATATACTGTGTGGCAGAAAAGGATGTCATCTGCATGGGGACGGGGGATTATGTGTAATGCATTCCATTTGGCTTCTTAAATTAGAACACATTCTATCCAGTCTGTCTAGGAATTTGTGAGACTCACTGATATCTGAGAATTTACTAAGTATTAAGAAGGATATTGTAGAGCTGGAGAAGATATAAGGAGAACCAAAATTACCAGAGAGATACAGTAGAGCCTTAGCCCAGTGAGGAAAGTACTGGGGCTTCTTAGATTAGGAAAAAAGGGGAGGCATGATCAAAGTTTGCAAAATTATGCACAGTTAGGAGAAAATGGATAGACTTTTTACTCCATCTCTCTCAATACTGGAACCTGGGGTTGTCTTATGAAGTTGACTGGCTGCAGACAAACAAAAGGAAGCATCTTTTTTCATACATTGTATATAGCTGAACTATAGAATTGCTACCACAAGATGTAGTGATTGCCAAAGGAGTAAAAATTTGATTCACTGATGTGTCACATTTTCTTAACACAATACTTAGTGGCAACACTGAATCCTGGATCACAAATATAATTCATGGGAAATTGTGAATTTGGCAGAAAGCTCTGTGAGAATTCTGGCAGGCTCTTCAGACTGCTTCTTGATATGACTTGAGGCTACAGTTTTCAGGAGACAAGGTGCACTTTTCCCGTTGCTGCAACAAGGGATATCCTTAAGGTCATAAGAACCTCACTGGACTTGAATAAAATATTGATCACGTGACGCAGTGCACACACTATTTGAATGGGAATACCCACCAACTTTGTGGACCTGGTCCCCTTGGATGTGGGGCCAAAGCCCCCACGGGCCCTAGGAGTTGGCTCCTATGCCACTGGATCAGAGCGAAGGCCCATCTAATCAAATAGCTTGCCATTTCATCCAGCATCCTGCTCCTAGAGTGGCCAGCCAGATGCTTCCGGGAAGCCTGCGAGCAAGACAAGATGGCAACAGCATCCACCCCACTTACTCTCCCCAACAACTCTCATGAACCTTAGGATGGATTCCCCTTTTGGGAATAAAGCTAGGGGTTCATAGTGGGAAGAGAACTACTCTCAGGATCAGTCCTGGAGGCACCTTAGTTAGAGCCCCTCTAGCTCAATGACATCATGTTGCCCTCCTTTGGCTCCATTTCAGAGGACTTCATTTCAGTCCAAGCCTTATACAGAGCTTCTGCCCCACCTCTGTTGAGATCAGTGCTCACATCAGAACAGCAGCTAGTATTCCAGTACTAGAAGTAGTGTACAGCCATCATGATTAGTAGCCATTGATGGACTTAGTCACTAAAACCCTCCCTAGATGGTGTATGCTTCTCCATCCTGTGGTACAAAACACTATGGTTTTTGTAGGCACTGTGTGAAGGAGTATTTCTTTTTGTCTCTGCTGAATCTTCCAACATTCAACTTCATTGGATAACTATGCTTTCCAAACCTCGTGGTCTGCAAACCACTGATGATTCTGCTTCCCTTGAGTCACTCCACTCAGAAATCTGCTGCCAAGACAAAATACTTGAGCCCCTGCTTCCCTGCAGGAACGGCTCCTCCTGGCTCTTGCTGCCCACGCTCCCCAACCAGCCGGAAAACAAGCTCCTCCAGAGGTCTTGATCCGACAAAAACCAGCAGCAGAATAAAAGGGGAACAGTTGGACATTGGAATATGTTTGTGCATTAGAGGGCAGGGTGTGGCCATTGCCCACCCCTCTACTTTATGGGTATTCTGGTAAAGGAATCCAGCGGTCGTGGATCCTGTCCGATGCTCTTGCTGGTGGCTAGGGCCATGGCATGACCCCCGGTGACATCAGGGGGAGCTTTCAGTTGTATTTGCATCAACAGGCTCCTTCCACTGGTGGTTAACCCTTGTTAGACTCACCCCTCCCTGAGGGGGTAGAGTCACATTCTGTTGTTTTATCCAATGCCTAAGCCAATACCTCTCACATGCTGTAATCAATAAAGTTGTGGCCTTTTTAGCCCATTAACCTAATATACTGTGTCCATGTGTCTGTCTTATCCCTAAGCGGGTGGTGGGTCCTTGAATCACAACCATGCTTTCCAGTATATGAGGGAGAAGTTTCTTTAAACTGTGCATAATTTTATACACCTTTATAAATATTATGCCTACTTGCGTTTTTTTTCTAAACTACAAAGTCACAAATGTTGTAATCTTTCCTCATAGTGGAGTTGCTTTAACCCCTTAATCATTTTAATTGCCCTTTCCCGAAGCTTTCCAGATCTGCAGTAGCCTATTAAAACTGTTGTTCACCTGTGTCTTTAATTCACCAAAGCAAAAAGTTTTCTCTTGTTTTGATGCCTGTTTATGTGAAGATGGTACAGTGGAGCGTGTTTACAAACCACATTTGCAGCATGAAAATTTGGTTGGCTAAACTGAACTGAAACCTCTAACTCAGGCATGAGAAACCTCTGTCCCACAGGTCAAGTTTGGTTCAGTGTGGGTTCTAATTTTCCCCAGAAGCCTGTTTCCGCCAAGCCACCATATCTGGTGCAAGTAAAGACGTGGCTGCAAAGGAATAACGGGGAGCCTGAAAATGCACGTCCAATAGTTCCTTGGCAAGTGTTGCTTGTGTTTGTCGCCTTTTGAATTTGGCACCAAATGTCACTAGGTCCACTGATCCCTGTCAAAAGCAGCATTTGTGTTGCAAACCCTGCTGGGACCAGCTCTTCTTGGAAGTTTCTCACTGAGACTCTGGAGTACAGCTTCTGAAAATGGGGTTTGTCCTCAGTCCCAATCAGCTTGTCTGTGAGCCCTGTCAGCAGGGTTCTTCCTTTACAGACTGGCTTGAGACCAAGCCACAAAAAAAGAAAGAAAATAATCAGGAAGGCGCTTAGAATGTGCTTTTGATATTGGGTCACCTGACATTATGTTGACATCGGGCGATTGATAGGTATGCTACAGGGTGAGGGATATGAAGATCCAGCCTCCCAGCCCAATATTATTTCCCATCTCAGCCTAGCTTATATTAACCAGCATTAACACAGAAAAATATGAATTTGTAGCTTTGGACTTAGACACAACCATTATTTTTTCTTATACTAATGATTGAATGCAACTAATTTCTTCATACAACTGCAGCTTTCGAAACAGAGCCTCTACATATCTAACTCTATTATTAATACTAGATGTAGCTGAAAATAAGTTCCTGCCTTCTTCAAGATCCAGGAACACTGCCTGAAATCAAGTAAATGCAGACCATTATTCTCTGCGTTAATATATTTGGGAGGTTTTAAAAAGTGAAAATTGTAAGTTTTTATTAGGTGAAGCAGGTTGTTGTTTAGTATTATGTTTAAACAGGAAATTGTTTAAGGATAATTCATTCTCACTCAGTGCTTGTGTTGTTCTATTAGTTTCTATATTTTTCAGGATTCAAGTTTGGGTCCAAACCATATTGTGTAGCATCTGCAACACTTTATACTGAAACAGGCTATTTTCCAAAGTGCTGAATTGGGATCCAGTGAATACAGTGGTACCTCGCAAGACAAATGCCTCGCAAGACGAAAAATGCGCAAGACGAAAGAGTTTTCCATTTTTTGAGTCGTTCTGCAAGACGAAACGTCTTGCGAGTTTGTTTCCTTTTTCTTAAAGCCGCTAAGCCGTTAATAGCCACTAAGCCGCTAAGCCGCTAATAGCCGTGCTTCGCAAGACGAAAAAACCGCAAGACGAAGAGACTCGCGGAACGGATTAATTTCGTCTTGCGAGGCACCACTGTATTATGCTCTGTATGCATCCCTAGTTTGTATGCCTTGAGCTCCCTGCTACCCCATAGTTGACACTGCCTTGCTGGTATAGATGAGACAATAGCCAAAGAAGATTTGAAAAACATGTATTTTAAATCTGTAGAGGAAACATTATTTTGGCATTTTTCTAACAAGAAAAATGATTTGCTCAATATAAGAAATAGATCTGGCAGCAAATCCAAAAAAATTGATCTATTCCAGTCTTTTGGAGACTTTGGCATTTCCTTTGCTAAATGATTTATTACGTTGTCTAACAACTATAATCATACTTTCCTTATTTCCATAAATTGTTCTGTATTGCAAGTTTCCCCCCCTTCCTTTTCTCTCCCGAAAGGACACTTGTTTTACATCACAAATGAATTCATTTATTTTTAGACTATGCTATTTCTGAGTTTTTTTTATTGTCTGCTTGCATTGACAATTGGTTATATTCATTTACTCATGTGATTTGTCTCTAAGAGGAAGGTGAAGACAAAAGGAAGGTGAAGAGTTTTGAATTTAGAAATCTGTTACAGCCCATTAAGAAAATAAGAGACCGTGAGAACTGCAAAAAATTACTGAAACATTCCAGAGGATTTAGATTGTCAGAGAAAGCTGCTGGGTTTCAACTAGGTTGGGAAAACCCGTGTTTTTGTTTTAACTTCCAGCACACTTGGGTTCCAACTTTCTCCCCCCCCTCCCATAGAACATCCGTAGCGATGGATAGAAGAACTTGAATGTGCCTCCTTCATATATTATTTTACAAGTTTGTAGGACAGATTTTAAGAAAAGGCCCAAATTGCACAGTCCCGTTGCTTCTGAAAGGTCCTCCAATGTTTGCTTCACTGAAGCTCCATGCTAACTTTTGTGGGGAAATTTCTCCCTCCTCCATGTTAGAAGTTTGTCAGTATTGTATCTGTACCAGACCCATTTGAAAGATCATGCAGAAATCACTGTGCATCTTCATGTATGACAGCCTTCTGCTTCTCCCACTTTGGGAAATGCAGACTCAGATTTTAGGAAATGTGGACTTGGATTCCGGGTGCTTTCACAGACAGGACTTAAAGCAGGTTTTGCTTCAGTGGTGTTCATAATGCAAACATAAAATCTGCATTGGTCACGGATATACTTCAGATTACAAATGCTTTTTTTTTAAATCGGAGGTTAATATTAATATCGTGAAAGATAATCAAATATGTAACTGTTTTGGAAAACTGTTTTGCAGGGCAATCCTATGCATATCAGCTCAAAAGTAAGTTCTGCTGAGATCACTGATGCTTACTTCCAGGGGAGTGGGTTTAGAATTGGAGCCTTTTTGCTTGCAATATATTCTGCGCCACCATTTAAGCCACTGCTTTCCCCTATATTTTCCAGCTAAGACACTGATGAACACTAGGCTAAGAAGTATAACAACTGGGTTTAAGAGCTGCAATGCTCAAGCAGATCACTTGCACAGCAGGGCTCTCTGATGCTTTGCAGGGAGGTGACAGTGAAGGACTAACAAGAAGAGCTTGTAGCATTCAGAATCCTTGCTGTGATCAAGTGTTCCCAGAAAGGGTGATAGAAGTAAAATAATAAATCAAGTTCTCTCGCTCTTTAAAAAAAAAAAAAAAACCTAATACAATTGCTCCAAGACATTCCATGATTGTTAAAGCCTGTGATATAAAGCACTTTTGTTTGCACTGGGAAGTACGATTCTTGCCGTCATACAACAAACTTAGGCCATTCAGGTCTGTCAGAAATCCTCAGTGAGAGCACACCAGTAAAATGAAATAAGTTCATAAAAAAGGTAAAGGACCCCTGACAGTTAAGTCCAGTCGCAGACGACTCTGGGGTTGCAGCGCTCATCTCGCTTTACAGGCCGAGGGAGCCGGCGTTTGTCCGGAGAGTTTTTCCGGGTCATGACTAAGCCGCTTTTGGCACAGCGGAACACCGAAACCAGAGCAGCACACGGAAACACCGTTTACCTTCCTGTTGGAGCAGTACCTATTTATCTACTTGCACTTTTTTGTTGTGCTTTCAAACTGCTAGGTTGGCAGGAGCTGGCACCAAGCAACAGGAGCTCACCCCGTCGCAGGGATTCGAACTGCCAACCTTTTGATCGGCAAGCCCAAGAGGCTCAGTGGTTTAGACCACAGAGCAACCCGCGTCAAGTGCATAAAATAAACTGGTTAATATAGAATTGAACTGAAGTAATGGGACTCTGGCAGATTTAGAAATGCTTCATGCGTTCATTCACTCAGCTGTGTGTCAGGAGTACTGGGAACTTGATCTTTTGACCAGAGAGCAACTGAGGAATTTAACACTTCCAATTAAAATGGATCGAGGAATAGACAGATATATAGATATATATTACCAAAAGTTTGATACAGTGGTACCTCTGGTTAAGAACATAATTCATTCTGGAGGTCCGTTCTTAACCTGAAGTACCACTTTAGCTAATAGGACCTCCCACTGCCACCGCCACGTGATTTCTGGTCTCATCCTGAAGCAAAGTTCTTAACCCGAGGTACCATTTCTGGGCTAGCGGAGTCTGTAACCTGAAGCATCTGTAACCCGAGGTACCACTATGTACTCTTAGAGCAGACTAAGTTCAGGGGATTCTGGGAAGGAGGCCACGACTGAGCAAGCCAAGATCTTTCCTGCCTTGCTGCTCCCTCTCCTCCTCCCTCTCAGTAAGTGGCAGCAATGTGCTGCTGCGAAGTCAAGAGATTAAGGCAGCCCCACCTGCACAGCCGCCGCCACTGCTGCTGCTGCTGCTGCTTTAAATGCTGTTTTAATGAATTAAGTTAGTATACATAAGCTTCAAAGTTGCACGTTTAAAAACAAATAAAGTTTATATAATTTATGCTAGATTTTATGCAGAAAATGTAGTTTTATAAAATATTTTAAACATTTGAAATAATGGCTTTTTTGATGTTTTAATAGTACAGTGTGAGCTCCTCAAAATATATATATTTTATCTTGTGTGGTCAGCAAATGTTCCAAACAACTAAAAAGAACAGATAAAGCATGCACATGAAAGCTTATACCCAGAACAAACTTAGTTGATCTCTAAGGTGCTACTGGACAATTTTTTAATTTATTTCAACTGTGTCAGACCAACACAGTTAGCTACCTGAAGATAAAGCTAGGTTAGACCATTGTCCCATCTAGCTGTGTTCTAACCCCTGAGTCTGACAGTGGCCCTCTAGGCAGAAATGTCTCCTCTAGGCTTTGCTCCTGAAATTCTACTGGAAACCCAATGGCTTGAACTTGGAACTTTATCTATGCAAAGTATGTCCTCGACTACTAAGCTGTGGGCCGTTCCTCAAGCCATTTATCGGCTGTTTGTGTTTGTATACAGAGGATTTGAGGGGAGGCAAGACCCCAGTCCTACTCAGTGACATTGGGTACCTATTTATTTATTACTTAATACAGTAATTTCCATCCCACAGAAATTATTTATTTATTACTTAATATAGTAATTTCCGTCTTTCGAGAGACAAATTCTTCCAAGGCAGCTGCTGTTTCCTGCTCTTTTTTTATTTAGATAAATTAATTACATAGTTTATGAGATACAGTAAAATAGCCAGTCAGCACTAGATTATGATCACATAGTTTGCAACCATTAATAGCCTGAATAATAATAGTGTTTTACCACAGCAAGCTGTACCGTTCCAGTATATACAACATTGTGGAATAGGATGCAGGTGAGAAGAGCAAACCCTCCCATTTAGATAGTACAATTTGTCAAGTGTGGGAGTTACCACTGCAACAAAGCAGCCAGGTCTCTCCCCCCCCCCAACTAAAAGCAAAAGCACTTCTGCTTCTGAAAGCAGTGGCAGAGCAGCCCCAAATTGTTCAGCTGTCATTTGGAATAGGATGTCCCAATAGTAGTGGCACTGCATCACCATTCCTGAGAGAAAAAGTAGCCACCCCCGTTGGGCAGCTGATCTAGAGATAGGTGAGATAGCTAATGTTTTGTGTGTTCTCTTATGTTACATTTTATCCACCATCCATTTAGACTGGGGCATTTGCAACTTGGGAGTTCTCCTTTCAACAAGCCTGACCATTTGTTCATGCCACAAGGTTTGTGGGTAAGGGAGAAAGGAAAACCGAGGCAATCATCTTTTACACAATTTTCTTCCCAAAAGAGGGTTATTGATGACAAATTCTAGTAAAAGAAGAGAAGGAAGAATTGGAGCCACATGTTTTCATTTAATGGCTTCCTGTGGATGTTGAAAAATAGAGAGGTACAAGATAGAGCTCTCTGGAAACCCATTGCAAAAGTGCCATGGGGTGGAGCAAAAGCCCTCCAGCGCCATCTTCTGGAATTGATTAGACTGCGCCCCACAACTCACTCCAGTTACTGGTGCAGAAGTATACGATGATCAATGGTACTGAAAACTATTGAGAGATGCAGAAGAATTAGCAAGGTCATACAGAATTTTCCTCCTTCTCCCAGGATGTATCAGGGCAACCAAAGGGTTTCATTGCCAAAACTCGGCAGGCACTATAATTGATCTAGAGAATCTATAATCTTTATCGGTTTTCCTAACCCATTTTAGACTACAACTCCCATCAGTCCCAGCCAGCATGAAGGGGACCATGGGAGTTATAGTCCAATACCTCCTGGGTACAGGAGGCTGATCTGGATTATTATGGGGGAAAGGAAGGTCCTGAGCCTGACGGAGCAAAGCTGAGAAACTTCTACAACCAGATCCATCCTTGGTCCTTCATAAATCTTCTCAAAGGATAATCCACTTTATGGATTTCTGTTCTCTTATCATGAGCATAGGTCCTTCTGACCTTTGGACCCCTCTAAAGGCAAGCTTTTAAGTCCAATGCTCTGGAAAGACACAAACTACCTTTATATATTTGCAAGAGAGATGTGTCTCGAGAGAAGCAAGGAGATGTAGGCTTGATTACTTGGGAAATGACATTTGGTCATCTGTGTCACTGATGTTGGAACTTTTTAATCACACAAAGTGACAGCAGATCAGTATATGCTGAAGCACAAAAGGCAAGCTGACTGGAAAATGCAACAAAAAGGGGAAAACAAAATCAGATTAATGCTGAGACTTGAGCTGTCACTCTGCATTAATGCAAGTGGGGTGCCTGGAGGGACTTTCTTAGTAGTCTCAGCATTCCCACCCCCTTCCCAGGAGTCCAATATTTTCTGAAATCTAAATTCTGTCACTGTTTCTCCTCCATCCAGGAGGATTGTTAGCATGCATTTTTCTGTTAGGATGATATACAGCTAAGTGCTGTGTTTTCTTTTTGGCAGCCTGTGTGGGGCGGAGCAATGGATGCAATTTTTACTTTGCTGCAGCAGGCAAATTCCTGTACAAATTCACCTCTTATCCCTTATCAGAGTTTAGCCAGGTAATATTCCAACCAGGTACAACACTAAATGAGGGTGTGAAGCTTATCCAATGAGGAGTGTAGCCTGGGATGAGTCCTGAGAGCTAGATAGAGAGGCCTCTAGGGCTGCATTCAGCCCCTGGGACTGAAGTTCCCTACTCCTGTCTTAGGATAGGGATAGAGAGCAGAACTGTTCTGCGCATTTCAGGTCAATCTACAGGCATGAGAGTATGTAAAATCACTCTATGAAATCAGTAGAATGCAGCCAGCAGGTAAGGAAGTGACAACAGGGTGTTCTGAGCTTACCTCTGTACTATTGCTAGAACAATTGAACAATAATTTAGACAGACTGTGACCCACTATAATATTTTACAGGAGGGAATACTAGTAGGGGAAAACATCACAGCTCTTTCCAATATGCCCCTGAAATATTAAACATACTGTATGTATGCAAGTCAGTGAGCAGAAATGTGTAAGGAACAGTTGTTTGGGGTTTTAATTTGAGTTGAATGGTAAGATAAGAGAGCCTGGGGGTACTCTTTAAATGTGGAGAATTAATTGAAATGTGTATTTCTGTTATCTTTAGAATAAATGGAAAGTTCTCTTTTTCAAAAAGAAAGGGGTTTTTTCCTTCCCTTTTGTCATGGGAAATTAAAGTAATATGTGTTGGGTTTTTTCAAATGTTTCATTAACAGATCTCATGGTTCTGTCTCTTTGGGAAAGAATTAGACAAGTGTAAAATAGGAGAAATGAATGTAGAGGAAAAAAGAAATTGCATTTGGCAATACTGGAAGAGTAAGATGTGAGAACATTTGTTTAACTGCATAAGTTTAGAATCCAATGTTTTTATTTCATTTATGGAGATTGATCAGAGGCAGGGCTGGCTGGCCTATAAGGCAAAGTGAGGCAGTCGCTTCAGGTAGCAGGTCCTGCCTCCTCAGTGGCCGTCACTGGCCGCCTCCTCCTTATGATTGCCCACGTCCTCCATTCCTGCCCACCACTGTGCCCATCACTGCCCACTCTTCTCCAGCCTCCTTTTACTCTCCAACCACCTTCAGTGTGGGAGACTGAGGAGGAGGTGGCGTCAATGGTTGGGTGGCATTTTCTGTTTTGCCTGAAGTGGCAAAAAGTCCTGAGCCAGCGCTGATCAGAGGTATTGCTCTGGTGAGAAACAATGTTTTACATAAATAAATGAGTTATATGATTGAGTGGAAGCTGGATGTCTTACAGAGATGTCTGTAGAGGTGTATAAAAATAATGCTAATCAACTAGCCTATACTTAGGGATAAGAGACTGGGAGTTCTTATGCACACCTACACATTCTTCTCTATCCTTCCTTTCCTTTCCTTGTGTAAGTAAAGCATTCTTCTTTGCTATACCTGTCTAATTTATAGACCTTGCTTTCTGCTTACATTTTATATTTCTGCTTTTCATAACATCTCAGCAAAAGTAAATTGAGCCCTTGGCACTAAGGTAATATTCAAACCATTTGACTGTGGCTTCTCTGATGAACTGGAGAGTTCCTGGACCCTTAATTGTCACCTACTGTATCATATGCTAGAGATTCAGTGCTCTGGCAGGTTGTGCAACAAGGGTTAGATCTATTCCCAAATGACACTGGTAGCCTTCCAATGAGAAGAGATGGAGCTCTTCTCACACTGGCCACTGTAAACAATCAGGCACCCAGTTCTCACTGCCTTCAGCAGTCTGACGACTTTGTCCATTGCTAATCAGGTCTGAATCTCTCTCCCCCCCCCCCAACCCAGCTCAGTTCATACAGTTAGTGTTTCTAAACAAACACACTGGCGACCCCACTGGCAGCTTCCTATAGTCCTCTGGGCAATCGTGCTGACTGGCTGAACCAAGCCTTGATACTTGTTTATTTTTTAGAAACCTTTGTTTTCCTTACCCAAGAACAAAATGGCATGATTCTAAGAATATGTACCCTTTTCAGGAAGTAATGTAGAATTTTGGGAGCCAACTAACAACTCCCACTGCCACAAATGTTTTATGCCTTTCCTCCTTTCTTTTCCTTCCTTGAATTAACGAAATATTACAAACTTATGCTCACTCTAGGATGATTTTTAAATGACAAGAGAATAAACGCTTGAAATTCAAATCCTAGGAAGGAAAGTAAAACTTCAATCAGAGAGGTGTTAGCCGACATGGTAATAATCTAATATTCATGAATATTAAAGTAAGCGTAGAAGAATATTTAAACTGGCTTTACAGTGTTTTCAAGCCATATGTCTGTTGGCATTTATAGGCAGGATCTCTGTACTGTTCACCAAGATGCATAATTTTCTGTGCACTAATTCTCAGCCATGGTATGTAGTCATTGCTTTTCTGACAGCCATCTGCTCTGAGCTCTCCATTCATCCTCAGCACGAACTGGGATTGAGGAAGCAAACAAACAGTTTTGGAAGGGAAGCTGGGATTGGGTTATTGCATTAAATTCTTGTAAAATGTTATGGTTTCAAAGGAATTGTCAAATCCTAGTTTAGCAATGAACTAGCTGAGCAGCCTCTAACAAATCAGTTGCTCCTCCCCTGTTCTTCATATATAAAGAGGAAAGGTGTTTATATAACTTCCACCTTGTTTGTGAAAATAAATGGAAGTGATTGAAAACGTTGAGGCAGAGCCCAGCACACTCGAATCAACATACACCAATGTTATATATAGGTTTGTGCTCCATCTCACCTGTATTCACTTTCCTTTTCCCTCTAAGGAACTCAAAGTGGCATGTTTTCTTCACTCCCCACTTTCTCATAAGAATCTTGTGAGGTTGGCTAAGCTGAGAGACTTCAGTGAGTTTCATGTGTGAGTGGGGATTTGAACCCTCATCTCCCAGGTCCTGGTCTAACACTCTAACCACTACACTACAATGGCTTCATCAGTGCCAGCTCCCTTGCTACCCAGAGGAACAATTCTTCTTCCCAGCCACGGTTACCAGCTGCTTCTCCTTCCCCTTTTGCTTGCCATTGTTGTCACATGCCCTGTTGCAAGATGAAGAGCCAGTGAACAATTTGATGGCAGCTGCAGCTGCTGCTGCTCCTCCTTCTCACCATGACCATCCTGCACTTGTTCAGTCCTTTTTAGCCTAAGGTAAGAGGGCAGGTGAGCAATGGTTAGGAGACCCCAGGGGCCTATGTTAGACTGTTCCCTCCTGCTGGAGTGGGAGTCTCAGAAGGTACCCTATTATGGTGACCCTTGATACTGACCTAAGCCTGGACTTTGGGGATTTTCAGTGCCCAGTCAGAGAGCAGGTATGTTTCCCACTTTCACTGTTTCTTGCTCCTGTTTCCCTCATACTAGTCAATGAGAATCATTAAAAAATGGCAAAAGCAGACTCTGACGTCCTCTGAGATCAGTGACCTGAAAGCCAGATTAAACAGAGGCCCTATAAATACTAAACAGGTGCTAGGATAATAGGGTCATAGAGTTGGAAGATACTCTGAGGGTCATCCAGTCCAATTCCTGCAATGCAGCAATCCTGCCCACAACCATCCCTTAGTGGGCTCAAACCACCAACCTTCTAGTTAGCAGTTAGACGCATTGACCTCATATTTAACTGGAAAGCAACAGAGATCTATTTTGTTTGCACACATATCATAATGCCTATGATTAACTTACATGGATTTTCAGGGAGGAAACCATACATTACCAGGATATGTTTTTGACAGAGTGGAGAATGTAACTTGGGGGAAAGTTGCTAGTCTAAAAGAGAGAAAAGTTCTTGGGATTAAAGCAGAAAAGAATAAAATGAAAAGAGTATCCCCTGAAAGAAGTAGCAACACCACAAAAATGCATTAGTTCTCTTTTAAACAAGAAAAGATAACAGAGCTGTTTAACGCTGTAGGAGCAGTTGATCAGAGCAGTAAACATGAACTGAAAGGCGGTGGTATTGGATTTTGTTAGCCTCTGGACAAATAGTTTTTAACATCATATTTTCCAGTCTGCAAGCACTGCTGTGCCTGGACAGTGATTTCTTAAAATGGAACTTATTTTCCAGTTGTATAAAAGTGTTCTTTTACATTGTGGATTGAGTGCATTAAGTTGTTCCCTGTGGTGCACAGCTGGAAATTATCCTTTGCTGCAATGTTTTGTTTTGCTTTGCCCCAGAGTTTTTCTGTGCCTACTCACTGTGTTCCCACACACCAGCATAGTTTAGTACTACAACAGGGAACTTTTTTTCTCTTTTGTTTTCTGCGGCTGCTTTTTTTTCCTGAGGATGCTACTTAGAACATCTGAAACAGACAGTTGTTGGTTTTTTAAGCTGCCTTTGAGTATCCGATACAAATTTAGTGGCATTTCAAGCTTTCCCCTGCAGACCTGGAAGATGGGTTTGGCAAAGTTAAGCTGAAATTTAGGCAGAGTGTTTTCCTTTCCTTCTTTGAAGCAGCAAGTGGTGTTTGCAGAGAAAGTAGTTGGACCAAATAGTACTGCATTAGGGGAAAGCCTAACAACATTAGTCACAAAATAGTGGTGGAGAGAAGCTCAATGCATTTCCATAATCTTTTACAAAATGAATTTTAGATTTGCAGTTTTAAAACTAGGAATATTTGTATGGTGCTTACAGTTGGGTTTTCTAGGCTTTAGCTTTGGCCTGCTGAAATTGTGACCCACCAAGGCCCCCAGCCATACATGACGCAGGATCCTACTGTTTTGCTGCCAGCTTTGATACAAAAAAGGGCTCAGGTGTTAAGTGCTGGGTAGGCTAAAATATGTGACTGGTGGTCTGTTTAGTTTGGTGGGTCAAAAATCACACTGGCCTGCTTTAAGCACCTTTAATCTTGCATGCCTTCAGGAAACAACTGGTATAGCAATTAGGCCCCATATCACCTGATAGCAGTGGCACTGGCTTGGGATACAGTGGATTCTAGGCCATCTCAGATCCACTCATTTCCTCATTTCCAGCAGGGATCCAGCCAACATCACTTTCCCCCACCTGCCTTCTAGGCAGCAAGGGGAGCTCTGTGCCAACTGATGTCACTGCACAGACAATGGCCGGCAGAGGCTGATGGAGGCCCACGGGGCTAGGCAGAGGGACGCCTTTGTCCATTTAACCCCCCCCCCCCACTCTAGCCTGGCACAAATGGTATTTGGATTGCCCTGTTAACACCACTCTAGCCCCACTCTAGCCTGGCACAAATAGTATTTGGATTGCCCTGTTAACACCAAATAAGTAAATAAAAGAGGAATTGCTAGTGTTATGTAGAATTTAAACTTAAAAACAAATATCCATTGGTAATTTGCTTTTTTATTATTTGTATGTATGTTTTTAGGTATGTGTATTTTTAAGTGGGGAACCAAGCTTTATTTCAAAAATGCCTATATAATATTTTATATTATTTTTAGAAGTCTTAACTGGGCAGGAGGGCTCATTGATACACTTGCAGTTCACCATGACGTACTGGAGAGGTGGTGGAGATGTAGGAACAGAAGGCCATTCCATCTTCTAAGAAAGCCAAATAAATAAAAGTAAAATTGTATGTGTGTAGGCTTTCACAAATCCATCTTGCCATACTATTTGTTATATGCTAAATTAAATATGCTTTTCTTAGCATAGCTGTGGTTGCAATGACTACAAATGCAATTCAATCTGAATATCAAAGCAGGCATAAGGCTGGTACAAAGTAAAAAGAATGCGAGGGAAAGAGAAGAGAGACAAAGTGAGGCTTTTTTTACCTGGCACCATCTTATTTAGAGTATCTTCCAGTTATTCTATCCCTCTAAGTATGAGGCAAGGTGGAATAGGACTACATATGAGGAATGTAAATTTTTCCATTGCCAGAAGCATCCAGAAATCGAGGGCAGCCAATCTTTCCTACTGTATCCTACCCAAATTGGCAACATAGTGTAACAATAGTTAGCAGCCAGCTTCTCTGACACACGCAAACTTTTGGGTAGTGAATAAAATTCCCTGTTTGATACAACAGCACAATAATCTTTGCATTGCTGACATACTTCCCACCCTCCCTTTGCAATATTCTGGTTGTCTAATTTATTCTTAACCACATCCAGGTGGATTTTGCTTAGGAATAAAGCAACATTTTAATCAGTACTACGCATAGTATTGCCAGAGTGAAATGGTTGTCAGATTGGTTCCAAAACAAATTGTTTCTGGGATGCCTTTTGTTGAGCTGCTGGTTCAGTTTTGTTTATTGGTCAAGCAGACAGGTTTTAAACACTAACAAGTTGTTGGTGGAAACAGACTAATGTGTTTTTTGTCAGGCGGAAAAACAAGCGACCAACAATCAAGCTTATTTACTTCTTGTGTCTTCCTTAAAAGCATATTTACATTTTGCCGACTCAGATGATAAATAAATTGTGGACTATAAATTCCTGTTGGATGGTGTTTTCATTGTGCCTTAGCATTTATTCATTTATTTTGCAGCCATAATTCAATCTGGAGGATATCACAGGCTTATAGGTATTTGGAGAAATGTATTCGTTTCACTCCTGTATTTCAGAGATGCTATTTGGACGTGATGTTCTGAAATTACACAGAGGCAAATGAAATATTCTGATTAGCACTAAGTGCCCAACACTATATCACAAGTGACTGTGAACATACAGATGTGACCTGTTCAGGAAAGACTGCAGTTCCAATTTGAAAACATTTAACAACAACAAAGCACACATGCAAAGAACCAAAGAACACCCACCCCTTACCAACAAAGGGCTTTTATCCTTATCAGATGTGTAGCAAATGTATTAAAATTCCAGCTCCAAGGCTTGGCAATCCATCAGCAGCAACTGCAGTGTTTGAGTTCATGGTAGGAGAGCTCATTCACCTTCTGCTGCTTTTGTGCTCTGCCTGCCATCTCTGCTCATGTATGCCAGCAGGGGGTTGGATATGACAAGGTTCCTTCTCTCCGAAACACTGGGACACTGACAATGTCTCTTTAATAAAACATCTAACAACCGTTGCTTGTGTTCATGCTGATAATGTGTTGCATTATGAGGTCAAATTTTGTTCTCAGTTAATGACATGTTGGCACAGTTGGGAGTGGTATTTTCTTCCAGACGATTTTGATGAACTGTTACAAAAACAGTCACATGTGTGTGTGAGTGTGTGTGCTTCTGTGTAAATGGTGCATGTATTCAATACTTTCTTTAAAATTACTGGAATTAACCAAACCAACTATTCAGGGAGCATCTTAATTTCATTTTAACTCCCTGAGTCTAGCATTTCTATTAAGAAAGAGCTGATAAATGCTTCCTCCAGAGCAGAAGTAGTATAGGTACATTTGTTCAGAGGTGGTATTTCCCCATGTCTGAAAGGAAAGTAATATTCTTTGTGGGGGGCATTTTGAATGGCAACCAATTGTTTCCCCATTTTAGGTTTTATTGTTGCTCACTTCTTAGCAAGCCTGCTATCTCAACATGCTTCAAGCCATAACACAAGCCGGTATATGGTCCTTTAGAAGTTTGCAAAGCACAAAGCTACTAATCAAAATGAAATTAAGAAATGGGTTCTTATGTAAAGTTGACATTCTCCTGAGTCACCATTAAATCCAACATGAAATAATGAAAGAATAAATGGGAATAGAAGTGTAACTCCTTAAAAGCTTATTAATACCCTCAATTTAAACATGTCTGTGATTTAAAGTTCCCTGTCCATTTACAATAGCAGTTGGTAAATAGCAATTAACATAAAGATGTTAAATAAAAAGATGCTTTCAAATGAATTTGAGAGATTTCTTATTGGTGATAGGCACAATTCCCTATCCAATTCAGAATTAGGATCAGAATTGCAATCTGTTTTGCAAAATATCAACTATAGCCCAGTCCCCCCCAGCCCTGCCATTCTGAAATTTGAACCTCATCTAAAGATGTGAAGGCCAAGGTGGGGGTAGGGGCAGAGACAGGAAAATGGAATAACCCATTTTTCTGATTTCTTCAAGTGTGTGTGTGTGTGTGTGTGTGTGTGTGTGTGTGTGCTCCCCCCCCAAAAAAAAGACCTAGGAGAAAATACCCCTCCCCCATCTTCCAGGTTTTATTTCTTAGGTCCTCATATCTATAATATCATGAAATGGAAATGAGTAGGAATGCATCCCCTCAAGCCTTGGCCCCTTCCCTTCATATTTTCCTGGCAGCAGCAGTGGAAATGTCTCATGGAAGTTACAGCATGCTCAGCAGTGAATTAGACACAAGTGTGCTGGGACATGGATACTGCAGTTTGGAGATACGTTGCTGTGCTATGCCCACAAAATGGCCACTGCATTTTATATGTGCCCAGTGAAAGGCAGGAGGTAGAAACCCATTGCAAGAAAAAACCCATTGCAAATATGGCTGTTGCAGTCCCAGAATCCTTGACAGAACTGCCACTGGCCAGCAGTCCCAGCTCAAGGTGGAAATCATACCTTCAAGCCACCGCATGAACAGAAGGCGCCAACACACATTGGCCAATCTCAGGGCATGGCCATGATGATACTGTTCCCCTGCAACACAACACAACACACACACACATTATTATAATGTGTATACCGCCCTATACCCGCAGGTTTCAGGGTGGTTCACAGGATAAAATCAGAATATAAAATCACAAAGTACATAATCAAAATAAAAATAACAAATAACAAATAACAAATAAAGAGAAACGTTTTTGCCTGGTGCCTAAAGGTGTATAATGAAGGCGCCAGGCAATACCACAGCTTTCTCAACATTAATGATGACATCCTGATGTCATGTGTGCGATGTTGACAACCCATTGCCCTTACAAGCTGGTGCCTCTGTCGCAAGAGGAGTCATCTGGCAGTGACAAGACATTCTCATGGGGCCAGTACCATCTACTCCACTCCTTGATAGGCCAGCCTTGCTGGGCAGCATCCTAGACCCTTGAATGGCTGAAATACTTGCCAGAAGCAATGGTCATTTAGGGAGGTGGTTGGTTTTAAACAGCTGACTGGGAAAGTGTGATGCACTCTCCACGAGTTGCTCTTCCATTCTTGATTCCAGATTCCCAGCACCTCTCCCCTCCTCCAGATTATAACAAAAACCATCAGGGCATCATTAGATGCATCTGCATATAATATCTAGTTTGCCCCTAAAAGGCTAGGGTGTCCTCATGGGGAAAATAAAATAATGCATTTCATGTGGGTTTTGGGAGAGTGTATGAGAGAGGATTAAGAGAAAGAGACATAAAGTACACATAGCTGTGTGTCTGTGTGCATCTGTTTCATCCCTGACATTTTTTCACCACCTCTTTTTTATATTCTTTCAATATATTTTTCCAACATCCCATACTGTAAATTCTTGCCTGCCTCACTATATTATGAGCTTATGTGATGTTCCCATTAGCTGAAACTATCTGTGGTGCACTTTAAAGCAGGCTGCTGGTCTTCCTGTTATGCCTAGATTGCTGGCTTTTATATTATTCATGCTGCAGAGCCTGAGGTTTTAAGTAAACTTGGAGGTGCTATAGCTTCTGACTACGCATTTGCTCTCTCAGTACTCAGTCTTGACTCTGTAACTCCCCTGCGTAGAGTCATAAATATATCTCAGTGGAGGGTTGGTTTTTTTTTTGCTGGGGAGGGAGCTACAAATTATATATACACTTTAAAACACACTAAAGCAGAGGTGTGTAATCTGCAAAAACCCTGGCGAGCTGCAAATTCAATAAAGTCCTGACTATTGATTGACTGGTTGTACAAATTGGACAAGTTAGCAGCTAATTGGGTGCCTTGCTTAGGCAGTATGTTGAACATGGCTTTTAAAAGGAGCATTGGAGTCACTAACTTAGAATGTCAGAGGATAACTGTACCATGACCAAAAAGGTCAGTAATTAAATGGCACACAGGTTAATTGCAGGGACAGACAAGAGAACTGAGATGGGAGATCAAAATGCATTAATTTAGCAAGGGGAAAGAGGAGAAAAGCTTTGAAAATCTGTTACACATTCAAGCCCATCCTTGGCAATTTTTGTTGAGATTAGGTTTTGTGCTCATTAAAGTCTGGAGCTAGATTCAGGGAATACAGCCAGACATGGGGGTGGCAAACATTAGATCCAGCATAGCTCTCAGACACAAACCCACAGTGTTGATGTCTTAAGCTTTTCATATCCTCAGCCCACATGATCTTTCTTTTGTGGGAAATCTTAATATTTGATCCAACTTATTACTTAATATTTTGGGATTTCCTCCTCCTGCTGCTGCTCCCTGCTACACAACACACACAATGGTTCTACTTTTAATTGGAGATGTGATATCTCTCAAAATGTGGACACTCAATAGGCTGAAGCTCCTGTTGGGTTTTGTTGCATTACATTAAAAAACAACAACCCTCTGTAAATTAGTTAAAATATATGTGGATATATTGAAAAGGCAACAATTGATCAATACAAACAAATATTGGGGGCACAGAAGATGGGGAAGGAAATAACCTTTTCTTTAGCAACTATGGATCAGCATTGATGAAACTGCTTGACTGTGCTACTAATTTTCTATTCTAAGCATGGTGTAGCATGGCCTGTGTCACATTGCTGAAGCTCAGCAGGTTTGGGGGAGATACCCTGGAAACCTTCTGCAAACTGATATAAGTTCCATGATGGGAGAAAGGTGGAATATACAGTGGTACCTTGAGTTAAGTACTTAATTCGTTCTGGCGGTCTGTTCTTAAACTGAAACTGTTCTTAACCTGAAGCACCACTTTAGCTAATGGGACCTTCTGCTGCTGCTGCGCTGCAGGATCCCGATTTCTGTTCTCCTCCTGAAGCAAAGTTCTTAACCCGAGGTAATATTTCTGGGTTAGCGGAGTCTGTAACCTGAAGCGTATGTAACCTGAAGTGTATGTAACCTGAGGTACCACTGTAAATGAAATAAATACAATAAAAAGCATGATCTTAGGGTCAGAATTCACTACAGCAGTTTAGGATCTACAGTCTATGTTACCAAATTCTTCTTCTTTGTCTTCTACGTGCATCTTAATTCCTGCACCAGTGTGAATGAGATTCTGTTTTATTACTGTGCCATGACAATATTTTTTTCCCTTTTCTTTCAGGTTTGTTTCCAGCAGTTTTGAACTTGGCTTCTAATGCTCTCATCACCACAAATGCTACCTGTGGGGAAACAGGGCCTGAAATGTACTGCAAGTTGGTTGAACACGTGCCTGGCCAACCTGCAAGAAACCCTCAGTGTCGGCTCTGTGACCTGCGCAGTAAGATTCCAAATCGTATGTGTGCAATTTTTCTTTCATGATGTGTGTCCATCTAGCCATCCTGTCTAGCATCACTATTAATACGATATGCTTGGTTAAAATAAAGCACCTTCATAGCCCTGGTTATTGAATGTGCTGATTCATGCACACTGGGTTGGGTTTTGGACATGGGAAGGAAATCCATCAATGGAAGTATCTCCAGCATTTGAGAAACTTTGGGACTAGGTCAGAGCAAGTCTATTTCTTTTTTCCTGCATATTCAGAAAGCATTCAAGACATTTCCCTGGTTATTTTCAGGACTATCCTCACATGATAGGACATCCAATGACTTCATTTGTAATACATAAGTCAGAGACTTCTGCCATGTCATTTTTTCCTCATGGGAGAAAACCCCAGAGAGAAAAATGGCTTCATCACTTGCTTATCCGTGTGGCTATTAGTGTCTCTACTAAGAGGGCCCTTTTAATTCTAATGTCTATTTACCAGTGCTATGGTCTTTTAAGCCTCTGTTAAGAACTGTGTACTTCTGCAATCCAGTCTCTGTTGTTAGTCTGCAGTGCAGCCAGCCTTTAAAATACACGGCCTTTCATTACAATCTCATCACATTTTAAGGTTTGCAAAATGTTCATTTGCCACAATGAACTGTTTTATTTACCCAGAGATGGTCCTTTAATAAGAATGCCATGTAATGTAACCAGACTTTAAATGGTCCCCTTGGAATTTGTGAATCTGGTGTACCTCCCCTTAATTACTGTAGAAGGAAATGAACACACACTCCCCAGTTAATCATGTGTGAGCACAAATTAAAGACCACACTTTGATGGGTTGCCTGTGTGAGCTAACTCCCCTGTCATTCATCACTGAGGTTGTTCCTTAAGCCTGCAGTTCTATCCCATTTTTCCTGATGGTGTATAGTATATTTTGTCTCTCCCCTTTTAAAATTGGGAATACATTCCAGCAATTAATCAGTGGTTTCAAATTAATTAAGATTAAACTTCCGTAATGGGATTACAGTTAATTGTATATTCATCTCTCATTCCTCCTTTTCATGACTAACCCTTATATCAATTTGACTTGAGGAGGCTGATAGCAAAATTTCCAATTAGACAACTTCTATCACTATCACCTCAGAGACCCGGGTTTGATTTACAGTTGATTTCTTCCCCACTAAGAGTTTTTTTTAGCTGATTGCCAAAAAAAGAAGATCAGACATAGTAAAAAAAACCAAAAAAAAAAACAGTATTGAGAGCAAAGTAATGCCTTTCCCCCTGCTCTTGGTATTTTATTTAAAAAATGTTATTGATATGAATCCAATAACTCAATTCTCTCCCTAATTTTATAACACACTACTGTTAATGCTTCTAGAGGTATTGAATCATTTGATATTTGCATACAGTTTATGGCATTTGCAGTTTTTAGACTGACACCTCCTATTCCTCCCACAACTGCTTTAATTGTGCTTTAGACATTCTGCTTTTTCACTTATGAGACAGGATTCCTTTCCTTCAGTGAACTGCTGATTTGAATCAAAGCATAAGCTTATAAAAATTAGCACCCTGGCTCAAAAATTTTAAAAATGTGGTTTTTTTACATGTTAGATTCAAATCATTGCTATTATCTGTTGCTGTTATCCAAAAAGAAAGATCAGTGTGTACAAGGAAAGACCCATCAACTGGATTGGGGCATGCATGTGCAACTGGACCCTGTACACTTTGATATCCTAGCTAGATACCTATAGCCACTAGTTACGAACTGTGGATGTAGTTGCAATGTTGTCCTGACCAAGATGTCTGCAAGAGACTGACAGGGCAATCATAACCATGTTTACTCAGAAGTAAGTCCTACTGAATTAAATGGAGCTTACTCTCTAGATACTGATTTACAGGAATTAGGAATTAGGCAACTGGAATTAGGAAGGGCAGCAGCACAACTTAAAGCACTGGATCTGGACCCTGATACCACTGAGCTTAACTAGCAAAACTAGTCATACTGCTTGAAAAATTATCCATTTGTCAGTATGACATGTCCATGGTTCACAACTACCACTTCTTCTCCATCCTCTTCTCACAACAGCTGACAGCTTCATTGGGTGTAATTCACTGGGCTCTGCAGCTGAGCATTTGCCATTCATTTCAATGGGATGTGCATGAGAAATGTATTTAAAATCTCATTGAAATTAAGGAGAACTTGTTTCCAGAAACAACAGCCTATAGCCTAAGCACTACAACAGAGCATTGTGTTTTAAGAGGCCTTAGGAGTAAGAAGTATGGGGAATCGTGGAAATATAATCTCTCTCTCTGTTTTAGCTGTATCTTTAATCTCTTCCTGATTATGTCTTGGAAATATATTTGTGGTGCACTTCTAAAGCTTGTGGTGTGCTATTGCAAGCACTGGAAAATAATTTTATCCAGGATATTATATGTGCCTCTCACACAATTATTTTTATTTTTTATTATTATTATTATTATTATTATTATTATTATTATTATTATGCATGAAACAGAATGAATTGGCTGACTCGGTTGAAATGGAATTTGTGAGTAAGATGGAAGCCAAGTCACATTCACTGCTAATTAGCTTCATTAATATTTTTGCATTTTACCAATGTTCCAACAGTGCGACACCCTATAACAAATGCAATTGATGGCAAGAATACTTGGTGGCAAAGTCCCAGCATTCAGAATGGGATGGAATATCACTATGTGACCATCACACTGGACTTGCGGCAGGTAACTTTTATGCTTTGTTTCTGCTGCTGAATTTTGGTGCCGAAATTTGTTCCTGTATTTCTACCTGTCTACCTAATTTTGAGCATCCAGATGTCAGGACAGGGAGCAGCATAAAACAAATAGGGGGAAAAATAGAAAAACAGGATTGTTACAGCCATTACAGATGGAAACAAGAGTACATCCCTGCCTGCAAAAGGTTCAAGGTTTAATCTCCAACATTTCCAGGTAGAGATGGGAAAGACTTCTGATGACACCTCCAATCAGTATAGATAATATTGAGCTAGAGGGACCAATAGTCTGGCTTAATGCAAGGGAAGAAACAATCCTCTGTGAATCACATCCTCCAACATAATATATTGCTTGTGTGAATAGAACACTCGCGCGAGCAGTTATTGGTATACAGAGAGTGGTGGTAACAATGGCATTACCTTTTTCAGAGCACTTTTTATATACAGATATTGAACGTCTAGTCTAGAACACTGAAAGTTAACCTTTAAATGTTCTTAGAAATGCAAAAAGATTACAACACAATCACTTTGTTGTTCAATAATGGCAAATTGTAACAAATGTGCTTCCATGAAGCGGGCATTCTTTGATCCAAGTAGGTTTTTGAAGAAATGTCATTGTGTTACAGAAAGCTCTGCAAGCTGTGTATCTTTTTTTTTGGGGGGGGGGGGATTGAACGTAGTATACTTGGAAAGCAAACAAGTCCTGAGATACATTTGCATTAGACTCTGTAGGAAGTAGCTTTAGGTTTCTCATCGCATCTCCTGTCATTCTTCTCCTTCCATGGTAAGTTTGATGAAATGGCAAGTGTATAGATTCTAGGAGGCTGTTAACATTTGATGTTCACAAGAATGCTGGATTGTGGCAGGTGTGCAACTAAGAGGACTTGGAGTGACAGAAGAGAAGTGGCTTTATTTCCCTTTAGCTAATGCAAATACAGAATATCTAGTTAGGTGCCAGAAATAACACACCGCGATGTTATATTTGCTCCTGCTGCAGCTCAGTATCCAAGAAATTGAAAATAGCTTAGATAACCTAAGAGGTTCCTCCCTTCCCTTTACTCATTCCCTGTGGAGCATTATCACACTGACTCCTGAAGCTGCCATCTTGACTGCAGCGTTGATCCCACACCCTGTGTGACAGTAGCCAGAGCACCAGTTGATGGGGGATGAGAGTAGAGATTAAAGTTAAATGAAGAATTACTGAGTGTATTTTATTTGAGGGGGCCAGAAATAGAGCCAGTTACTAACATTAGGATTAAATAGGCTAATGAAACAGGGAACAAGGCATGTAGAGCTGCTTAATAAAACCAGTGCAGAAGGAAATAAGATACTTGATATGAGGTGAACTGGGATGTATAATCAACTAAGCTACCCCTTGGCAAAACTCAGCGGACCCTTCAGTTAACACCCACAAATCACTTGCTCTTCCCTTCCCGTGGAGAGTGACTGAGTCACGTATAGTACATTTCACAACCAAAATTAGCAGCCTCATCCTTCAACAGATCTGTGAGAGTTCTGCCTCTCTTCTTACTACTAAAATTCTCCTGTGTCTTTTTTTAATGGTCTTCTCACTCTCCCTGTGTTGCTTTTGCCCTAGAAAAGGGATCAACCTGGGCTGACTCCTCTTCCCCAAATTCTTTTCCCAACCTCCTTTGTCTTCAGCTATACTCAATGAACAAGTATCACAACCCTTATGAACCCCATTGCTTCTGAAAGACCAGGTTTATGACATCCCCACTTTTCATGAGAGCAATCTTCCCAGGGTCCTCTTCTTTCTGCCTCAGCAAGGTTCACAGCTTCTTGGCCTCCCTCCCGAGTTATTTCTGACCTCATTAACATAACATCTGAAAATAATTATATAAATGGCCCACTTGCTTATCCACTTAAGCCCTAATATAGTCACCAAACAGTTTCTCCAAAATAAAATAGGTAGTAAAAACACTGTGGTAATTCAGAACCGCAAAATTTGAAGGGAAGTTGTCACCTCCCTTCCCAGTAATGCCTACCGAGGGCTTCTTCTCCAAAGGCCTAAAGGCTTCATCTGTTAAATTAGGCTGCTGCAGCAAAACCAGTGCTACCTGTTAGCTGCAAGAGAGCTGCCCCACTAGAAAAGATCAGGGATGAGTGGAAACTGCGGAAATCTGGCTTTGCACTTCACGTCAACCTCTTCCTCACTGCTACACTTGTTTTATCACCCTATAACTCTACTCATACCCTTTTCCAAAACGCTGTGAGGTATGTTGTGTAGCATAACATTGATTCGCAGGGAATGTTGGGAGAGAAGTTGCTTCTGATGGCTTAAAGAGGATCTTCATTGCCACCCTCAGTAGTGGCACGTTAAGAAATATAGTGAAATAACAATAAGCAAAAAGGGAACGGTCACTGCAGCAAATAATCTACCCCCCCGTCTGCCCGCCAAATAAAAACATAACAGAATGGCATTCCAAATTATTTTCAATCACTAGGAGAGAATCCACAAAATCAACGATTGTTATGTCTACTTGCTTGGCCTTAGAATTTCAGAGATTCTCCAGAGCAAGTAATGCTTCTTAGGCTGGAAAGATTTGCTGTGGCCAATGTGAAACCATTGCCAAAAGCAGCAGCCTATGCCCCCACGTCCTCACATTTCTGGCCAGAGATATTTTTCTAGAAAAAACGGTGCCGGAACTCACCATAAAATCTCCCTCCTTCTCTTAGAATGGAAATGGAATCCACCTCAGGGGTGTCAGAACTGAGTTCTGGCGAGTTCTGGCTAAAGAAATCTCTGCTTCTGGCAGTGTTTTATCAGGAAAGTTGTGTGAAACAAAGTCAGCATGTTGTGGGGTCCCCTCCTTTCTCCACTTGCACTTCATTGGCTGTTGCCAAAGCTTGTAACTTTATCATGTCATACCACACTTTATGTGGCATTGAATCCACAGAGAGGATGAGGAGATGTGATGCCACTCCTTTCAGAGGTGGATACACAGTTGTATTGTGCAGATCTAGTCTTAGATACATACCAATCTATGTGATAAAATACTGAATAAAACATGGGGTTTCTGTTTTGTTTGTGGTTTTACGGATGGAGTCAAAAGGACAAGACGAAGACATCAAGTGATTGTCCTTTTTCTTTTTGGAAAGCTTGTGATCCAGTCATTACTAGGCATTTTACGGATGGGCCCTTATTAAAATGCTGTATCCTTTTGTACAACAGATTGGACACTTTCTATTGCTAAAAGTCATGGTCTGTAAATTGCAGGAATGCATTAGTGGCTGTTATTATTGATAATTATGAATGTACATAGAAAGCTTTTAGCAGATTCTAATGTTGTGGGGAATGAACCAAGAAAATAATTACAGTTTTCATCATTAAATAAACCTAGACCTTTTGGAGGAGTTGAATTGTATTTTTTGGTGACTATCCATCATAATAAAATAATAGCATAACACAATAATAAATAATAATGCATTCCCCCCCAAAATGACATCATTTTAGCTGCATAAACAGGAAAATATAATTATTATTCCATTTTAGGGCAATTATAGTGTTCCTTTCGAAAGCATGCTAGTACCATAAACCAAGGTATTTATGGTCTACCCTTAACTCTGCCCTTGACTGGGGATCATAGGGTTGTCTCCAACACTGTTGCTCGTGCAGTGGGACTTTACCTTCCACTTCTCCCCCCTGCACATCCTTAAAATCTGTGCCAGAGGGCTGGTGCAGCCTTCAATACAACCCATAGTTTTGTGGCTAGGAAATAGCTGAAATCTTATATGCATAGCAAAAAGTCAGCCTCCAGCATGTTTCAAGCTTCAAAATGGAGAAAAGGTTACAGCGTTTGGTGATTTTTAGTTTAGAGAAAAGGCAAGTTAAGGCGACAAGGTAGAAGCTTACAACGTTGAGCATTGTATGAAGAAAGTGGATACAAAAAAGGTTTTCTCCCTGTCTCAGAACACTAGAACTAAGAGAAATCCAATGAAGCTGAATGTTGGAAGATTCAGGAGAGACAAGAGATTTATTATTATTAAATTATCATTTTTCAGACTTTGCATAGCTAAACTATATAATTTGCTCCCACCATGGCAGGGATGGCTACCAACTTGGATGGCTGTAAAAAAAAAAAGGATTAGGCAACTTAATGGATGATGTGGCTACTTTTTTTTTTTTTTTAAATTGATTTTTATTGATTTTCCAAAAAAGAAACAAAAAGAAAAAAAAAGAAAAAAAAAAGCATATCAAAGAAAAAAATCCAAACACCCCGCGCGCAATATACATACATTAAAGATATTTTTCACTTAAAACTTTACATTGTCATTTCTTTGTAGACTTCCTTCAACTTGTCCGTAAATCTTTCGTAGCCGTACCCCTAATCCCACATTTCTTAGTTTGTATTGTCATTGGTCTTCTTTGTTAACTTCTGTTTGCTTAAAACAATAACTCTTAATCTTTTCACAGTGCTTCTCTAAATCCCTTTAACGTCGTTTTTCCCTCACTGATACTTTCCAGGTACTCCACATACTTTCCCCAGTCCTTGATAAACTTTTGGTCTCTTTGGTATCTGATCTTTCCTGTCAGTCTGTCTAACTCTGCGTAATCTAGTAACTTTGATCTCCACTCCTCTATCGTTGGCATCTCCTGTTTTTTCCACTTCTGGGCAAGAATTATCCTTGCTGCCGTAATCGCATAGTATACAAATTTACAATCTTTCTTTTCGATGTCCTCCCCTAATAACCCTAACAGAAAGATTTCAGGCCTCTTTTTAAACGTATATTTCAAGATTTTCTTTAACTCAACATATATTCTTTCCCAAAATTCTTTAACTTTCCGGCACTCCCACCACATGTGGTAGAAGCAGCCCTCCCTATCTTTACACTTCCAGCATTTGTTGGATATCTTATACATTTTTGATAGTTTTACAGGTGTTATGTACCACCTGTAGAACATCTTCATGACATTTTCCTTTACTGTTATACATGCTGTGAAATTTAGACCCTCTTTCCATAATTTCTCCCATTCCTCAAATTGTATACTATGGCCTACATCTATAGCCCAGCGGATCATTACTGATTTCACTTCTTCATCTCCTAGATTCCAATCCAGCAACATCCGGTACATTTTAGATATTATTTTTACATCATTATTTATAATTTCCATCTGAAATTTAGAGTCTTTGTCCGCATACCCTCTTTCTTTAGTATCTTTCCTGAACATCTCGTTAACTTGACGATGATGTAGCCAATCATACACATGCTCCTTAACTTGCTCATAGGGCTTTATTTTCCACTTCCCGTCTTCTTTAACTGATAGTTGACTGTATGTCGCCCAGTTACTCCTCATATTGATTTTCTTCACACTCATCGCTTCGAGAGGTGAAAACCAATGTGGGACCTTAGGTTCTAATAAATTTCTGTATCCTTCCCATGTGGCTACTAAGCCATGATGTGGCTACTAAGCCTGATGGATATGTTTGACTGCCACAGTAGGAGGCAATATGCTTCTGAATACTTGTTGCTGCAAACCACAGAAGGGGAGAGTGCTGTTGTACTCAGGTCTTGCTTATGGGCTTCCCATAGGCTTCTGGTTGAACATCATGAGAACAGATGGACCACAGGCCTGATACAGCAGGCTCTTCTCTGTATTTCTTTAATTTTAAAATCAGTAGGCTTCTGTCACAAAGATTGTGGGGGGCGAGAGATTTTAAAATAATGTAATGTTTAGAAAGGTCTCTCTTGGAAGACTGAGATCAGCTTTGGACATCCCTAAGACACAATAGAGAAATCATGAGCAGCAGAAGAGAAAGTCATGCAAATGACTCATGAAGAAATGCATGGTTTCCATTAGTGTCTGCCTTCAATTTATGTAAATGTTTCTTCCCCCAAGAAAGAGGCACCTGTTTTTCCCTGCTTTTTCTTCCTCTAAGAAAGAGGCACCTGTTTTCCCCTGCCTCATTCACAAGAGGCTTCAGAATGTCTTTATAATTTCAGTGGGGGGTTCATGTATTTGTTTGTTATACTTTTTGTTGCAAGCGGGATAAAAGGGAGAGAGGAAAGAAAGAAACAATGTCAGCACCCATTAACAATAAGTATTTTATATATAATATCAGGTTCTTAAATGTACACCATCTAAATTTTACAAACATAAAACGATGCCAGCCTTTCTTTGTCATTGTGATGTGAATGTGATAGAGCATGTTTTTACAACTTCTATTTAACTTTTCTCCACCATTCTGGAGCCTCTTGGCTGTTCACATGTCTTGATCTGAAAAAAGCCCTACGTGAGGAGTGACTTCATGATATCTTCTCCTAGACCTAGACTATAACTGAAGTGTTGGGAACAGGAAGACTGGCTACTGAGTGCCTCAGATCAGCGCACTGGCTAATTTGTATAGGAAGTTCTTCCTTTTATCCCCCCCAAAGGTCTTTCTGCTCACCCAAGAAGGCTGCAGAGTGCAGTCCACCAGAGATACAAACTGCAGTTTGAAAGAAAGCTCTCTCTCTCTCTCTCTCTCTCTCTCTCACACACACACACACACACACACACACAGAGAGAGAGAGAGAGAGAGAGAGAGAGACCGTCCTTCAGCCTTCTTAACTAATCAGAATAAATTTGTATGCGTATTCATGTTTGCCATCTATATATAGTACCTGTTTGTTTGATTAATGCCACAATCCTACAGAGTTAGGCATCTTCAGCTAAGCTGTTGAAGCCAATGCAATTAAAACCGTCTGTCCTTATGCAGTACTCTGAGTCAGCATCATGCTCCAAGATCTAGAACAACAGAAGCTTGTTGAATTATCATGCCATGTTAAGGCTTATCTGTTAGCAGTTTTGTTTTTACTGGTGGCCAGGTGTGTTTTCAACTGCGAATTGTGCGTGTGTGCACACAGCCTGCAAATTCCGGAAACTTATCTGTACTCGTTTGTTAAAAGGGCCAGGGCTATCAGTGAAGTGTGCAGCATTTTCATGTAAATATGTTTTTATATTCTGCTGAAAGCTGCCCAGAGTGGCTGGGGAAACCCAGCCATATGAGCAGGGTATTATTATTATTATTATTATTATTATTATTATTATTATTATTGGAGTTGGGTATCATCTTCAGTGACATATATGTATTCGACTTCATCCTTAAGAACATAAGAAATGCCTGCTGGATTAGGCCAGTGACTCATTTAGTTCAGACCAGATACCTGTGGGGAAATTGCAAGCAGGACCCCAGCAGAAGTGGTTCCCCTCCTGTGGTTTCCAGGAACTGGCATTGAGAAGCATTTTTTCTGCCTCTGACCATGGAGGCAAAGCATAGCCATCGTGGCTAATGGCCTTCCCCAACATAGTGCCCTTCTGATCCTTTGGACTACAATTCTCACCAGTCCCAGCCAGCACCAGCCTTCCCATGTTGGAGAAGGTCGTTCTAACATGTATACAGACTTGGCACCCTAGAAGCAATGGCAAGCCCCATAAATGAAGTCAAAGTGTTGGGAAGTTTTGAAATGTTGTGGTAAGATTACACAATGGGAGCTGAGTCTTGGTCAGCTTTGCTCCTGTTTTTGAAATATACTGCAGGTAAGCAGTTTATGGGGAATCAGGACAAAACCTTTAAAACTGGATGTTTGCAGCATAAATAACAGTATATGGGAATATCTATGGTCACCAGATATGACAGAATTACTATTGCAGCTGCCGTTTATCTCCGAACAGACATTAAAATTTAGGATCTTTGCTAAAGATTAAAACCGCTCCAAGGGCAGAAACATTTTATTGCTAACACAGAGTTAAGGATGATGACAGCAATAGACCCTTTAAAGGGGATGTTCTAATGGTTGCATAGCTTTTTTACATTTGCCAATATATGGATCATTTCTCCATGATAGGCTATGGGGAAACTAATGAGTATTTCTCAGAATTAGGCTTTCATTGTTATAATGCGCTTAAATATGATTCAATACATTTCAGGGAGCAATATGTATACCCAGTGCTTTCTTTGGGGGGGGTACACAGGGGGGGTACACATACCCCTAAACGTTTTGTGAATCTTTGTACTTTTGTCCATTTACTGTATTTATTTCTCCGGAATTGAACTATAAAATGGTGATTTTTTTGAGTCAAAATGAGAGTACCCCTAAACATTTTTTTAAAAGAAAAAAAGCACTGTGTATATCTAATAAATGCAAGTGGGAAATTTGTGGCCAGAACATTTGGATAAAACCAAAGTGGGGAAGGCTATTCTAGATTTGAGACGGTTTCAGCAGATAATCCAAAAGTAAGTCAAACTGGTAGAAAGTTTCAAATTACTGTAATAAAAAATGAGTTTCAGAAGTAGTTGAATCTTGTGTAGACTTGCTCCTGTTTTTAAAATATACTGCAGATAAGCAGCTTATTGGAAATAAAAAGGGGTTTTTTTAAAAAAAGCTGGATGTTTTCAGCATATATAATGTAATAATATAATGTAATTTCATATGATATGATATGATAATATGATATGTTATGATAGGAATATATGTGGTCACAAAATAATGGCAGAATCATTTGCCTGAAATTATCTCCCTTGGAGGTGTATCTAGCATAAACTTTTCATCTGTTGGTGAAGATAGCCAGGCCTTTGGGGATGGTGACAAAGACCACTTACCATATTCAAACAGCAGTGGCAGTTGCAGCTCAGAGTGGTTCCTTCAAATTTAATTTTTTTTGGGCAGGCAGTCGATGCCTGGGGAGGGGGTGATGATCTGGTGGCAGACCTTATAAGGCCAGTCTTCTGCTGGGTCCACCAGTGGGGCATAAAAGCTTGAAGCAGTCATTCCACTATCCTATATATGCTATAGCTCTGGCTCGTGGTCAATGGGCAGCGCATGAGTGTGGCCTTGCTGTGGACCATCTCATTCTCCATATTCAGGGCCAGGAAGAGTTTGTCTGCAGACAGATTGAGCCAGCCTGGAGGTTTGGCCTTCCTCATAGCAGTTTTCAACTTTTGGGGGAAAACAGTATTGGGTTGGATCCTTAGTCTAAATCTTGGGGGCGGGGTGTAAATTCAGGGTAACCTGGCAAAAGAGTCCAGAGGTTGGGTTCTGACTGAAAACCCCAGAGAGGGGCAAGTGAATTGGCTGTGCAAATAACAAAGTAAGTCAAAGCAGTTGTGATTCTTTTTATATTTGATGGGTGAAATAAAACTAAGTCAGAGTATACATTTATTTCAGTGACTCTGCTCTGAATATGACTAACATTGGGTGTTACCCAACATGTTTTATTTTGTAACCTGATCTGACTTTATTTTTGGTAATGGAAATCCATATCATAACCTAAAACATACTCACCAGTGCAGCACCCCAAGAGCACCACTTCATTTTTGTATCCATGAGTACATTTGTTTATAACCTTTATCTATCATGCTTACTGCAAAAAAAACCCAACCACTTTCAAAATTAGGGTTATTTAAGAATTAATGAAATCACAATGATGTTAAAATGAAAGCCAAAGCTTAGTCCAACAACACAGATAAGCTCAAAATAGCCAGCTGTCAGGCAAGGAATGTCCAGAGTGAGAAATTAACTCTTTATTGTGACATTTACAAGTTAGGGAAAGGCATGTCCACCAGTCCTGCGTCTCTCAGCTACTCCTAGATGTGCATCCCATGAGGCAGTTGCTGCAACAGAGAGGCCCTGCTCCCTACCTCAGCTTGTGTCTCCCCTATCCCAGCTGCACACATATAACCTACATGTAACCTTTTGTTCCTCCTACTTCAGTCTTCTTCTGGTCCTGGGAGACAGTGGAGCTGGAGAGGTGGGGGCAGGAGGAGAAGGTATGGAAGCCCTTGACTCTACACCAGCCTGACCTCTCTCTCCCTCCTCCAGCACCTGTTCTTCACTCTCCAGTCCTACAGCTTCTCCTGCCTCTGACTCCTGTCTCCCGGCTGCAGCAGGCTCCTCCCAGATCACGGACCCCATCTTGCAAATCAGTCTCCAACCCCACTTCTCCCATTGCCCACTCATCAGTATCCAACCAGCACACTCCTCAGTGTCCAACCAGTCCCTAACACCAACAAACAGTTCAACCAAATCATAAGGACACAATTTCTCAGCAGTCATATTTAAAGCTTTTTGATTCAACAACGACAAAAATGCCATTCTTGAGTCAGATGTCAGTCATCACAATAAAAATGTGGCAGAACTAAAATGAGAAGCTCTTCTACTTCAGTAGAGTATTTTTACTTTTTCACAAGGCTTCATTATTCCATATTTAACATTCATTTTATATAAGGCACATTAGGAACAATACACCATTAAAAAAACTTTGTCAGAGTATGTGGCAATGCTGCTACTAACATGAGTTTGACCAAACTGCAGGAGCCAGTGGAAGACTGGGAGTAAGTACCATCGAATTCAGTAGGACTGATCACTGAGTTGGATTGCACCAAAAATGTCATCTATGCATTTTCAATGACATGACTGAGGTTTCAGAATGAACATTGGTTGGACTAAGGCTAATCTATCACAATAAATAAAGGGGTTGGGTGACTCCAGTACAGCTTGTTGCTGCAACTTCATGAAATACAGGTATGAAAAAATTAAGTCTCAAGTTGTTAGAAGCTATACATAATTCCTACATACATATTACTCATATTACAGATATGTAAGTAGCTATTCAATTGTATTTCTCTGTGTGACGCTGTTCTGCAAGCTAAATTACACAAACGGCTCCTAGCTAATGGATTTATTTTGAGCTAGAAGAGCAGGTGGGAGCAATACACAATGAGATTTCCTGCTTCATTGGCTAGCGGTATGTAGATTAATGATTCATTTCAGCACAATATGAATAATATTAGTGTAGTGAATTACCCTTTGTAATAGGATACAGTTTCCTGTGTCTTATGAGCCATTTGTTAGTGGGTATTGCAAGTTATGGAAGTGTGCTTCACAGTGTGTACTGTACAGATTGAGGCAATTACCAGTGGAAATGGAATCTTGTGTCTTATCATGTGGACCATACTGTCTAAGAAAGGAAAATTCCTGGAAATATTTAGAGGGGTTCTTTGGTAACTCAGTTCTACAAGCTATGCTGCCCCACAGGCCCCAGGACAGAAAATGGAATTTACAAAAGCTAAAACACTGTAACAATTAAAAATTCTAACAAATAAAATGTGTGTGTGCAGCTGTAAATAATTGCTTAGCTATTCTCAGCCACTAAACACTTGAAAAGGACTTTTCTTTTTAAAAAAAAAATACTTCCACAGTTCATAGAGACATATTTTCACATATGATTTACATTAATTATAAATGATGAATTAAATAGGTTTGGGAAGTTGACTTGGACTTCTGAACAAGTGTGTTGATTACAACACATGTCTGCAGCATAAATCTGTTTACAAAATATATAAATACTCTAATAAACATCCTTTTGCATTTTGCATAGAACTCTACCTCTATCAATTTTAGCTTTCTCTTCTATTGTAGTTTCACCCTCCATTCTTTCTCCTGTTTTAAATGATTCATTCTTATGATTGTTCCAAAATTGCCAGTTAAAACAGAATTGGTGGCATTGTCCATATTGGATCAGCCTATGTCTTACATATTTCATGAAGACATGAGCTAAAGTTTATTTCTATCTATTTAACAAAATTTATAGACTGCTTTATTTATTTTTAAAAACCCACCTCTAACTGGCTTACAAAAGATGGACAGAGGTCAGTGTAATAACAAAAAAATGTTTCAACATGACCAAATAGCCAAAAAAGCCCAAATGCTGTTGACTTCACATGTAAGAAAAGATTAATACAAATTAATAATCAATTTTTGTAACAATGGTCAATGCAAGGGTTTCATGAACCTCCCAATATGCACAAAAATGTAAGGTATGAACTACTGGTAATTGTGCATGGATTCAGTTCACAGGAAAAGCTGTGAGCTTCAGCATTTACTTTAGTTTGAGGATGATATCCTTGAGTGAGTGATCTGAATGTTCATTTTGTGTGTGTGGTTCATTTCACATATCTTCAGCAAATGAACACTTACATTTTCCCTCAATCTCAGGGGGAATAGTAACCAAACCTAGAAGCAGCTGTTGAGATTATTGAAAATGACTTTCTGTGAGGGCACTTGGAACTGATCCTAGAGGTGGCAATGTGACATGTCTAGTATGTAACATAATGTGCTCCTCCCCTATCTGGGTGTGGCTACTTCCATAGCTTTGTTGTTGTTTAGTCATTTAGTCGTGTCCGACTCTTCGTGACCCCATGGACCAGAGCACGCCAGGCACTCCTGTCTTCCACTGCCTCCCACAGTTTGGTCAAACTCTTGCTGGTAGCTTCGAGAACACTGTCCAACCATCTTGTCCTCTGTCGTCCCCTTCTCCTTGTGCCCTCCATCTTTCCCAACATCAGGGGCTTTTCCAGGGAGTCTTCTCTTCTCATGAGGTAGCCAAAGTATTGGAGCCACAGCTTCATGATCTGTCCTTCCAGTGAACACTCAGGGCTGATTTCCTTAAGAATGGATCGGTTTGATCTTACTTTCCATAGCTTAGTGGGAACTAACTGGGACATTGGTCTTGCCAGTATAGGAAGTCTTCACTTTTATGCAGATCTGTTGATCTATTGTTTGCCAAAAAATACAAACTTTGGTAGTTATCCAGATTCCTGCTGCTTCCTGGTATTATGGCACACCAGTTACAAAATTTTCTCAAACCAAGAGTCGCCTTCCCAAACCCATAGGATACTCCATTATCTCAGAACTTCCATAAGACTGCACCTTCCATAAGACTGAAGCATTTCTAAGAGAGAGAGTGCAGGTATTCCTTTCACACCATGAGTGTGTGTGCGCGTGCGCGCCAATTTAAGATAACACTTCATGCACTTTAAGAAGTGGACTGTAATCCATAGAAACTAGTGCAACCATGTTCTCTCATTATCTTTAACTAATATGCTTAGGCTGTGTTCCATAAACCAGTTACTTGAGAGCAGTCCTATACAAACAAGCTGCCATTATGCTGCCATTGCTTCCTTATCTTACTATCTCATTCAAGTCATCATCAATAGGTCAGTTAAATTGCATGTTGTATATTGCAGAGCTGGTGCAAGATTTGAACCCAATATTTGATTAGATTTACAGCTCAAACCTGCAGTGTCTTTTTAAAATGTCAAGTGTTCCTAGTTTCTACTGGTTTCTGTAGTCTTTGTTTCTTACAATATGGGCCTGCTCTCTCGTGGGGATTTTGGAAAGGCAGCGAAAATGTCCATTCTCCCATGCCAGGACTCTGACTGCTTATCTAGTCCTCAAGGCTTGTTTCTCTCCCCACCCCTTTCCATTGTTTCTTTTCATGAAGCCACTCTCTGACAGTTAAGCTGTGGAATGGACACTGCAATATCTAGGGTATTCCTCAACTTTCTCAGATGTCAATAACTTGGCATAATTTCAACAAAGAACTTGTGGATTTTTTCCGCAATTAAAGGCTGAAGTGGAGAGAATAGTCTATTGTCTATTCTATGCTTCAAAATGAGTTTGGTGTGCTATATTAATAATTACTGGTAGTACTTCACATTAAAGTAAAAACCAGTCTCAAAAGAGTTTTGATTAGCTTGGAATTTTGATTCTTTTCTGGGCTCTTTTTTAAAACACTCTTACTACATTTTTCATCATTGGCTTAGCTAGAAGAAAGTGCTAAAAGTTTCAGCTCTGCAGTGAGCAGAAAAATTAAATGTAGATCTTACTATCCTGCTGCAAGAAACACAATACACATAATATCTAAGCACTCCAGTCCAGCATGTTAATGGAATGAAACGTAATGCTAGTATTCTGTGCATACTTGGAAACCAGTTCAAACACCACACCGCCCCCCAAAAGATGTGGGGAAGCCTTGTACACACTATATCCAGGCTAGATCTTTGCATCCAGAAAGTAGGTCTGAATACAGAGTTCAAGATACTGGATCAGGAGTCAACAGATTGCTAGCAACAGATTTAGCCAAGTAGAAGCTATTATTTGAACCACACCTGCCTGCATTTGGAACTAATATGGCAACCATTCTTGTTATAACATTTGAAATGTGCTGCATTCCACTCTTCTAAATGTCGGGGTGGTGGTGGATAAGTTTTCTTTTATTAGATAAAACCAGATGGCTTTGAGTGCATGGTAGAAAGTATTTCTCTTCATGAAATAGCTGCACAAGTGTGATTCAACAATTTTTTCACAAACCACTAATACTTACACAATATCCTTATTGTTCCTTACCGTTGCCTCATCAGATTTCTCTGACATAAATTTCTTTTATTATTTTTAGAACAGTTTAATTGAACTAAATGAAAAATAAAAATAAAAGGTATACTGTATCATTATAAAAGTTAACAATTATATATACTTATCTAATATATACATATAAGCTACTATATTTTGTATAAATGTGTTCCAAATATCATTATACTTATCTATGCAAAGTCTACGTCTATAAGCAATCCGTTCATAAGTTGCAAGTGTAGTCATCTCTTCAATCCATTGATTAAATAGAACCATGCACTTATATTTCCAGTGCATCAGTATTAGTCTTTTGGCCATAGTAAGGGCATGAAGAATCCACTTACGGTGTCCAATTGTCAAATTACATATTGTAAGTATGTAGTTCAAAATATTTTCCTCTGAAAATTGTAACCCACACCCCAGACACTGAAATAAATTTCTACCTAGCCTTATGTAGAATACTCATATGCCCAATAAGGCAATATAGTGATAAGTCCATACAGATCTGCTTGGAAGGCAATTCCAGACCATTGGTGACACAAGTAAAGCAGGTCTGATCCACATCCCTAGCTGCCAAATGGCATTCTGAGGGAGATGCTAGAAGCAGGAATGTTTGGAAGCCTATATATGGGAGACTAAAACCCTTCAATTCACCCAGGACCAAAGGTGGTTAGAGTTTCAAATGTAAGCACTGGCACATAGAATGGAGGCCAGAAGTGAACCATGTAATGCAGAACAGATAGGCCCAAAGCTATAGAGTCTGGAGGTGAAATTTGGAGCAATATTTTTAAAATGCTTTCAATGGCATGTATCACAGAGCAAAACACCATGTTCTTTTGAAATGAAGATGTGTTAATTCTGAGCAAACATAAATGAACCGAAGCTGCAGATAACCCAAGTAAATGGTGAGTGATGGTCAGCTTTCAACCAGAAACTCTCAAAGATGTTGTCTGGAGAAAGGTCACAGAGCTCACGTCCTGTTCTGAAAGCCCTGAGCATGTGGAGAATGTATTTCTGCTACATGGAATATCCACAATTGAACAGTCCCTTTGGGATTAGACACCAGTTTCAAAAGAGTTGTCCCTGAGCATGTGCAGAATGTATTTCCTCAATACTGAATAAACCACAGGTAGTACCAGTACACATGGGATTAAGCGCCGGAGCTTTGAGATAACAATTTATGTATTTCAGATAGGTGTCAGATACTTCACACAGCACACAATTATTTTATGGCATTCACTGTTGCAAGATGTACTGATGGCCATTAAACATCAGTGATTTTAAAAGAGAATCATACAAATTTCACTGGGTTACTTTCATCCCCTGGCTGTGGGCTACCTGAAGACTTCTGGCTGGCCACAGAAAAAAGTAGGATGCTAGGCTTAGTGAGCCTTTGGTCTCCTCCAAAGTGCTTTTCTTATGTCCTTACATTGACAGAGTGCTGCTATGTGATAGAAACAGGCAAGAATTTCCAGGGGTCAATCAACCTAGCTGAAAGTTGCCTCAGAATTGCAAATATGTTTGCTTGGTTAACACTTTGAACATGACCTTCAAGATGAAGACAACTTAAGGTTTAAGAATGAATCACATCCTTCATTAGAGGATCATTCACTGAAGAGAGTTGTGTCAAGAAAGAACTGTGGCTCAGATTTTCATTCAAAAAAGAACAACCCATTGTTTCCAATTGCCTGCCTTGGTGATTTCAATCATGCTCCTATTCAATTTCCCTCTCTTAACTCATGTGATAGCAAGTCAAAGGAAACACCACATTTCCTGGGAGCAATGCTAAATTCATGCTAGCCTGCCACCTTTTGCGAACATTTTAAACTCAGAGCACTGAATGTATCCCAACTTTTAGAATGGTTGATTTGAGTGCTTCACAGTTCTCTCTCTTTTTCTCATCTAAGTACTATGTGACCCAATAATCTCTATGGCTGGAGTAATATAAATGCAATTGGACATCTTTAGAACAACTGAGCCATTTATTCCTTGCCCTCCATCCCCAAAAACTGGCAGCTGAAAATTGAATATGGCTCCCCACGATAATAAGTCAGAGAGGAGCTCTTGTAAAATGCAGTCGTTTTCCAAGGTATTCAAACAGGAAAAGAACCTTAAATTACCAAGCACTCCAAACAGACCAATTCATTTCAAACAGCTTCATTTTGTGAAAGGGTAAAATATACTCTAGCCGTATTTAAGTTGCACTACATTGTTTGCTATAAATGACATCCATTCATCTGATTCAGTGTGGCTATAACTACTGACTTGAATTCACTCTGTCATTTAGTGGGGAAATGAAGAGAGTAGAGGGTTTGTGTTGGAAATGTCAGAAAAGGGAGTGAGCGAGAGCTGAAAGACTAAGGAGCAGCAATGACAACAGCATAACTACTTTTTGTGACATACCTTGTTTCTGCCATTGTGTCCTTGAGGAAGTGTATAATGATTATAGCTAAGTTCCTGTGAGCAACTGTCACCCAAGATGACCATCAGTATTTCCTCTCTATAATATTCAGCAGGTTTGAACAGTCAGGTTCCAGTGTCTTGAGTCATGCTCGTGAAAACGGTAATGGCCCTTCTGAACCAGGGGCTGGGAGACCAGGGTTCAAATCCCCACTCAGCCATGAAGCTTACTGAATGACATTGGGCTGGTCACTCCTCGAGTGTGATGTTGGCTTCCTCCCTTATTATCTGGAACCACTGTGTGCCTGTAGCCACCTGCATGTTGTGAAGGAGAAAGAACTTTGCTATTACATTAGATAATGGTTATGATGGTTGTCTGTATTACACTTGGGTGATGTATTTCTGTTGCAGAAAGGGACAGGGAAAGGAAGGATAAAAAGCCAGGTATGGGACACAAAGAACTGTCAGGTAATGATCAGAGGTGAGTGTGGGACAATGGGTTTGATAGGACTAGGGTGATGTGAGTGAATAGAAGCAACCTAATTGGCTAGGAATCGCTTAAAAGTCCAAGGGAATAGTGGCAGCCTGATGGAACTTCATTTTGGCCTGACACAGCCAAGTAAGATGTTTCAGTATACTTTATGAATAGGATGTCAGTATCCTATCTGGGACAGGGCTTCTAGTCTTCAAGAAAGTGAGTAGAACAAGTTCGATAGCAGGGTTTCCCCCAGATGTTGCTGGATTACAACTCCCATCACCATTTGACATGCTGTCTGGGCTGATGAGAGTTAGAGTCCCAACAACATCTGGATGACACCATGTAGCCTAACCCTGTTCTATAGGGGTGCAGGTCCTCCTACTGTAGTGCTCCAAAGATGGAAAAAAATGGATTTCCAAGCAATTCACAATTGGGAATCTCTCATAGACTAATATAGGTCCATTAATTTCAATGACTCTTAAGTTAGTTGGATACAGCCCTCTGTATTCTAGTAGCTGGGATATAAAAAGCTGGGAGGACAATATCCCACTTGGTTTCCTGGAAATATTTGGCTGGTCACTATTTGAAATACGACAGGATCGGTCTTTGGTCTGATCCCAAAGGACTCTTCTTATGCTGTACCAGTTTGTTGTGATGACAGTTAACTACCCTCTTTTCTAGCAGGCTTAGCCAGACAGACATAGATTCCACTCTGTTTGCTGCTAGGTGCTTGCAAATCACAGTTAAAGGGCACGGATGGTCAATAAGGGGAAATGCTCCATGATACAGCTTTATGCAGCACTAAACAGTACAATGCTCACTCTGGATAATTTAGAGAGTGAGACAGTCACCCCGGAACCTTTCTTGAGCACAGCATTAAAAACACAACAAAATATAAATGTTAGCTGACACTAAATTCATTTTTAGAAAGCTCTCAGAATTCTCTGCTGGGAAACCCCTGAAGTACTTAGTTACAGTAGCAAAGTATTAGTGTGAAATCTCCATTTTTCTCCTTTATACATTTTAATGCCAACACTGGAAAAGCTGCCAAGCTACCATGAAAAAAAAACTGAAACAGCTCTAATTATTTCATCTGTTCCACTCTGTAATTATAATATTCACGAACTTCAGTTGGTGTGAATTGGCAGAGTTCCAGTGAAAACCCAAGCTTTCACCAACTAATGATATGGAACATTGTCTTCTAGTTTCGTACTATAAAATTTTCTTTGTCATTCTTCATACTTCTCGCTATAACTCCAGAACTGAAAACACTAAGATTTCTGTTTACACCTTGCATTTCTTAAGAACCCCAGAAATGGAAATGATTATTTGCTGTGGTTCTCCATTATCTTCAGGAGGGTCTGTATTGTAACTGGAAAAATACATGCAGCTGCTTATCTTCAGAAAAACTATGCAGATACATAATGAATGAATAAAATTATTACGGTCATAGACCAGAAGAAAGGGAAAAAAAACAAACATAAAAGGCAGCAATAATTTACAAGGGAATGGTGGTGTCAGTTAAAAGTTGTAAAATTATACATAAAAACAATGCACATATACACACCCACCCACACACACACACACACACACATATACATACTCATATATGCACTACAGTATATGTATGGGCTTAAAAAGGGGGGGGGGGCTTATCCAGGGGTCAGATCTTTTACTTTTTTACAGCTAATGCCCTCCGCTTGATCGCGGCCGCAGAAAACTTGGCCACTTTCAATGTTACTTCTGGGTTTTTGTCTCCTAGTAGGATTTTCAGCCGCTGAGATTCAGATCGACCTGGAAATTTCTGAACGATAGGGGAGATAAACAGTAACCTGATATCCCCGTAAAGGTCGCAGTGTAACAGCACATGTGAAGCCGTTTCCACCTCCTTCAGACCACATGGGCAAACTCGTTCAGCATAGGGTGTGCCCTCGTATCTGCCCTTTAGTAAGGCAGATGGCAATACATCAAATCTAGTAAGGGTAAACGCCCGCCTATATTTTGCGATTTGTAGGTCCATCAAATATGGGGTTAGGTTAAACCCTTTTCCATAATCTTGGATAGCTGGATATTTATCTATCTTGCTCATATGGTCCTGAAGCTCTACATCTCCTATTCGCTGGCTCACCATCATTTTAGCCTTTTCAAAGCCTGAGGCTATAAGTTCTTGTGAGGAAAGCCCCAGGCCCCTCAGTTTTTCATAGAGCGACAATCTCCATTTAGACTGGAACGGGTCTAGTAGAGTCAATGGAGCCACTCCCACTGGGAAAAATATGAGTTTTAGCCAGAAATGAATCTTCAGGATCCATATCCTGGCATTAATAGGGAGTTGGCCAACCTCCAGCCTAACGGCAGTGTTAGAAACACAGGTAGGTAACCCTAGTAGGGAACGATAAAATTTAGTTTGTACAGATTCCAGGGACTTGAGTTTTTGACAATTAAATATCTGGGTGCCATAGGTCAATTGTGGAAGTATTTTTGCAACAAAGACCTGGGAGGCAGCGGGAACATATTGACCTCCTTTTCTATAAAAGAATCTTATGATAGCTCTGGAAGATCTTTGCGCATTTACAATGGAGTTCTTAATCTGATGGCACCAAGATCCCTTCTCATCGAAAATTATTCCAAGATATCTAAAAGATGTTACTTGCTCAATAGGTTGGTTATTAATTTTCCATTTATGTCGGAGTTTTCTCTTGGAGAACACCATAATTTTTGATTTGGTGTAGTTTATTATTAGGTGTTCAGCTTCGCAATACTCTGTAAGAGCTCGTAAAAGTTTTCTTAGACCCACACAAGAGAAGGAAATAAGTGCCGCATCATCCGCGTACAAAAGGACCGGGATTGGTGTATTATTTAGATTTGGGGAGTGAGTACTTGCTTCCTCCATCTTTCCGACTAAGGAGTTTATATAGAAGTTAAAAAGAATAGGGGCAAGAACACAGCCTTGCTTGACACCATGGGAACTTTGGATTTCCTTTGATAGGTTCCCATAACGGTCGCATCTAACACGGATCCGAGTATTTTCATGTAGTCTACGGATAAGAAGCAAAAGACGTCTATCGATGTTTGTGACATTTAGTTTTTCCCAAAGTCTGTGCCGGGGTATCGAGTCGAAGGCTGATTTGAAATCTATAAAGGCTACATAGAGAGAGCCTCCTTTCTTTGAGGTGTATTTCTCCACTAGATGTTGCAATACCAGTCCTTGGTCTAGAGTTGATCTATGTGCCCTGAAGCCAGCCTGGGCTTCCTTTAGGATGTGCTCCTGTTCTAGCCAGTCCACAAACTTTTCACGTAAGTGAGTTGCATAAAGTTTGCTGATGATGCTTAAGAGACTGATTGGTCTGTAATTGGCTGGATCAAGTTTACAGCCTTTCTTGAATATGGGAACGATGATTGCCAATCCCCAGTCCTCTGGTATTATTGCTGTTTGATCTATGCTGGTGAAAAGGGTGGCAAGGACTGGGGCCCACCAGTCAATATTGGCTTTGAGAAGTTCAGGAGAGATGTTATCTGCTCCCGGGGCTTTTCTGTATTTGAGTGCCTGAATAAGCCTCCTAATCTCCGCAACCGACACCGGAGGCCACTCATCATCTGCCGCACACTGTATTAGTGGCTGTGTCAGAGGCAGAGCTGAATATGAAGATTGAAAAAATGCCTCCCAAGTCCCTGCAGGTATAGTATACTCCACTTCTGAGGAAGTAGGTCGCACTCCATTTGCTACCAGTCTCCAGAAGGTGGCCGAATCTCTCTCTCTGGATGCATCTATTAGGCATTTCCATTCTCTTTTCTGTGCCAGGAGTTTTTTTGTTTTTGATCAAAATTTTATAATTCCGTTTATCTTCAAACCAGCCCGTGGGGAGTTGGGGTAAATTGGCAGATCTATAATTCTTGTATTTTTTCAGTAAATTTAGCTTCATATCCTGACATTCTTGATCGAACCAGGGTTTGGAGTTTTTATATACTGAGGATTGTCTACTTGGCCTGTTCCTTTTTTCCTTCAGGGGCAGATACTGTGGAATTTGATTGATCTGGCGCGACCCCCGCTAATTGATTTGCGATCCTCAATTAGCTCTTTACTGCCTGGCACACTTCTCCTGCCGCACGCTCTGCTCCGAGCTCTCAGTCACGCCGTAGCAGAAATATCACAGCGGTGTAAGACTGTCACGTAGCTTTGGCTTCCAGACAAACACACACAGTCCAGGTTTGTCTATTTACAGCTTTTATTCCAACATTTCTCAGGAATTTCCAGGACTATTTGCAGCCATGACAAAACTGCATCCTTTCCCCACAAAGTACAGAGTGGGACTGGCATACTCTTCCCAAGCTCCTCCCAAGCTTCCAAAATTGACGTCAGAATGGTGTGGCATCATGGGAAGAACTTAACCCGTTAAGTTCCAACCTCAACACCCCCCCTTGCTGCACCTTCTGACAAGACCCTTTTGAGCTCAACACCTTACCCTTTGCCTTGTGCTTCTTCCCAGCATCTTTCCCAGGCACCTGTTGAACCCTTTCAACACTCCCAGAATCACACTGTGCGAATTTCGCCCACGCACATGTTGCTTGGTACCTTTCAGGTGGAATGCCCTTTGTTGTGCGACTAGACCTTCTGGGCATAAACTCAGATGTTACCTCTGACTCACTGCCACCAGGAAATGTGTCCTCAGCATCACGGGATTCCCCCTCTGACTTAAAACGTTTTTGAATCCTCTCCATTACACTCACAGGGGAACTGGGCTCGCTTTTGGCCTCCCTTTTTACAACTTGTGGAGATGCTACAGATACCTCCTCCTGTTCCTGACTTTGGTCAGTTGTCTGATCGTCATCATCAGACTCAGCCTCTCCTTCCTCCCCCTCATAATCTTCCTGTTCTGAATCAGAGAGACACTCTGAAAGAACATCACGCTTGACAGCAGCTTGTGTCTTTTTATCCTGCTCATAGAACTCAGCGTGTTTACTGATCAGTAACTTACTCTGATCACCTGATGGAAATGCAAATCTCCATGCACTCGCTGTTGGCTCATACCCACAGAAGATCATTTTTCGGAACTTGCATCCATCTGGCCCCTGCAAAGCAGCAGGTACCGGCACAGACGCACGTGACCCGAACATACGCAAAAAATGAATCTGGGGTTTCCTGCCATGCAACAACCCAAACGGTGTGTCCCCTACCATGGAATTGTAGGTGCGATTCCAGGTGAAGCTTACATACTTGATTGCCTCCAGCCAAAACCTTGGAGGTAACCCAGAATCTTCCAGCAACACCTGTGCAGTTTTAACCAGAGCCTGGCACTTCATCCCTGCCACCCCCCACTGATTGGGTGAAGTCACTGTGTGACGTATCCCTTTCTTGTGAAAGTACTTCTGCAAAGCAGAACCTGTAAACTCAGCTCCTCTGTCACTTGTGACAGCTTGCACTTTGGTGGAAAACCTTTGTTCCACCCCCTCAATCCACCCTTTGATCAGCTGTGCTGCATCATCCTTGGATTTGAGACCATGTATCCAGGAATTCTGAGTAAAATCCTCCTGCATCGAGAGCAGAAACCTTGACCCTCCCAGACTTGGTTCTTTTACAGGACCCCACAAATCTATGTGAATCAGTTCAAAAGGCCTAGTGGTTATCCTTTCAACCTTTGGATAACTGCATCCTTTTACCTTTGCCAGTTTGCAAGTTTCACAACTTACAGCATGTCCACATTCTGAGATATTACAACCTTTGGAAACTTCTGGCAGCACCTGTAGTTCTTCTAGAGAACTATGAGCTGTACGTGTATGCCAAGCATGTACGCATGAATCATGATTGGGAATTGTAGCACGCAGTGCTTGTGCTTTCTCAACCTTCCCACCACCCTCCAGAGACGTTTCAAGAATGAAGAGATCATTCTGCCCCTTTTTAACCTTGGCAAGCATCCTCCCTCCTTTGGAGATTGTGCAAACATCGCCCTGAAAACAAACCGTAAATCCCTTTTTCAGTAAATAAGGCACAGATAAAAGACAGTGGTGCATCCCAGGAACAGTACAACACTCCAACGTTTCCTGTAAAATACAAAAATGCAAATTTACAGCATTAGTCATTTGTCTTTTCTGTCCATTTGCAAACAGTACAGTTTTCCCGGCAGGAATTGCCGTGCAGTTCCACCTCTCGACAGCAGGTGTCTCTGGAATCAAATTGCGATTAGCTGCAGAGTCAATAACAAAACTTAGCTCTTGGCTTGCCCCACGGCTGTCTTCAGCCAACGCCAGACTAGCCGTGATCTGATAAATCTCCTGACGTTGTTTTCCACGTCCTTCTCTTGCGTTCCCACGCTGACCTCCCCTTCCAGACTGGTTCCCATGGAAACCCGACTGATTCCCATGGAAGGTGTCCTTGAAGCCTTCCTGTGCAGCTGCTCTCGCTTTCTGTGGGCAGTCTCTTTTGAAATGACTGTGAGATCCACACACGTAGCACCGACGAAATCCAGTGGAAAAACACTGCCTGGTGCGCCTCCCAGCTGGCCTCCTTCTCCTTCTTCCGGAAAAGCACTCCTTGCCAGCTTTGCCCCCCCTGAACTGCCGCTCCATTCCAGCAGGTTCAGTGGAAAACTTTTCAAACTTGCCTTTGGAACTTTCCGCCCCCCCCCCGACTTGCTCACTAGCACTCCTTGAGGCTAAATCATCAGGAACAGGGGCTCCAGCCATCTCTAGGCTTTCAGCTTCCATCTGCCCTAGGCCTCCTGCTGAGCCTTCACACAGACGTTTCAGCACACTCCAGGCCTCACACGCAGATTCAATGCTTTCCAGATGATGTTGCAAATTAGCATGAACACCTGCTCTCAACATGCAGACCTCAGCTCTCATAGCTTTCTCCCTCTGCATTTTCTCCTCCAGAGAAACAGACTTCAGCTTTCCTGCATCTCTGTCCACCAGTTGCACTGGTTCCCTCTGGGAAATGTCCCAAACCTCCGTGGCTATGAACCACGCTCTCACCCATCTTGCCCAGGTATTCCACGCTTGGGCGGTGAGTTCCTCAAGCTGTTCAAACGGAGCTTGAATCACCTCCTGGCCATCTGCCATGTTCTCCCGTTCTCCCAAGTTGGCCCCAAGCTGTACTTACGAAAGCACCAGCTTCTCTGGCGTGGAGAAACGTTTCCTTGCTGCTCTCAGCTCACAGCTCCACAGCATTCAGCAACAGCGTCTTTCAGCTTGCTTGCTTGCTTGCCTCAAAACTCCGGCCTCCGCCTCCTACCGTGCTCCTCTGCTAGACACCGCAGACTTCACAGCTCCCGGCAGCCTCCCGTGACAGGTTTACGATAGGTGATTTAGGTTACCCATAACCTGTGGAATTTGATTGATCTGGCGCGACCCCCGCTAATTGATTTGCGATCCTCAATTAGCTCCTTACTGCCCGGCACACTTCTCCTGCCGCACGCTCTGCTCCGAGCTCTCAGTCACGCCGTAGCAGAGATATCACAGCAGTGTAAGACTGTCACGTAGCTTTGGCTTCCAGACAAACACACACAGTCCAGGTTTGTCTATTTACAGCTTTTATTCCAACATTTCTCAGGAATTTCCAGGACTATTTGCAGCCATGACAAAACTGCATCCTTTCCCCACAAAGTACAGAGTGGGACTGGCATACTCTTCCCAAGCTCCTCCCAAGCTTCCAAAATTGACGTCAGAATGGTGTGGCATCATGGGAAGAACTTAACCCGTTAAGTTCCAACCTCAACAGATACATAATAGTGTTTGGAGTTTGGATTTGATATCCCACTTTACCACTACCCTAAGGAGTCTCAAAGCAGCTAACAATCCCCTTTCCCTTCCTCCCCCACAACAAACACTCTGCAAGGTGAGTGAGGCTGAGAGACTTCAGAGAGAAGTGTGACTAGTCCAAGGTCACCCAGCAGCTGCATGCCGAGGAGCGGGGAAGCAAACCCGGTTCATCAGATTATGAGTTCACCGCTCTTAACCACTAGACTACACCACACCACACCACACTACACCACATCACTACACCACACTACACCACAGAAGTGTTTCTTCTGTGTGATAAATATTGATTTATATACATGTATTATACAACAGTGTTGGAGAGGCTATTTAGAATGAAGCCCTATTACCTTTCAATGTATGCTAATACTTTCCTTTATATAATGGATGGATTTCCAGTATATAAAATGTTGTTCAGAGGGCAATACCGATACCCCAGTCATCCAACTGCCCATCTTTGTGATATATTTTGACTAAGAGTTTGCTACATTCTAAATGTGAGTTAGTATCTACGAAATCCTTTTAATTATTCTTACTGAGATGTATACTCGTATCCACCTGTTTCATTTTTATCTGGGTTGTAATAAAATCTGATTTACAAAAAGATAAATTATTAGCATATTCAAAGCTTATTCAAATATAATTGTGTCTTGTGTATCAGTCTTGGTAAGTAGGTTAGTTGAAAATAAATCCTTTGTAAATTAGTTGGAAAGGCAGGTGAAAGAGCAAATCATAATGAGTGTTGATTAAATGTTCATAATCTGCTTATATGAGAGCAGTACTCATAAGCTGCAGGTAGAAATCACCAGCTGAATGTTCAGGGTGGTGTTTCTCGGATGAAGAAAGATTAAAATGGGTTTCCAGATGGGATTGGAACACCAACTGGGGACTGGAAAATATATGGAGGATGGTGTAGCTCAGTGGTAGCAATTTTGTGAGGTTACTGAAATTGTATTACTGTATTTACTAAATTTGTATTTATTTACTAAATTTGTATAATGGTGTGTGTGTGCCATGTCTTGTGATTGATTATGTGGAGTAGGGCTTACCTAGTTGCCAGCCCCATATTTTATTCAAGTTGACACCCTTGTGGGTACAGCACATCACATTACATTGTGATGGTTCTAGAACCTGAATCAGTGTTCATCTTTGCTGTGCTCTCCCTCTTTCATAGCCCCTTGACCCAAGCTCCTTTCATATTAGATGTAGGAACTGCTAGGAGCTTAGTGGTAGAGCTTGAGCTTGAGGTACAGCCCTTTCACGCTACTTTATATGCTAGGCATCTATCCCAAAGTGAGCAACAGCAGAGCAACCATAGAACAACAATAGAGTGCAGTAGTGCAGGAGGTTTAACACAGAGCAAATGTTCAGCTTCACTTCTCATGTATGGGATGCTGCTGTAAACAGGGTAGATGCTATTGTTTTCTCTGCAGACTTTGCTAAAGCCAAGCTATAATATCAAACTTCTTTAGAATCAGCATTGCTTGCTGATAAATGAGCAAAAGAAAAATATACTTCAACCAGTTATTCTGATATATATTTTTTCTTTCTCACATTCTCCCAGGTGTTCCAAATTGCTTATATCATTTTAAAAGCAGCTAATTCACCACGACCTGGAAACTGGGTTTTGGAACGTTCACTAGATGGTGTCAACTATGAGCCCTGGCAGTACTACGCTATCACAGACACAGAATGTCTGACTCACTACAACATTCTTCCCCGCACTGGACCTCCATCGTATATAAAAGATGATGAAGTTATATGCACGTCATATTACTCCAGGATTCATCCGCTGGAGAATGGGGAGGTAAGATGGGGGAGTACTGTAGATGTCAATATGGTGGCAACCACACTGCCCTCCAAATATTCATATTTCCCCATTAATTAATGTTTATGCATGCATAAGATCAGGAGTTTTCAAACATAGCCATGGTGTACAGAAGAAAGTATATTCAGATATCTCTAAAATCTTATATCCCGTAACAGTGGCTATACTTAAGCTTTGCAACATCATTTACAGGCTGTGAAGTTAGAGAGCCCTCTTTATTTGATTCTTGAGTAGAAGCATTTGCTCAAGGTGCTGGAGCAGAGCAAAAGGTGTTAAGCAGCAAAGTAGCATCGCACTCTCTTCCAGTGTCATGCCTTGGCTTGGTTCTCCAGAGTTCCCCCTTGTGAGCCCTACGTGTGCATCGCATGTGGCCAGAGGGATATAGCCTTATGCCATATGGCCAAAGTTATGATCTCCCTGTGTGGTGTTTATGCAATTGTGTGTTGTGATTTAGTGCTGAGCTACACCCTAGCCTTTGGTCTCTCGTGGTGAAATAAATGGGGGACTGTTTTGGTTCAGTTTCCCTTTCCAAAACAATGGACAACCAGAAATTGAGCTATTCCTTGATATTCCAACTACCCCAATAGGTATTACTGAAAAATAACATGCCAAAATTACTGAAAAATAACATGCCAAAATGTTTTATATTACATTTCTTGCAAAAAAAAAGTGTTTGGTAGGCTAAATTGCATGCAAAAAATATGTATATTAGGAGAAACGTACACAAAAATTCTGGGCAAGCAACTGCAAATCTCACAAAATTGGCTGTCACAAATTTGTGAAAACCAGACAACAAATATGTGATTTTCACTTGATCATTCACATCAGGTATCTAAAGCAACAAATCAAGGATAAACTTAGCTCTCAGTTCAGCATGCAGAGGGCAATATAATACAGAGTGGTGGCATATCCAGTATTCCACTGGCATAGCACAGCTTTCGTCAAATTCTGTAGCCTCTCAGCTGATGGATCTTCTCTTTAATATTGGGCCCTAAAAGAGTGATCAAATGGCAAATGTTCCATTCCTAGTTTGCATTTTTTTATATGTCCAAAGGAATTTTGGATGTGTCATTTCTGACTCATATGGTACATTGTGCACAAATCAGTGATGGATAGGTAGGTAATATGTTTTGTGAGGAAGTGACTCATAAAGAGCTTCCTGGTTTTCAAATTATAATGAAAAGACTGAAATGAATGTATAAAATCAGATTTATATTTAAAAACATAAATGCCAAACAATATGCTTTTTTTTAAAAAAAAAAGAATGTGAATTTCCATGTCATACCACAAAACTTGGGTTTTTCCAAGAATATTTTGGCATAAATTTCAGGTTGCGTTGTTGGGTTTTATGATGGTTTAAAATTAAAAATTACTATACTCCACAGGGTTCTAAGGAGTTTGCTGTTCTTTATCTATGCTACGATGCTAGGCTAACAATATTGATAATATGAAAAGAGCCATAATTGTGTGAGCTTTCCTTTCAGCACTAATTAAGACTATGTGGTGTAAACGTGCAGCTGCCTTTACACTACCTTTCCTCCTCATTTAATAAAATTTCAACCTTTTCAAAAGCTTTACAAAGCTGGCATCATCACGTTTGATTCCTGCGATTTTCATTAATCTGAAAACTAAAAATTAATGGTAACCATGGTGATTTTTGCTTCATTTCACTTGCATTGAAGCCACTGTTATTTGCATTTAATTTTGTTCTTTATAAAAAGCAGTTGGTTTCTTCTTTTTAAGGATTAGAACTTAGTGCCTATGTTTTTATTAATCTTGTTATGTAAAATTATTCTAGGGACATTAACTCTTACTCTTAGTAATATCTTTTATTTTTCCTGCGGAAGATACAGGGCTTTTGTTTAACTTGATCTTCATTTAGGCTGAACTTTCTAACGACCCCATGCATTGCATTCTTCATTTTTATGATCCTTTTCAGTCTAATCAGTGAAATCAGAAATCAGCTCTGAAGAGCAGAGGTTTGTCACGAATTACTTTCATATCTGATGGAGGATGAAATCTAATTTGCTTTAGGTTCTTCCCCCAACCCCCACCTCCCAATGTCTGGTTCACTCATTCTCATGTCTGTTCCTCCACATGTATCCATATGTACACTCTGCAGTTCTGAGCAGGGTTTCTATCTACCTGTCACACCCTGTTACCCATAGAGCAATACATTTAGTAGCTTAACTAAGAATTTTTCTGTTTTCCATCATATTGCAATTCATTATGCTTTCTATCATTTCAATGTTAGTGTTTTAATGACTTTTAATGACATGCAGGTTTCAGTCGGGATACTGTAGTGCTTTGCAAATAAAGCAACAATAGCACAGGAGGGCAGTGACCCATCCAAAAGTGTGTTTTGATTACTAATGCCATGCATTCCTTAAGAAGCCACCAGAATATGTAGCTTTGTATATGGTTTTCAGACTACTTTATTAACTCAAGAGGGCATATAGCAGTGCACATGGAAACTATAAAACAGATACAGTCATACCTTGGATCTTAAACGGCTTGGCTCCCAAACAAATCAGCTCTCGAACGATCGAAACCCAGAAGTGAGTGTTCTGGTTTTCAAATGATTTTCAGAAGCCGAATGTCCAGTGTGGCTCCCACAACTTCTGATTGGCTGCAGGATGCTCCTGCAGCCAATTGGAAGCTGTGCCTTTGTTTCTGAACAGTTCCAGGAGTCAAACGGCCTCCCAGAATGCATTTTGTTCAATAACCAAGGTACCGCTGTATGTGCACCAAGCTACACAGCCACATCTCAGACAAGGAGCATACACAGAGGGCTTACAACATTCTCTCCTATATCCCTAGGTCCAGCATTTTCACAAGAACTGCACAGCACATGCACCTTCATCACCCCATACCTCTGTAAATCCCAGGTCCTGTTTATCTTATACTAATCTTTGGGGTCACTCATACTGCAGGAATATCCCTCAATTATCGCTCATATCCATGAATATTCCTCAATTATCCCCATTTGAAATTTTACAGCTGAATATGTGGCTACACTCAGTTTGAAAGCCTTGTACCTTAGGGAATGCAAGGTGAAAGTTGCTTCAGTGGTGTGTGATGTCTCCTTCACACCTATAAACCAACACTTAATGACTTGTGTTCAAGAAACCAGATGGTCAAGATCCATCCATCTCCAGCCATAGTCCAGCATACCAATCAGAATCCATGGGTGCTGACAGTTCTTGGGCATCTTTTCCACCTAGGCATTAACACATACCTGATTAGCTTCAGCAAGATGGCTGCATTAAGTGTCCTAAGACCATACCTTGGGACCTGATACTGCTCAACACTGCATTCATGCATTTCTTCTCTGCTGCAGTTGGGGATGGTCAGATGTCGTAAATGTGAATCTGAAAGAGTCACATTTGTTTGGGGGATTTTTAATTCCAAAATAATATTAAGTTAGCTGTGCTTTACTTTTAAGTTACATCTTCTAGTCTATTGCTCATCCCTCCCCATCTTCATTGGTAGCTGACTCATGCATGACTTTTTGTTGTCTATAAATTTGAGTCCTATATGTATAGGTCTACATGGTGACTATTCCTGGGAACAAAAACAGTTTGCAAATTAATCATGCCAGTGAATTGCTAACACCCTGAAATCCATGATTAGAGGTTCTGGATACAACTCAGCTGCTGAATGGTAGAGGTAATGGTCATAATAAGATCCATTTTTAGTGTGCATAAGCACATATCTTTTATTATCTGAGAGTGACTGGTGAACTTTGTAATGTGAAGCTATATTATACAACCTACCCTATGAACTATTTCCTGATTTCTTTAGTTTTAAAACTACCTTAAAGGGGGACATCAGAAGGCACCTGCACATTTTCTTTAATCAAACTGCATTTGATTGCTGGTAAGATTATAGGTAAAAGCACACTCCCCATGGAGAGATGGAGAGTATTAATGCAGTATTGATTCTTCATAAGTACAGCAGTGCAGTAAAAGGAGTTTTAAAAGAAGCTATTAGTTATGAGAAAGCAGGAGTCAGGCAAAGACACAGCATCCTGGAGACAGATATAGGCATGGGTGTTGGATATGGATTCTATACTCAAAGGTGTGTATTGTTTGTAAATCAATGCCATTTAGTATTTTTAAGACTCTCTCTCTCTCTCTCTCTCTCTCTCTCTCTCTCTCTCTGTGTGTGTGTGTGTGTGTGTGTAGTGACAGAGATAAAATATTTTATACTGCCCTTCATCTGAAGGTCACATAAGAATACAAAGTGAGAACACAAAATACCTAATCATCATCATCTTCATCATAAACAAACCACAAACACATTTGAAAGTCCATAGAATGTTTATTCAAACAGAGGCCTGGTTATATGGTTAGATAGTTACATGGCTACATTTATAGTTCTTTTTCATTTGTGAGAGGAATACAGGACCATCACTCAGTGGATTTAGTATCTGTCTGCGTAAGGTTCTAGAAACTAAGTAACATTTGTTGCTGCAAATTATTCTAACAGAGACTGGAGTGTGAAACAAAGGTATATTGTATGCAGAACTGTGGCATAAATATGGATCCTGCTCTGGATTTCTTCTTTTAGACAATGTGTTATCCCAAACTGTTTCACAGGGAAGTTAGGAAACACAGTTACTGCTCAAAATTAAAAAAAATTCCTTCCTGTAGCACCTTAAAGACCAACTAAGTTAGTTCTTGGTATAAGCTTTCGTGTGCATGCACACTTCTTCTGTGTATCTGAAGAAGTGTGCATGCACACGAAAGCTTATACCAAGAACTAACTTAGTTGGTCTTTAAGGTGCTACAGGAAGGAATTTTTTTATTTTGACTATGGCAGACCAACACGGCTACCCATCTGTAACTGCTCAAAATTATTATGCCAAGACAACATTCAAAGAGGTCAATAAAAATGTAGTTTCTCACTATTGTTTATTTCCGCCAGGAGTTTTGCTATTATTTATCAGTTCAGTGGCATAAAAGTCCTGGCACGATGGAGAATATCCCTATATACTTAGTTCAAATAAACTAAAGAAATGTCAGGAGACACAACATGATATTTCTGTGTGCTTTGCTCATGGAAAAGCACAGTTAGAAACAGAATTTAGTAACAACCTTGAGAAAAGCATGGTTTTATTGGGCTTCAAGTGTTGTTATTTGTATGTCCTGGACAAATTCATCGAAATAAGATTAAAATTCAGCATCTTACCATTCTGATGTGAAATATGGTAGTTTTTCAAGTGCTTCCTCCATACTCTCAAATCTAGGTCCCTCCTGATACAGCACAAAGATAAGGGCTAGCGGATAACTTCCTGTCCCTATAAAACTGATTTAACAAATGCGTCAGTCTTTGTTTAATTTGGCTAGCCAAACGGAAGCTTGAAAACACACATTTAGAGACTGAAGGGAATCTAGAAATCCATAAACAACTCAAAAGGGGGGGGGGGAATTGAATACAAAGAATCACGCCAACAAAATTTAGCCACAGTTACAGATTGTATAGAGAAAAGCCTCAGACAGAAGCAGTGACACTGTAGCTGTGCTACTGCTTTCATCTACCATGTGCTCAACTGCTAACACCTGGATCCATTTTTAAGCCCCCCCCCCTTTGAAATGGAGGTCTTGACTCCTTTTGAAAAACTCCTTTTTTCTATGTAACTCATTCCTGAGCTGCACTAATGTCAGGCCAATAATGTCAGGAGTGCTGAACTCTGGTACTTCTCAATGCCTCTCTTAGATCTCCTTCATTCCTTTGCTGCTTGAATAGGTGTTCAGGACAAACTGATTGGCTGATAGAGGAAAGCATGGAGAGAAGGAGAAAAGGACTTACAAATGAACTGTAAATCCAATTCTCCCCACAGCCTGATTTAATCCTTTCACACTGGGAGTTTCAGAGTGTCAACACCATAGGGTCAAAGGGTCGACATGTCTACAAGTACTCAAAACTGAAACATATTCAACTCAGCGTGGTTTGAAAAATCGCTGTGACATCGTGCTGCCCAGTAA